>NW_026712192.1:890724-1568224 GCF_030504385.1 Musca domestica | reverse complement strand
ATACCCTACCCCACATAGTGGTAAGCGTATCATGTCGATATGCATTTCTTTGTAACATGGAAAGGGAATCGAGATACTTTTGAGGATCTTCATCGAATCACTTGCTGAGTCGATTAATGCATGTCAGTCCGTCCGCCCATCCGCCCATGTTTGGCCCAAGGACGAATTGGTATTGATGAAAATCGGTTCAAATTTAGATATAGCTCCCATATATATTTAACCGACATCGAGTTAATTGGTCAAATGACCTGAATTTTGGCATATCCGATCGAATTCAATTTGAAAGCAAGTACATCAAATCTGGTGAAAATCGGTTCAGATATAGCTATAGTTATATTTCATCCGATTTGGTGTTTTAGTCCCTCACATGCGTAATTTGCACTTCACAACAACGACATTTGGTACCAGATAACATTTACAGCCAAGAAATATCTCAGCCTATTTTTTTCAAGATCGGTTCAGATTTGGATGTAGCTTCTAAATATATCTTCAACCGATTTCGGGTTAATTGCGCACCAAATGGCCAATATCAGTCCAAATGACCTGAATTTTGGCACATCCAACCGAATTCAGTGTGAAAGCAAGTATATCAAATTTGGTGAAATTCAGTTCGGATATAGCTATAGCTCCCATATATATGTTTCATCCGGTTTGGTGTTTAAGTCCCTCATATTCGTAATATCCATTCGACAACAACAATATTTGGTACCAAATATCTTATAGAGCTCAGAAATACGTCTGCAAAATTTTATCAAGATCAGATTTAGATATAGCTTCAAAATATCCTTGATCCGATTTCAGATTTATACTGCAAATAATGGCTAATATCAGCCTAAATGGAGTGAATTGACGGACTTACGTTTCCACGTTATCTTTCGAACGAATTGAGATAGAAGGCCAAAATTTTGCACACATGTTTACTTTTTCAGTAGGCAGGTTAAGTTCGTAAATGGGCCATGTAGGTCCACGTCTTCGTATAGCCCCCATATAATGGTACCACCCGATATTCGGTATTTTGATGATTTTAGCGACATTATTTCGTTCAAATTTGGTATTTGAAGTTCGAAATGGATACTACAGCCTAAGACAGAAAATTGTCTTTGCAGGTCCACGTCTTCGTGTAGCCCCCATATAACGGTACCTCCCAATATTCGGTATTTTGATGATTTTAGCGTCATTATTCACCGTAGTAGTTTCAAATTACGCATTTAGAGTTCGTAATGGGAACTACAGGCTGTGACAGAAAATTACCTATGCAGGTCCAGGTATTCATATAGGCCCCATATACCAGTACCTCCATATATTCGGTATTTTGACGAGTTTAGGTACAACACTCACCGAAATTGTTTGAAATGTCGTATTTGAAGTTCGTAATGGATGCTACAGCCTGTGACAGAAAGTTGTCTATGCTGGTCCAGGTCTTCGCACATCTCCGATATAACGGTACCTCCCTATATACGATATTTCGATGATTTTAGCTACATTATTCACCGTTTATTTCAAGTTCCGAATTTGAATTTGGTAATGATTTTTAAAATTTTAAAAGAATTTTTTTAAGGATTTTCTTTTCAAATTCGTTCCAAATAGTGGAGGGTATTCAAAGTTCGACCCAGCCGAAATTACTGCTTTTTAGCTTGTTTTAATATAATCCTTCTCACGCACTTTATAGCAATGTTGTTTGGTAAATATGCATAGTGGTAAGTACGGGTCCGCTATACTTTTGACATTTCCTTAGTGGTTACTTACCTTACTGTGATTTTTTTTTTTTTGCAAAATTGAGCGAATATGTTCATGATATATAATAAAATATATATATTGATTTTCTTTGGTGACTTATAATGAAATTTGATGAGAAATATTTTTGTCCTTGATGCCATCCTTCTAAAATGATGCTTTGTAGAAGAATTTTGAATAAACTCACGGTTTTAATCATAAAATAGGTTTTTAATATCTATGAATTTTAGCCGCTTTATTAAGATTTAGACTCTTCGTGTATTCTGAGATCTTGAGTAGAATTTTATGATAAATAATTTTGTAGCATATTTTGACTTGCTATTGTAAGGTGTAAAGGACGAATTTAACCATTGTTTGAAAAAAGAACCAAAAATACCCCTTTGGTGACTCGCTTGATGGTTAATATTTTCGGCCAAAGTTATCCTCATATTCTTATCAGTATTATTGCCGAAGGTTCTATATACCTAGAATGCATGGATTCCAAGGAATCTTAGTCCGAAAATTTCAGGAAATATTCCTAATTTCATAATCAACTGTAATAATTTTATTGTGCTGCAAAGTGTCATATTTTTTTGCAAAAGAAAATTGGACTTTAAACTTTCCCCAATTACACACACATTAACGGGCTCAAACAGATTTTTCATTTATCTTTCACATTTGATTCCTTAATCCAGGGGGTCTTTAGATAACAAACGTTATCTTATAGTTCGCAAACGTTTTTAAACGTTTACCAAGTTTACTCACGTGTAAGCCATGCCATGACTCAGATAAACTAAACGTTTATGAACGTACACAGTGTTTTGAAATCAACACATATTGCGATTACACAAGTACAGAAGAGAGAGTGCGAGAGAGAGTAGAGCACCGAAAACAAATGAGAAATTGAGATAACTATAAATACCACAAATGGAAATGAAACATCAACAGTACTTTGTCAACAGTGGGTGTGTGTAGATTTGTGAAAAATAAATACGTGTTCAAGAAAATAGTGCAATGTGTTCAATTGAAAATCACATTTCCATGGACCATGAAAAATGTCCTGCAACGGAAAATTGTGAAAGTGTCGGAAATACTGCCACAGAACCTCAAAATCTCATGGTCAAATGGCACAAGGCAATGAAAACAGCCTACAAGGCTCAAATCCTGTTACAGGAAGTCATGGAAGAAATGGGTGGTCAATTAAGTAAAAAATGTCAGTGTGGAAGGGACAAGCAGAGGCATAAAATTGGTTAGCATAGAAATAAAAAGGACAATGGAAAGCATAAAGCAAAAGAGAACGAGAGTGAAAGTGAAACAAGTTCAAGTTCCTGTGATAGTGAAATTGAAATTATATCCTGGCACAGGAGGCCTCTAGAAGAACATCATAGTCGCCACCACCATAATCATCATCATGGTGGTAGGCAGCGTTCCCGTTCACGTGGTCATGATCGCAAGCGAGATCGTAGTCGATCTCGCGGTAGATCACGTGGTCACTCAAGGGGACATTCTAGAGGAAGATCCCGCGGACATTCCAGAGGCCACTCAAGGGGACGCTCTCGAGGATATTCAGCTACGCGTGATTTTCCTAGTGGAAAGTCAACAATATGCCACACACATTTAATCGAAAACAGGCTACCATTGGCACTGACCATATAAAAGTAAAAAAAAAAAAAAATAAATAAATAAATAAAAAAAAAATCTCGAAAAAAAAAATTTAAATAATTTAAATATTTGAAATAATGAAAAATAAAAATAAAATAAAATAAAAATAAAAAATATACCTTAAACAAAAAAGTGTTTTCTTATTTTACTTGCCTTGTGGTTATGAGCTAAATTCCAAATGGAATTAGTGAAATGTTGCTGTTGGCAGCCCCTAACAGCAGTGCGTAATTCTTAACCACGCCAAAGGTAGGAGAAGTTAGGAGAATTTTCAGCACACGAATGCTGACTTTATGAGAGACGAGTAAGTAGGAGAAGAAGTTATACAGAATATAAATGTATTTTCAAAGAAATTACAAATATCATGAAATAAGAAAACAATAAGCAAGTTGAAGACAGAAAAACTTATGAAGGAAGAAGCAAATATATATCTCTCACATCGAAAAATAAAATTAATTTTCATATCTGAAATATTTAGGTGTGACAATTGCCATATTTTACAAAGATCATACACGGGTCCATTCTTATATCTTTTCCTTTTAGTCCAGTTTATTATCCCTTACTTTAGGAGAAAAAAATGATAAAGTTCACATTACCGGGTTTTCATTAATACATCATTCCTTTAAGAAACCTGTAAGGAAAAGTCAAAAGTCGGTCTGGGCCGACTATATGATACTCCACACCACTATGCATATTTAGTACAGCTCCCGTAACAAAAGAATTTGCTTCAAATAGATTATACCATCTATCAACATTTGGCTTTAGAAGGGTTATAGTTTGCTATAGAGTGCATGATATCACTTGGAGTAGGATTATATTAAAACAATTAAAAAAGCTGTAAATTCGGCCGAGGCGAACTTTGAATACCCTCCACCATTTGGTACAAATTTGGCAATTTTCAAAACAATAAAATCCGTTAAAAATTCCGTTAGAATCTTAAAAATACCGAATGTAGCCGTATATTAGGGTCTATACGACGACATGGACCTGCATAGGTAAAATTTGTCGTAAGATATTACAATATTCAAATGCGAAACTTAAAAAAAATCGAATATCGGAAGGTATACGAAGACGTGGGCCTGCACAGACAATTTTCTGTCTTAGACTGTAGTTTCCATTACGAATTTCAAATACCAAATTTGAAATAATTCCGGTGAAAAAGGTCGCTAAAATCATCAAAATATCGAATATCGGGAGGTACCGTTACATGGGGGCTATACGACGACGTGGACCCACACAGACAATTTTCTATCTTAGGCTGTAGTATCCATTAAGAACTTCAAATACCAAATTTGAACCAATTCTGGTGAAAAATTTCGCTAAAATCATTAAAATACCGAATATCGGGAGGTACCGTTTTATGGGGCCATACGAAGACGTGGAGCCGCACAGACAATGTTCTGTCATAGGCTGTAGTATCCAATACGAACTTCAAATGCGAAAATTTTTTTCCGGTAAATAATGTCGCTAAAATCATCAAAATACCGAATATCGGGAGGTACCGTTATATGGGGGCTATACGAAGGCGTGAACCTGCACAGACAATTTTCTGTCATAGGCTGTAGTATTCATTACGAAATTCAAGTACCAAATTTGAAACAATTCCGTGAATAATGTCTCCAAAATCATCAAAATACCCATACCCTATACGAAGACTTGGACCTACATGGCTCATTTTCTGTCTTGGGATGTAGTATCCATTACGAACTTCAAATGCCAAATTTGAAATAATTCCAGTAAATAATGTCGCTTAAATCATCAAAATACCGAATATCGGGTGGTACCGTTGTATAGGGGCTATGCGAAGACGTAGACCAAAATGGCCAATTTTCAATACCAAAAATCCTGCATTTGAGTAAAAAGACGGACATTGCTAAATCGACATAGAATTTTATGCTGATAAAAGAATATATAAACTTTGTGGGATCTAAAATGTATATTTCGAGGTGTTACAAATGGAATGACAAACTTAATATACCTTCCATTCTATGGTGGAGAGTATAAAAATATTTATCGGAGCCGAGTTGCACAAAATGGAAACGTACGTCCCGAAAATCACTCCATTTGGGCTGATATTAGCCATTATTTGCAGAATAAATCTGAAGTCGGATTAAGGATATACATGGGAGCTATATCCAAACCTTAGCCGTTCTCGATAAAATTTGGCAAAGGTGTTTCCGAGCTTTGTAAGATATCTGGTACCAAATATCATTGTTGTCGAATGCATATGACGAAAGTGAGGGACTTAGACACCAAATCGGATGAAACATATGTATATATGGAAGCTATTTAAGGAGTTATGGCCATTTTAATATTTAATTTTATTTAGGAAGCTATAGCTATATCTGAACCGATTTCCTCCAAATTCGATGTTCTTGCTTCTAGACTGAATTCGGTCGGATATACCAACATTCAGGACTTTTGGACAGATATTGACCATTTGACACAATTAATCCGAAATCGATTGAGGATATATATGGGACCTACATCCAAATCTGAACTGATCTTTACAAAATTTAATAAACTAATTTCGGAGCTGTATCTAATATTTGGTACCAAATATCATTGTTGTGGAATGCATATTCCGCTTGTGAGGCACTTTAAACCCCAAATCTTATAAAACATATATATGGGAGCTATAGCTACCTCTGAACCGATTTTCTCCAAATTTTGATTTACTTACTTCTAGACTTAATTCGGTGCGATGTACCAAAATGCAGGTCATTCTGACTTATATTAGCCATTAAGTGCACAATTAACCCGAAATCGGTTGAAGATATATGGGAGTTTTATCTGAATCTGACCCTATTGTCACCAATATCAAACAATATATTTTTTGGACAGACGGACTGACAAGCATAAATCGACTCAGAAAGAGATTCTATGAAGATCCTGAAAAGTAACTATGAGTCTATATCGCTTCGTTCTCCATGTTACAAACAAATGCATAAAGACATAATACCCTTTCCACTATGTGGTGTAAGGTATAAAAATTCTTTTTTTTTCGGAGATAGTAAAAAAACAGTATGTTCCGGCCGAAAATCATCAAAGAACCGAATATGCGGAGCTACCGTTAAATTGGAAGACGAGGACCTGTAAATGCAATTTTCGTCATAGGCTATTACGATATTCAGGTACAAAACTTGAAAACCTGGACCCCGAAGACCTGGACACAATTTTTTGTCATAGGCTGTAATGGGTACTACCTTTAAATACGAAATTTGAAACAATTCAAAATACTGAATATATGAGGCAATACGACATCGTGGACCTACACAGACAATTCTCTTCCACGGGGGAAGAAGGAACTCCTGGCTCAGATAATTTTATTGAAACCTGTGGCTGAAATCATTAAAGAAACGTGCGTGTTTCCAAAAATAAAATAGCCAAAAATCACCCTTTACTATATCAAGGGGTTGCATTGTTTAAATTATGACTTTGCAGCTTTATTTTATCTTCTATTGTAGACATCGATGTGCGGAGGCTCTCAAGGTTAAAACGTTTATTCTCTCGCCTTATCAAGAATTCTTACATTTCAAAAGTCTGCAGAAAGACCCCACTATTCCACATGCTAAGATAAAATTATGTGTTATTATACCCTCAGCTATATGGCTAGAGAGGGTACACATCACTTGATACGGCCCCATCGAAATAACGGTTTTAGATCCTAGGTGTCTTTGGACCAAATCCGTTTCATTACATTTGGAGTCGTCCGTCCGTTTGTCTATCTGGCTGGCTGGTGCGCAACATAACTCTCGAAAAGATTATCCGATTTGGTCCAAACTTGGTACCTCGTAATAGTGTTACCAAACTTAGATTAAGTTTGGAGATGGGCAACATCGGTACCACTCCTTCTGGTACCTCCTCCACAAAAGGTCTAAATTTTCAAAACAAATATTTTGCTGCACAGAAAGAGAAAGGATAGTCCGATTTTACTACAACTTTGCAAATCCCAATGTTTCCATCAATTCTAGGTCAAGTGCGAAAATGGACAATATAGATCCACTCCATCAGGTACCTCACCCATAAAGGCTCAAAATTTTGAATAATTATAACTCTTATAAAATGTGATGTAAGAGTTCGATTGTCTTCAAGTTACACATGTCACAATATTTTTATTAACCCAAAGTCTGGTGTGAAGACGAGATATATCGGACCATTTCTTCTGGTACCTCCGCCACAAAGGGTCAAAGTTTTGAATGTCTATGAAGCTCATAAAACGCGAAATTAACATCCGATTCCATTCAGATCTGTTATAAAGATTGTATATATCGGACCCTTTTTTCAGGTACCTCCCCACAAAGGAACAAAGTTTTGAATATCCAAAACAATAATAAAATTCAAAATAAGCATCCGGTTCTCTTCATATTTCACACATCCCATTATTTCTACTAACAGAAGGTCTGGTGTGAAGACGGGATATATCGGACAATTTCTTGTGGTACCTCCGCCACAAAGGGTCAACATTTTGAATATCCATGAAGCTCATAAAACGCAGAATTAACATCCGATTCCATTCAGACTTGGTACATCTCAATATTTCCAGCAACAAAAGATCTGTTATAAATATGGCAGAGATCGGACCGTTTTTTCTGGTACTTCCCCCACAAAGGATCAAAGTTTTGAATATCCAAAACAATAATAAAATTCGAAATAAGCATCCGATTCTCTTCATATCTAACACATCCCATTATTTCAACTAAAACATGGTCAAAGGGTCAACATTTTAAATATCCCTGAAGTTCATAAAACGGGAAATTAACATCCGATTCCATTCAGACTGAATAGAAAAACAAAATTCGCAAATCTCACGGTGTGTACCTTGATTGAAACAATTTTCAATATTAAAAAAATGGATATGGATTTCAATATTTATTTGCGATTAATATTTCGAATTAATTTGTGATTATATGGTGAGTATATTGAATATAGGGTCGTCCTTGTGCCAAGAAAATTATGGTAAACCGACTCAATGCAATTTACCAATCGCGTCTGCCATGAGAACGTTTTCCATGATGTGACTTCTGAATGGGCATCATCATCATGGGATTTTCCATCATCATCATCCAGGGATTTTGTACCATCATGGGATTCATGAGCCAACTTTTGCCACAGCATTTCACGATATTGCCTTTCATCCACGGGCAGTCACCCTTTTTCATATTTTTTTTCATGACATGACGGTTCAAATGCATTTCATCTTCAGAGCCGCTGCTACTGCTGCTGCTGCTACTAGTGTCCGATGTTGTTGACGATACATGTCCATGTTTCATCCATTTATGGGGTTTTCTATCGTGAGTCGCATGACGATGTCCCTGACGACGGGGGGATATGGAGCGAGATCGACTTACGCTGAGCACATGATGTCTATGATGGCGCCGCACGGTATCCTTGCGACCATGTGACACGGAACGAGAACGGCTCAAATGGTGCCAATGGCCCCGAACGTCACGCACCCAGGAAGAGGAACGATGGCGAGAGACAGAACGAGAATGAGACCTACGCACATGATGCATATGGTGACGTCCATGACGACGACCCCGGGTCACAGAGGGAGATCGTGAACGACTCATATGATGCCTACGATGACCGTGACGCCCCCCAGACATAGAACGGGAACGAGAATGACTCATGTGCCGCATACGATGACCATGGCGTCGAACCCAAGATACAGATGAAGATCGTGAACGAGACAAGCTACGCATGCGATGTCCGTGACGTTTCATAATTTTTTCATGTCGTCGCAAAGACACGGAACGGGAACGGCTTACGCGACGCCAACGATGAGCATGACGATCCCAGGATACAGAGCGAGAACGGCTCATTCGACGCCAGTGTTTTCCATGACGTCCCCAAGACACAGAACGGGATCGTGATCGATTCATGTGTCGTCCTCCATGGCCATGGCGTCCCCAGGACATGGAACGTGAACGGCTAACACGACGCACCCGATGTCCATGACGATCTAATGACACAGAACGAGAGCTCGAGTGCCTACGATGTCCATGATGTCTCATAGTTTTGCCATGGCGTCCCCAGGACGTGGAGCGTGAACGGCTAACACAACGCACCCGATGTCCATGACGATCCAATGATACGGAACGGGAACGAGAACGCATACGATGACCATGATGTCTCATAGTTTTGCCATGGCGTCCCCAGGACATGGAGCGTGAACGGCTAACACGATGCACCCGATGTCCATGACGATCCAATGATACCGAACGGGAACGTGAACGCAAACGATGACCATGATGTCTCATAGTTTTGCCATGGCGTCCCCAGGACATGGAGCGTGAACGGCTAACACGACGCACCCGATGTCCATGACGATCCAATGATACAGAACGGGAACGTGAACGCATACGATGGCCATGATGTCTCATAGTTTTGCCATGGCGTCCCCAGGACATGGAGCGTGAACGGCTAACACGACGCACCCGATGTCCATGACGATCCAATGATACGGAACGGGAACGTGAACGTGAACGCATTCGATGACCATGATGTCTCATAGTTTTGCCATGGCGTCCCCAGGACGTGGAGCGTGAACGAGAACGGCTAACATGGCGCATACGATGACCATGAGAATGGGAACGGTCCCGACTTCCATGTCGCATCTTACCCTGGCGTCCACGGGAATGAGAACGTGATCTTGAGCGGCTAGTCACGCTACTACTACTACTACCACTTGTTGTGGTTGCCACCGAGCGAGAGCGCGAACGATGACGATGACCATGTCCTTTCTTGCCATGGCGTTCCCTATGATACATCTCATCACCCAAGTCACCCATAAGGTTTTGTAACATTTTCTGCATTTTTCGGGTTTTCTTCATGGCCTTGTAGATTTCCTTCATGTTGCCCTTAAGCATGGAGTTGGAAATATGCGGCACCTGGGTCCGATCATCTTTCATCATAACAGGATCTTCGTGACCCATCTTTAATATTGGTTTGGTATTCACGTATTTGGACTTGATTGTCTAACAGAACTGACCGATTCGACTGAGGTTTTTCACAACTCCCCCATGCTTTTATACCAACGTATACTACCTTACATCGGACTTCTGTTGGAATTCTTATCGTTTTGACTTTCCATTTTTCTCTTCCCGTTCAGAGATAGCTAGCAGGCAGGCCGGTATTGCATTATTACGGATGAGTTGTTATCATCCCAAGCTTCCATCATGTAATTGACAATGTAATTTGCAGATATTTCCAGAAGTCTCACCAGGTCAGTTAATACCCCCATTTGCAGCGATAATCGTGAAGTTATGGTTCTTTATTCCGCTACTCAAGCATTTTATTATACTATTGGCGTGAAACAATGGACACATTCTGAAAACCTTCTTTGGAAATAAGGGAGGAGGAGTAAGGAAAATAAAATAAAAAAAATCCACTGCTGAGAAATGTTGAATCCTTAACCTAAGCCTCCATGCGAAAATGTGGCCTTTTAGTGGTAGAACGGAAATAGAACGAAATTGAAATAAAACAACATTTCTGTGAAAACAATTTGTTACACTTATCCGATTTTAAATGTCTTCGAAATAGTATTTTTATACCCTCCACCATACATACAGGGTGAGTATATTAAGTTCGTCATTCCGTTTCCAACTCCTCCAAAAATTAATTTAAGACCTAACAAAGTATATATATTTTTGATTAGCGTAAAATTCTATGACGATTTATCCCTGACTGCTACAGGAGGCTAAAATTTTGCACATATCGGTCTTTTGTTTGCAGGTCATGTTCGAAGATGGGCTATATCGGTCCACGATATCATTTAGCCCCCATAAACAGGTACGCCCAATATTCGGTCTTTTGGTGATGATGGTAGCCAAATGGAATTGTCTGAAAATCCACACAAGGAGTTCCTTTAGAGTACTTTACCCCCTGGAAGAGTATTGTATATATAGGTCCACGATATCATATATCCCCCGCATAACGGAAACTCCCTATATTCGGTATTTTGATGATTTTAGCTCTCTTTTTTAACGGAATTATCTGAAAATTCACTCAAAAAGTTTTTTCTATGTACTATACCCCCTGGAAGAGAATTGTCTATTTAGGTTCACGATATCGCATAGCACCCGGTACCATACACCTTAATATAACGGCTACATTCGGTATTTATACCCTACAACACTATGTGTTGGGGGTATTATAAGTTTGATTGGGCCAAAAATTATGTAACACCTCGAAATATTGGTTTCCCACATAGGAAAGTATATATGGATCTTCCTATCACGCCGAGCTGAGTCGATCTAGCTATGTATGTCCGTCCGTCCGTCTGTCCGTCTGTCCATGTTAATTTGTAATCACTCTACAGGTCGCAATTATGGCCCGATTTAGAAATTTAGAATGGAGGTGGGGCTAGGGTGAGAATAGAACCCTATTTCTTTTGGAGATCATCGCATAATATTTAGGGGTTGAAATGGACCAAAAACTGAAAAAAATCCTGATTTTGCAGTTGCTCTACAAGTCGCAATTATAGACCAATCAAAGCGGAAGTTAGTATGGGGCTAGAGCTTAGGGCTGGGAAGAAGCCTTCCAATTTTGTTGGTCATCGGGTAATATTTAGCGGGTGAAATAGGCCACAATATTTGTGGTAAATAAAAGTGAAATTTTCCATTAAACCGCGAATATTTTTAATCCCGGCGAAATTTCAAATAGACGAACAGGTCAATTCTAACCGTTACGTAGATGCTGATAGTAAATATATCGGTTATATAGCGAATATATAAACTGTGTATATACAAAGGAAGGGGATGTTAGTTAGAATGCTTATATCTCAAGAATGGCTGGACCGATTTTGACAAATTTTGTTAATTCAGAATGCCCTCTTGACCGAAAAGTATAAAATTTAAAAAAATCGCAGAAAAATATGCCAATAAAGATGTTAATATAGATTTTGTAGTATTTTGTGACATTTTTTTATTTTTTCATATTTTTTATCGCATGCGATTTTTTCAATTTGACTATATATTTTGTAATATTTTTTCATCTTACAACACAGGTTGGGGATATTATATAAGTATTGCAAATATCATCCGATCCTCAAGAAAATTTTCACAAGGGTAGGATTGGGCTCAGAAGGGCTAGGCATATTGTTTTCAAAGATGCCCGCAATATATTTAGGGGTTGAAATGGACCAAAAACTAAAAATGTTCCTGATTTTGCAGCCGTTATTAAGGTCATAAACAGAAACCAAAGGACACGAAATCTCGCATAAAGTTAGAGTTAGGACAGCGGATACAATGGACCACTAATTTTGTGTGAAGAAATACAAAATCCTAATTTCAAAATCCTAATTTCAAAAGCGAAATCTTCCAATATGGATTTTGACATTAGGGGGCTTCTAACATATTGTAGTGTTGTAGGGTATAACATAGTCGGCCCCGCACGACTGTAGCCTTTTCTTACTTGTTTTAACATTTTAACAGAATTTTTAACGCATTTTATTTTTTTGAAAATTGCCAAATTCGTCCCAAATGGTGGAGGGTATTAAAAGTTCGGCCCGGAAGAACCTTCTGCTTTTTTATACCCTCAACCATATGGCTGATACGGCCAAAAGGTGCGTCATTGAAATAACGGTTTGAGAATCTAGGTCTCTTTGGACCAAATCCATTTCAGGACATTTGGAGTCTATCTAGCGATGTCCGCCCGTCCGTCTGGCTGTCTGTCTGGCTAGCTGCTGCATACGATAACACTCGAATGGAGTATTCGATTTGATCCAAACTTGCTACATCGTAATATTATTGTCAAACTTAGATCGAGTTCGGAGATGGGAAATATCGATCCACTCCTTCTGGTACCTCCCCCACAAAATGTCTACATTTTCAAAGAAAATAATGTACTGCACAGAAAGAGGAGGGATAATCCAATTTTGCTCCAACTTTGTAAATCCTAATATTTGCATTGATGCGAGGTCAGGTGCGAAAATGACAATATCGGTCCACTCCATCCAGTACCTCCCCCACAAAGGGTCAAAATTAATTATAACTTTTATAAAATGTGATGTAAGAGACCGACTGTCTTCAAATTACAGACATCACAATATTTTTTATCAACCCAAGGTCAGGTGTTAAGATGGAATATATCCGTCCGTTCCTTCTGGTACCTCCGCCACAAAAGGTCGAAATTTTCAAAAAAATATATTTTTTTTGAACAGAAAGAGAAAATATATTACGATTTTGTTCCAAATTTTGCAAATCCTAAAATTTGCGTCAATGCTACGTTAGGTGCGAAAATGGACAAAATCGGTCATGGAGTGGACCTCCCCCACAAAGAGTCAACATTTTTAATAATTACAACTGTTATAAAATTTGATTAAAAGTCCGATTGTCTTCCAACTTCACACATCCCAATATTTTTTTTAACCTAAGGTCTGGTGCCAAGATGGAATACATCGGTCCACTCCTTCTGGTACCTCCCCCACATTGGATCAAAATTTTAAATATCCATAAAGCTCAGAAAACTTAAAATGAACATTTTATTCCATTCAGACTTGTACATCCCAATATTTCTATAAACGCAAGAGGATCAAAGTTTTGAATAACCAAAACGATTATAAAATCGGAAATCATCCAGTTCTCTTCAAATTTCACACATCACAATATTTTTATTAACTCGAGGTCTAGTGGGATATATCGGATGAAAGTGGAATATATCGGTCTACTCCTTCCGGTACCTTCCCCACAAAGGGTCAAAATTTTGAGTATCCATGAAGCTCATAATTCGCGATAATAACGTCCGATACATCTCAATATTTCCATCAACACAAGATCTGTTATTAAGATGGAAGAGATCGCACCATTTTATCTAGTACCTCTCCCACATAGGGTTTAAGATTTTGAAAAACAAAACGCTCAAAGAAAGCGAAATAGGCATCCGAATCCATTCATCCATCTCCTCAAACTTCCAAACTTCCCACAAACTAACATTGTTGCTAACACAGGATCTCTACCACAAAGGGTCACAATTTCCAATACTTATACCTGTCATAGCTTGCTATATCTGAATATTTCTCTTAACCAGATATCTGATATGAATTCGCATAAAATTGTATATAAATGTTCGATTTCCTTTAAATTAGCACATACCAATATTTTTATCTGTATTATATGAAGTATGACAATGGAACACTTCGATCCGCTGTATCTGTTACCTCACGCATATTTCCAAATTTTTCAAAAATTTGCACATACCTCATATAAAGTATAAGAAGTAGTCGATATAGTCCAAATCTGTCACGTTGTAATATTTATATCAGTCTTAGGTCTGATACGAATTGGTCAATATTGGCCAACTACTTTGGAACCTTTCTCATAAAGCAAAAATAACTTATTCCATTTTACTTGTTTTTATGTCAACCGAAATGTTTAAGTCTGGTAAGAACCACCCCCCTAATGCATCGACCTCATATAGACCTTGGTAGATGGTATAAAACCATAGAAATATCATATAAATCCAATGTAAACTCAAACAGTTCGAAATTTTGCAGAATGATGCAATTTGTGTGATTGTTACATCATGCTTCTGGAAAATTATCATGCGTTATCAATATCAAAAAATTTCCACTGCTTTGGAAAAATTTACTCTGCAGATTAAAATTATGATTCATACAATCAGATAGAAAATAAAACAACAATTGCAATAAAGTCAATCATAGAGCTTTGTAAACAACAAGGATGGAAAATTACCATAAACTTTTGCTAAATCCGTTTGCAACCCCTCGAAATATTCTTAGGAGACCCCAAAATGTATACATATATATTCCTGATTAGAATAAAATTATAAGGCGATTTAGGGATGTCCGTCTGCCGGTCTGTTGAAATCACAATAGAGTCCATATTATTTAATCCAGAGATTTGAAAATTTGCACAAAGGTTTATATTATAAACTGTCTGATTGGTTTTGAAACGGGATTTATTGATTCCCGATTAGACATACAGGGTCAGATTAAAAATGCAACAAATTTTTACATTTTTTTTAATTTAATTGAATGTAAGCAAAAAATGTCCGAAATCGCATCAAATTTTAGAATAATTTTAGACTTGCTCGAATTGGTCACCTTTGGTATTCAAACGGCCAATGAAACCGTCACATGCCGCCCGAAATTTTCTCTGCGGTATTTTGGCCCATTCCCGGCGAAGCGCTTGCTTGAGGTGATGGATTTTTAAGTTCCAACATTGCTTTCCAAAAATACTCCAAACACAATAGTCCAACGGATTAGTATCCGGAGATTTTAGTGGTCATTGTGCGCTGGGTGGCGGGTGCTGAGTGTGATGTTGCTGCGTCCTGTTGGAAAGTCCAAGATGTGCGGCCAAAATGTTTGAGTGCCCAAGGCTTTAATACACCCTCCAGAATATTTGCGCGATAATATTCAACATTTATTTTGATGCCACGGTCGATTAATAAGAGCGGAGAGCGACCATCGGGTGTTATGGCGGCCCACACCATTACCATGGCCGACGCTTGAGTTCGGGTGGCTAATCGAAGGTGCACATTTTCAGCTGACCTCTTTGGCAAGTAAACACGATCATTTTGTTTGTTTACCAACTGCTGGACAGCGAATGTTTTCTCATCGGAGAAAACAAAATTCGACAGTTCACCACTTTCGGCCAAGCGAAGCAACTCTTTAGCTCTTTGAGCTGTTGCGGTGTAAGTTCTTGCACTTTCGGGATTTTCAATGGCTTTACCCCGAGCTCATTTTTTAATATTTGCCGAATGTAATATTGCGATATGTTCAGCTCACGAGCTATTTGCTACGCGTGTTTCGATCAAGTCGCTTCTTTACTTTTCGAACCATTTCTGCTAATGTTGCTGTTTTCTTACGTCCATTTCCTTGACGTCGGGCTAAGCTACCAGTATCACGGTAACGAGCGATGGTACGAGACAGAAACGATTTTTTCACATTTAAATCCTGGAGTGCTCTAACGTTAGCCACCTGTGGTTTTCTAGCCAAACATAAAGAAATCACACTATCACGCTTGAATTCCATCACGAATAACTTTTTTTCTGGAAAATTCTCACCAAAATGCTTTTGTACGCTTGTAAGCAACATAAGGAGCTGTTACTGGAATAATTTTAACATGTGACGGACGAGTGGTTTAGAAATGACAGAAGTCTGAAGTTGGTTACAGTTTTTTCATCTCACCCTGTATGTTTAAGTCCCCGAGATTCATAATATTCACGCCATAACAATGATATTTGAAACCAAACGTTGGATACACCCCAGAAATACCCCTGCCAAATTTTATCAAGACCGGTTCAAATTTGGATATAGCTCCCATACATATCTTCAACCGATATCGCGCACCAAATGGCCAATATCAATACAAATGACCTGAATTTTGGTACATCCAACCGAATTTAGCCTCGAAGCAAATGCTTTGGTGAAAATCGGTTCAGATATAGCTATAGCTCCCATATATATGTTTTATCCGATTTGATGTTTAAGTCCCTCACATTCGTAATAATGCTTGGTATCAGATATCAGATACAGCCCAGAAATACCTCTGCCAAATGTTATCAAGACCGGTTCAGATTTGGATTTAGATCCCATGTATATATTTTTCATCCGATTTGGTGTTTAAGTCCCTCACAATTGTAATATGCATTCGATAACAATGATATTTTGCACCACATATCTTATAAAGCCCGAAAATATCTTTGCCGAATTTTATCGAGATCGCCTCTGATTTGGATATAGCTTCCATATATATCCTTAATCCGATTTCAGGTTTATTGTGGCTAATATCAGCCCAATAGAGTGAATTTCGGGACCTAATTTTCCATTTTGTGGGACTCGGCTCGGATATATATATATATATATATATTTTTTATATATAATCCTTCTCGAAGTGATATTATGCACTCTATAGCAATGTTATTTGGTATAAAAAATTAAAATGTCTCTGTCCAATTTAGTGAAATCGATTCCGAATTGGATATGCCTCCCATATATTAGTTCCCTCTCAAACCAATCTATAACTGCTCTAAAGCCAAATGTTGTTAGGTGGTATGGTCTACTTGAAATAAATTCTTTTGTTACGGGAGCTCTACTAAATATGCATAGTGATGGAGGGTATTATATAGTCAGCCCGCCCGACTTTTGACTTTTCCTTACTGTTTTTTTCTTGTTTTCTAACTACTTTTATTGTACCATATCACTAATGATGCATCATTTACTTTTATAGTTTCGCCCATCTATCAGTATTTATCTTACTTTCACTATTTGTTGTTGTTAATTAAATCAAATATTTTATTTAGGGGATTCACCGATCTCAAAAAATGCAAGTTGTGTTCTTTGGCCGAAACATGACAACCTTTTTTCAGTTAACTAATAATTTAATTGTAATAACAACAAACAACAACGTAGAAAATTCCCTAGCTAATCGCAAAAACGTCTAAAATCTCAAAAAAAAAAAACTTTTGATTAAAGTTTAAATGTGTGGGTGCCTGTGAACATGGAGACACATCGAAATGCATCTCACCAGGGAGAACATATGCTGAGAAAACTCAAAATAGGTGTGCACGTTAATTTTTCCAGTAAAACTTGATTGTACTGAGAGAATTTTTTCTCTCACGTACAAATATTGCAAAACGTTATCAAAGAGTATTTGATAAAAGCGATAAAGAAACCAGTAAAGAAAGTCTTAAAGTCGGGCGAGGCCGACTTTATGATACCCTACACCACTTTGCTAATTAAGTAGAGCTCCACATAACAATTAAAAGTTTTTATGGGAGAATTCAACCATACACGCTATGATTATAATTATAATTTAAAGTTCAAAGGACTAAATATGCCGAAGCCTTTGTATCTTTTAAATTTGGTGCACAATTAATTTGAAATCGGATAAAGATATATATGGGAGCTATATCCAAATCTGAACCGATCTCGATAAAATTTGGCAAAGATATTTCTGAGCTGTATTTGATATATTTCCCCGAATATCGTTGTTACGGAGTGCATATTACGGTTGTGGGTAACAAATATAACAAATCGGATGAATAATATATATGGAAGCTATAGATATATCTGAACCGATCTTCACCAAATTTGACATACTAGCTTTTAGACTCAATTCGGTCGTAAGTGCCAAATTCCATCCCATTTGGACAAATATTAGACGTTTGGTGCACAATAAAAGGTAAATCGGACGATGTTATATATGGGAGCTATATCCAAATCTGAACCGATCTCGATAAAATTTAGCAAATGTATTTCTGAGCTGTATTTGATATATTTCCCCGAATATTGTTGTTGCATAGTGCATATTACGGTGGCGGTGGACAAAAATAACAAATCGGATGAACAATATATATGGGAGCTATAGCTATATCTGAACCGATTTCGATCAAATTTGGCATACATATTTTCAGGCCTAATATGGGTGTATGTGCAAAATTCCATACAATTCGGGCTGATATTACACGTTTGGTGCACAATAAAAGTCAAATCGGACGAAGATATATATGGGAGCTATATCCAAATTTTGACCGATTATCTCCAATTTCAATAGGGTTCGTCCTTAGGCCAAACAAAAGACCTTTGCAAAATTTCATCTGGATCGGGCAATAAATGCGACCTGTACTTTGTTTACAAAAATACATGGACAGACGGACGGACGGACGGACAGACGGACGGACGGACATGCATAAATCGACTCAGAATGTGATTCTATGCAGATCATCAAAAGGAACTATGGGTCTATCTCGTTTCCTTCTGCCTGTTACAAACAAATGCACAAAGACATAATACCCTGACCACCTTGTGGTGTAGGGTATAAAAAATGATGGTGAAAGATTAGGTTTTTATATCGTAAAGTACTAATCGAATGGGACCAAGATATGAGAGCTTTTTGATTTCACCTAAATTTGACGAAGGTAATTTCAAAAATTATTTTGCTTGATTTTAGTCCAAAGAGATCTTTTGGTCCTTTTTTTGGAAATATTGCTAAAGCTCCCTTTAAATGGTACAGTAGCAAGTCAAAATATTCCGCAAAATATTTTTTCATAAAATTCTATAGCAGAATTCTAGAAGACATCTAGAGTTTAAATCTTACCAAAACGCCTGAATTTATAAATTAAAAAAAAAAACATTTTAGTGTTAATGTCGTACTTTATGTGATTTTATGCAAAATTCTCCTACAAAGCATCATTTTCTTCTAAAATGAGCTTAAAGACAAAAATGTTCCACATCAAATTTCACTATAAGTCACTGAACTAAAGAAGTCTACATTTCCATTATATCTCACGAATATATTAATACAATTGCAAAAAAAAAATCAAAACTTATTTTTTGAATGACTTTTCGTTGGTGTTTTTTTGAATTGACGCCTGAAAGTATCATAAAATTTAGTTTTGGACAGTAGATGTTAAGAAATATTCTACACATTTTTTTTTTTTATTAATCTCAGAATAAACTATATATCTAAGTTTATTAGTTTTTAGGAAAATGTTACTCGAAGATTATATATTAAATGCATATTATCAGTGTTTACGTTTTTACAGATTTTAGATCAATTTTGCTTCGAACTTTTTTCTAACTGACGTCTGAAGTAACTTTAAATTTCATTTTAGACAGAAAGGGTCAAATGAAGGAATATTCTAGACAAAATTTAACTATTAATCTCAGGGGAAGCCATATATCTAGGTTAACTAATTTTATCGACAAAATTCACTCGAAATTTACCTATTACAAGTGAAACCAGTAGAGCTGCGCATAACAATTAAAAGTTTTTATGGGAGAATTCAATCATACACGCTATGATTATAGTTATAATTTAAAGTTCGAAGGACTAAATATGCCGTAGCATTTGTATCTTTTTAATTCGGACTTGTATTGTCCATTTGGTGTACAATTAATTTGAAATCGGATAAAAATATATATCCAAATCGGAACCGATCTCGATAAAATTTGGCAAAGATATTTCTGAGCTGTATTTGATATATTTCCCTGAATATCGTTGTTACGGAGTGCATATTACGGCTGTGGGTAACAAATATAACAAATCGGATGAACAGTATATATGGGAGCTATAGCTATATCTGAGCCTATCTTCACCAAATTTGACATACTAGCTTCTAGACTCAATTCGGTCGTAAGTGCCAAATTTCATCCAATTTGGGCAAGTATTAGACGTTTGGTGCACAATCAAAGGTAAATCGGACGAAGTTATATATGGGAGCTATATCCAAATCTGAACCGATCTCGATAAAATTTAGCAAATGTTTTTATGAGCTGTATTTGATATATTTCCCCAAATATTGTTGTTACAGAGTGCATATTACGCCTGCGGAGGACAAAAATAACAAATTGGATGAAAATTATATATGGGAGCTATAGCTATATCTGAACCGATTTCGAACAAATTTGGCATACCTATTTTCAGGTCCAATCTGATCGTACGTGCAAAATTCCATACTATTCGGACTGTTATTACACGTTTGGTGCAGAATAAAAGGCAAATCGGACGAAGATATATATGGGAGCTATATCTAAATTTTGACCGATTATCTCCAATTTCAATAGGGTTCGTCCTTGGGCCAAACAAATGATTTGTGCAAAATTTCATCTGGATAGGGCAATAAATGCGAACTGTACTTTGTTTACAAAAATACATGGACAGACGGACGGACGGACATGCATAAATCGACTCAGAATGTGATTCTATGCAGATCATCAAAAGGAACTATGGGTCTATCTCGTTTTCTTTTGCCTGTTACAAACAAATGCACAAAGACATAATACCCTTACCACTATGTGGTGTAGGGTATAATGATCAGCATAAAATTCTATGTCGACTTAGTGATATCCGTCCGTCTTTGGCAATCACTCTAGCTTCCGAACAAAATGGAGTAGGTTGATACAATTTTACTCAAATGTATATTATGTCTGCAGGACTTTTGGTATTGAAAATGGGCCATGTAGGTCCTCGTAGGTCGTGCAGGTTCACGCCTTCGCATATCCCCCATATGACGGTACCTCCCGATATTCCGTATTTTCATGATTTTAGCGACATTATTTACCGGAATTATTTCAAATTTCATATTTAAAGTTCGTAATGGGTACTACAGCCTATGACAAAAAATTTCGTATGCAGGTCCACGTCTCTTCAAGTTCCTCCTAATTTGAAGATGGTATTAAAAGTTCGACGGGCCGAACTTCGATGCTTTTTTACTTGTGTGCTCTAATTTATATAATCTGCGGAATTTTTTCTATAACTATTTTTTGTGTTGTCTAGTGTAATTGAGATCTCTACCTCAAAGGCCAACTCTAGAAAAATTTCGGTTTTGGGTTCATTATATCCCCTAAATCGCATCCAAAAATAATTACGCATAGTAGAGTGATTACAAATCAACATGGACTCCTCCGCTTAGTGGCTCGATTCCTAAAACCCAAGATTATTCATCTGATTTTTTAATGAAAAATATTCTTAAAAAAATCACAATTATTGGACTGACGAAAAATATTCTTAAAACGAAAAATTAAAAATATCTACTTTGTAGTTCAAAAAATCCAAGAGTATTTATCCGATATTTTAGTGAAAAATATTCTTTAAAAAATTCACGATTATTAAACTGATAGTTCTACAAAAAATATTCTCAAAAACGAAAATTGAAAAATACGATTTTGTAGTTTATCGAAAAATATTTTTGATAATTATTTATCAGATATTTTTATAGAAAAATATTTTAAAAAATTCACGTTTATTGGAGTAAAAGTTCTTCAAAAAATATTTTTAAAAACGAAAAAAAAAATTGTAGTTCATCGGAAAAATATTTTTGATAAGAACTCTCAGCATCCCCAGCGATTTAAAATGTTGTACTTTTTCAAAACACTGTTAACACTGTTCCAATTGTTTATAATTTCATGAATGAGTAATGCATAAGCTCAAAATTCTCTAACGAAACGTTTCCAAACGTATGCTCCCTCCCTGTCCAATGACCGGAACGCGAGACGAGAGATATAGATAAGAGAATGCAAACGTACGCCAACGATAAACGTTTACTGAATTCTATAAAAGCTAGATACTGCGACACAAAACACAACAGTTGAACAGAAGCTCTTGTCGGAAAGTCGTTTAGCCGGTGTGGAACCAAACAACTGGACAACGAGATAAGGCGCACAAATATTCGTTTTATTGACTCAACACTGGAAAATTTGCAAAACAAAGGGCCATACAACGTCTCTGTGCCAATGCCACAAAGTGAAAATCAGGCTTCCATTGAGGATGCCGTAATGCTGGAGCATCCAAGTCCCAGCAATGCTAGCCAGGCGGCAGCATCACCCTGCGACAACCATGATATTATGGTGAAATGGCGCAAGGCCATGAAAAGTGCCTGCGAAGCCCAGGAGTTGTTGCAGGAAGTTATGGAAGCCTTGGCCAGCGAAATGCGCAAACATAAACCGAACAAAGACAAGAATTCGAAAAAGGATAAACACAAAAAGAAAGAGGGTAAAATTAACAAAAAGGACAAAAAGAAAAAGAATAAAAAGAAACATGGCAAGGGAGATCACCCTTGCCATCCTGTCCTACCTGAACCACCAGTGTGTGATCCCAATGACAGTGATAGTGGCTCAAGTTCTAGTTCCAGCTCCGGTTCGAGTTCAAGTTCTTCGTCAAGTTCCAGTTCAAGCGATTCCAACGATAGTGATATGGAAATGGGTTTCTACTGTGGTCACAGACCTCCGCGCCACCACAAACATTATCATCATGGCTATGGCCATGGCCACCATGGTGGACACGGACGCCACCACCACCACCATGGTCGTAGACCTCGTTCACATTCCCGTGGACGCCACGGTCATCATCATTCACGTAGCCGATCTCGTGGTCATTCCAGAGGCACATCTCCCACACATCGTCACCACAATCGACAAGCCACACAAACTGTCGATTCTAATCAAAATCCAATGCAGGGCACATCATCAACACGGGCCATTGAAGAGACTTTGCCAGTGGTGTTGAAATTGTAAATCGTTTAGCATCTAAGTTTAATTTTTAAATAATTGAGTATTGTTGATATATTTTTATAAATTATAAAATAATATTTACCTATAAACCAAACAAATGACAATTGTATTTTTTTCGGAAGGGTTAGTTAAATATTGAAATATTTTCGATTGGTTTTAGTTTTGTAAATTGAAAAAGTAAATTGGCACTCTGTTATGCAAGTCATGCATTCGAAACATTCAATATTAATGGTCTCAAAGAGCCATTTAAATTAAAAACAAGTAAAGCAGAAAGTTCGGCAGGGCTGAACTTAAAATACCCTCCACCATTTGGAACGAATTTGGCAATGTCCAAAAAAAAAAAATTAAAAATTCTGTTAAATCTTAAAATTACCGAATATAGCCTTGAACCTGCATCATCAAAATACCGAATATAGGGAGGTACTATTATTTTGGGGGCTGTAGCAAAACGTGGACCTGCACAGACAATTTTCTGTCTAAGGCTGTAGCACACATTACAAAATTCAAATACATAATTTGAAACAATTTCGGTGAATAATGTCGCTAAAATCATCAAAAGGCCGAATATCGGGGGATGTCGTTATATGGGGGCTATACGAAGGCGTGAACCTGCACGGACAATTTTTTGTCATAGACTGAAGTTCCCATTAGGAAATTTTAAACAATTCCGGTGAATAATATCACTAAAATCATCAAAACTCAGGATGTGGGGAAGTACCGTTGTATGGCCGCCATAAAAAGATGTGGACCTGCACGGACAATTTACTGTCTTAGGCTGTAGTACCCATTACGAACTTCAAATTCCAAATTTGAAACAATTCTGGTGAATAATGTCGCTAAAATCATCAAAATACCGAATATCGGGATGTACAGTAACATGGGGGCTATGCGAAGACGTGGATCTGCACAGACCGTTTTGTGTCATAGGCTGTAGTATTCATTACGAAATTCAACTACAAAATTTGAAACAAATCATTTAAATATCGAATATCGGGAGCTACCGTTATATGAGGGCTTTAGTAAGACGTGGACCTGCATAGACAGTTTTCTGTCTCAGGCTGTAGCTTCCATTACAAACTTCAAATACCAAATTTGAAACATTTCCGGTGAATAATGTCGCTTAAATCACAAAATGTCGAAAATAGGGAGGTACCATTATATGGGGGTATACCAAAACGTAGACCTACATGGTCCATTTTCAATACAAAAAGTCATGCAAACGAAACGGTCGTCACTAAATCGACATAAATGTCTAAAATGTATATTCCGGAATGACAAAATAAATATACCCTCCATACTTTGGTGGAGGACATAAAAAACAAATAAGAGAGAGAGAGTAATATAAGTTCGATTGCTTGTCCTAATTTAAATCACCGGAAGGTAAAGAAGAAGAGTTGCAAGTGATTGCAATTTGCAAGACGAAATTTGCCCAGCAAGAATTTGCAAACTCTCAGTGAATGAACTGTCAAAATTTCTCTCTCCTACCGCTCTCTTTTGCAGAACTTTCAGGTTAACAGACGACTTCCAGTAACAATTTGTAACAATTGTTACAAACTTTAGGGTAACCGGAAACACCTAATGTTGACATTCAATCAATTACAAAAACACCTGTTATTTTTGTATAACAGTTGACAAAACGTCATTTAGCGGGGAAATTAAAGAGAATTTGAAAAGAAACGGCAATAGGAAATTTCTTAATGACGATTAACATTAAAGTGGGCCCTTTTTACTTTAACTGTGAAGAAGATTGGATGTGTGGCTCCAAATAACAGGCGAAAAAAAAATCATACAGTTTTTGCTGATGAATTACTTTATTTAAAAGTGTATTCAAATTATTAATTTATGCTGTTAAAACAAATATAAAAACAACACAACTTAAAAATGTTTCAACAAAATTTTAAACTTTAAAACAATTACACCAAAATTTAAAGACTTAAAGGCTAAAAGTTGAAAACTTAGAACTAAATTAAATAGTTTTCTTGAAAATTTAGAAAAAAAAAATAATCTTAACTAAACCAATTCTAAAACTATACAAAGTTTAAAATTAAACAAGTCTTAAATAAATACCAGAAACAAAAAAAATTAAAGATAAATATCCAAACAAGAAGAGTTGGAGTCTATGAGCCACACCATCGCCCATCCAATTCATCGAGGCAGGGCCGATTTTACGACATTGATACACCAGCGTGACTTGATATTTTTCCCCATTTGACAATTGCTACTATTGAACTCTGGGCAGACAGACAGACGACGAAGCAAAATAATTAAATTCCACAGGTTTACATGAAAAAATAAAATATATAAATTAGAAAGAGATTCAATTTAAATGTTACTCACCTTGTGTTGGTATACAGGTACACGACGTAAAAATGAGTTCATTTCAAGATTTTATTTCGCTCGTCGATTTTATATGGTATCGATAAACCTTTCTTGTTTATCCTTTCTTGAATTTGAAAAGAAACCATTATTTTTTTTTTTTTTGTTTTTTGTTTTTTGAACCTAGAATATATTTACAAAGCTACACTCAAACTATACGTAGGTACATACTTACTTGTTGGGAAAACCCTCATTCATTAGCTGCCTTCAGAAAAAGGAAGAAGATTATATTTTGAATTAATTTTGGCATCATGAACTATTACCTTTGGTCTTTTCATTAATTGTCATAAACTGATAGATTTGGATTTGAATAATAATAATAATAATATGTAAGATTTTCCATGAATTGTTCCTTTCTCTGAATATTCAAAATAGATTAAATAAACATGTACATATTTGAATTGAAAACAAGTAAAAAAGCTGTAAGTTCGACCGGGCCGATCTTTGAATACCCTCCACCATTGGGAACGAATTTGACAATTTTCAAAAAAATAAATTCCGTTAAAGTTTCTGTTAAAATCTTAAACATACCGAATGTATCCGTTATATTAGGGTCTATACGACGACGTGGACCTGCATTTGCAACTTTTGTCATAAGCAATTATAATATTTAAATGCAAAACGAAATTCAAATACCAATTTTAAAACAATTCCGGCGAATAATGTCGTTAAAATCTTCAAAATACGGAATGTACCGTTATATAGGGGCTATACGAAGACGGGGACCTCCACAGACCATTTTCTGTTTTAGGCTGTAGTATTCATTACGAACATCAAATTTGAAACAATTCCGGTGAATTATGTAGCTAAAATCATCAAAATTCCGAATATCGAGAGGTACCGTTATAAGGGGGTTATATGAAGACCTGGACCTACACAGACAATTTTCTGTCTTAGGTTGTAGTAACCATCACGAACTTTAAACACCAAATTCGAAACAATTCCGGTGAATAGTGTCGCTAAAACCATCAAAATATCGAATATCAAGAGGTACCATTATATGGGGGCTATACCAAAACGTGGATCTACATGACCCATTTTCAATACCAAAAGTCCTGCAGACATAATATACATTTGAGTAAATTTTATCAATCCACTTAATTTTGTTCGGAAGCTAGAGTGATTTCCACAGACGGACGGATATCGCTAAATCGACATAGAATTTTATGCTAATCAAGAATATATACTTTTTGGGGTCTAAAATGTATATTTCAAGGTGTTACAAACGGAATGACAAACTATGGTGGAGGGTATAAAAAGATAAATATGTCTTCGGCTTAAAGCCTTATTAGAAAGGTTTGAATGGTTTAAAAGCGGTAAGTTAAGTGTTTATCATGGGACTTCATGGCAAGAGGTGTTTTCGGTGGGAAGGCTATGGTTGGTCAGTCGCCAGGAATTCTGTTTCTGTGGGGATAAATTAGGTTAAGATGAGTTTAGGATTCAATCTTAGTTTAGGTGAACGTAAAGTCCGGTATGTTTTTTTTTTTTGTGTGTTCAAATTTTGCAAGTGGCATAAATCAACCCTTATCCGACGTGCCATTGCCGCGCTGAACGGCCATCATACCGGCAACGCCACTTAAGGCCAACACATCGATTTTCCGTTAATTTTTGGAAGACGGTTGTTACACACAATGGAAATTTTTTCAATATCGAATTTTATAAACTCGCAAAGTTAATCACAGAATGACATATCGTATTATAATAGGTAAACAAGGTCTCCTTATTTGCGCCCCAAGTGCTGCAGACTAGCGACTTGATAACATTTTTCGTATTTTTTTCTATTTATGGCAGATAGCTTACACATTCTGTAGACTACGACTTACCCGGAAATACATTTCGAAGTCACTTCGGCAAGGGTCGGACTAGCTAATGTACAAACATGTTCTGAAAAGTTATCATTTCGGTGGAGACCTTTGGTTCTGGACGGCCCTGATATCCAAAAAAGTAGATTTTAAACACTTTGAGGACTGGCACCCAAATAAGTAATCACAATTTCAAACTTGGTCGCAGGGAGATTTTTGGTGTAAAATATCTAAAAGCTAACTAACCCTAACTTAATCGACGAAAATATGTCAATATGACATTCAATTCTTCTGTTGTGGTACTATGTTGACGATGATTGAATACTGGATAGCTACCTTTAGTGATGCACTGGAGTAACGCATTAAGAGTCTTCTCTAATGGCTATAAAAGTGAAATCGGCCTGCATGAGTTTCCTATTCTGACATTATTGACTGGCTTCCACCATCTAGGCTACTCGGTTCTATTTCCTGTCTTCGTAAATAATGTGCATGACTAGTGACGACTTATCACGGCACATTCTGCGATTACAACATAAAAATTAAGTTTCTCTCCCAGGATGTAATTTTAAACATCATCTATCGTAAATGGTGGTGGTACTTTGGTTGCTCTGTTCCAGCACTGCAAGAATGTAAAACTTTATTATGATAACCGACTTTTCCTTTATGATATCAGAATATATTGCAAAACTAGTAGATTTTTGCAGGTTCTGGAACAGACTAGGTGTAAAAAACCAATATGGATCACTCACCGTCACCGATTTTAAAAAAAATCTTAAAAATAAAACATTTTCAACAGATTTCCCTTTAATTTGGAGTTTTGGGTTCTGAGAATAATATGTAGTTGCCATCAATAGGGTTAGCAAACAAATAGTTCTACAAAAAGCTCAATTGGCTCAATTACGATCCGGATGGTGCAGCCGCCCAAATTCCTACTGGGCCCGGATAAACAGCGACGTGCAGAACATCTGCCCAGCATGCGGCACAGGTCCACATGACACGCTGCACCTATTTCGCTGCCCAGCTAAACCTACTCACCTAACTCCAGTCTCGTTATGGACACAACCCATACAGGTTGCATCCTTTTTGAGACTGGACTTAGAGGCAGAACTGATTGAATAGAGTCAGAAAATGGAAACCGAACGAACACAGATGTATGAGCTGCTACAACAACAACAAAAAGAGCTAATTAATGCCCAAAGATCGACCACCTCATTATGTCATGTCATAACCTAAGGTATGTCAAAATTTGAAATTATACATTTAATTTTTATTATTTCCTTCAATCTTATAAATATCCAATTTTGAGATTTTTTGTATCAACATTTATCCTCATGTCGTTATGTTTTTAATCTGAGAATATTCATAACCCATAAATTTATTTTAGCTACGCCAATGGCAAGACATCTAATTAATAGGAAAATACCATTAAAACATAATTGCGTTCAAGTTCAAAACTCATCTATAAAACTTGGAAACAATTGCAAATTGTCAGTTAGTGGCTGCTGCGGTACCTGTAAACTACAATAACGCAATTAATTTCACTTGAGTGGCATCAAACACCCATGGCACCAAAGAATCAACTCGCTTCGGAACAAGAAACTGCAATAATTCTAAATGATCCGGCGACAAAAGCAAAAGATTCCGATTTAAATGATGACAACGCTAAATCAAATAAATCCCAAGAAATTGTATTCAAATGGCAAAAAGCTATGAAGAAAGCGGGCCAGGCCCAGCTACTGTTGCAGGAAGTTATGGAGATTTTGAACATTAATAAAGTGGCATCAAAAACCACATGCATTGATGGCAATTATTGCAGTTCAAGTGGCTCGGCCAGTGACAGCGAAGCTGAAAGTTCCCTGTGCCAGGGACCTTCATTCTATAGCCGTTATCTTCCCACTTCTACAGCCTTATACGATTGCAGATATTTACATTGCCAGTCTTGTTGTGGTTCGAGTTGCTCTTCACCTCGTCGTTATGCCCGCAGCCATTCGCGAGGACATTCTCTTAATCGACATCGTGCCAGCCGTAAACATGGAAATTGTTCCATTCTAGATGGTTATTGTTAAAGGGGAGAGTGCGGTTGGGGAGTGATGGTCGAAGAATGTTTAATATTTCCTTCATTGCATCATATAATAGAACATCTACAGGGTGAGATAAAAAAACCGCAATCAAGTCAAACGCCATAATTTTTAATTTTTTTTTTTTTTCAAATTTTATTGAATTAAAGCAAAAATGTTGGAAATGGCATCAAATTTTAGAATAAGTTTAGATTTGTTCGAATTGATCACCTTTGACACGAATTATGGCCTTCAAACGACCAATGAAACCGTCACATGCTGCCCGAATGTTGCTCTGTGGTATTATAGCCCATTCCCGGCGAAGGGCTTGCTTGAGGTGATCGACACTTTAGTATTTTTTAGTGCCAACCTCGCTTTCCAAAATACTCCAGAAACAGTAGTCCAACGTAGTGGTATCCGGAGCTTTTGGTGGCCATTGTGCGCTGGAAATGAAGCGAGGAGCCTCATTTTGTAACCATTTTTAGGTGGCGCGTGCTGAGTGCAATGGTGCTGAGTCCTGTTGAAATTTCCAAAGTTTGTGGCCAAAATGTTTTCGTGCCCAAGGCTTTATAGCTCCCTCCAGAATTTTTTGCGATAACATTCAGCATTTATTCAGATGACGGTCGATTAATACAAGCGGTAGCGACCATCGGTTGTTATGGCGGCCCACACCATGCCATGACCGGCGCTTGAGTTCTGGTGCCCAACCGAAGGTGCTCATTTTCAGCTGACCTCTTTGGCAAGTAAATACGATCATTTTGTTTGTTTACAAACTGCTGGACAACGAATGTTTTCTCATCGGAGAAATTCGACAGTTCACCACTTTCGGCCAAGCGAAGCAAATCTTTAGCTCTTTTGGGTCTATTTTCTTTCTGTTGCGGTGTAAGTTCTTGCACTTTTTGGAATTTCAATGGCTTACCCCGAGCTCATTTTTCAATATTTGCCGAATGGAATATTGCGATATGTTCAGCTCATGAGCCATTTTTCGGCCACTGCAATGTGGGTTTCGATCAAGTTGCTTCTTTACTTCTCGAACCATTTCTGCTGATGTTGATCTGTTCCTCCGCCCACTTCCTTGACGTCGGGCTACGCTACCAGTAGCACAGTAACGAGTGATGGTACGAGACACAAAAGATTTATTCACATTGAAATGCTGGAGTGCTCCAACGATAGCCACTAGTGGTTTTCCAGCCAAATATAAAGAAATCACACTATCACGCTTAAATTCCATCACGAATAACTTTTTTTCTGGAAAATTCTCACCAAAATGTATTTGTAAGCTTGTAAACAATATAATGAGCTGTCACTGGAATAATATTATCAACAGTCGGACGAATGACTTAGAAATGACAGCAGTCTGAAGTTGATTGCAGTTTTTTTCATCTCACCCTGTACAGGACCACAGCTAACGATGAAATTATTCAAGTATGTTGCTCTTGTCTTCAGAACGTAGTCTTTCATTTTGAGCCTCTACAATGAATCATCAATTCCCCACAGATTTGCCTGAGAATCTAATGTCTATCTGGTTCTAGGAGAAAATAAAAAGCATTATTAAACAAAAAATTAAAGGCAATGTTCCACAATTGAAAATAAATAAACAATTCAAAAGATTTTTTGTTTTGAATTTTTAAAATAGTTGAGTAATTTATTTTTAAAGTTGTTTTTTTTTTATTTTACTTTTATCTTGAAATTTTAAGAACTGATAATAATTACAATAATAAGCCATAATTATCTTAGCTGGTAAACAATTAAACAATATAATAGTAATTCGTATTACATAATTAATTAAATTCAATTAATCTGAAAATCGTTTTCATTTTGTAGAGGTGTAAATTGATAATATGTAATAAACACATTTATGTCATAAATAGACCCGGTCTTATTTCATCAATGTGGCTGCTGAATAGAAATCGAAATAAAAGGACAGATAGGAAGAGGAGTAAGGGGTAGCAGTGGCTTAATAGTTTTACAAATTCTATTTATTTAATTTCCTCAAACAAATTCAACAAAAGTAAAAATAAGTTCTAGCTAAAAACCAAATTAAATCTTTAAAGAAATATATAAATTAATACAACTAAGTAAATAACAAACAAAACACAAGCAAATGAATTGATAAACGCCCTAATCTCGAAATAAACGAGAACGAAATGCAATCTTTAAATAAGAAAAAATTGCTACTACAATGCTTCTTTTGTTTGCTTGCTTGTTTGTTGCTGGAAGAAGGATTAAATATCATCATTAATAAACAATAAAAGCATATTTGATTTAACATCGTATTTTTTTGTTTGTTTAAATAATAAATATTATTACATTGTATATAATTTTATTTTTCTTCTCAAAGTCTATTTAAGAGTAATGGGGGGAATAAAAAGTGATCGCACATCAATCACTTAGTGATTTTTTTGTTGTTGTTTTGTTTCAATAAGAGTCATCGTAATTTTCTGCGTAATTGGATTTTCTTGTTGTATGCATATAAAAACGTCCTTTATAACCTATAAAAAATAAATAATGAAGTCTCCCCAAAATCAAAGGCGCGGCACCCATTAAAAACGGCAAAAGGTAAACTTGCTGTAATTGAAAGATAAAGAAAATGATTAATAAGTTAATATAATAAGTGTAAGATTTAATGACAGAAATAAATATAGGGAAGAAAATACTATGCTAGGAAGAGACTGATTGAGAGCACTTGTTATGGCTAGTTTATTTTTTTTTTATTAATTGTTATTTTTTTTTTTTTTTTTTTTTGATCCATTTGAACGCCTAACACAATCATCTTCATCTTCAAAAACAATAGGCTTTAATTCTGACCCAAATCCTACCCGCATGCAAAATTTCGTCGATAAATGCGACTTGTATATTATACCCTCAACACATAGTGTTACGGGTTGTAGAAAAACTTTAAAAAATGTACAATTCAAAATTCTAAGTCAAAAAATTGAAAAAATGTAGCAAAAACCAGTAAGGAAAAATCATATGTCGGGCGGGGCCGACTACATGATAACCTATACCACTATGCTTATTATATTATAGGTAACTAATATTTGGGAGGCATATCCAATTCTGAATCGATTTTCAACAAATTTGACGGAGACATTTTAATCTTTTATACCAAATAACATTGCTATAGTTGTAGGATATCACTTCGAGAAGGATTATATTAAAAAAAATATATATATCAGAGCCGAGTTGCAGTGGAAACGTACGTCCCGGAATTTACTCTATTTGATCTGATATTAGCCATTATTTGCACAATAAACCTGAAATCGGTTTAATGATATATATATAGAAATATTTTCGAGTTTTAACTTAAACACCAAATCGGATGTAACATATATATGGGAGCTATAGCTATGTCTGAACCGATTTAAAGTACTGGGTCCATTTGGGACCAAAATGAGTCCATTTGGGCTGATATTAGGCATTTGGTGCACAATAACCCTGATATCGGATAAAGATATATATGGGAGCTATATCCTAATCTGAATCAATCTCGATAAAATTTGACTGAGGTATTTTCGAGAAGAATATTATGTCCGGTACCAAATATCATTCTTGTGGAGTGCATATTACGCATATGAAGGACTTAAAAACCCAAATCGGATGAAACATATATATGGGAGCTATAGGTAAATTTTATTTACTTGCTTCAAATTTTATCCTATGACCGTAAAAATTGGTAGGCTTCTGCACAGCCCTAGCTCTAACTTTAGAGCAACAGCAAAATCAAGAAATTTTCTGTTATTGGTTAATTTCAACTCTTAAATATTTTGCGATCATCTCCAAAAACAATAGGCTTCTATTCTGACCCTATCCCCACCTGTACATTCAATTTTGTGAGGATCGGGCCATAATTGCGGCCTGTAACGTCATTATAAATTGACATAGACAGACGGACGGACAAACATACATAACTAGATCGACTCAATTCGGCGAGATAGAAAGATCCCTATCCAAAACATCTATCGGATAATTTAAAATTAATTATTTTGACAAAATGCCAAATATACGAAGGTAACGTAATATGAGAACCATGATGGAAACTATGGGAAAACATGACATAATTTGTACCACAGGAGGTGGCACAAATATCATACCGTAAATATCAATTCAATGCCAATCCATCCTAAAAACAAGTTAAAAAGCAGTAAATTCCGTTATATGGGGGCTATAGGAAGGCGTGGACCTGCACAGACAATTTTCTGCCATTACGAATCTCAAATACCAAATTTGAAACAATTCCGGTAAATAATGTCGCTAATATAATCAAAATACCGAATATAGGGAGGTACCGTTATATGGGGGCTATACGAAGACGTGGACCTGCCCAGATAATTTTCTGTCATAGGCACTAGTATCCATTTCGAACTTCAAATACCAAAGTTGAAACAATTCCGGTGAATAATGTCGCTAAAATCATTAAAATACCGAATATAGGGAGGTACCGTTATATGGGGGCTATATGAAAACGTGGACCTACATGGCCCATTTACGAACTTAACCTGCCTACTGGAAAAATAAACACGTGTGCAAAATTTTAGCCTTCTATCTCAATTCGTTCGAAAGATAGCGTGATTATAACAGACAGACGGACATGGCTAAATCGGCTTAGAATTTGACGCTGATCAAGAATATACATACTTTGTTGGGTCTGACATGAGTATTTCGAGGAGTTACAAACGGAATGACAAAGGTAATATACCCTCCATAGTATGGTGGAAATATCGTAAAGGGGAAGACAATTACATAATCATTACAAATGACAAAAGACTCACCTAAATATGTTGTTTTAAATCCATGAAACGGAATATGTCTTTAATGTAGCTTTGTTTTGTTTTTTCTTTTGCCTGCAATTTAATAAATACGTTCGTAGAATAGCAAATATGCTTGGGCTTTCAAAACTTCACTTTCGCTGGCATCTGTGACACGAGAATCGGAAACATAATACCATTTACCCATTGGCACCTGGACGTTAATGGCCTCATCAATGCCACCAACAGCACCCTCAGGCTCATCGTTATGACCGCCAGGTGATGTAGGCGATTCCTCGGGCTCGGAAGATGACGAAGTACATGAATCTAAACTGCTGCTGCATGAATTGGAAAAGTCATCGCTATCGTTGGCTGCTTTCATGCGTAAGTCACGTGCCTTCTCTCGCGCCAAAAGCTCATCTAGTTTTTTACGTTGTTCGTCGTCTTGATCCAACTCTGCTTTACTGCCTTGCGGAATAAATTTCCAACGTTTGTCTTCTTTGCTGAGTTTGGGTCTCACCTTGACATAGGCTGTGTAATGGCCACCATACATGCCACCTGAATGCTCCACAACACCATATAGGGCATACAACAATTTCTTTTGTTTGCGATCAATATTGGGAAGATTCTTGACTTTGGAACCGCAGAAGGGGGCAATATCCAGTATCATGGGGAAGCTAACGTGACCCGTTAATTTACGGAACACACAGCGTTGTCCCAATTGGAAACGTTTCAAATGTAAGATTAGTACAGCCGGCGGACTAGAGATCAGGAACTGTTTAGTGGCATTGGTATTGACGGTCTTCGCCTTGGGATTCATCACCATTAATACGTTTTGTACAGGCCTCACAGCCCACTTTGTTATTGCCTGTCATCAATTCCACGGCGGTGAAACTGTTAAGACATGATTGCACCGAACACTCTCCATCTTCGCATTGATAACGTGGTGCTATTGTCGTACTCCAATCAGAGTAACTCTGGGTACGTGCACGTTTCGCTTTGGCTCGCGCTGCCTTCTTTTGCTGTTGTTCTTCATTCTCAACTTGTAAGCGATCGAGCTTGTCAATTACGGATTGCATAGCAGGATTATCGTTATTTTCATTTGCCTTAATTTCACCATTGGTAAGCGTTGTTGCTGTGGTGGCATCTGTATTAATTTCACTGTTTAATTGTTTGAGTAGGTTTGCTCCCTTTTCATTGAGCCCCATTGAGAAGACACTATTTGTGGTTTTGGTTTCCACTGCAGTCGTATCGCCATTGGTTTCAGAGTTTGATGCTGAAGAGGCAGGGAAACTGGCACCGCCAGCATTAGCAGGACTTGTGGCAATACCGGAATCTAGTTATGAAAAAAAAAATAGATTAAGGAATGAATAGACGTAGGAGTTTGCTTGATACACTTACCATTTTCGTCTTCATCCAGCGAATCCTTGTCCATATTTTCCGGTGAATCTCCTCGTTTTTCAACGGGGCTTGTAAGCTGATTATTGCCATTGCGATCAATGCTGTTTGCCGCTTTCACACTTGCTGAGGTATTTAAAGGTTTTGTTGTTGGACACTTGTCATTGTCATCTAAAAGATTATCTTCGACATCAGCATCGGATTGTTCAGCCGAAGATGATGATGCCGCCGACCATGCAGTAGTTTTGTCGGCAGCTTCTTCCCTTGTGGCACAACCAATAACGGGTGCTGTATCTAATGCCACATTGGCATTGTCTCCATCACCGCCAGCAGTTGCGCTATTTGCACCCTCAAGTGAACTGAGTTTTTGCATTTGTTTGGTATTCTGATGCTTGGCATGACGTTTAGCTATGCGTTCTTTTTTCGCCTCCTTTTTGAGCTGAGATTTTGTTGGACCAGCTGGTGATGCGGTTGGTGCTGGATGTAAATAAAATGAATTGGCATTGTCGGGAGATGTTTTACGTCGCATAGCTGGAGGTTGGGATTTTTCAACGCTTACAGGCAATGACATATCCAAGAAGTACTCGTGCCTTGAACTGACATTGTAACAATCTTGGCATGTCAAGGTGGAAACTAAGAAGCCACGGAATACTTGTTCCGGCATAAGAATGCGATCGGCAGCTTGATTACCATAGATTTTACATTTTCTTTTCATATCCTCCGAAACGGATTTGATGTCTTGATCCTTATAGCCGAGATTGTGGAGAATGACACGTTGATAACGTTTTAGGTCTTCGGATCTGGAAATAGAGTAAAAAAATGTGATTGGCATTTAGAAGGCTTCGTATGCAATAAAACAAATCAAGATTTTGTAGAAAGTGAAAGGACTTCTGGGCATTAGGAGACATTTTACACAATATGAGACCCTCCGAAGATATACTGTATAATATAATAGACGATATTAAATGCAAAGAAAGTCGTAAATGTTATTCTTTAAGGGACCTCAGTTTTATGTTTGACATCTGAAGACAGTTTGCGGTAAATTATAGTGTGTAGGTATCCCATGGTAGGCCCTGCCCGACTGTAGCATCTGCTTGCTTGTATTACACTATTTATCATGCATTCAAATAAATAATGCTTTGAAAAAATATAAATGGGCTGATTCTTGGACAACATACCTTACGCTTTCCAATAAGTGTCTCAGCAGCTCATGAGAATCATGTTGGTCACCGCCCTCAAATTGTGGGCATTTGGCGCAAAGTTTTGCAAAAAGTTTGCTGGGATTAAAGACGCCACCTTGATTGCAAGAATAAAACAAATTAGATTAAAAAAACACGAAATACAATATCAAACTTACCGCCCCATTGTAGCTCTTCCAGAGTATTGGCCAAGGCCGATGTCAGACCACCCCATGCAGATAAAGTACCTTTGATGGGCGGTAGTTTTAGAACTTCATCATCCTTGGTATCGAATGTACCACCGGGAAGTGTAAATCTATTGAAAAAAGATTATTAAGATCTTAAATCTTAATAGGTAAATAAAATCTTACTCTTCTCCCGGCTCAGCAGATTCCCTTAAGACATCCAATAAATAGGGCGTTTGAGCCAAACACTGCATGACAGCATTGAAAAAACACGTATTACCCAAATTGGTTAGACCACGTACCCTGGGCAGGGGCTCATTCAATGGTGAGGTTGGTATTCGCGTCCCAAGTGTTGTATTAGTTACACCACTCGATGTATCGCCCGTTTTTATGATGGGTGCTAAATTATTGAAATTATTATAGGTGATCAATGGTTCATTGTTGGTGCGTTTGGCAATTCCCGGTATAGGAGGCGACGGTGCTGTTGTCTTGGAGGGCTTAAATAGTGTCCCATTGTCATCCATCGATAACAAGGGGCGTAAACATTCAAAGGCTCCTATAATCGTATTTTCCACGGGTGGTTTTTGAGCCAAACCCTTTACAAATTCCACACAATCAAGAAGATTTTTGCTCGAATCTGGTTTCACATCGTTGTCACAGTCATAACACCAGATATCAAAGGAACGTGTATTCATTGCCAGAGCATGCGAATCTGAACGGGGTGTCTGTAGGAAGAAAGAGGGAAGCGCAATTAGTTTGTTATTATTGAATACTTGAATGTAAGACAAAATAATAAAAGATAAGTAAAATGTTCGATTTATGTTTTATGATTTACTAATTCTCAGTGGTCCTATTTTATCGAATTTTGTTCTGCATTGAAGTTCTTCTATAACAGAACCATATTCTAATGTAGATCTAGTAAGGGGCGCAATTAACAGTTTCTAAATCCACAGACGCTACTACCTCTAGCTCTCTTTTCAATATTCTATTTTAGATCCAGCTTAGATATAAAAAATGAAAAATTCCAATAACAAAACATGACTGTCAATCCAAAACCTGGATCTAAATTAAACAATAATTGCTGGGGTGTGTGCTTTACCTAGTAAGATTTCAAGTTAGAGGGTTTCAAATTAAATCTTCAAAGAACTTGAAATCGTTAATTAGGATGGTATGGGAACTACTTTAAAGTGTGGATCGATACTGTGTTCGTAAGTCAAATTCTCTTTTAGGAGTACTCCATTGAATAAATTAATCTAATCGGAAATTAGAGGTGAAAAAAGTTAGTTTTAATATTCAATATACTTAAAATCCAAAGGTACCTTTATATGCGGGCTATACCAAATAGTGGATGTATATCTAATATTTTTTTAAACAGAGATTATACATACTGATATCCGTCAATGTCAAATTTCAGTTTATCCGGCTGGCAATTGTGGCTAAAATAATAACTCCCGAGGTAAAATTATTAGGGGGTTTCGTATAAAATAATGTAATCTCGATCTTGATGCAACCAAATTTGGGTGGTATGAAAAGTATGACACCTCCGAACATACCAATATTTTCGGTTATTTTGATATGTGACGATCAACATTAACACAGCGTGTTTGAACATTTCGTGGAATGAGATACATCTAGATTTCCTAACAGATTACCGGGCAGGATCGGGTTAAATAACATGCGACTACAAAAATATTCATCTCCAGACACAACTCATAGTACATCCTAAGTATAAAAATTGCTCATGCACACTTTGTCCAAAATTACCTTAAAATGTTGCAAAGCATGCTGATTCTTGGAACGACCACAAAGCTGAGAACCACATTTCAAACACAACCACAAAGTATTATCATATTCAATGTCCATTGCTGGTGATTCCATAGCTTCGGTGGCCGGCGAAGCGACATCCATTTTTTGACATTCTCTACAATCCAATAATAGACCGGTACCTTTTAGCAGTTTGCGTAACTTGGCCGAATCAACGGCTCTTTTCAAATGGTGGCAGGAACGTGTGGCAGCTGTTGGACTGGTCTTCTCCTCACCCGAATCCGATGAACCATCATCCCAGTTGTCTGGTTGATGATTTTTACCCATGTTTTATTCTACGTTGTTAGTAATTTAATTGGGGAAGGAGGGGTGTCGAACTGAAAATACACACAGAAAGAGGCGGAATTTTAGTTTTGATGATTTATAAAAACTAGTGAAAAACAAATTGTAAACAACCAATATTTGTTACACTTCTAGGCTGTCAAAACTCAGATAACTAAGTTATTGTAAAAGCAGCACAAAAAAGTAAGGAAATCTCTATTTCTCTTTTCGTTTTCTAATAATAAATTGAGGTTAAGTTTGCGGTGTGTTGTGCTGCTGTCAGCCAGCCTTTTGTCATCCATCTACTTCGCCAATATGTACGTGTATGCGTATGTTTGTGCGTATATTTTTTTCAGCGAAAAGTAAAAAACAACAATGCACTTTATATGCCACCGAAAATTTTTCACTTACATAGAATTTTTAACATCTAGTTTTTTGTTTCTTTTTAACACAAACTCTTTGTTTTAACTCAACAACAACACACATACACGAGCAACAACAAACACACCGGAAGAAAATCACACAACAGTCATTGACATTTGCTGCTTTATCAAATAATAGCGCGCACAAGGTATATTAAATTGAATTTAGAGCAGATAATGCTGCCCTTCGAGACGTCAAGTATTCAAATGATTCCTGCCATTTTACTAGGCCATACGACAAACTTATTTAGTGCACAATTACAATCGCTGTTGTTGTTTTACTTTTCTTTCTTTGTTGTAGTTGTTGTTTTGTTCTTTGCTCAATTTTCCCTTGACCGTCTTCTCAAGTGTTCTCGTTTTTTAGCCGAGTGCCACAAAAGAAAAGTGAAAATCATGTTCCTAATCGTTATGCATTCTCTTTGTTAGATTACAACAATTTTCTCTTATCACCTTTTTCACCGTATTCGATTCTATTGAAATGCACAATTAGATGTTCTATATTTTATTAATTTCTAGTGTCTTTTGTTATAATTAATAATGACGCTTTGGTCGTCTAATCACTTTATAAAAAAAATTAGCATTTTATTCTGCAGCGTTGTTGTTGGAACGTACTATAGCGAATTGGGATGGAGAGACAGAGAGAGCGTACACAAATTATCAACGTTGTTGGGGCAACGTGAATGAACAGTGTTGTAAATAAGGAGAGCAAAGCAATTTAATTGATATGGCAATGCAATGTGTTGTCTTTGGTGTTTTCCGAAGTTGTCAGAAATCACATATAGATGGCGCCAAGAAAAAGCGTTGTATGGTTGGGGTTTTGTTGCATTGAAGCTTTGAATATTAGAAAATTTACATATATTGGGCAATGTGCGGCAACATTTTCCCAAATGCGGACTTTAGTTTCTTAATTGAAGATGTTGAATTGTTTTAGCTGACACTAATGAGTGAGATCTGTCATGAAATATGTAGAGATTTTCGAAACCTAAAATTTTTATGTGATTTTTTAGAAATGTTAAAGTACGTTTACATACAAATATTTATCCGTGTTAATTAATCAAGAACAAAAAATTGGATCTTGGAAAACACAAGTTTAATTTATTAGGATTGATCGAACGCTTATTGGCTACAGAGTATGTAAACGCGCTATTAGGATAAATCTACATTGGAGTTCCCATGGTAGAAGAATATATAGATAGTTGACGTCATGTTAGAAGAATACAGGTAATCGCATCGACACAGCTGCTGGGACAATGAACTGTTAAACCAATTTTGGAATGGAAAATGTTGAATGAAAAATTATTTAAATTTGTAAAACCTGTTGAAAAATACATATCATTGCAACCTCCTATTTACGTTGTATAAGAAAACATATAAAAATCGACTTATTTTTGACAAGGCACTTAAAAAATTTTGATATATCAATGTTCCCAAGCGTTAATGCATCTACTTATATTCTTCTACCATGGTTGACGTAGTTGCTGAGACAATGGTCTGTCGAACCAATTTTGGAATTGAAAAATTATTGAAATTTGTAAAAATTGTTGAAAAGTGCATATCATAACAACCTCCAATTGTTGTTGTGTAAGAAAATTTATAAAAAGTTTACTTATTTTTTTTTAAACATTTTGACATATCAATGTTTCGAAGCGCTGCGATGCATCTACCTGTATTCTTCTACCAAATTCAAAATGAATGCAACAAGTTTTTGATTGTTTTGATAGTAATTCTGACTTTGCAAGCCAAACAGGTAGACCTCAATACTTGCAATTTTCTCAAATTGGCCTACATTGTACCATGCCATATGCCATGTCATGATTTAACAGTGTTAGCTTTAGCAACGTCAAATATTTCTTTTTGCGATTGTAAGATGTAGGGTAAGTGTACCAGTAGTCGGCACTTTTAGGATTTTCGATTTTTCAATCTTCCAACATTCTGAGTGAAATCTTACAATTGCAGATAAATTAAGTTATTCAGATTCCAAATTTTGTTTTATTTTCGAAATAATAAACAAAAATTGAATTTGTTTTTATTAAATTGGCAAAATTTGCAATTTTACTGAAACAGCTGTTTTTTGCCAGTAGTCGGCACCATTTTCCAATGCTCGGCATGTCTATTTGCCAGTAGTCGGCATATGATATTTCAGTAAAAAAAATATTATTCTGTATATTTTTTTATTTCAAATAGTATAAAACAATGTTATATTACTAATTCACACTTTAACCCAGAATTTTTAATTAATTTAGTTTTTAAATAGTGTTTTATTTAATTATCATTCTAAACCAAATATAGGTAGAAAATCAAGAATAGTATGGCTACCTTCAGTAAATAAAAATGAGATTAAATAAAAAAGGAAAAAGTACCTTTCTTATATTTGAAATTTACGAATTGATCTTTTTCCTTTAGATAGCCAACATTTTTTTCAAAAATGCCACCTACCTACTTAATTTAGAAAAGTTGGTTAAAAAGCAAAAATAAAAGCAACTGCCGACTCAAAACTATTCCTTTATTTGAGTAGTTTTTGATTATTATACCCTCCACCATGGGTAGGAGGGTATATTAACTTTGTCATTCCGTTTGTAACACCTCTAAATATTGGTCGTAGACCCCATAAAGTATATATATTCATAATCAGCATAAAATTCTAAGACGATTTAGCGATGTCCGTCTGTCTGTCTGTCCGTCTGTCTGTCTGTCTGTTGAAATCACGATAGAGCCCACATTATTTGACGTAGACCTTTGAAATTTGGCACAAGTGTGGATGGTTGGTATTGAAAATGAGATATATCGGTCCACGTTCTGGTATAGTCCCCATATAACGGTACCTACCGATATTCGGTATTTTGATGATTTATGCCACATTTATTCACGGATTTGTCTGAAAATTGGTATTTGTAGGTCACAACGGGTCCCTGAGCGTGTGGCAAAACATTGCATGTATAGGTCCACGTTTTGGTATAGCCCCCATATAACGGTACCTACCGATATTCGGTATTTTGATGATTTATGCCACATTTATTCACGGATTTGTCTGAAAATTGGTATTTGTAGGTCACAACGGGTCCCTGAGCGTGTGGCAAAACATTGCATGTATAGGTCCACGTTCTGGTATAGTCCCCATATAACGGTACCTCCCGATATTCGGTATTTTGATGATTTATGCCACATTTTTTCACTGATTTGTGTAAAAGTTGGTATTTGTGGGTCATAATGGGTCCTAGTTCGTGTGGCGAAACATTGTAATTATAGGTGCACGTGTTGGTGTAGCCCCTATATAACGGTACCTCCCGATATTCGACATTTTAATGTTTTTTGCCACATTTCTTCTAATGTTCTTTTACCCTAGGGTGGAGGGTATTAAAAGTTTGGCCCGGCCGAACTTAATGTTTTTTTACTTGTTTTTTAATACTTTCCTCAAGTTTTGGTGAAATTGGACAAAAATGATATTTTTCTAGTAATCGGCACCCCCTGCCGACTACTGGCAAATCTCTTTTTCTCTGTTCCTAATGTCGGCATTTAATAATATAACAGAAAAATGCTTGATTTGTATGTTTTTAAGTTATAAAATGGTCTTTAGACTCTTATTTACTATTATAAAATATTTCTGATTCCAAAAGTATTAAATTTAATTTATTTAAATCGATTATTACGTTGACGCCACCACTAATTTTTTTTTTACAAACAAGCACTCTCGCACGCGTTGGAAGATACTCATTGACGAAAACCGTTATTCTCTTGTAACAAATGATTGGAGCTAATTGCTTTTTTACAGAAAGAGAGCAGAGAACACTGTTGACGTTTTTTTTTGCAATTTTTTTATTATTTGGTCAATTCTATTCTTAGTTATTTAAGTTTAAATTTCAAAACTGCCGACTACTGGGACATGCCGAACTTAGGCGCACTTACCCTAGTTTGCAGTAAGTTTATCTTCTCTTCGGTTCCATGATACATACCAACTACATAAACAAACCTTTTTACCTCTCAAATTTTGCAATCAATTTCGCAGCATTGCCTGACTTGACTTGTGGTGGATGCTGCTGTTTCGGTTTCTTTGTTTTACCTTTGGTCAATATTTCGCTAACGGAATTTGAGTTTTTTTGTTGCTGTGTTACCTCGACTGCTCCGGGCCCACATCTGCCGTCGTGGCGTTGCAAAATTGATAAGAATGAAAAATAATATTATTTAAGTAAAAGGGTTCATTAGCTTAAATTTGTTTTAAATGGATCATTACTTCGGAATTGCCTGCATCAGACTCAGCAACAACAACAACAACAGTAACCAAAGGCGGCAAATCAAAAGTGGTATGCAAATACACTGAAAGAATTTGGTTTAGCATTTTATACCATCCACCATAGAATGGAGGGTATATTAAGTCATTCCGTTTGTAACAACTCGAAATATACAGTTTAGACCCCACAAAGTATATTTATTCTTGATCAGCATAAAATTCTATGTCGATTTAGCGATGCCCGTCCATCTGCCCGTCTGTGGAAATTACTCTAGTTTCCGAACGAAATGAAGTAGATTGATAAAATTGTACTCACATGTATATTATGTCTGCAGGACTTTTGGTATTGAAAATGGGGCATGTAGGTGTACGTTTTGGTATAAACCCCATATAACGGTACCTCCCGATATTCGGTAATTTGGTGATTTTAGCGATATTATTCACCGGAATTGTTTCAAATTTGGTATTTGAAGTTCGTAATGGATACTACAACCTATGACAGAAAATTGTCCAGGCAGGTCCACGTCTTCGTATAGCCCCCACATAATTCTACCCCTGATATTCGGTTTTTTGATGATTTTAGCGACATTATTCACCGGAATTGTTTCAAATTTGGTATTTGAAGTTCGTAATGGATACTACAACCTATGACAGAAAATTGTCTGAGCAAGGCCCACGTCTTTGTATAGCCCCCATATAACTCTACCCCCTGATATTCGGTATTTTGATGAGTTTAGCGACATTATTAACCGGAATTGTTTCAAATTTGGTATTTGAAGTTCGTAATGGATACCACAGGTCGAAGTCTCCGATAGCCCCCATATAATGATAGCTCCCGATATTCGGTTTTTTGATGATTTTAGCGACTTTATTTACCGGAATTGTTTCAAATTTGGTTTTTGAAGTTGACAGAAAATTGTCTGTGCAGGTCCACGTTTTGGTATAGCTATAGCTAAATTTTTCCCCAATTTTTTTTTTTCAAGTTTCGAATTTGAATATTGGTCCACGTCGTTGTATAGACCGTAAAAAATTCCGTAATTTTAAGATTTTAACAGAATTTTTTACGGATTTTTTTTTATCGAAAATTGCCAAATTTTTTCCATATGGTGGAGGGAATTAAAAGGTATAGCTATAGCTAAATTTTTCCCCAATTTTTTTTCAAGTTTCGCTTTTGAATATTGATTCAACTCGTGGTACAGACCCTAAAACATTCGATAGTTTTAAGATTTTAACAGAATTTTTTACGTTTTTTTTTTTATACCCTACACCACAAGGTGGTCAGGGTATTATGTCTTTGTGCATTTGTTTGTAACAGGCAGAAGGAAACGAGATAGACCCATAGTTCCTTTTGATGATCTGCATAGAATCACATTCTGAGTCGATTTATGCATGTCCGTCCGTCCGTCTGTCCGTCCGTCCGTCCGTCTGTCCGTCCGTCCGTCCGTCCGTCTGTCCATGTATTTTTGTAAACAAAGTACAGGTCGCATTTATTGCCCGATCCAGATGAAATTTTGCAAAGGTCTTTTGTTTGGCCTAAGGACGAACCCTATTGAAATTGGAGATAATCGGTCAAAATTTGGATATAGCTCCCATATATATCTTCGTCCGATTTGATTTTTATTGTGCACCAAACGTGTAATATCAGCCCGAATTGTATGGAATTTTGCACATACACCCATATTAGGCCTGAAAATATGTATGCCAAATTTGATCGAAATCGGTTCAGATATAGCTATAGCTCCCATATATATTGTTCATCCGATTTGTTATTTTTGTCCACCGCCACCGTAATATGCACTATGCAACAACAATATTCGGGGAAATATATCAAATACAGCTCAGAAATACATTTGCTAAATTTTATCGAGATCGGTTCAGATTTGGATATAGCTCCCATATATAACATCGTCCGATTTACCTTTTATTGTGCACCAAACGTCTAATATTTGTCCAAATGGGATGGAATTTGGCACTTACGACCGAATTGAGTCTAGTAGCTAGTATGTCAAATTTTGTTCAGATCGGTTCAGATATAGTTATAGCTTCCATATATATTATTCATCCGATTTGTTATATTTGGTACCCACAACCGTAATATGCACTCTGTAACAACGATATTCAGGGAAATATATCAAATACAGCTCAGAAATATCGTTGCCAAAGTTTATCGAGATCGGTTCAGATTTGGATATAACTCCCATATATATCTTTATCCGATTTCAAGTTAATTGTGCACCAAATGGGCAATACAATTCCGAATTTAGTCCTTTGAACTTTAAATTATAATTATAATCATAGCGTGTATGATTGAATTCTCCCATAGAAACTTTTAATTGTTATGTGGAGCTCTACTTAATTAGCAAAGTGGTGTAGGGTATCATAAAGTCGGCGCCGCCCGACTTTAAGACTTTCTTTACTGGTTTTTTTTGAAAATTGCCAATTTTTTTCCAAATGGTGGAGGGAATTAAAAGATTCGGCCCGGCCCGGAACTTATGGCTTTTTTACTTGTAGTTTAAATAAAAGATATGCTCTTTTTTATTCGCTAAATATTGTCCGATGATGAAACAGAATGTTAGGCTTCTGTCCAGCGCTGCTAAATTCCGCGTCGATTGGTCCATAATTGCGACCTGTAGAGCAACTGCAAGATCCGAACATTTTTCTGTTTTTGGTCCATTTCAACTCCTAATTTTTTTCGAACATCTCCAATAACAATAGGCTTCAATTCTGACCTTAACTCCACCTCCGTTCTCAATTTCGTGAGGATCGGCCCATAATTGCGACCTGTAGAGTGATTACAATTTAGCATGGGCAAAGGGACGGACGGACATATATAGCTCGGCGAGATAGGAGGATCCATATATAGTTTCCTATGTCGGGGACCAATACTTCGAGGTGTTACATCATGTTTGGCCCAATCAAACTTATAATACCCCCAACACATGGTGTTGTAGGGTATAATAATTCTACCTATGGACAATTCGGCACTTTATAAGTAAGACATATCTTTTTATAGAGCCTTTAATATAGCGCTACCTGGCCTGCTATAAAGTCGACAGGACGAGCTATTTTGTATAAAAACAGCGATTATATTTTCCTAGTGTACAATACCACCTTTACTCCCTGGCAAACCCCTACATTCTCCTCTTGTCCAGCTACCCCTTTATTTTCAGGTGTATCGTAATTTTTTAAAGCCAACATAATTATGTTTTTGTTGTATTTTCTTTTGAAATATTATCACACTCAAGCCTCACCCTAAATCCTGTTCGAATCTTTCGCATTGTAAAGTAGTTGCATATCGTGAGCGGACATAAGCAAAGAGATGAAAGGCGAAAGGCAACAGACGTGGCAGAGAAGCGAACGAATGGAAAATAAAAATACTGAAATGTCAACTGTTATCTGGACGAAATAAAATTTAGTTTTCAATACGGCAAGATGGACATCCATTTGGTGGTGGTGACGGCATAGCCAAGGCATGCCATCTGAAAAAGAAGCGAAGTGAGATTTTAAAGTGAACGGCAAATTAAATGGGTGTGCAGGGTTTTAATCTTGAAATGATTTCGTATAAATTTTTTTAAGTTTCGTATTTTTAAAAAGTATTTAAATGAGCCACTTTCAATTCGAATTCAAAGTAGTCACCCTCATTTTATCTAATCGTAAATTTTAAAAATTCTATTTTTATTTTAAATACTTCAAAGCGACATTCCTTAGTTTATGGCACTCAAAGGTGGTAAACTTAATCCTCATATTAAAAAAAAAGAATTTCGAACAAGAGTTTGAAATCCAAAACCTAATTCCAGCCACTTTTCACCCCTCCTAACTCCTGCTTTATGAATGAGGAGGAGGAGGCTAATACATTCTTTGCAATTGCATTGCTTGTCCAAAGAATGTCCACACCATCCAAACCTTTCTATTCTTTTTAGCTTACATACATATGTAAGTGTTTGCCCATTCCGACCTGAAGCCATATCAAGGTCTTTTACAATCGTCCCATTGTGTTGAGGATATATGCATATGTTTTTCGTTGTAATCGCTGTGTATTTGTACTTCAATTACATTGTAAAAATGTTTACAATTGAAAATGACGACCGCCAAGCCGTTCAGACATCCATGTGCCAACTACCATCCAACTTACTTGGGTCTTCCTTCATTTGGGTGAAATATAAAACTACTTTAAAGAGTTGTCGTCATCATCACCACCACCCAATGGGCAATGAATAGCAGACCAAAAGGAAGAACAATTATTTGAGGAGAAGAAAATGTAACAAAGATGGGAGTTATGTTGATCGACAGTTTGAAGGATGGAAATTTTTCATTTCATGTAAAAGAGATAAAGTTATATCGGAAAGTAACCTAAATAGAGGGAAAAGTTCCAACGTCTTCTGTATTTATGCCCTACACCACAAGGTGGTCAGGGTATTATGTCTTTGTGCTTTTTTTGTAACAGGCAAAAGGAAACGAGATAGACCCATAGTTCCTTTTGATGATCTGCATAGAATCATATTCTGAGTCGAGTTATGCATGTCCGTCCGTCCGTCTGTTCATGTATTTTTGTAAACAAAGTACAGGTCGCATTTATTGCCCGATCCAGATGAAATTTTGCACAGATCATTTGTTTGGCCCAAGGATGAACTCTATTGAAATTGGAGATAATCGGTCAAAATTTAGATATAGTTCCCATATATATCTTCGTCCGATTTGCATTTTTTTGTGCACCAAACGTGTAATATCAGTCCGAATAGTATGGAATTTCACACGTACGATCAGATTGGACCTGAAATTAGGTATGCCAGGTATGATCGAAATCGGTTCAGATATAGCTATAGCTCCCATATATATTGTTCATCCGATTTGTTATTTTTGCCCTCCGCAGCCGTAATATGCACTCTGCAACAACGATATTTGGGGAAATATATCAAATACAGCTCAGAAATACCTTTGCTAAATTTTATCGATATCGGTTCAGATTTGCATATAGCTCCCATATATAACGTCGTCCGATTTACCTTTGATTGTGCACCAAACGTCTAATATTTGCCCAAATGGGATGAAATTTGGCACTTACAACTGAATTGAGTCTAGCAGCTAGTATGTCAAATTTGGTGAAGATCGGTTCAGATATAGCTATAGCTCCCATATATACTGTTCATCCGATTTGTTATATTCGTTACCCACAGCCGTAATATGCACTCCGTAACAACGATATTCAGGGAAATATATCAAATACAGCTCAGAAATATCTTTGCTAAATTTTATCGAGATCGGTTCCGATTTGGATATAGCTCCTCCTCCCCCTCCATACAATGTATGGTTGAGGTTATAAAGTTGCACAAAATGGAAACGTACCTCCCGAAATTCACTCTATTCAGGCTGATATTAGCCATTATTTGCACAATAAACCTGAAATCGGTTGAAGATGTATGGGAGCTATATCCAAATTTTAGCGGTTTTCGATAAAAATTGGCAAAGGTATTTCCGAGCTTCATAAGGTATCTGGAACCAAAAATCATTGTTGTCGAATGCATATTACGAATATGATGGACTTGAACATCAAATCGGATGAGCTATAGCTATATCTGAACCGATTTTCTCCAAATTTTATGTACCTGCTTCTAGACAAAATTCGGTCGGGTTTACCAAAATTCAGGACTTTTGGCAGATATTGGAAATTTGGTGCACAACTAACCCGAAATCGGTTGAAGATATATGTGGGAGGTATATCCAAATCTGAACCGATCTTGACAATATTTCAGAGCTGTATCTGATGTATGGTACCAAATCGGATGAAATTTATATATATATATATATATATATATATATATATATATATATATATATATATATATATATATATATATATATATATATATATATATATATATATATATATATATATATATATATATATATATATATATATATATATATATATATATATATATATATATATATATATATATATATATATATATATATATATATGGGAGCTATAGCTATATCTGAGCCGATTTATACCGCATTTTAAATACTGGTTTCTAGGATGAATTCAGTCGTCATGCCCAAAACTCAGTCCTGGGCTGATATTAGCCACTTGATGCACAATTAACCTGATACTGGATAAAAATGTGTATGGGAGCTATATCTTTTTCCACCGAGAACCGATCTCGATAAAATTTGACAGAGGTATTTTCGAGCAGTATCTGATGATCGGTACCAAATATAATTCTTGTGGAGTGCATACATTACATTACACAAGTGAGGGACTTAAAACCCCAAATCGGATGAAACATATATATGAGAGCTATAGTTTTATCGGGATAGATTTTCACTAAATTTGATGTACTTGCTTCTAGACTGAATTGGGTGGGATGTTCCAAAATTCAGGTCATTAGGACTTATATTGGACATTTGGTGCACAATTAACCCGAAATCGGTTGAAGATATATGGGAGCTGATCTGGTCCGATTATCACCAATTTCAATATCGTTCGTCCTTGGGCCAAACAAACAACCGGATAATACGGACTGGCGGACTGGCATGTATAAATCGACTCAAAAGGTGATTCTATGAAGATCCTCAAAAGTATTTGTGGGACTCTTTGAACAGTTATGTTGTTATGTCTAAAATTATTATATCGATGAGTTACAAACGGAATGACGAAATTAAAATACCCTCTATACTATGTATGGTGGAGGGTATTAAAAAATTCCTTCAATTACACAAATGTTGACCGCGACTGCTCCACAAGTGGACCATTCGCTTAGTCCAATTTTGACATACTCTTCCCAATATTGTGGTCGTTATATTACGAATAAATGCTTCAATGCGTCAACTGAGGCGGGTTCGATATACGCTTTAACATAGCCCTTCAAAAATAGTCTCAAGGCGTTTTGGGAATTCGCACTAGAACGGTACGAAAAGTATTAAAAGGTACTTAATATGCTACCATTTGTATTTAACATCAGCTGATAAATTTGGAATGAGGGTTTCTGATTGAGTGTATGGTGGATACACCAAAGGATTTTTGGAAATTCGAACTATAAGTGTGCGAAAAGTTCTCAAATATACTTTAATTTCAACCATTTCATATCATGTGCCCGGTCAGAGCTAAAAACTTGAAATTTGGTATGGGATCAAGGTTGAGGAGTAGGGTTGATTAAAAAAGGTAGTTTTTGAAGTGTGTACTTATGTATACGAAAAGTACTAAACAGTACTAAATTTGGTACAATTCGAATTTGGAGGAACGGATTTGGCTGGAGTCCTGAAATTTGAAATTAACATTACTGTCAGAACCAATAGATTTGCAATCCTAAAATTTGAAAATAAGATTACTATTGCATTCTAGGACTACGAAATATAGGTAATTTTGGAAATTCGTACTCATGCGTACTAAATTGTACTAAATTTAATTTTTAATTTAAAATTTGGGCGAACCGGTGGAGTTGGTATCACGAAATGTTGAAAATAAGATTCCTATTGGACTGTATGTAGGATATAAGTAGTTTGGGAAATTCGTACTCCTGTTAGTACACATGGTACAGAATTTGATACAATTTCGATTTGGGTATATCAATAGATGTGGAATCCTAAAATTTGGAATTAAGATTTCTATTGCATTTTAGAGATGAGAAATGTAGGTTGTTTTGAAAATTCGTACTAAATAGTCGTACTAAACGGATGTAGGTGGAATCCTGAAATTTAAAACTAAAATTACTGGCTGAGTGTAGGATTTGTATATGGAGGAAGTTTTCGAAATTTGTACTTATGTGCACGAAAATTACAAAGTGGTACTAAATTTGGTACAATTTCGATTTTGGGTAAACCAATAGAACTGGCATACTGAAGTTTGGAAATTTGTACTTATGTGTACTAAATGGTAATCAATTTGGAAATAAGCTTACTATTGCATAGCAGGGCTGAGTTATGTAGGTAGTTTTGGAAATTCGTACTTTTGTGTACTAAATTTAGTACAATTTAAATTTGGGCTGAACCTGAAATGTTGAAAATAAGATTTCTATTGGACTGTATGTAGTTATGAAAAGTTTTACTTAAGTGAACTAAATGGTACTAAATTTGGTACAATAAGGATTTGGGTGAACCAATAGAGCTGGTATCCTGAAAATTTCAAATAAGATTACTCTCGGAGTGTAGGATTGGGATATGTGGGTAGTTTTGGAAATATGTACTTATGCGTACTAAAATGGTTTAAATAAAGTACAATATGTTTTTTGGCGAACCAACAGGGTTGGATAACTAAAATTTGGAATTGGGACTACTATGGGAGTGTAAGATTGGGGTATATAGGAAGCTTTGGAAATTCGTACTTATGTGTACTAATTGGTACTAAGTTTGGTAGAAATTGGAATTGTAATGAATCGATGCGGCTGGAATTTCGAAATTTGGAATGAGAGCCACTGATGATGCCCCGAATTGTTATTAGAACATTAAATTTCGGAAATGTTCTAAAATATTACTAAACTTCTAAAAAGGTACCATTTGGTATTATGTGACCGGATAAAGCTAAAAACTTGAAAATTTGTATGAGAATTAAGGTTGGAAAGTATGTTTGAAATATGAAGTTGGTTTTTAAAATCTGTACTAAGTAAGGGGAAATGTACTAAATGGTACTAAATTTGGAACAGTTTGGTTAAGAGTGGACGGTTAGGAAAAAATTTTGAAATTTTGTGTTGGGGTTTTGGTAATGTGTGCACGAAGAGTGCTAAATTTGAATTTGATATTGAGGTCTCTGATGGTAGTTTGGGATATATATAATATAATTGTACGAAAAGTACTAAATTGTTTTAAATTTGAAACAGTTTGATTGATAAAATTCTGAAATTTGATATTTAGATAACTGTTAGCATTTGAGGTTGATATTTTGGAGTGGGTTTGGAAATGCGTCCTATATATGTACGAAAAGTACTAAATTTGGTATGGGTGATATTTAATATTCCTATCACGGTTGGTGCCTAGATTTAAGTTAAATAACAGTTCTGCAAATGATTACTAAAATTATACGAAAAGTACTAAATGTTACTAAATCTTAGTATTGAGTGATTGTATAGAGCTGGAATCCCAAAATTTGATATTGAGGTCTCTTTTGGTATTTGGTGCTGAGATCGGGTAGGGGTTTTGCAAATGAGTACTATAATTGTTCGAAAAGTACCAAATGGTACTAATTTTGGATCACTGTTGCATATGCGTACTAAATGTTATTAAATTTGGTATTGGGTGAAGGGATCGTTAGTTGGGGTCTTTAATGGACGAACTTATATCATCTGTCTATCAAAAGAACTCCGATAGCGTTCCCATGGATATAAATCCTTCCTTCACTTTCGTATTCAACATAATATCTGCATGATATTCAAATGAAAAAAACATCAGGATTTCAATACTGGTATTATTAAAATACACAGTTATTCTTAAATACCTTTCATCGCAATGAATTTGTCCCAAGGGAGCTGGGGTTATTATTTCAACTGCTGGTACAGTGTTCCAGTTTCAGCAACTTTTCATTTTCAAGTGCACTTCAATGACAACAAATAATCAAAGGAGCCGATATCGAATAAAAGGACCACTATTAATTGTTATTGCAAAAAGGAACTACAAAAAAATTATTCATAATTTGCTAGTTCCTTTTCAACGCCCATTGATGCTGTCGATCAAATGTGAATGGAAGTGGGCGACTGACTAACAACAACAACTACAATGGTTGCGACTACCTGAATTATGGCATTTCTGTTTGCAATGAATGCTGCCTGATTGAAATGCCACATTACAAAAGGATAAGCAGAACCCATGCTGGGTGATTGTTTGTTGAAAATAAAGAGAGCGATTTTATTTCTGGGGATTTGAAATGTTCTTTTCAACGAGAAACTCTTTCTATTATTTATTTTTGCTTTTGTTCAAAAATATAGGGATTTGCGAAGTTTATTTAAGCCATCCGTGCATGACGGATATTGGAAGCGATTTCTTTGTTTTTTTTTTTTTAGCTCAAAAAATTGAAAATTTTTTTAATTTGAATTGACAGTGCCAAATGTGCCATTGTGAAAACCCATACAATTTCCGGTACATTTGAATTATTTTAGGAACATTTTGTTGTGATCAGGAACAAACAGATTAAGGCTATGTTCTGTAAATTAGGACTCTCTATGTTAAAATTCGTGGATATGTAATCAGATAGCAATGGAAAAATATAAAGCATACCAAGATAGGGGTGTTCGTGTGCAAAGTAGTAGAGACAGACATTTGTGTTTGAAGTAGCAGAAACTTTACAGGTCTGGAACACAACTAATGTTTCAGAAAAAAATAGAAAAAAGTTAAAAAGTATCAGTCGATTTTGCTGACAGATGTATAACCTCAGCCAATGTTGGATTTTTTAAATATATTTTGACTTCTGTTATGATTATTCAAATGCTTGACCTTCTATGGATTAGGTTCCGAAGGAAAGGACCAATATTGTCCACTTCGTATAGAACCTAAATAAATATGATGTAAATATTGCGACGAGCCAGGTTGGAGCATATTGGTTACTTCCTTCACTTTATATGAGATATGTGATAATTTTTAGAGAATGCTAAAGTGTGCGTGAGGTACTAGATATGGTCGATCGGGGTATTTCATTTTATACTTCATTTAATACAGATAAAACCAGTAAAAAAAGCCTTAAAGTCGGGCGGGGCCGACTTTATGATACCCTACACCACTTTGCTAATTTAGTAGAGCTGCGCAAAACAATTAAAAGTTTTTATGGGAGAATTCAATCATACACCCTATGATTATAATTATAATTTAAAGGACTATATATGCCGAAGCATTTGTATCTTTTAAATTCGGACTTGTATTGCCCATTTGGTGCACAATTAATTTGAAATCGGATAAAAATATATATGGGAGCTTTATCTAAATCGGAACCGATCTCGATAAAATTTGGCAAAGATATTTCTGAGCTGTATTTGATATATTTCCCTGAATATCGTTGTTACGGAGTGCATATTACGGCTGTGGGTAACAAATATAACAAATCGAATGAACAGTATATATATCTGAACCGATCTTCACCAAATTTGACATACAGCTTCTAGACTCAATTCGGTCGTAATTTCAGTGTGCCAAATTTCATCCAATTTGGGCAAATATTAGACGTTTGGTGCACAATAAAACGTAAATCGGACGAAGTTATATATGGGACCTATATCCAAATCTGAACCGATCTCGATAAAATTTAGCAAAGGTATTTCTGACGTGCATTTGATATATTTCCCCAAATATTGTTGTTGCAGAGTGCATATTACGGCTGCGGAGGACAAAAATAACAAATCGGATGAACAATATATATGGGAGCTATAGCTATATGTCAACCGATTTCGACCAAATTTGGCTTACTTATTTTCAGGCCTAATTTGGTTGTATATGCAAAATTCCATACTATTCGGGCTGATATTACACGTTTGGTGCACAATAAAAGGCAAATCGGACGAAGATACATATGGGAGCTATATCAAAATTTTGACCGATTATCTCCAATTTCAATAGGGTTCGTCCTTGAGCCAAAAAAATGATCTGTGCAAAATTTGATCTGAATCGGACAATAAATGCGACCTGTGCTTTGTTTACAAAAATACATGGACAGACGGACGGACAGACAGGGGGACGGACATGCATAAATTGACTCAGAATGTGATTCTATGCAGATCATCAAAAGGAACTATGGGTCTATCTCGTTTCCTTTTGCCTGTTACAAACTAATGCACAAAGACATAATGCCCGGACCACCTTGTGGTGTAGGGTATAAATATTGGGTCAGAAAATCTAACATTTTTCCATATTCATCTCAGTTTTCTGGTTAAGAGAAATATTTAGATATAGCAAGTTGTAAAGAATCGCTGACTTGTTTGGCAAGTTATGACAGATTAAAATATTGGAAATTGTTACCCTTTGTGGTGGGTAAGGTACAAGAAGGGGTTCGCAGATATATATCATCTTCACAACTGATGTTGCGTTAGCAAAAATGTTTGTATGTGTGAAATTTAAAGAGAGTTGGATGCTTATTTCGCTTTCTTTCAGCGCTTTGTTTTCCAAAATCTTGAACCCTATGTGGGGCAGGTAGCAAAATAAATGGTCCGATCTCCACCATCTTTACAAGAGATCTTGTGTTGATGGAAATACTGAAATGTACCAAGGAATCGAATGTTAATTTCACGTTTTATGAGCTTCATGGATATTCAGAATTTTGACCCTTTGAGGTATCAGAAGGAGTGGACCGATATATCCCATCTTCAAAGCAGATATTGTGTTAGTAGATATATTTCGTTTTATCGTTTTAGGTATTCAAAACTTTGAACCCTTGTGGACGAGGTACCAGAAGGAATGGTCCGATTCCAACCATCTTTATAACAAATCGCGTGTTGATGGAAATATTGAGATGTGCCAAGTCTGAATGGAATCGGATGTCAATTTCGCGTTTGATGAGTTTCATGGCTATTCAAAATTTTGATCCTATGTGGGGGAGGTATTAGAAGGAGTGGACCTTTATATTCCCGGCGCCTTGGGTTAATACAATTATTGCGATGTTTGTAATGTGAAGACAATCGGACTCTTACATCACATTTTATAAGAGTTAAATTATTCAAAATGTCGACCCTTTATGGGGGAGGTACTTGATGAAGTGGACCGATATTGTCCATTTTCGCACAAGGCCTAGCACTGCTACAAATATTTGAAGTTGGAGCAAAATCGGATATATATATTTTTTTAATATTTCGACCTTTTCTGTTGGATGTACCAGAAGGAGTGGGTCCATACTGACCATCTCCGAACTCGATCTAAGTCTGATAACAATGTAACGCTGTACCAAGTTTGGACCAAATTGGACACTCCCTTCGAGAGTTATCGTGCGCATCAGCCATCCTGATAGACAGATGGACGGATGGACATGATAAGATAGACTCCAAATGTTCAGAAACGGATTTGTTCCAATGAGACCTAAGGTCTAAAACCGTTATTTCGATAAGACACGTTATGGTCGAACATATCGCAATATTCCATTCGGAAAATATTGAAAAAATGAGCTCGGGGTAAAACCATTGAAATTCTAAAAAGTGCAAGAACTTACACCGCAACGGAAAGAAAATTGACTCAAAAGAGCTAAAGAGTTGCTTGGCCGAAGTGGTGAATTCCGATGAGAAAACATTCGTTGTCCAGCAGTTTGTAAACAAACAAAATGATCGTGTTTACTTGCCAAAGAAGTCAGTTGAAAATGTGCACCATCGGTTGGCCACCAGAACTCAAGCGCCGGCCATGGTGATGGTGTGGGCCGCCATAATAGCCGGTGGTCGCTCTCCGCTTGTTTTAATCGACCGTAGCATCAGAATAAATGCCGAATATTATCCCGAAAATATTCTTTTTGACCTTGGACATTCCAACAGGACTCAACACGCACCACACAAGAATAGTTACAAAATGAGGCTCCTTGCTTCATTTCCAGCTCACAATGTCCACCGAAATCTCCGGATACCAATCCGTTGGATTATTGTGTCTGTATTTTGTATTTTGGAAAGCAAGGTTGGCACCAAAAAATACCAAAGTGTCGATCACCTCAAGCAAGCGCTTCACAGGGATTAGGCCAAAATACCGCAGTGTGACGGTTTCATTGGTCTTTTGAAGGTCATAATTCGTGCCAAAGGTGACCAATTCGAACAAATCTAAACTTATTCTACAATTTGATTCTATTTCCGACATTGTTTGCGTTCATTCAATAACATTTAAAAAAAATGTAAAAGTTATGGCGTTTTACTTTGTTGCCGTTTTTATTTCACCCTGTAAGGATCCTCAAAAGTAACCATGGGTTTATCTCGCTTCCTTCTCCCTATTAAAAACAAATGCACAAAGACATAATACCCATACCACTATGTGCTGTAGGGTATAAAAAGTAGTGACATGGCGACACATAACCCATGGTAAAATAATACAGGTTGCTGCATCAGCACATCGGACACTACAATAAATTGTCAAAGCATTTTGGGAAAGTACATTTTTGCGTAAAATGAAATGAAAAATGATTGTTAAAATGGCTGAAAAGGTAATATCGCAACAACCTCTGAATCGCATAATATAAGAAAACATTTAAAAATCAACTTATTTTTGCCGATATTTATACTATACAACACAAGGGTATTATGTTTGGACATATCTCCCATATATAACTTCGTCCCATTTACCTTTAATTGCGAGCCAAACGTCTAATATTTGTCCAAATGTGATGGAATTCGGCGCTTACGACCGAATTGAGTCTAGATGGTAGTATGCCAAATTTGGTGAAGATCGGTTCAGATATAGCTATAGCTCCCATATATACTGTTCATCCGATTTGTCATATTTGTTACCCACAGCCTTAATATGCACTCCGTAACAACGATATTCAGGGAAATATATCAAATACAGCTCAGAAATATCTTTGCCAAATCTTATCGAGATCGGATCCGATTTGGATATAGCTCCCATATATATTTTTATCCGATTTCAAATTAATTGTGCACCAAATGTGCAATACAAGTCCGAATTTAAAAGATACAAATGCTTCGGCATATTTAGTCCTTTGAACTTTAAATTATAATTATAATCATAGCGTGTATGATTGAATTCTTCCATAAAAACTTTTAATTGTTATGCGCAGCTCTACTAATTTAGCAAAGTGGTGTGGGGTATCATAAAGTCGGCTCGACTTTAAGACTTTCTTTACTGGTTTTTCAAAATCTTGAACCTTATGTGAAGAAATGGTCCGATCTCCTTCATATTTACAACAGATCTTGTGTTGATGGAAATATTGAGATGTGAAAAGTCTGAATGGAATCGGATGTTAATTTCGTGTTTTATGAGCTGAATGGATATTCAACATTTTGACTCTTTCTGGAGGAGGTACCAGAAGGAGTGGTCCGACATATCCCAACTTCCGAGCAGATCTTGTGTTAGTGTAAGTAGTGGGATGAGTGAAATATGAAGTGAACCGGATACTTATTTCGGATTTTATAATCGTTTTGATTATTCAAAACCTTGACCCTTTGTGGGGAAGATACCAGAAGGAATGGTCCGATGTCTACCTTATTTATAACAAATCTTGTGTTGATAAAATTATTGAGATGTGTCAAGTCTGAATGGAATCGGATGTTAACTTCGCGTTTTGTGAGCTTCATGGATATTTAAAATTTTGAACCCTTTGTGGGGGAGGTATTAGAAGGAGTTGACCGATATATTTCCGGCACCTTGGGTTAATAAAAATATTGCGATGTATGTAATGTGAAGACAATCGAACTCTCACATCACATTTTATAAGAGTTAAAATTATTCAAAATTTTGAGCCTTTGTGGGGGAGTCACTTAATGGAGTTGACCGATATTGTCCATTTGAGCACAAGGCCTAACACTGATACAAATATTTGAAGTTGAAGCAAAATCGGATTATCCCTTCTTTATCTGTGCAGTAAAATATTTTTTTTTTTTTGAATATTTCGACCTTTTGTGCTGGAAGTACCAGAAGGAGTTGGCCCATATTGCCCATCTTCGAACTCGATCTAAGCTTGAAAATAATGTTACTCTGTACCAAGTTTGGACCAAATTGGAGAGTTATCGTGCGCATCAGCCATCTTGACAGACAGATGGACGAACGGACATGATTAGATCGACTCCAAATGTTCTAAAACGGATTTGTTCCAAAGAGACCTAGGGTCTAAAACCGTTATTTCGATAAGACACGTTATGATCGAACATATCGCAATATTCCATTCGGCAAATATTGAAAAAAATGAGCTCGGGGTAAAACCATTGAAATTCTAAAAAGTGCAAGAACTTACACCGCAACAGAAAGAAAATTGACTCAAAAGAGCTAAAGAGTTGTCCAGCAGTTTGTAAACAAAAAATGATCGTGTTTACTTGCCAAAGAGGTCAGTTAAAAATGTGCACCATCGGTTGGCCACCAGAACTCAAGCGCCGGCCATGGTGATGGTGTGGGCCGCCATAATAGCCGGTGGTCGCTCTCCGCTTGTATTAATCGACCGTAGCATCAGAATAAATGCCGAATATTATCCCGAAAATATTCTGGAGGTTGTATTAAAGCCTTGGGCACGCAAACATTTTTTGCGTTCATTCAATAAAATTAAAGAAAAATGTAAAAATTATGGCGTTTGACTTTGTTGCAGTTTTTTATCTCACCCTGTAAGGATCCTTAAAAGTAACTATGGGTCTATCTCGCTTCCTTCTCCCTATTACAAACAAATGCACAAAGACATAATACCCTTACCACACTATGTGTTATAGGGTATAAAAAGTAGTGACATGGCGACACATAACCCATGGTAAAATAATACAGGTTGCCGCATCAGCACATCTGGCGCTACAATAAATTGTCAAAGCATTTTGGGAAAGTACATTTTTGAGTGAATCATTTTTAAGATTGTTAAAACGGCTGAAAATTTAATATTGCAAAACCTCTGAATGGTATAATATAAGAAAACATTTAAAAATCAACTTTTTTTGCAGATTTTTTTTATTTTTTTGACATAATCCCCTCTTCCTACATGGTAGCTTAGTCTGTAATTTACATTTTTTTTCAAACATTCATTATACTTTGATGTTTTCTCAGAACTTTTTTGGGTGATGGCACTTAGTCCAAAGAATGCCAACTTCTCCCTTTCTTCTCTCTCTCTCTCTCTCTCTCTCTCTCTCTCTCTCTCTTTAAACAACAAATATCGGTTAATGCACTAACCAATATCCAATGCTGTGTGTTAGTCAATGTATGATTTTGTTAAATATTTAATCTCCCATTCCATTTGTCTGATCAGTTAAACAAATAAAGCGCCTGCCCAAAGTCAAAGCTATACCGACTACAGTTGTTGCTCATTTTGAGAATGACAGATTCATAATATTTGATGTTTCGTTCAGGTTTTTCTCTGTTAGACATTTTATTGTTTTAGGGGAATTGTTGTTTTTGTTCCATCTGTTGTCAAATATTTAGCATACATCATCTGTAAAGCAAATAAATAGATGAAGAAGACGAAAAGAAAACAGACTTGAATCTTCTTAGTCAGGCTGTGGGTATTTTGAACAAACAAATCTACGACAAGACAAATATTGAACAATTTTTAATGTTTAGTATCGGTATTGAGTTGTGAAGTTATTTTCATATGCTTGGTGGGAGAAGATTTGAGAGATAAGTGGACAGTGTCTTGAAATAAAATGAAAAATATGGATTTTTGAGAAATGAAAATATATAGTATATATCCATGCATATAAAATATATTTCCATTTTTGAAAATTTTAAAATTTGAAAATAAAAAATACTGATTTAAAAAAAAAATTTGAACTGCCAAAATATTAAATTTTCCATTGGTGAAAATCATGAACAAAATAATGAAATAAGGGTTCTTAAGAAAATTTAACAAAGCATTTTTTGCTTTAAATTTTTAACTTATTTAATAATTTTCAAACCAAAGCTTAATCAAAAGTAACTAGAAAACAAATGTGCAAGTACATAAGGAGCTTAACGTCATGGCTAGGCATATTTGGTGACATTTCATAAAGGGATTACAGAGCCGCAATAAAATTCTGCCGTCGTTTTCCATTATAATTTGACATTAATATGCATAGCCATGACTTCATTTTTTATGTACTTGCACCTTTAGTTATTAAATATTTATTGTTATATTGTTTAAATTTTCTGTATTTGTCTTTTTATATAATACCCAGTTCACATGAAAAGTAATTTGTCCCCTAATAAAAATATTTTCCCAACTCCCACATACAATTGTTTATCTAACAACATTTTTTGTTCTTTGTACTATAAAACGATGATATTTAAAACTGCAAATTAAACCACCAAGGAAAAGACATAATAGGGGTGGATCGACTATATAAACTTTGGCTTTAGAGCAGTTATAATATGATTTCAGAGGGAGCAAATTTGGTGAAAATCGATTCAGAATTGGATATGCCTTCCATGTATTTGACAGAGATATTATTATTATATATACCAAATAAAATTGCTATGGAGTGCATGATATCACTTCGAGAAGGATTATATTAAAAGAATATATATCGGAGACGAGTTGCCCAAAATTGAAACGTACGTCCCGAAATTCACTCCATTTGGGCTGATATTAGTCATTATTTGCATAATAAACCTGCAATCGGTTGAAGAAATATATGGTAGCTATATCCAACTCTGAGCCGATCTCTATAAAATTTGACAAAGGTATAAGTTATCTGGTACCAAATATCATTGTTGTCGAAATTTGATATACTTGCTTCTAGACTGAATTCGGTGCTAAAATTCAGGTAATTTGGACTGAAGTTGGCCATTTGATCCTCACTTAACCCGAAATCGATTGAATATATATGTGGGAGCCGATGAACCGATTCTCACCAATTTCAATAGGGTTCGACCCAGAGTCAAACAAATATTTTTTGGAAAATTAAAATAAAAATAAAAAACAAGTAGAAAGACTGTAAGTTTGGCTGGGCCGAACTTTAAATACCCTCCACCATTGGGAACGAATTTGGAAATTATCATGTCATAAGAAATTACAAAATCCAAAATATTTTTATATTTTTTAAATTTTATTGAAGGAAAGCAAATGTCGGAAATAGCATCAAATTTTAGAATAAGTTTAGATTTGATCGAATTGGTCACCTTTGGCACGAATTATGGCCTTCAAACGGCCAATGAAACCGTCAGACGCTTCCCGAATGTTGCTCTGTGGTATTTTGGCTCATTCCCGGCGAAGCGCTTGCTTCGACACTTTGGTATTTTTTAGTGCCAACCTTGCTTTCCAAAATACTCCAGACACAATAGTCCAACGGATTAGTTTCGGTAGATTTTGGTGGAAATGAAGCGAGGAACCTCATTTGTAACCATTCTTGGGTTGCGCATGCTTAGTGCGATGCTGCTGAGTTCTTTTGGAATGTCCAAGGTCTGCGGCCAAAAGGTTTGCATGCCCAAGGCATCAATACACCCTCCATAATATTTTCGCGATAAAATTCGGCAGTTATTCTGATGCCACGGTCGATTAATACGAGCGGAGAGCGACCATCGGCTGTTATGGCTGCCCACACCATCACCATGGCCGGCGCTTGAGTTCTGGTGGACAACCGAAGGTGCACATTTTCAGCTGGCCTCTTTGGCAAATAAACACGATAATTTTTCTTGTTTACAAACTGCTAAACAACGAAAGTTTTGTCATCGGAGACGGATAAAATCAAATTCGGCAGTTCACCACTTTCGGCCAAGCGAAGCAACTCTTTAGCTCTTTTGAGTCTATTTTCTTTCTTTTGCGGTGTAAGTTCGTGCACTTTTTGAAATTTCAATGGCTTTACCCCGAGCTCATTTTTCAATACCTGCCTAATGGAATATTGCGATATGTTTAGCTCACGAGTCATTTTTCGGCTACTGCGACGCGGGTTTCAATCAAATCGCTTCTTTACTGTTCGAACCATTTCTGCTGATGTTGCTGTTTTCTTCAGTCCACTTCCTTGAAGTCATATCAAGGGAACGAGCGATGGTACGAGACACAAAACATTTATTCACATTTAAATCCTTGAGTGCTCTAACGATAGCCACTTGTGGTTTTCCAGCCAATTGTAAAGAAATCACATATCACGCTTGAATGCCATCACGAATAACTTTTTTTCTGGAAAATTCTCACCAAAATGCTTTGGTACGCTTGTAAACAATACAATGAGCTATTACTGGAAAAATTTTAACAGCTGTCGGACGAGAGGCTTCGAAATGACAGCAGTCTGAAGTTGGATGCAGTTTTTTCATCTTCTAAAATGTATATTTTGAGGTGTTACAAACGGAGTGACAAGCTAATAATATATCCTCCACTACTATGGTGGACGGTATAACAAAGTATTGGGATGAGCATACAATAATAATTAACAACAATTTAATCATTTTGTGTGGAGGTACCAGAAGGAGTGAGCCGATGAATTCTATATTGACATCAGATCTCATATATAACTATTGAAAATTGTAGCCCTTTGTGGGAGGAGATACCAGAAGGATATCTACCATCTTCACACCAGATCTTGTGTTGGAAGAAATAATGGAAATAGTGAAGATTAAAGAGAATCGGATGCTTACTACGTATTTTTAAGCGTTTTTGGGACAGGTACCAGAAGGAGTGAAGCGATATTGTCCATTTTCGCATCTGACTTAGCACCGACAGAAATCTTGGGAATAGCATCATTTGCACAAAATCAAATGATTCTTTCTCTTCCTATGAGGAACATTATTTTCTATGAAAATTTTGACCTTTTGAGGGGGAGGTACCAGAAGGACTCGACCGATATTGCCCATTTCCGAACTCTATCGAAATTTTTTTCTTTTAGGTTTTCGATTTTTTTTCATGGTTTGGCACCACCGTGCCTCATACCAGACGATAGGTGTTTATTTTTCACACAGTTTGTACAAAAGTAAATTGTTCGAAAATAATCTATTACCTCGCGGTACTAAAGCAACAAAAACAATTTGAAGATTCATTAAGCTTGAAGAAAATTCACAAGAACAACAGCTTAGTTTTTTATACCCTCCACCATACTATGGAGGGTATATTAACTTTGTCATTCCGTTTGTAACTCCCCGAAATACTCATGTCAGACCCAACAAAGTATATATATTCTTGATCAGCGTATAATTCTGAGACGATTTAGCCATGTCCGTCTGTCTGTCCGTCTGTCTATTGTAATCACCCTCTCTTTCGAACGAATTGAGATAGATTGCTAAAATTTTGCACACATGTTTATTTTTCCAGTAGGCAGGTTAAGTTCACAAATGGGCCATGTAGGTCCACGTTTTCATATAGGCCCCATATAACGGTACCTTCCGATATTCGGTATTTTGATAATTTTAGCGACATTATTCACCGGAATAGTTTCAAATTTGGTATTTAAAGTTCGTAATAGATACTACAGCCTAAGACAGAATATTGTCTGTGTAGGTCCATGTCTTCGTATAGCTCCCAAATAACGGTACCTCCCTATATTCGGTATTTTGACGATTGTAGCAACATTATTCACCGGAATTGTTTCAAATTTGGTATTTAAAGTTCGTAATAGATACTACAGCCTAAGACAGAAATTTGTCTGTGCAGGTCCATGTCTTCATATAGCCCCTATATAACGGTACCTTCCGATATTCGGTATTTTGACGATTGTAGCGACATTATTCACCGGAATTGTTTCAAATTTGGTATTTGAAGTTCGTAATAGATACTACATCCGAAAACAGAAAATTGTCTTTGCAGGTCCACGTCTTCATATAGCCCCTATATAACGGTACCTACCGATATTCGATATTTTGATGATTTTGGCGACATTATTCACCGGAATAGTTTCCAATTAAGTATTTAGAGTTCGTAATGGGAACTACAGTCTGTGACAGAAAATTACGTATGCAGGCCCAGGTCTTCGTATAGGTCCCATATATCAGTACCTCCCTATATTCGGTATTTTGACGAGTTTAGGTACAATACCCACCGAAATTGTTTGAGATGTCGTATTTCAAGCTCGTAATGGATGCTACAGCCTGAGACAGAAAATTGTCTATCCTGGTCCAGGTCTTCGCACAGCTCCGATATAACGGTACCTCCCTATATACGATATTTTGATGATTTTAGCTACATTATCCACCGTTTATTTCAAGTTTTCAAATTTGAATATGGTAGTGGCTTATGACAAACAACGCCTATGTAAGTCCACGTCGTATAGACCTTAATATAACGGCTATATTCCGTATTTTTAAAATTTTAACAGAATTTTTTAAGGATTTTTTTTTCTTAAATTTTTCCAAATTCGTTGGAAATGGTGGAGGGTATTCAAAGTTCGTCCCGGCCGAACTTACTGCTTTTTAACTTGTTCCTTTTGCTGTGGTTCTGCGACAAACATCATTGTCAGTTTGAACTGATGAGTAGTCATTGTCGTCAAAATCATTATCAATTGATGTTTGATTTTCTAACATTTTCACAGCCATAAGGGAAAGGTAATTCAAAATTTCAAGGACTTGATTTCCAATTCCACCTTGAGAATTTAAAAAATAAATGTATATTTTTTAATTTTCCCATAAATTTTATACAGAAATCTTTTCTCCTGACGGTGTGTCGCAACATATGGTTGGCCATGGAATTTTGTATTTTATTTTTCTTTCAAAGGATTTGATATCTGAAATGTTGTGATGATGGTGACCATCTCTTGCAGTTATTGCTTAGATGGTAGGCTCTTTGGTCATTCATTTTCTTTCTCCATGAGTTCACAGATGATTTTGTTATTGCTGTTGTTTCTGCTGATGCAGAAAAATTGAATTGACCGGCATGGCTTATAGGTTTTTTGTTGGTTTCCCGCTTAAGCTGTCATTGATTGTTTATCTAAAATACGAAAAATCTTAAATGAATTCTGATGACAGTTTGTATCAGCATCAAAAGCCGTAACAACAGAAATTCGAAGCAAAAAAAACGAAAAACCAAAAAAACATAAACATCGTTCGAATGTGGCAGCGGTTACGGCGGCATTTTGCAACATTTCAAGCAGCTCAATTCGCTTAAATAAACGTGCGCTCATATCTCAACTCGCAGAGTTCAAAACAACAAAAAACAATTTATTGTGTTGCGGTTTTGGTCGCTCGCTCGCTCGCTGTTTTTTTTTTGTTTTCGACTCCTTTGCAGTCCATTGGAGATTGAATATCTTTTCAAAACGGCAGTGGTGTCATTATAAGTCACCAACTTGAAGTCGCAGTTGAACAGACAGATGCTTGTCCAAAAGTATTAAAGTTAAAGTCAGTTATAGGAGAACTAAACAGCAACAGCAACAACAACAACAAGCGAACGAAAACCCATCAAAATAAGCGAATACCAAAACTAGAGACACATTTTGAAATGAATTTCAGTTGATAATATTTGGATAGATGGCTAGATATTGATGGCATTTCCTGTCCAACAAAGTTGCCAAGATAAAGGTTTGAATGTTTTTTATGGTTTTGATTGCTGAAAGAATTAAAAGGAAATGAGGGAAGTGAAAAGAGGAACTACAATGTCCAATTGATACAATAAGTGCAATAAGTTGAGTGCTTTATTCCATAATTTTCTTATGAGAATTATATTCAATAGCAAGTGGCGCCCAATTACTACTACCCCTTTTTATAACCTCCACCATAGTTCGGAGGGTATATTAAATTTGTCATTCCGTTTGTAACACCACGAAATATGAATTTTAGAACCCACAAAGTATATATATTCTTGATCAGCATAAAATTCTATGTCGATTTAGCGATGTCCTTCCGTCTAACCGCCTGTCCGTCTGTGGAAATCAGTCTAGATTCCTAATGAATTGAAGTGTATTGATAAAATTTTACTCAAATGTATATTATGTCTGCAGGACTTTTGACATTGAAAATGGGCCATGTAGGTCCACGTTTTGGTATAGCTCCCATGTAACGGTACCTCCCGATATTCGGTATTTTAATGATTTTAGCGACAATATTCAAAGGAATTTTTTTCAAATTTGGTATTTGAAGTTCGAAATGGATACTACAGCCTAAGACAGATAATGGACCATGTAGGTTCGCGTCTTCGTATAGCTCCCATATAACGGTACCTCCCTATATTAGGTATTTTGACGATTGTAGCGACATTATTCACCGGAATTGTTTCAAATTTGGTATTTGAAGTTCGTAATGGATACTACAGCCTAAGACTGAAAATTGTCTGTGCAGGTCCACGTCTTCGTATTGACCCAATATAACGGTACCTCCCAATATTCGTTATTTTGATGATTTTAGCTACATAATTCACCGAATTTTTTAAGTTTCGCATTTGAATATTGTAATTGCTTATGACAAAAGTTACATATGCAGGTCCATGTCATCGTATAGACCCTAATATAACTTTTACATTTGGTATTTTTAAGATTTTAACAGAATTTTTAACAGATTTTATTTTTTTGAAAATTTACCAAATTCGTTCCAAATGGTGGAGGGTATTCAAAGTTAGGCCCGGCCGAACTTACATTTTTTTACTTGTTGTTGTTTTTTTTTTTTTTTTTGGTTTTGATTGCTAAAAGAATCGGGAGGAAATGAAGGAAGTGAAAAGAGAAACCATTATGTCAAATTGCTTTGTTACAACTAAGTATAACAGGAGAGGAAATTCGCACCATATCGTATCATGTGAAAACTTGAGGAGTAGGGTCGATGTGAGTAGGTAGTCTTGGGAGTGTGTAATAGGTAGTCTTGGGAGTGTGTAGTAGGTAGTCTTGGGAGTTTTCGAATTGTATACTTATGTGCAAGAAAATTACAAAATGGTACTAAATTTGGTACAATTGCATTGAACAGGGTGAGATAACAACAAAGTCAAATGCCATAATTTTTTTTAAAGTTGATTCAAAAGCAAAACATGTCGGAAATAGCATCAAATTTTAGAATAAATTTAGATTTGTTCAAATTGGTCACCTTTGGCACGAATTATGGCCTTCAAACGGCCATATACGCTGTCCGAATGTTGCTCTGCCGTATTTTTGCCCATTCCCGGCGAAGCGCTTGCTTGAGGTGAACGACACTTCCTTTCCTTGCTTTCTAAAATACTCCAGACACAATTGTCCAACGGATTCGTATCCGGAGATTTTGGTGGCCATTGTGCACTGGAAACGAAGCGAGAAACCTAATTTTGTAACCATGCTTGGGTGGCGCGTGCTGAGTGCGATGGTCCTGAGTCCTGTTGGAATGTCCAAGGTCTGTGGCCAAAATGTTTGCGTGAACGAGGCTTTAATACACCCTCCAGAATATTTTCGCGATAATATTAGACATTTATTCACCACCATTGTGACTAACCGAAGGTGCAAATTTTCAGCTGATCTCTTTGGCAAATAAACACGATCATTTTGTTTGTTTACAATCTGCTGGACAACAATGTTTTTTCATCGGAGAAATCCAAATTCGGCAGTTCGGCCAAGCGAAGCAACTCTTTAGCTCTTTTTAGCCTATTTTCTTTCTGTTGCGGTGTAAGTTCTTAAACTTTTTGGAATTTCAAAGGCTTTACCCCGAGCTCATTTTTTAATATTTGCCGAATGGAATATATCTCAGTTCACGATCGACTCGGGTTTCGATCAAGTCGCTCCTTTACTTTTCGAACGCTTCTAGTACCACAGTAACGATGATACGAGACACAAAAGATTTATTCACATTTAAATGGTGGAGTGCTCTAACGATAGCCATTTGCGGTTTTCCGGCCAAATACAACGACAACACGCTATCACGAATAACTTTTTTCTGGAAAATTCTTACCAAAATGCTTTTGTACGCTTGTGAACAACATAATGAGCTGTCACTGGCATAATTTTTACAGCTGTCGGACGAGTGGCTTAGAAATCACAGTAGTCTGAAGTTGGTTGCAGTTTTTTCATCTCAACCTGTATGCTACTAAATTTCGTAGAATTTGTTCTTATGCGAACCGACTTGAAACATGGAAACTTGGAATATTGAAATTTAGAATTAGGGTTAGAGTGGAAGTGTAGGATCGTGGCATATAGGTAGTTTTTAAAGTCCGAACATATGTGTACTAAATGGTACTAAATTTGGTACCATTTATATTTTGGGGCAAACGATAGAGTTGGAATTCTGAAATTTGAAAATAATGTTACAATTGCATTGTGAGATTGGTGTATGCAATAAGCTTTGGAAATTCGTACTTATTTCGATTTAGGTGAAGCAATAGGGCTGGAATCCTGAAATTTGGAAATACGACGTGGACCTACATAAGCATTGTTTGTCATAAGCCATTACCATATTAAAACTGAAACTTGAAATTAACGGTGAATAATGTAGCTAAAATCATCAAAATATCGTATATAGGGAGGTACCGTTATATCAGAGCTGTGCGAAGTCCTGAACCAGCTAGACAATTTTCTGTCACAGGCTGTAGCATCCATTACGAACTTCAAATACGACATCTCAAACAATTTTGGTGGGTATTGTACCTAAAATCGTCAAAATACCGAATATTGGGAGGTACCTTTATATGGGGGCTATACGAAGACGTGGACCTGCATATATAATTTTCTGTCACAGACTGTAGTTCCCATAAAGAACTTCAAATACCAAATTTGAAAAAATTCCGTTGAATAGTGAAGCTGAAATCATCAAAATACCGAATATTGGGAGGTACCGTTATATGAGGGCTATACGAAGACGTGGACCTGCACAGACAATTTTCGTTCATAGGCTGTAGTATCCATTACGAACTTTAAATACCAAATTTTAAACAATTCCGGTTAATAATGTCGCTAAAATCATCAAAATACCGAATATAGGAAGGTACCGTTATATGGGGGCTATACGAAGACGAGGACCTGCACAGATAATTTTCAGTCTTAGGCTGTAGTAACCATTTCGAACTTCAAATACCAAATTTAAAATAATTCCGGTAAATAATGTCGCTAAAATCATCAAAATTCCGAATATCGGGAGGTACCGTTATATGGGGGCTATATGAAAACGTGGACCTCCATGGCCCAATTACGAACTTAACCTGCCTAATGGAAAAATAAACATGTCTGCAAAATTTTAGCTTTCTGTCTCGATTTGTTCGAAAGATAGCGTGATTACAACAGATATACAGACTGACAGACAGACAGGCGGACATCGCTAAATCGACATAGAATTTTACGCTGAACAAGAATATGTATACTTTGTTGGGTCTTACATGAGTATTACGAGGAGTTACAAACGGAATCACAAAGTTAATATACCCTCCATAGTATGGTGGAGGGTATAAAAAGGTCTAACATAAACTGTTGGAACGAATCTAAAATTGTAGGGTTGACTTTTGGCTGACAAAGTAGCGGTCGCTTGCTACAACAAGTAGCAAGTAAAAAAGCAGTAAGTTCGGCCGGGCCGAACGTTGAATACCCTACACCATTTGGAATGAATTAGGGGATTAAAAAAATTAATTCCATTAAAAAATTTGCTAAAATCTTAAAAATACCGAAAATCGTAAGGTGCCGATATATTGGGGGGATATACGATATTGTGGACCTATACAGACAAATCTATGTCTGGGGTAGAATTTCAGACCATTCCGTTGAAAATTGTGGCTAAAATCAGCAAAATACCGAATATTGGGTGTACAGTTATATTTGGGCTATACGATATCGTGGAGCTATATAGACAATTATCTTTCAGGGAGTGAAGTGCTCACAAAGAACTCCTTGTGTAGAATTTCAGACAATTTCCTTAAAAAATGTGGCTAAAATCATCAAAATATCGAATATCGGGAGGTACCGTTATATGGGATAGACAAATCTATAACCGGGAGGTAAAGTACTCACAAAGAACTCCATGAGTAGAATTTCAGGCAATTCCGTTGGAAAATATGTCTAAAATCATCAGACTACCGAATATCGGGGGTACCGTTATGTGGGGACTATACGGTATCGTAGACTTATATATAATTCTCTTCCAAGGGATAAGGTAATCACAATGAACTCCTTGTGTGGAATTTCAGACAATTCCATTTAAAAATGTGGCTCATAATACCGAATATCGGGGGTACCGTTATATGGGGGCTATACGATATCGTGGAGCTATATAGACAATTCTCTTTCAGGGGATAAAGTACTCACAAGGGACTCCTTGTGTGGAATTTCAGACAATTCCATTGAAAAATTCCGATTTCGATCAAATTTGGCATACTTATTTTCAGTCCTAATTTGGTTGGAAGTGCAAAATTTCATACTATTCGGACTGATATTACACGTTTGGTGCACAATAAAAGGCAAATCGGACGAAGATATATATGGGAGCTATATCTAAATTTTTACCGATTATCTCCAATTTCAATAGGGTTCGTCCTTGCGCCAAACAAATCTTGTTTGCAAAGTTTCATCTCAATCGGATAATAAATGCGACCTGCATTTTGTTCACAAGAATACATGGACAGACGGACGGACGGACGGACGGACGGACGGACGGACGGACTGACATGCACAAATCAACTCAGAAAGTGATTATATGCAGATCATCAAAAGGAACTATGGCTCTATCTCGTTTCCTTTTTGCCTGTTACAAACAAATGCACAAAGACATAATACCCTGACCACCTTGTGGTGTAGGGTATAATAAACATTTTTAACTTTTGTGGGGCAGATACCAGAAGGACCGTGCCGATATATCTCATCTTTAATGCAGATCTGTTATCGAATACAGTAATACAGGTACGAGGAAAGTTTGAAGAAAATCGGGGTATAATTTAGCTTTCTATTGGAGTTACAATTAGGGCAGAACGAATGGTATCGTCGATTTTCGTATATAAGCTAATTATTATAGGAATATTACACTTCGCATGGCTTTGTCGAATCCTTGTATCTTGAAACGTCTTCGATGTAATAATGATTTAAAAATTATCTGCATTATGCATATACCATATCCAAATACCTTTGGACTTAATAAACCAGAGTCGGAGTCTTGTTCTATGAAAATATGAAATTAAAAATATATTCTTTATAAAATTTTTCATTTGAAATTTCCTTCATTTCCTCAGATTTCATTGCCCCGATTCGAAATGTAACAATGTGTCCATCGTTCCGTTCGCAGAATGAATTGAAAACCCATCCAAATCAACTCAAAACGACAACATGGATAAACATTTTTCATTTAACACATTTATGTGGTTTTTATTGTTGATGTTGTTGTTACTCCGCGACAGATTATGTTTGCATTTGCATGCTATTTTGGTTAAATAATGCTGCCGAACATTTTTCGATGTTTTCGTGATGACTGTCTCAGCCTCATTTTACCATAATTAAGTTATCCCTCTTTCGTTCGTTCGACCATCTTCAGCAGGTTTGTTTTTGTCGTTTTTCACCCTGCTAGCTAGCCAGCTTACGAAGAATCCACCAAGAGGCGCTAAGATCAAACGAAGTGAAACGAAAAAAAAACTAAAAACCTGAAGTGTTGTTTTTTATTTGAGTTTTGATATGCGCATGCGCAACATTATTGACGTCGATATGAGAGCCATAAATTGTATGTTGGCGTTGTTTGGGTTCCTTATATGTTGTCCCTCGATGGAAGCAAACAAATAAACAAACAGACTTATACATACCCACACACACCTAGATATACTCTGTTACCATACCTGCCAGCCAGCCTGCCTGCCATTCATCTATCTAGTCATCCATCCATATATGCATACATTGATTCGTTCACCCATCCATTTCGGTGTCTGTCCGATGTTACTCTCCACTATCTGCTAGTCCATCTGTCTGTCTGTCCGTCCGTCCGTCCACTCGTTCGCTTTTTACGTGTTCAAGTCAAAATGTATTAATATGGCAATTTAAAACTAATTGCTGTTGTTAAATAAGTCTTAATAAGTAACGTTTACACCAGGTACGAAACGTTTTTTGGTTTCATTTTCAATATCAGGCCAAGATGGTGGAGATATTCTCTCCGAAGTATGGCATATTTGTGTGATTTTTTTTTTTTTTTGGTTGCGTTGGCTCACACCATCATTGCGACCAGTTATGGTGTGAAATGCATATTTTAATATTTATGAGACTCATGGGAAAAGGGACATATTTCGTTTGGGTAGACAAATTAGTGTGGTGAACAAAGCGGAGAGATTTTGTTGTTACTACAATTTTTCATTCAGGACAACCTTGAGACTCTTCTCAGGGAAAAGAAAAAGGTTTTCTCATAGAAGAGCCGAAGGTCTTCTCATGAAAGACCAAAAGGTCTTCTCTAGAAGACAAAAAAGGTCATCTCTAAAAAGGGCCTCATAGAAGACAGGAAGATGGTATTCTCATCGAAGACAGGAAGTTTGTCTTCTCATAGGAAAGCAGATGAGGTCTTCTCAAAGAAGACCAGGTGAGGTCCTCTTTAAGAAGAGCAGATGAGGCCTTCTTAAAGAAGAGGAGAAGCTTAGAAAATCAGAAGGTCTTCTCATAAAAGGCTGGAGGAAGTTTTTCCATAGGAAACACGAAGATGCTCTTCTTATAGAAGACCAGAAACTGTTCTTCTCATAGAAGACCCAAAGATTGCCTTCTCATAGACCACTCGAAGGTCTTCTTCTCATAGAAGATACGAAGATGGTATTCTCATAGAAGAGCCGAATATGACTCGTTCATAGAGGACCAGAAGGTTTTCTTATTGAAGACCGGACCTCTTCCGGTCTCAAAGAGGAGTAGAAGGTCTTCCCATGGAAGGGCAGAAGGTCTTTTCATAGAAGATCAAAAATGGGCTTCACATAGAAAACCCGAGGATGGTCTTTTAGTGGGAAACACGAAGATGGTCTTCTCATAAAAAAACCAAACGATGTTCTGCTCCACGAAGACCAGAAGAGGTCTTCTCAAAGAGGAGCAGCGGGTATTTTCAGAGAAGAGCAGCAGGTATGTTCAGAGAAGAGCGAAAGGAATTCTCAGAGAAAAGTAACAAGTCTTCTCAGAGAAGAGCAGTAGGTCTTTTCTATGAAGAGCTGAAGGTCTTCTCTCTGAAGAGCTGAAGGTCTTCTCTCTGAAGAGCTGAAGGCCTTCTCCCTGAAGAGCTGAAGGTCTTCTCTCTGAAGAGCTGAAGGTCTTCTCTGTGAAGAGCTGAAGGTCTTCTCTGAGAAGCCGAAGGCCTTCTCTCTGAAGAGACGAAGCGGCATTCGCATAGAAAATCCGAAGATAATCTTTTATTGAAAACCCGAAGGTGATTATCTCACTGAAGATCCGATGGTGGTCTTCTCATAGAAGACGACGAGAAGGTGGTCTCCTCATAGTAGACGACCCGAAGGTGGTCTTCTAATAGAAGACAACCCGAATGTGGTCTTCTCATAGAAAACGGCCAGAAGGTGGTCTTTTCATAGAAGACGTCCCGAAGGTGGTCTTCTTATAGAAGACGACCAGAAGGTAGTCTCCTCGTCATAGAAGACCAGAAGGTGGTCTTCTCGTCATAGAAGACCAGAAGGTGGACTTCTCGTCATAGAAGACCAGAAGGTGGACTTCTCATCAATAAAGACCAGAAGGTGGTCTTCTCATCATTTAAGGTCATAAGGTGGTCTTCTCATCAAAGAAGACCAGAAGTTGGTCTTCTCATTATAGAGTCCCAGAAGGTGGTCTTCTTATCATAGGAGACCAGAAAAGATAGTCTTCTCATCATTTAAGGTCATAAGGTGGTCTTCTCATCAAAGAAGACCAGAAGTTGGTCTTCTCATTATAGAGTCCCAGAAGGTGGTCTTCTTATCATAGGAGACCAGAAAAGATGGTCTTCTCATCATAGAATATCAGAAGACCAGAAGACTCATCATAGAAGACCAAAAGGTGGTCTTCTCATCATAGAAGACCAGAAGGTGGTCTTCTCATCATAGAAGATCAGAAGACCAGAAGACTCGTCATAGAAGACCAGAAGGGGGTCTTCTTATCATAAAAGACCGGAAGGTGGTGTTCTCCAGACCAAATAATGTTGTTCTCCTAGATTACCAAATGGTAGTCCTAGCAGGCCAAATAATGTTGTTCACCCAGAAGTCCACAGGGTGGTCTTCTCCTAGAATACCAAAAGATTTCCTAGAAGACCAAATGGTGGTCATCTCATAGAAGACCAAATAATGATGTTATCCTAGAAGACCAAATGATGGTCATCGCATAGAAGACCAAATAACGATGTTATCCTAGAAGACCAAATGGTGGTCTTCTCCTAGAAAACTAAATGGTGGTCTTCTCCTAGAAGACCAAATTTTGGTCTTCTCCTTGAAGGCTAAATAGTGGTTTTCTCATATAAGGCCACATGGCGTGGTCTTTTCCTAAAAGACCATAGATGAGGAAGAGGTCTTCTTATTGAAAAGAGGGCAGTTAATTAATAGAAGAGCAGAAGATTTGCTCATTGAAGAGTAAAAAATCTTCTAATAGATGATGATGAGGAGATCTTCTCATTGAAGAGCAGGGGGTCTTCCTTTAGAAGAGCAGAAGTTTTCTCATCGAATAACTTACAACTGAAAAAGCTCTCTCTTTATAACTTAAAAGCTTACTTCCATAATGAAAGATGGGCGAACAAATATTACAAGATCACTCTCGTCAACAACTGGAAGTCTTAATTGTGGGTTTATAGGGTATAACGAATCTTATGAGTTATAAACATAATGAACTTTTATAAAATATTTAATTATTAACATGTATAACGCAGAATCGGGAGTGGCATTCGATATTAAAAAATGTATTGAAAACTTTCTTTTGATTGAAAAATTAATTAATTTATCACAACGCTGTGGAACAAAGTTAAGCTTTTGCATAATAAGGCCATGCGATAAATAATTTCAGTTTTTTTTTCGGAATTCATCCATCCATTAACAAAATGTCACAATGGACTTCTGGTTTTGAATTTTTCACCTAAATTTCAATGTATATTTCCCCTCCGCCCCTCTTTTATTTGGCATTAATAGCCCACATATTTTATGCAAATTTAGTATTGATTTGTCATCATCGTCGGTCCCATCATCATGAGACCATAGATGGATGGATGGCTAGATGGATGGTATGGTATGGCATGGCAGAAACTCTGGTGATGGTGGTCGTCCATATCATTGTTGTGAACAATAGAAAACACCATTAATTAATTATGTTAATCGCCATTCATTCGTTTTTAAAAGCTTTTGTGTTCACCTCCCCCTTTATTTTTTTGTTGGTGATTTTGGAAATCCAGATTAATTTGTTGTCTTCGTTAATGATCTATAGAAAATGCTGTTCGACATTTTTGGATTGGTGTTTTCGGTTTTGTTTCGTTTTATTTTTTTCTCTCTTTGATGGTGGCTACCGATTGTAGTAGCTAAATCTGTTTCTTTTCCCCCATTGTGTTCATGACGAGATTTCCGAAAATAAAATATGAATTTAATTTAATTTTTTTCAATTTCTTTATGAAAATCACAGTCGGTAATAATGGCTTCATAAAATAGGGTATTAACATATGAAATGAAGTTATTAAGCACTAATAAACGTTCGGCGGATCATCATCTATATATTTAAAGATTTAAGTCATTCCAAACAAAAGACTTAAGACACAAACGCGTCGTTTTTTTTTTTTGTATTAATAACAACAAACATGGTTTCGAGCAGGAATTTATGGCGAAATCTCTTAACTCGCCAGCTACTTTAATTAGTCTAATCAAAATAATTTGACATTTACTACAATATATTGGAGAACAATATCACACATAAATTGGAAATTTGGAAATGAAAGTTGAAAACTTGTTTGGCTTTCCATAAAAGAGGTTCATAACTTCAAAAGTTTGTTTTAAAGGGAAATAGTTTTCTGGAAAATGTGAAACGTATTTATGCATAAAGGCAATGTATCTGGTTATCATCAATGACCCACCAGAAATATATTTCTTAATCAATAAACACATATGAGCCTCATAGAAACTACTGGAGTCTCAACAACCATGGCTATAGGACTGTCAATACGTTCATATGTCTGTCTGATGGGAGAACGATTACGCTCGAATGGACCTTTTAATTTAGTCTTAATTTTGCGGAAACTTTATACTTTTTTATCGAAATTATATGGAGTTCAAGAAACGGACACAAGCGGCTACCTTAATTTTCAGCCTCGTGAGTCTGTCCGTCTGTTGTAATCACGCTATCTTTCGAACGAATTGAGATAGAAGGTTAAAATTTTGCACACGTGTTTATTTTTTCAGTAGGCACGTTAAGTTCGTAAATGGGCCATGTAGGTCCACGTTATGATATAGCCCCCATATATAAGTACCTCCAGATATTCGGTATTTAATAATTTTAGCCACATTATTCACCGGAATTGTTTCAACTTTGGTATTTTAAGTTCGAAATGGATACTACAGCCTATGACAGAAAAGCGTCTGTTCAGGTCCACGTCTTCTTATAGCCCCACACAACAGTACTTCCCGATATTCGGTATTTTGATGATTTTATCGACATTATTTACCGGAATTGTTTCAAATTACGTATTTGGAGTTTGTAATGGGAACTACAGTCTGTGACAGAAAATTACCTATGCAGATCCAGGTCTTCGTATTGGCCCCATATATCAGTACCTCCATATATTCGGTATTTAGACGAGTTTAGGTACAAAACCCACCGAAATTGTTTGAGATGTCGTATTTGAAGTTCGTAATGGATGCTACAGCCTGCGACAGAAAACTGTCTATGCTGTTCCAGGACTTCGCACAGCTCCGAAATAACGGTACCTCCCTTTATACAATATTTTGATGATTTTAGCTACATTATTCACCGTTTATTTTAAGTTTCGAATTTGAATACGGTAATGGCTTATGACAAACAATGTCTATGTAGGTCCACGCCGTATAGACCCCAATATAACGGCTATATTCGGTATTTTGAAAATTTTAACAGAATTTGTTAAAGATTTTATTTTTGAAAATTTCCAAATTCGTTCCAAATGGTGGAGGGTATTCAAAGTTCGGCCCGGCCGAATTTACTGCTTTTTAACTTGTTCTACCTCTTGCTTCGGGGGTCAACATTTTGAATGCAATATGTATTGCTGATTACAATCGCAGTTATATGGCTACAAAGGGTATACGGGTGACAATCTGCAACAAAGTCAAAAGCCACAACTTTTATATATATTTTATTTTCAATTTTATTTAATGAAAGCAAAAAATGTCGGAAATAGCATCAAATTTTAGAATAGGTTTAGATTTGTTCGAATTGGTCACCTTTGCCACGAATTATGGCCTTCAAACGACCAATGAATCCGTCACACGCTGCCCGAATGTAGCTCTGCGGTATTTTAAAACATTCCCGGCGAAGCGGGACTTGCTTTCCTAAATACTCCAGACACAATAGCCCAACGGATTGGTATCCGGAGATTTTTGTAGCCATTGTGCGCTAGAAATGAAGCGAGGAACCTCATTTCGTAACCATTCTTGGTAGGCGCGTGCTGAGTGCGATTGTGCTGTATACTGTTGGAATGTCTAAGGTCTGCGGCCAAAATGTTTGCGTGCCCAAGGCTTTAATACACCCTCCAGAATATTTTCGCGGTAATATTCGGCATTTATTCTGATGCCACGGTCGATTAATACGAGCGGAGAGCGACCATCGGCTTTTATTGCGGCCCACACCATCACCATGGCCGGTGCTTGAGTTCTGGCGGCCAACCGAAGGTGCACATTTTCAGCTGACCTCTTTGGCTGTTTATATGCCGATCATTTTGTTTGTTTACAAACTGCTGGACAACGAATTTTTTATCATGGGAGAAAATCAAATTCGGCAGTTCACCTCTTGTTAGCTCTTTTGAGTTTTCTGTTGCGGTGTAAGTTCTTGTACTTTTTGGAATTTCAATGGCTTTATCCCGAGCTCATTTTTATATATTTTTGGGAATGAAATATTGCGATATGTTCAACTCATAGCCATTTTTCGGCCACTGCGACGTGGGTTTCGATCATGTCGCTTTTCAAACCATTTCCGTCCACTTCCTTGACGTCGGGTTACGCTACCAGTATCATGGGAACGAGCGATGGCACGAGACACAAAAGATTTATTCACAGTTAAATGCTTGAGTGCTCAAATATAAATAAATCACACTATCACACTGGAATTTCATCACGAATTACTTTTTTTCTGGAAAATACTAACCAAAATTCTTTTGTACGCTTGCAAAATAATATAATGAACTGTCACTGGAATAATTTAACAGCTGTCGGACGAATGGCTTAGAAATGACAGCAGTCTGAAGTTGGTTGTAGTTTTTTAATCTCACCCTGTATGTCATTTGATAGGCTAAAATGTTCCTCATTGCAATAATGTTTTTAGAGCATAGGTCTCTGTGAACGAATTCGTTTCAGGAGATTTCGAGTCGGAGATGGACAATATAGGTCCACTCTTTCTGATACCTACCCTACAAAAGATCGAACTTTTCAAAACAAGTAAAATGTATCAGTCGGTTTTGCCGACAGATGTATACCCCCAGCCTTGAGTTATGATTATTCAAACTGTTGACCCCTTATGGGGGAGGTTCCGAAACAGTTGGCCAATATTACCCAATTCGTATCTGACCTAAGATATCGACTACTACCTACACTGATATGATAAAATATGTGAAAAATTTTGGAAAATGTGGAAATATGCGTGAAGTAACAGATAATGGAAAATATCGGTCCACTCCATCAATACATCTTCCTCAAATTTTGAATAATTATAACTCTTATAAAATATTATGTAAGAGTCCGACTGTCTTCAAATTGCACATATCACAATATTTTTATAATCCCAAGGTCTGGGGTGAAGATGGAATATATCGGTCCACGCCCTCTTGTACCTCCTACACAAAGGGTCAAATTTTTGAATATTCATGATGGTCATTAACACGAAATTAACATCCGATCTCATTATTTCCATCAACACAAGATCTGTTATAAAGATGATAGAAATCGGACTATTTCTACTGGTACCTCCCCCACATAGGGCTTAAGATCTTGAAAAACAAAACGTTCAAAGAAAGCGAAATAAGCATCCAACTCTCTTCAAATTTCACACCCACAAAGGGTCACAATTTTCAATACTAACCAGAAACCTGAGATGAATATGGAATTTATCGGAATTTATGAATTCACCTAAAATTGGATATAAATGTTCGATTTCCTTTACATTTTGCACATACAAATATTTTTACTGTATTAGAAGAAGTATGAAAATGGAATACTTCCTTCGACCATATCTGGTATCATTTTAACATATTCTAAATGGCCAATATTGGCGAATACGAATTTGATAATATTGGCCCATTCCTTCGGAACCTAGGGTCAACAATTTTAATAATTATAAGAGAGTTCAAAATATATTTAAATAATCGAACATTGGCTAAGGATACAGGGTTGCCATATTCGACGGACCCATCTGGCAACGCCATAACTTTTGACAGAGATCTCACATCGCTTAATGACATACCGCGTTTGAAGCGTCAGTCCAAGCAGATTTTTACCATGAACCAATACACGCGCCCTGAAATAGTTGAAATTTACATTCAACAGAAGAAGTCAATTGTGAAAACTCAACGTGCTTTTAAAACATTAAAAAATGTGAGAAGTGCGCCTTCTAAGAACACCATTAAGCGTTTATACGAAACATTTTCGACTGGTAAGGCTCTTTCTAATCCGAAGAGGCCATATAAAAGTCGACCAAGGCGATCGGCCGAGAATATCGCTGCCGTACGAGCCAGTGTTGAGAGGTCCCCAAGAACATCCCAAAAACGCCGTTCTCAGCAGTTGGGCATGGCTCGGTCCACTTTACAACGGATTATTCGCATTGATTTGCATCTGTTCCAGTACAAAATTCAATTGACGCAAAGAATGTTGCCTCGTCGATTGGAATGGGCCCAAAGGGCCCAAAGGTCCGTCGAATATGGGCAACCCTGTATACATCTGTCGCTAAAACCGACTGATTCTTTTTAACTTAGATTTTAGCTCTACTTTCATAATCTGCTCCGTAATTATTGAAAAAAAATAATTTTGTCGCACAGTATTATTTAATATTTGAATACTGATTTTTGGTGTGTTCCAGAACTGCAAGAATGTTAAAGTTTTTACTACGACAACTGATTTTCCTTTTATGATATAGAAATTGGCAAAACTAGTAGATTCTTGCGGGTACTGGAACAGAGTATTTCTAGGTTAAAATCAACTTCTTGCCCCGCAAAAAAATATTTTTTTCCAATTTATTTATATTTTTTTGGCGATTAGAAAGTTATCTATTTTTAATCTATTTAATGACGACATTTTCAAACAAAATGATCCTTAAAACCAAAAATTTCAAAGACGAAATCCACCAACAACAACTATAAACGAAAAACTCTTGATAACTTTATCTTAATTTCCGACATAATTGAAGACAACCATCGATAAATCAATCCAGCCACACGAAAAACACGAAAATCGAACATGAAACGAAAACGAAACGATTAAACCCGGTTTAACTGTCATTCATTATGCAAATGAAGATGAATTTGATTGTTTTGGGTTTCTTCATCATCATCATGATCCGCGGCAGCGTCATCATCTCGATTTCTTACGGTGGCCCAGGGACACGCCTTAAAGAAATACTTGGAAGAAAATGAAAAACAAAAGTCTATTAACCAACCACCAGCAAAGTAAAGTAATCTTAATAACGATAATGACGATGATGCGGAATTTCGTTTTAATAATTTTCATTTAAATGTTTTCTTTTTTTTCGCTTGAAATTATGAAAAGAGTTCTGAATTGCGTTCAGCGCAGGTAACCATAATTACAGCTAAACGCACCCTTCCCTTTGTGGGCTTTACGTTTTATTTATTTTTTTTTTGTCCAAAACGAAATGTACATGACAACAGCCAGCATAAAAGGGCTGAGACTAAGGCCAAGGATTGTAGATTTCTTTGTTTTTTATTTTTTTGGTCCAACCCACGATGACTACTGCTGGAGTTTTGGTTTGCCTTGAGATTACGAATCATATTTTTTGTTATTCCGTTCGAGTATTGTTTTTTGCTGTAGTAGTTTTATCCATCCATCCATTATCAATGCAGGAAAAGATCAAAATATATTCGATCTCTATTATCGACGGTGTTCTCTTTTGTTGTTGTTGTTGTTGTTATTATCTGAAATCCTTCGTTGGGAACAATTTCAATACATTTGTCTGATTTCTTCTGGTTGTGATGAAAAGGGTGTTTCTTTTGGTTGTAAAGGAAAATTAATGAAAGCCCTCCTTCGATGTTTTGCAAACGGAATGGCAAGCTTTAACCAGTAAGGAAGGTAACCTACCAGTAACCTACACCACTGTGGGCATTTAGTAGAGCTCCTATAAAAAAAGTAAGATTGGGAATTTATATGAAGCAGATCATACCAATTAGGAACCTTATTTGAATGCGTATCATACCTTTATATCCGACCATGAATCGATTTTCAAAAAAAATTACGTAGGCTTTTGTACCTCCAGTAGTATGGGGGCTATACCAAAACGTGGACTTACATGGCTCATTTTCAATACCAAAAGTCTTGCAGACATAACATACATTTGAGCAATAAAAAAAATTGTATTTCGAGGTTTTACAAACGGAATGACAAACTTAATATACCCTCCATACTATGGTGGAGGGTATAAAAATATTTATTGGAGCAATAGATATACCGAACCCAAATATCTATCTAATTTGGGCTGATGTCACATATATGGATCAAAGGTATATAAAAATCCGAACCGATCTCGATAAAATTTGGCACAGCTATTTTCGAGCTGTATCTGATGTCCGATAACAAATATAATTGTTGTGGAGTGCAGTTTACGCATGTGAGGGACTTTAACACCAAATCGGATGAAACATTTTGATGGGAGCTATAGCTATATCTGAACCGGTATTCAGATATTTGAAGTAATTTTTTCTTGGATGAATTCTGTCGGAATTTCCAAGATTCACTTCATTTGGGCCGATATGAGCCATTTGATATATATGGGAGCTATATCCACATCTGAACCGATCTTGAAAATATTTTAGGCACTAATTTCGCAGCTGTATTTGATATCTGGTACCAAAGATTATTGTTGTGGATTGCATATTACGAATGTTAGGGACCTCAACAACCAATCGGATGAAACATATATATGGGAGCTATAGCTATATGTGAAGCGATTTTCACCAAATTTAATGTACTTGCTTCTATACTGAAATCGGTAGCACGCGCCAAAATTCAGGTCATTTCGACTGATATTGGCTTTTTGGTGCACAATTAACCCCAAAGTCGGCTGAGGATATATATGGGAGTTATATCCAAATCTGAACCGATCTTGACCAAATTTGATACACTTATTTCAGAACTGTATCAGATATCTGGTACCAAGGGTCATTGCTGTGGAATGCATATTTCGAATGTGAGGGACTTAAAACCCCAAATCGGATGAGGATCTATGGGATCTGAACCGATTTTCACCAAATTTGACTGAAATCTGTCAAATGTGCCAAAATTTAAGTAATTTGCACTGATATTGGCCATTTGGAGCTCAATTAACCTGAAATCGGTTGAAGAATATATATGGAATATCTGTATCTAAATTTGAACCGATTCTCATCAATTTCAGAAGTGTTCGTCCTTGGGCCAAAGACATATTCTTTGGAAAAATTTATCTCAATTGGATAATAAATGCGACCTGCATGTTGTTCTGAAAAATATATGGAAAGACGGACGGACAGAAAGTGATTCTATGAAGATCCTCAAACCTTGCCCCGGGGCAAAGTTAAAAATTATTGGAATTCCCAGATGCTCTTATTTAATTGGTGTAAAGCTCAATATTAAATGAATGTCCGAGTCATTAAATACAGAGCTAAAAACTATTCTGTAAGTCATTCGCTCCGTTTTTCTTGGTGCTGACATTTTTATAGGTTTACTTAAGTTACTCACCTATACAGGGTGAGATAAAAAAAACAGCAGCATAGTCGAACGCCATAATTTTTACAAAAAATTTCGGAAATAGCATCAAATTTTAGAATAAGAATTGGTTACCTTTGGCACGAATTATGGCCTTCAAACGGCCAATGAAACCGTCACACGCTGCCCAAATGTTGCTCTGCGGTATTTTGGCCCATTCCCGGTGAAGCGCTTGCTTGAGGTGATCGACACTATGGTATTTTTTAGTGCCAACCTTCCTTTTTAAAATACTTCAGACACAATAGTCCAACGGATTGGTATCCGGAGGTTTTGGTGGCTATTGTGCGCTGGAAAGGAAGCGAGGAACCTCATTTGTATCCATTCTTGGGTGACACATGCTGAGTGCGACGGTGATGAGTCCTGTTGGAATGTCCAAGGTCTGCTGCCCAAATGTTGCTCTGCGGTATTTTGGCCCATTGCCTGCGAAGCGCTTGCTTGAGGTGATCGACACTTTGGTATTTTTAGTGCCAACCTTGCTTTCCAAAATACTCCGGACACAATAGTCCAACGGATTGGTATCCGGAGATTTTGGTGACCATTGTGCGCTGGAAATAAAGCGAGGAACCTCATTTTGTAACCATTCTTGGGTGGCACGTGGTGCTGGGTCTGCGGCCAAAATGTATGCGTGCCCAAGGCCTTAATACTCCCTCAAGAATATTTTCGCATTTCTGCTGATGTTGCTGTTTTCTTCTGTTCAGTTTCTTGACGTCGGGCTACGCTACCAGTATGACGGTAACGAGCGATGGGACGATACATCGAAGATTTGTTTACATTTCAATTCTGATGTTCTCTAACAATAGCCACTTGTGGCTTTCCAGCCAAATATAAATAAATCACACTATCACGCTGGAATTCCATCACGAATTACTTTTTTCTGGAAAATTCTCACCAAAATGATTCTGCACCCTTGTAAATAATATAATGAGCTGTCACTGGATACTTTTTTTAACATTTGTCGGACAAGTGGCTTAGAAATGACAGCAGACTGAAGTTGGTTGCAGGTTTTTCATCTCACCCTGTATAGTTCCCCTGAAACATAATTTCCAATATAATATCATTACATTTTTCGATTTTCAGTCATTCCAAAATAAACACTCACATGGTCAATAGTTATTCATTTGGTCTGAGAAACTACAATTCATCTACCAGGCAGTCGGACAAGCAGGCAGGCAGTCAGTCTGTCTGTCAGCCAGCTAGACATACAGCCGCACGGCCACTCAGTCAGTCAGCCGACCAGCCTTCCATTCCGTCTGTCCGCTTTTCAACTTAATTCAGCAATCAATGGTAAACAACAAAAACCGGGGCATTATAATGAAATCGCAGACATAAACTCCCTATAATTACCGACACCCTGGACGTTGTAAATGCATCGAAATTGTACCGCCCTCAGGGTAATATTTCATAAAAACGTGCGCAAGCAAGCTGACTAGCTGGATGGCGGACTCGCTTGCAGGCTGGATGGATGACTGGTTGGTTGGTTGCTTGCTTGCTTGGCCTGTTCTCCATAAACATTTTGGCTTGGAGTTGAAGTTCGAGTTGTAGAGGTTGTATTGGGCAATTGTTGTTCTTAGAGAATTGAACAGCAGTTGTTGTTGTTAATATATTGCTGTTATAGCTTGTACTTTGACGCTTAATAACTTGTATTGGAACAACATGAAAACATTGAAATCGTCGTTGTAGTCATCCTCATCATCATCATCATCATCGCCAGTATTGTACAACACTTTACCAAATAATAACCAAAGGCAAGAAAAAAAACAGAAAAAAAAGAGAAATAACTGAGAGGGGTGTGAACGGGGCACAACGACTTTGGGATACGTTAAACAATTGAATTTACTCCCAAAAACGGATATAGAAAAGAAAAGTAATCCTCACAAAAAACCAGAAGGTCTTCTCGTAAAAGACCATAGAATAGTCTCATAGAAGGCTAACATTTTTTTCATAGATGGCCAGAAGGTCTTCACATAGAAGGCCAGAAGGTCTTCTCAAAGAGGGCCAGAAGGTCTCCTCAAAGAAGGCCAGAAGGCCTTTCCTTAAAAGAATAGAAGGTCTTCTCATAGAATTCCAGGAGATCTTCTAATAGAAGGCCAGAAGGTCTTCTCATAGAAGGCCAGAAAGTCTTCCCATAAAAGACCAGAAGGCCTTCTCATAGAAGACCAGAAGGCCTTCCCATAGAAGATCAGAAGGCCTTCTCAGAGAAGACCAGAAGGCCTCATAGAAGACGAGATGTTCTTCTACTAGATGACCAGAGGGCTTCTCAAAAAAGACCAGAAGGTGGTCTTCATAGAATACTAGAAGGTGGTCTTCTCATAGAAGACCAGAAGGTGATCTTCTCATTGAAGACCAGAAAGTGGTCGTTTCATCGAATACCAGAAGGTGGTCGTCTCATCGAAGACCAGAAAGTGGTCGTCTCATCGAAAACCAGAAAGTGGTCTTCTCATAGAAGACCGGAAGATGGGTCTTCTCAAAGAAGACTGGAGGATGGGTCTTCTCATAGAAGACCGGAAGAGGGGTTTTCTCATAGAATACCGGAAGGTGGGGCTTCTCATAGAAGACCGGAAGATGGGTCTTCTCATAGAAGACCAGAAGCTGGGTCTTCTCATAGAAGACCAGAAGGTGGGTCTTCTCATAGAAGACCAGAAGGTGGGTCTTCTCATAGAAGACCAGAAGGTGGGTCTTCTCATAGAAGACCAGAAGGTGGGTCTTCTCATAGAGGACCAGAAGGTGGGTCTTCTCATAGAGGACCAGAAGGTGGGTCTTCTCATAGAGGACCAGAAGGTGGGTCTTCTCATAGAAGACCAGAAGGTGGGTCTTCTCATAGAAGACCAGAAGCTGGGTCTTCTCATAGAAGACCAGAAGCTGGGTCTTCTCATAGAAGACCAGAAGCTGGGTCTTCTCATAGAAGACCAGAAGCTGGGTCTTCTCATAGAAGACCAGAAGCTGGGTCTTCTCATAGAAGACCAGAAGCTGGGTCTTCTCATAGAAGACCAGAAGCTGGGACTTCTCATAGAAGACCAGAAGCTGGGTCTTCTCATAGAAGACCAGAAGCTGGGTCTTCTCATAGAAGACCAGAAGCTGGGTCTTCTCATAGAAGACCAGAAGCTGGGTCTTCTCATAGAAGACCAGAAGCTGGGTCTTCTCATAGAAGACCAGAAGCTGGGTCTTCTCATAGAAGACCAGAAGCTGGGTCTTCTCATAGAAGACCAGAAGGTGGGTCTTCTCATAGAGGACCAGAAGGTGGGTCTTCTCATAGAGGACCAGAAGGTGGGTCTTCTCATAGAGGACCAGAAGGTGGGTCTTCTCATAGAAGACCAGAAGGTGGGTCTTCTCATAGAAGACCAGAAGGTGGGTCTTCTCATAGAAGACCAGAAGCTGGGTCTTCTCATAGAAGACCAGAAGCTGGGTCTTCTCATAGAAGACCAGAAGCTGGGTCTTCTCATAGAAGACCAGAAGCTGGGTCTTCTCATAGAAGACCAGAAGCTGGGTCTTCTCATAGAAGACCAGAAGCTGGGTCTTCTCATAGAAGACCAGAAGCTGGGTCTTCTCATAGAAGACCAGAAGCTGGGTCTTCTCATAGAAGACCAGAAGCTGGGTCTTCTCATAGAAGACCAGAAGCTGGGTCTTCTCATAGAAGACCAGAAGCTGGGTCTTCTCATAGAAGACCAGAAGCTGGGTCTTCTCATAGAAGACCAGAAGCTGGGTCTTCTCATAGAAGACCAGAAGGTGGGTCTTCTCATAGAAGACCAGAAGCTGGGTTTTCTCATAGAAGACCAGAAGGTGGGTCTTCTCATAGAGGACCAGAAGGTGGGTCTTCTCATAGAGGACCAGAAGGTGGGTCTTCTTATATAAGACCACGAGAAGGTGTTCTTATATAAGACCACGAGAAGGTGTTCTTATAGAAGACCACGAGAAGGTCTTCTCATAGAAGACCACGAGAAGGCCTTCTCATAGAAGACCACGAGAAGGCCTTCTCATAGAAGACCACGAGAAGGCCTTCTCATAGAAGACCACGAGAAGGCCTTCTCATAGAAGACCACGAGAAGGCCTTCTCATAGAAGACCACGAGAAGGCCTTCTCATAGAAGACCACGAGAACGTCTTCTCATAGAAGACCACGAGAACGTCTTCTCATAGAAGACCAGAAGAAGGTCTTCTCAAAGAAGGCCACAAAGTGTTCTCGTAGAGATCCAGAAAGTTTCTTTACAGGAAAGGTCTTTTTATAGAAGGCTTGAGGTCTTCTTATAGAAGACTAAGGTCTTCAGGTAGAAGATCAGGAGATCTTCTCATAGAAGGTCAGAAGATATTCTCAAAGAAAGACCCGAAGGTGTTCTCAAAAGAAACCCATAAGTTCTTTTCATAAAAAACCCGAAGGTGTTCACATAGAAGACCCAAGGGTCTTCTTATAGATGGGAAGAAAGTCTTCTCGTGGAAGGTCAGAATTTTCCCCACAGATGGCCAGAAGGTCTTCTCATAGAAAACTAGAGGGTTTTCTTTTGGAAGACCAAAGGTCTTTTCACAGGGAGCCAGGAGGTATTCTCACCATGTTACAATTCGTAGGCTTCAAACCAAATACTGCCCAAAATTTGGGTAGTATGCCAAAGTACTACATGGCACAAACCTGGCAGCAACATTATTGCAGTTGTTGTATTTTTTCTCTCCTTGTTTTTTGTTGTTGCTGCTACATTTTAGGTGGCTCATGGTAGATGTAGATACAATAATTCAACGATCAGATCGACATATCGGTTCGAATAAATGTTGAATGGTTTTATTAAAGAATTTTACCTTGTGACTCGGTGCTAATGTTGTTGTTTCTGTTGCTGCTGACCCCAGCAGTGTCTTGGGTGTTACTCCTTGAGAAAGTCAATACCACCAGCATGGAGTAATTTCAGGGTTTTTTTCTTGCTACCCCACCCTCTTCTCCGGCAACAACTGTTTTAATGCTCCGCCATCCAGCTTCAAATGAAGATACGATGCATCTTCTTTTGGTCGGCCGGCCGGCTGACGACCATGGCAAATTGTGATGCCTATCTGGGGGTAAGCAAACACAACAAAACCGGCCAAATGTTCCAAGGTATGGCAAGAAATAAAAAAAGAGCTGAGAAGAAGAAAATGAAAAATAAAATGTTTCACAAATTATTAATTGTTTTCTTCGATTCTTGGAATGCAATGTAATTGCATTGTTGGGTCCTCATAACCTAAATGCGGAATTATGAACAAAAGAGTATTAATTTGGATGAGTTTTTTTTTTTTTGTAATTTTTTACCTCAAGCTTACATCGTGTTAAAACCAGTGGCTAGTTTTTATTTTTTAATTGAAAATATGTTGCTATGCTTGTCGGTTTTTTTGTCTTTTTAAAGCGAAAACCGGGAAGGGTGAAAATTCTATATGGAGTCATGTATGAGCCATGACGAAAGTGAAAATATGAGCGAAATATAGCCGCTTAAAATATTTTTAGGAGGTCTTTTCTCCAGTAAATGATTTGGTTTCAGTTCAGACGACTGAACGTAGTTGGAGCAAAATTACCCCAACGCAAAATTACCAGCCGACGTTCTTCAGTTTCAATGGATGGTGGGTGTTAATGACATTGGTGACGGCATGTCCTTCCTGACATGACTGGTTGGGGCATATTAATTCACCATATGATGGTGGATCGGTCCACGATATCGTATAGCTCCCATATAATGGTAACCCCCGATATTCGGTATTTTGACGTTATAGCCAAATTTTTCAATGAAATTGTCTGCAAATTTACACTAGAAGTTCCTTCTGAGTACTTTAGCCCCTGAAAGAGTATTGTATATATTGACCCACGATAAAGGTATATCCCCCATATAACGGTACACCGCCATATTCGGTATTTTGTTGATTTTAGCTCCATTTTTCAATGAAATTGTCTGAAAATCTATACTAGAAGTTCTTTCTAAGCACTTTACCCCATGGAAGAGAAATGTCTATATAGTTCCATGATATCGTATAGTCCACATACAACGGTACCCCCCGATATTATGTATTTAGGTTCTATACATACCGAAATTATTTAAGATGTCGTATTTTAAGTTGCTAATGGATACTACATCCTGTGACAGAAAATTGTCAATGCATATTTTGACGATTTTAGCTACATTATTCATCGTTTTATTTCATGTTTCGTATTTGAATATGGTAATGGCTTATAGCAAACAATGTTTATGCAGGTCCACGTCTTCGTATAGACCCCAATATAACGGCTATATTCGTTATTTTTAGAATTAAAAAAAATTCAACGCATTTTATTTTTATTAAAATTTTCTAAATTCCTTCCAAATGGGTATTCAAAGTTCGGCCCGGCCAAACTTACTGCTTTTTAATTTGTTTACTGTTAGAATTTTAGAACAAATTCCGTCACATATTCCAGATTTCATTGAAACTAGAGATTTATAGCGTGTTTGGTGCATCGAATATTTAAAATCGGCCGAAAATGTATATGGAAGCCATATCCAAATCTGAACCGATTTCAATAGAATTTGGCAAATTTATTTTCTGATCAAATCCCGTCACTCATTTCAGATTTCATTGGAATAGGACAAACATACAGTGTTTGGAGCATCAAATATGTGAGATCGGATGAAAATATATATGGGAGTTATATTCAAATCTCAACCGATTTCAATATAATTTGGCAAATTTAATTATTTTTACCGATTTTCGTTACACATTCTAAATTTGGAGACTGTATCTTTGAACGATCAATAGATATGTGCATTCGAAAACTAAATTTTCTGGTACCTCCGATTCTGATGCTATATCTCCAGTTCCGAGTGTAGTTTTAAAAATTTATATAGCCTATGTTACTTTCACACGATGCTGTAGCATATATGGACATTTTCAGGAAAATCTGTTTTGCAGTTTTAGAGTCTATGAATTACAAACGAACAAGCAAACAAACATACGAACATTTTCCTCTCTATACCCTACAACACTATGTGTTGGGGGTATTATAAGTTTGATTGGGCCAAAAATTATGTAACACCTCGAAATATTGATTTCCCTATCTATCACGCCGAGCTGAGTCGATCTAGCTATGTATGTCCGTCCGTCTGTCCGTCTCCGGTCGCAATTATGGTCCGATCCTCATGAGATTGAAAATGGAGGTGGGGTTATGATCAGAATAGAACCCTATTGCTTTTAAAGATGGTCGCAAAATATTTAGGGGTTGAAATGGACCAAAAACTGAAAAAAATCCTGATTTTGCAGTTGCTCTACAGGTCGCAATTATGGACCAATCGAAGCGGAAGTTAGCATGGAGCTAGAGCTTAGGGGTGGCTAGAAGTCTTCCAATTTTGATGGTCATCGGGTAATATTTAGTGGGTGAAATAGACCATAATATTCGTGTTAAATAAAAGTCATATTTTCCATTAAACCGCTAATATTTTTAATCCCGACGAAATCACAAACAGACGAACAGGTTAATTCTGGCCGTTACGTCGATGCCGATGGTTAATATATCCGATATATGTAGCGATATATATACAATGTGTATACACAAAGGAAGGGGATGTTAGCTATAATGCTTATATTTCAGAAATGGCTGGACCGATTTTGACAAATTTTGTCAATTCAGAATGCCCTCTTGGCATAAAAGTATAAAATCTAAAAGAAATCGCATAAAAAGATGTAGCATAGGTTTTGTAGTATTTTGTGACATTTTTTTAATATTTTTTATCGCATGCGATTTTTTCAATTTGACTTATAATATTGAAAAATATATATGTTTTAATATTTCTTCACCTTACAGCACTGGTTGGTGTTATTATATACAGATTGCAATTATCGCACAATCCTCACGAAAATTTTCATACTGGAAGGGTTAGGCTCAGAAGGGCTAGGCCTATTGGATGTCCGCAATATATTTGGGGGTTGGAATGGACCAGCAACTCAAAATGTTCACAAATAGAAACCAAAGGACACGAAATCTGGCATGAAGCTAGAGTTTAGGACAGCGAGTAGAATGGACCACTACTTTTGTGTGAAAAAATACCAACATAACTTACAGACGATATCCGAAATATACAAAAGGCGAACTTCTGGCTTTTTTATGCTGATTTCGTTGACGAATTAGCCAAAGAGGGGCCTCTTGCTTTTGGAGATGATAGCAAAATATTTAGGGGTTCAATTGAACCAAAAACAGAAAAAATTCCTGATCACACAATTGAAGCCAATCGACACGCCTGAGAAGAGAGATAGGGACAGGGAAGGATTCTAGCATTTTGGATGGAAAATGGACCACACCAACTAACAGTATGACGGAATGCTTAAATATTGGGCAAATGTCCCTGGTCAATGTCTCGTGACATAATTTCAAAAACGAAATCTTCCAAAATCGATCTGGATATAAGGGGGCTTTTAACATATTGTAGTGTTGTAGGGTATCACATGGTCGGCCCCGCACGTCTATAGCCTTTGCTTACTTGTTTATAGATATAGAGATTCGAGGTTAAAAAGTAAGTTTGATATATGAAGGTGAGTTTGGGAATGTTTATTAAGTGTGTGAACTGTACTAAATGGTACCAATCTTGGGGCAGTTTGGTTTAGGTTGTAAACTGGAACTTTGAAATGTTATATTGGGATCCCTGTTGGTGATGGGTTTGCGATAAAGAGATGGTTTTGGAAATGAGAACTACAAGTGCACGAAAAGTACTATATACTACTATATTTGGTACAGTTTGGTAATTGGTGTACATATAGTGCTTGAAACCTGAAATTTTGAATTAGGGTCGCTGTTCATGAGTAGCCTGGACATATGGTGATAATTTTGGAAATGTGTATTATAATTGTACGAAAAGTACTATATGTTATGAAATATTTTCTGGGTGGAAGCGATAGAGAATTAGCTAATTTTGAATATGCGGCCTATAATTGTCCTAAATTTTGTAATGGGAGAAATTACAGAGTTGAAATCCTTAAATTTGATATTAAGGACGCTGTCGCCATTTGGAATTGAGATATGGAAGTGGTTTTGCAAATGTGTTGTAAAATTTTACGAAAAGTACTAAATGTTACTAAACCTGATGTTTAGTGAATGTGTAGATCATGAATCCTGAAATTTGATATTTAAATTGCTGATGGTATCTGTGTTTGAGATTTGTCGGTGGTTTTGTAATGTGTCCTATATTTGTACGAAAAGTGCTAAATGATACTAAATTTGGAATTGGATAAAGGGATAGGGCTGGAATCCTCAAATTTGATATTTAGGTTGGCATCTAGATCTAGTATATGGAGGTGGTCTCCATTTGGAAATATAGTACTATAATTGTTCGAAATGGTACTTTATTTGACATTTGATAAAGGAATGAAGATAGTATTCTGAAATTTAAAATTTTGATTACTGATGGTGATTGAGATTTGGCTGAGGTTTGGAAACGTGTCTTTTATTTGTATGAAAAGTACTAAATGGTACTAAATTTAATATTGGCTAAGGGATAGGATTGGAATCTTCAAATTTAATATTAAGATCTCTGTTGGTATCTGGATCTAGGATATAGAGGTAGTTTTAGAAATGTGTACAATAATTGCTCGAAAAGTACTAATTTGGGGATTGGGTGAGAGGGTAGAATTGACACCGAGAAATTTTATATTGCGATAAGGTTTGATGTCGTGGATTGAGATACTGATTAATTTTGCAAATGAGTACTAAAATTATACGAAAAAAAATATTAAATGTTACGAAATTTGGTAATGAATGAATGTATAGATTTGAAATGCCGAAATTTGAACTTGAGGTCTCTGTTAGCCTCTGGAGTAAAAATATGGAGGTAGTTCTAGAAATGTCTAATATAATTGTTCGAAGAGTACTAAATTGGATGAGAGGATAGAACTAAAACCATGAAATTTTATATTGTGATAACTTTTGATGTCCTGGATTGAGATATAGAACGGTTTTGATGAATGCGTACTAAAATTATATGAAAAGTACTAAATGTTACTAAATTTGGTATTGAGTGAATGTATAGAGCTGGAATCCCGGAATTTGGTATTAAGGTCTCTGTTGGAATCTGGTACATATTTTAAAATACGTACAATAATTTTTGGAAAAGTACTAAATGGTACTAATTTTGGATCCCTGTTGGTGTCTGGGATGAAGAGATGTAGGTTTTTGTGGCTATGCGTACTAAATGTTACTAAATTTGGTATTGAGTGAAGGAATAGATCTGAAACTCTGAAATTTGATATTGTGGTCACTGGTGGTTTCTATGGTTCAAATATGGAGACGTGGAAATAGTCGAAATTTCAAATAAAATGTAAAGCAAATTAAGGACCTCTTTATGTATGTCGAAAGGAAATGAAAAAGCAGGACCTTAATTTGATTGCAATTTTATTTGAAATTTCGACTATTTCAACGTCTCCATATTTTAACCCTAGATACCACCAGTGACCACCATATCAAATTTCAGAGTTTCAGATCTATCCCTTCACTCAATACCAAATTTAGTATTTTATTTGAAATTTTGATTCTTCCTTTAATATTTCTGGCAGATCCTATTAAAGAAAAACAATACTGGACACTTAAAAATAGTCTTCAAAAATAGCATTTAAGATTAAATCTCGTCCTCACCAACCACTCTTCTTGCTGGGAGGCAGTCCATTGTCCTTGTCAACCCATACTGTCAGTTTGATATGCAGATAATTCAAAAAGACGACCACAATTCCAATTAACTACTCCCTCTTCCTTTGATTCCTGTTCACAACGAATAAATGCAAAGTTAAAATAAAAACATATTATTAACCAACTGGACTCCTAACTCCAGCCATGTCATTCCGTGCTCTGCAACTACAAGCAATAAACCATTAAAGAAAGTGTTAATAACCGTGTCGTGTCCACGTTTTGTTTGTTACGAAGTAATAATTTCGCTTTGCCGCACAAAGTCATTCGCATTGTCACTCTGCCTGGCCAGGACGGGCCAGGCCTGGCCTGGTCTCGTCTCGTCTGGCTGGCCGGTCTACTGTTTAAAGCAAGTGACGTGTGGTGGATGGATGGTCGGTTAGCTGGCTAACTGCTGGCCGTCCGTCTGTCCATCGGACAAAACACAAACAAGCAGCCGCTGTACCCGTAGTTGGTCATAGTGAGATTTTTATCACATTAATGTCGTTAATGTGCTCGGAATATTTAATTAGACGTTTAAGCGTCCAGCCACAAACATTGTACGCCGGTGTCGGGGTATCAATGCCGGTGCCGTTGCCGTTGCCAGTGCCGGTGCCTGATGGAAATGGAAATGTTAGACAATTGCATATTTTATATGCAATCAACTCATTCAAGCATTTGTCGTACCGTATTTGCGGGAATGATGATGATGATGATTGTAAATATGTGATATGCAAGGACCAGCAGCAACAACAACAACACCAGCAGCAGTAGTAGTGGCGGTAGTCATAGTAGCTATAAATGTATAATCTCGATGATGAACTGCAAAAATAAAAAAACGAACGTAAATCGTATCGGAAATGATCAACAACGACTATGGGGGTACGGTATAAAATTGAGAATATATTTTATATAAAATATATCTTGAATTTTCAATATATAGGGAAAATATGTAAAAGGGTGTCTACATATAAAAATTGTCAGGAAAAATCTTCTTTGCGTAGGATGATCTCTGTGGCTCCTTAAGTCTTCACATAATTTGGTGTCTTCTACAAGATTGTCTAATTTTGTGGTCTTTGTAAAAAAGTTTCTGTGCCCTTTAAAGAAGGCCTTTTTAGACGTGATATAAAGATCCACATGGTCCCAGAAAAAAAGATTTTTTGAACTTCCATAAGTTGACCTCGGTGACCCATTATGAGAAGTTGAGCGAATATATTGAAATGTACTTAGTTTAAGTAGATGTTATAAAGGCTATAGGAATTTCAGTCCTATGTCCTCATCAAAATTTGTACTATTTAGTACTTTTTGTACAAATAAAGGACGAATTTACAAACCACCGCCTAATCTCAAACACAGATGCCATCAGTAGATGTTATAAAGGCTATAAGTATTCAAAATGTTAACTTTCTGTGGGGGACGTATCTTGTATTGATAAACAATTCCAGAAATTTAAAAACAGTCGAACTATTACGTCACATTTTATAACAGAGGTTCTTTCTAAGCACTTTATCCCCTGGAAAAGAAATGTTTATATAGGTCCACGATATCGTATAGCCCACATACAACGGTAGCCCCGACATTCGATATTTTGACGATTTTAGGGACGTTATTCACCGGAGTTGTTTTAAATTTCGTATTTAGAATTCGTAATGGGAACTTAGGTCTCTGTCAGAAAATTATCTATGCAGGTCCAGGTCTTCGTATATGCTCCTTATATCAGTACCTTCCTATATTCTGTATTTTGACGATTTTAGGTACAATATTCACCGAATTTGTTTGAAAATTCGCATTTGCAGTTCACAATAGGTTCTACAGACTGTGACATTATCTCCGGGTCACCGTATAGCCCCGATATAACGCTACTTCTATATATTCGGTGTTTTGATGATTTTTGCCACATTATTCACCGGGTTTTTTCAAGTTTCGTATTTGAATATTGTAATGGCTTATGACAAAATTTGCCTGTGCAGGTCCACACCTTCGTATAGACCCCAAAATAACGGCTACATTTGGTAGTTTTAAGATTTAAACAGAATTTTTAACGGATTTTATTATTTTGAAAATTTCTAAATAAGCCCATTGCACATAGAGCCACAATCCAAGAAACCAACAGTGATCTCAATATCAAACTTCAGTATTTCAGAAATCTCAATGTCAAATTTTGGAATACCAGTTCTATACATGCATCCAATATCAAATCTAGCACCATTCAGTACTTTTCGTACAATTATAGTACACATTTCTAAAACCACCACCAGATCTAAACACCAGCTACCAACAGAGACCTCAATTTTAATTGTCGGGATTCAAGCTCTATAATTTCACCCAATACCAAATTTAGCACCATATAGTACTTTTCATACAAATATAACACACCTTTCCAAACCACCCCCATTCCAGCCCTATCTTCATCCAATACCAAATTTGGAAACATATAGTACTTTTCGTACAATTATATTACGCATTTCCAAAACCACCTTCAATCCCAGAAACCTAAATATCAAATTTAGGGATTTCAGCCCTATAAATTCACCCAATATCCAGTTTAGTACTACATAGTACTTTTGGATCGATTGTAGAACACATTTCCAAAACCTCTTACATTTCTTAACCACAGACACCAACAGTGATATATGTATTGAATGTCAGCCTTCAGCCAATACTAAATTAAGTACTTTTCGTACTATTGTAGTAAACATCTCCAAAACCACCATATCTCAACCACATCAGATCCAAACAGAGACCTCAATATCATATTCTAGAATTTCAGTCCTATGTCCTCATCAAAATTTGTACTATTTAGTACTTTTTGTACAAATAAAGGACGAATTTACAAACCACCGCCTAATCTCAAACACAGATGCCATCAGTAATCTAAAAATTACTTCAGCTCTATTCCTTGACCCAATACCCAATTTATTACCATTCAGTACTTTTCGTACACTTCTACTACACATTTTGGAAACCAACTCCATATTTTTATTTCAGATACCAACAGAGACCTCCATATCGAATTTCGGGATTCCAGCTCTATTCCTTTACCCAATACCGAATTTACTACTATTATTACTTTTCGTACAGTTATAGTACGCATTTCCAAAACCACCTTCATAACTCAATACCAGGTAGAAAAAGAGACTTCAGTTTAAATTTTCGAGACTCCAGCTCTATACATTCACTTAATACCCAATTTAGTACCATTTAGTACTTTTCGAGCAATTGTAGTACACATTTTTAAAACCATCTCCATATATTAACCACATCTACATTTAATTTCAGGGTTTCAGCTTTATTCCTTCGCCCAATACCAAATTTAGTACTTTTCGTAGAATTATAGTACGCAATTCCAAAACCACCTTCATATCTCAATTCCTAGTACCTACAAATACCTTAATAAGGACTATAGCTCTATCCCTTCGCTTAACACCAAATTTTGTACCATTTAGCACCTTTCACACTTTTCCAAAACCACCGCCAAATCTCAAACACAGATAACATCAATAATCTAAATATCAAATTTCCGAATTGTATCTCCATCCCTTCACCCCTCACACCAAATATAGTACCATTCAGTACGTTTCGTACAATTATAGCATACATTTCAGAAATCATCTCCATGTGTCCTGGTTACACGTGAACAGCGACCTAAATATCAAAATTAACATTTCAAGCACTATATGTTCACCCAATACCAAAGTGTGCCAAATATGGTACTATTTAGTACGTTTGGTGCACTTGTTGTAACCATTCCCAAAATCACCTCTTTATCACAAACCTATCACCAAAAGGGACTAAAATAAAAAATTTCAAAATATCAGCTTCATCCGTTTACCCTAAGCCAATTGTTCCAAATTTAGTACCTTTTTGGTGCACTTCTAGTCCACATTTCCAAAATTAATTCTTTACAGCAAACCTGCTACCAACAGGGACCAAAATTTCAAAATTCCTTCTTCATCCGTTCACCCTAAACCAAACTGTTCCAAAAGTAGTACCATTTAGCACATTTCGCACACTTGGTACACATTTCCAAAACCATACCAAAGTCGAAGTTTTTTGCTCTACCAGTTCACATAGTACTAAATGGTACCATTTCAGAAATTAAGTACTATTTTTGTTACTATTTTCTTAACCTTGAAGTTTGAATTTCCAGAAACCCTTTGGTACATCTATCTTTCTCTCCATCAGTGGCTCACATTACAAACTTCAGAATTCTTGCTCATTCCGTTTCGATTCTCAGTCAGTTACTTTACTATTTTTATACCCTCCACCATACTATGGAGGGAATATTAACTTTGTCATTACGTATGTAACTCCTCGAAATACTCATGTCAGACCCAACAAAGTATATATATTCATGATCAGCGTAAAATTCTAAGTCGATTTAGCGATGTCCGTCTGTCTGTCTGTCCGTCTGTCTGTTGTAATCACGCTATCTTTCGAACGAATTGAGATAGAAGGCTAAATTTTGCACACATGTTTATTTTTCCAGTAGGCAGGTTAAGTTCGCAAATGGGCCATGTAGGTCCACGTTTTCATGTAGCCCCCATATAACGGTACATCCCGATATTCGGTATATTGATGATTTTAGCGACATTATTCACCGGAATTGTTTTAAATTTGGTATTTGAAGTTCGAAATGGATACTACAGCCTAAGACAGAAAGTTGTCTGTGCACGTCCACGTCTTCGTATAGCCCTCATGTAACGGTACCTCCCGATATTCGGTACGTTGTTGATTTTACCGACATTATTCTCCGGAATTATTTCAAATTTGGTATTTAATGTTTGGTATTTAATGTTCGCCTATGACAGAAAATTGTCTGTGCAGGTCCACGTCTTCGTATAGCCCCCATAAAACGGTACCTTCCTATATTCGGTATTTTAATGATTATAGCGTCATTATTCACCGGAATTGTTTCAAATTACGTATTTAGAGTTAGTAATGGGAACTACAGTCTATGACAGAAAATTGTCTATGCAGGTCCTGGTTTTCGTATAGGCCCCATATATCAGTACCTCCCTATATTCGGTATTTTGACGATTTTAGGTACAATACCCACCGAAATTGTTTGAGATGTCTTATTTGAAGTTCGTAATGCATGCTACAGACTATGACACAAAATTGTCTATGCTGGTCCGGGTCTTCGCACAGCTTCGATATAACGGTACCTCCCTATATACGATATTTTGATGATTTTAACCACATTATTCACCGTTTATTTCAAGTTTCGAATTTGAATATGGAAATGACTTATGCCAAACAATGCTTATCTAGGTCCACGTCGTATAGACCGCAATATAACGGCTATATTCGGTATTTTTAAAATTTTAACTGAATTTTTTAAGGATTTTATTTTCTGAAAATTTCCAAATTCGTTCCAAATGGTGGAGGGTATTCAAAGTTCGGCCCGGCCGAACTTGCTGCTTTTTAACTTGTTTTAATATAGATATATTACTTCCAAATGTTCCCAACACTTCACCGAACCGAAGTCACATCCGATACGCTGTGTACAGCTGGAATTAAAAAACAATAAAGTATAAGTTTTTGCAACTTGATATGCAAAAATTGTAACACCAGCTAGACAAGCGCATTGCAGAAAAGGAACGAAACGCTAATAAATTATTACGATAAATTATTACCGTCAACAAAACTGTGAATACTACAGCTTAGTGGCGCACACATACACACACTCACACACTTGGATGCATATAATAGCTTCGTAAGCGCTCAATGATTAAAAGTGCCGTCACAGTAATTTCTCATTCCGAATTGGTATTAAGGTTAAGCCATGACATTTTCTATGGAATTTTAAAGTTCAGTAAACTGTTGTCCTGACGACGACGACGTTGTTGCTGTTGTTCTTTGTTTCAAGTGAGAATTAGAGAAAAAATGGTTGCTGGTAGGTATGATAATGAGTTTTTATTTTAGATGAGTGGAGAGATGGTGATTAAAGGACAATGAATGAATTAATTTGAGATTTTGGAATTGAATCGGAAATTTCTCATATCAAAATGTCCTTTGATTCGTCAAATATCAGTTTTGATTAACATTTTTGACCAATGTATGACATTTGTATAATTTGACAAATTTCGAGATTTTAAATCAATATTTCTGTTCAAGTCGGCATATTATTGTAGTTTAATTTAATTTTCCGCTGTTATCGTAAACTTATCATTAACGTCACTTCAATAAAATAGAACCGCACCGTGGCGTTAAAATATGAATAGTAATAATGAATCACAGCATTTTTTGTAGACAGTGCACAGTGGGCCCAAATATTGACAAAAAACAAAAACCAGAATACAAAACAAGTAAAAAAGCGGCCGGGCCGAACTTTGAATACCCTCCACCATTTGGTAAAAATTTAACAATTTTCCAAGAAAAATAAAATCCCTTAAAAATCTGTTAAAATCTTGAAAAAAACTTAATGTAGCCGTATATTAGAGTCTATACGACGATGTGGACCTGCAAAGGCAACTTTTGTCACAAGCTATTACAATATTGAAATGCGAAACTTGAAAAAAAAAATCTGTTTATAATGCACATGCAATTTTCTGTCATAAGTTGTAATATCGAACTTCACGGACTTCAAATGCGAAATTTGAAACAATTCCGGTAAATAATGTCGCTACAATCATCAAAATACCGCATATCGGGAGGTACCGTTATATGGGGGCTATACGAAGACGTGGACCTACATGGCCCATTTTCAACACCAAAAGTCCTGCAGACATTGTACACATTTGAATAAGATTTTATCAACCTACTTCATTTCGTTCAAAAGCTAGAGTGATTTCCACAGACGGTCAGACGGATAGACGGACGGACATTGATAAATCGACATAGACATTTTATGCTGATCAAGAATATATATACTTTGTGGGGTCTAAAATGTATATTTCGAGGTGTTACAAACGGAATGACAAAATTAATATACCCTCCATACTATGGTGGAGGGTATATTATTTTAGCGAACTATTTTAAATTTGGTATTTCAATTTCGTAATAAATACTGCAGCCTATGACAGAAAATTATCTGTGCAGGTCTACGTCTTCGAATAGCCCCCATATAACGGTACCTCCCGATATTGGGTATTTTGATGATTTTAGAGACAGTATTTACCGGAATTGTTTCAAATTTCGCATTTGAAGTTCGTAATGGATACTACAGAATATTGTCTGTGCGGGTCCACGTCTTCGTATAGCCCCCATATAACGGTACCTCCCGATATGCGGTATTTTGATGATTCTAGCGACATTATTTCACATTTTGTATTAAAAGTTCGTAATGGATATTACAGCCTATGTCAGAAAATTGTCTGTGCTGCTCCACGTTTTATAACCCCCATGGTACCTCCCTATATTCGGTATTTTGATGATTTTAGCTACATTATTCACCGATTTTTTTCAACTTTCGCATTTGAATATTGCAATAGCTTATGACAAAAAAAGACCTTAATATACGGCTACAATCGGTATTTTTAACATTTTAACAGAATTGTCAATGAATTTATTAATTTTTTTGAAATTGTCAAATTTGTTCCAAATGGTGGAGGGTATTCAAAGTTCGGCCCGGCCGAACTTACAGCTTATTTACTTGTTGAATATTCATTAAGCTCATAAAACTCGAAATTAACATCCGTTTCCATTCAGACTTGGCACATCTCAATATTTCTATCAACACAAGATCCGTTATAAGGACGGTAGAGATCGGACCATACCTTCTGGTACCTCCCCCAGAAAGGGTCAATGTTTTGAATAAACAAAACGATTTTAAAATGCGAAATAAGCATCCGGTTCTCTTCAAATTATTATTAGTATAGTATTTTTATTAACCCAAGGTCTGATGAGAAGATGGGATATATCGAAACACTTCTTCTGGTACCTTCCCCACAAGGGGTAAAAGTTTTTCTTATGGCACCTCTCCCACATAGGCTTTAAGATTTTGAAATACAAAACGCTCAGAGAAAGCGAAATAAGCATCTATTTCTCTTCAAATATTTTTGTTAACACAAGATTTGTTGTGAAGATGATATACCTCTGCCAACCCATTCTGGTACTTCACCCACAAAGGGCCATAATTTCCAATAAAATTTCATAACTTGCAAAACAAGTCGGCGATTCTTTACAACTTGGTATATCTAAATATTTCTCTTAACCAGAAATCTGATAGGAATATGTAATTTATCGGAATTTATGATTTTGTATGAAATTGGATACAAATGTTCGATGTCCTTCAAATTTTGAACATAGCAATATTTTTATCTGTCCACTATATCTATAACCTCATGCATATTTTCACATTTTCCAAAAATTTGCACATATCTCATATGAAGTATAGCAAGTAGTAGATATAGTCTAAATCTGGCACGTTGTAATATTTATATCAGTCTTAGATCGGATACGAATTGGTTAGTATTGGGCAACTGCTTCGTAACATCCACCATAAAGGTCAACAGTTGGAATAATAATAACTTAAGGCTGGGGATATACATCTGTTGGCAAAACCGACTGATATTTTACTTGCTTTTATACCCTCCATCATACTATGGAGGGTATATTAACTTTGTCATTCCGTTTGCAACTCCTCGAAATACTCATGTAAGACCCAACAAAGTATATATATTCTTGATCAGCGTAAAATTCTAAGTGGATTAAGCGATGTCCATCTGTCTGTCTGTCTGTCTGTCTGTCCGTCTGTCCGTCTGTCCGTCTGTCTATTGTAATCACGTTATCTTTCGAACGAATTGAGATAGAAGGCTAAAATTTTGCACACATGTTTATTTTTCCAGTAGGCAGGTTAAGTTCGTAAATAAGCCATGTAGGTCCACGTTTTCATACAGCCCCCATATAACGGTACCTCCCGATATTCGGTATTTTGATGATTTGGCGACATTATTCACGGGAATTGTTTCAAATTTGGTATTTGAAGTTCGAAATGGATACTACAGCCTAAGACAGAAAATGATCCATATCCACGTCTTCGTATAGCCCCTATATAACGGTACCTCCTGATATTCGGTATTTGGATGATTTTAGACATTATTTACCGGAACTATTTCCAATTTGGAATTTGAAGTTCGTAATGGATACTACAGCCTAAGACAAGTAAAAAAGCAGTAAGTTCGGCCGGGCCGAACTTTGAATACCCTCTAGCATTTGGAACGAATTAGAAAATTTTCAAAAAACAAAAAAAAAATCCATTAAAAATTCTTTTAAAATCTTTAAAATATCTAATATAGGAAGGTGCCGATACGATATTGTGGACCTATAAAGACAATCTGCGTATAAAGTACTCACAATGAACTCCTTGTGTGGATTTTCAAAATACCGAATATCGCGGGGGATCGTATGAGGACTATACGATATCGTGGACCTATATAGATAATTCTCTGCCGAGGTATTAAGTACCCACAAGGAACTCCTTGTGTGGATTTTCAGACAATTCCGATGAAAAATGTGGGTAAAATCATAAAAATACCGAATATCGGGAGTACCGTTATATGGGGGATATACGATATCGTGGACCTGTATAGACAATTCTCTCTCTGGGGGTAAAGTACTCACAAGGAACTACTTGTGTGGATTTAAAGACAATTCCATTGAAAAATGTGGCTAACACCATCAAAATACCGAATACCGTGGGGGTACCGTTACATGGGGGCTATACGATATTGTGGACCTACTTAGATAATTCTCTGCCGAGGTATAAAGTACCCACAAGGAACTACTTGTGTGGATTTTCAGACAATTCCACTGAAAAATGTGGCTAAAATCTTCAAAATACCTAAAATCGGGGGTACCGTTATATGGGGGCTGTACGATATCGTGGACCTGTATAGACAATTCTCTCTCAGGGGGTAAAGTACTCACAAGGAACTACTTGTGTGGATTTTAAGACAATTCCATTGAAAAATGTGGCTAACATCATCAAAATACCGAATATCGGGGGTACAGTTATATGGGGGATATACGATATCGTGGACCGATATAGCCCATCTTCGAACTTGACCTGCCTGCAGACAAAAGAGAGATCTGTGCAAAATTTTAGCTTCCTATCTTAATTCGTTTAGACTGTAGCGTGATTATAACAGACGGACGGACGGACAGGGCTAAATCGTCTTAGAATTTTACGCTGATCAAGAATATATATACTTTGTTGGGTCTAAAATGATTATTTCGATGAGTTACAAACGGAATGACGAACTTAATATACCCTCCATACTTTTTCTGGTGGAGGGTATAAAAATTGTCTGTGTAGGTCCACGTCTTCGTAAAGCCCCCATATAACGTTACCTCCATATATTCGGTTTTTTGATGATTTTAGCGTCATTATTCACCGGAATTGTTTCAAATTTCGTATTTAGAGTTCGTAATGGGAACTACAGTCTGTGACAGAAAATTGTCTGTGCAGGTCCAGGTCTTCGTATAGGCCCCATATACCAGTACCTCCCTATATTCGGTATTTTCACGAGTTTATGTACAATACCCACCGATATTGTTTGAGATGTCATATTTAAACTTCGTAATGGATGTTGCAGCCTCTGACAGAAAATTATCTATGCTGGTCCAGGTCTTCGCCAGCTCCGATATAACGGTACCTTCCTATATACGATATTTTGATGATTTTAGCTATTCATTATTCACCGTTTATTTCAAGTTTCAAATTTGACTATGGTAATGACTTATGACAAACAATGCCCATGTAGGTCCACGTCGTATAGACACCTATATAATGGCTATATTCGGTATTTTTAGAATTTTAGCAGAATTTTTTAAGGATTTTATTTCCAAATTCGTTCCAAATGGTGGAGGGTATTCAAAGTTAGACCCGGCCGAAATGATTGCTTCTTAACTTGTCAAAAGTTTATTATGTTTCGATACTGAATCTATAAATTCCATATAATATTCATATCAATTTGCCTATAATCTCGACCTATTTCCCTAGACGGTCATAAGGTGAGGGATTATATTTGTTTGCAAACCAGTGGTTACATTCCAACTCTGTCAGGGTTTTTTAGACCAAAAAAATCAAGGGTTTCTTTGGCCTCATGATTCACAATAAATATTATAAATTATTTATTGTGAATCATGAGGCCAAAAAAAATGCGGTTCTTATAAATACATTCAAGTACTGTTGGACTTCCAGTTTTGCCTCTAATATTTCCTTAAAAATTTCTAAATTATAAACATTACTGATTTATTGACATGCGGTCTGATAAAACTTAACAAAACACAAACAATCACACATTCGACAATGCAATTGTTAGATATTTTTACAAAGACAAGGGGACAATGAAGTAAAAAAATAAAATGTGTTTTTTTTTTTTTTTTGCTTCGCTCCGTTTGTTGTTCTGCGGACTGGGCCCGAGCATTTCTTGTTTGTTTTGTTTTCTGTTTATGTGTAAGATAAGAAAGCGGGTAAACAGAAAAGAACAAAGGTAAATATTTAACATTAACATACAAAACAAATTCATTAATATTAATTAAAATATTATAAAACAAAGTACTGGAAAAAAAGAAAAAAAACAAACAACAATGACAAAATCAACACTTAAGTATCACACCTTCCCTTGCAATGTGGGGTGGGGGGTCTATTCATGTCACTGCATTTTTTAGCACAAGAAAAAAACTTGGAAGGAAACGGGGGGAACATAGGGAACTGTTCCCGTGATAAACGATCAGGGGCAAATGCAATTTCTGCTTAAAGACAGATCATGAGTTTTTTTTTGTATTCCAATGAACTCAAGCCAATATAGATGGATTTTGAATACGACCAGATTCGCCTCAGAACGAACTTGTGTCAAATTGAATCAGATAAAGCTGTGCAGAAATGTTTTTAATATTCAAGAATTGAAAACTGAAATAATGGCTACAATGATCCTCATTTACTGAATATTATTGCCGGATATTTTACTCTCAGTTTCGAAATCAGCAGAATTGTCCTGGCTAATGGAATTATCCTGATCCAATGATATCTCCAGAAATGACAATATACCTCAGAATTGACCGGAACTTCGTACAAAGATATAGAAGTATAAAGATAGGACAAGACAGATTAAAACAAGTAAACCAGTAAAGAAAGTATTAAAGTCGGGCCGGGCCGACTTTATGATACCCTACACCACTTTGCTAATTTAGTAGAGCTCCTCATAACAATTAAAAGTTTTTATGGGAAAATTCAATCATACGCCCTATGATTATAATTATAATTTAAAGTTCACATGACTAAATATGCCGAAGCATTTGTATCTTTTAAATTCGGACTTGTATTGCCCATTTGGTGCAAAATTAATATGAAATCAGATAAAGATATATATGGGAGATATATCCAAATCTGAACCGATCTCGATAAAATTTGGCAAAGATATTTCTGAGATATATTTGATATATTTCCCTGAATATCGTTGTTACAGAGTGCATGTGACGGCTGTGTGTAACAAATATAACAAATTGGATGAACAATATATATGGGAGCTACAGCTATATCTGAACCGATCTTCACCAAATTTGACATACTAGCTTCTACACTCAATTCGATCATAAGTGCCAAATTCCATCGTATTTGGGCAAATATTAGACGTTTGGTGCACAATAAAAGGTAAATCGGACGAAATCATATATTGGGAGCTATATAGAAATCTGAACCGATCTCGATAAAATTTAGCAAAGGTATTTTTGAGCTGTATTTGATATATTTCCTCAAATATTGTCATTACAGAGTGCATATTACGGCTGCGGAGGACAAAAATAACAAATCGAATGAACAATATATATGGGAGCTATAGCTATATATGAACCGATTTCGATCAAATTCGGCATACTTATTTTCAGGCCTAATTTGATTGTATGTGCAAAATTCCATACTATTCGGGCTTATATTACACGTTTGGTGCACAATAAAAGCAAATCGGACGAAGATATATATGGGAGCTATATCTAAATTTTTACCGATTATCTCCAATTTCAATAAGGTTCGTCCTCGAGCCAAACAAATGATTTGTGCAAAATTTCATCTGGATAGGGCAATAAATGCGAACTGTACTTTGTTTACAAAAATTAATGGACAGACGGACGGACTGACAGACGGAAGGATGGACGGACATGTATAAATCGACCCAGAATGTGATTCTATGCAGATCATCAAAATGAACTATGGGTCTATCTCGTTTCCTTTTGCCTGTTACAAACAAATGCACAAAAACATAATACCCCGACCACCTTGCTGTGTAGGGTATAAAAAGTATCGGTCGGTTTTGCCGACAGATGTATACCCTCAGTCAATGTTCGATTATTTAAAAATATTTTGACTTCTGTTATGATTATTCAAATGTTTAACCCCTTATGCAGTAGATTCCGAAGGAATGGACCATTTCGTATCGGACTTAAACAAATATGATATAAATATTATGACGTGCTAGGTTGGACTGTGTTGATGGACCAAGTCTGGAATGGAATCGGGTGCCCATTTCGTTTTTATAAACTTCATGGATATTCAAAATCTTCACAACGGATCTTTTGTTAGTGGAAATAATGGAATGTGTGAAATATAAAGAGAACCTGATGCTTATTTCGGATTTTATAAACGTTTTGGTTATTTAAAACTTTGACCCTTTGTTTAACAGATCCTGTGTCGATCGAAATATTCAGATGTGCCAAGTCTAAATGGAATCCGATGTTAATTTCGCGTTTTATTAGCTTAATGGATATTCAAAATTTCGACCCTTTGTGGGGAAGTTACCACAAGGAGTAGACCGATATATTCCATCTTAACACCAGACCTTGGGTTAATATAAATATTGGGATGTGAGGAATTTGAAGACAATCGGACTCTTACACCACATTTAATGCGAGTTGTAATTATTCCAAAAATTTACCATCTGTGGGAGAGGTACCAGAAGGAGTGAATCGATATTGTCCATATTCGCACCACATCTGGCACTGATGCAAATATTAGGATTTGCAAAGTGGGAGCAAAATTGGATTATCGTTTCTCTTTCTGTGCAAAAACTATATATTTTTTGAAAATTTCGACCTTTTATGAGGGAGGTACTAGAAGGAGTGGACCGATATATTCCATCTTAACGCCAGATCTCAGGTTTATAAAAATATTTAGGGTGTGTGAAATTTGAAGACAATCGGACACATCACATTTTATAACAGTTGTAATTATTCAATGTTTTGACCCTTTGTGGGGGAGGTACCTGATGGAGTGGACCGATATTGTCCATTTTCGCACTTGACCTAGCACTGACGCAAATATTAGGATTTGCAAAGTTGGAGAAAAATTAGATTATCGTTCCTCTTTCTGTGCAGAAAATATTTTTTTGAAAATTTCGACCTTTTGTGAGGGAGGTACAAGAAGGAGTGGACCGATGTATTCTATCTTAACACCAGATCTCTGGTTGATAAAAATATTGGAATGTGTGAAATACTCTCTTCGAGCGTTATCGTGCGCACCAGCCAGACAGAAAGACGGACTGATGGACGGACATCGCTAGATCGACTCCAAATGTCCTGATACGGAGTTGGCCCAAAGAGACCTAGAATCTAAAATCGTAATTTCGATACGTTTTGACGGTATCAAATGATATATACCCCCTCTAGCCATATGGCTGAGAGTATAAAAATGTGACTAAAACGATCAAAATACCAAATATCGGAAGTTACCGTTATATGGACGCTATACGAAAACGTGAACCTATACCTACAATGTTCCGCCACGTGTGCTACAACCCGTTATGACCTACAAATACCAATTTTTAGACAAATCTATAAAATTATGTGACTAAACCATCAAAATACCGAATATCGGAAGGGAGCTATATGAAAACGTGGACCGATATATCTCATTATCAATTCAAATCATCCCAGACACAATACAAATTGTTCTGCCAAATTTTGAAGCTCTACGCCGAATAATGTGAGCTGAATTGTGATTTCAACAGACAGACAGTCGGACATCGTTAAATCGACGTAGAATTTTATGCTGATCATGAATAGATATACTTTATGGGGTCTACGAAGAATATTTAGAGTTGTTACAAACGGAATGACAAAGTTAATATACCTTCCTTTCCAAGGTGGAGGGTATAAAAAGAAATCTAGCATATCCTATTTTTCTATATCCTGAATATAATTGTCTTAAGAAGTCACGTTGGTTAGATTGAAATTCCTGTAAAATATTTTCCAATGCTTATAATTTAAATCAAGATCTATATATATTAACAATATTTTACTGTTTCGTATACCACTTTCAAAGCCTTCACATATCTGCCATGAGCCAGATTCTTTCCCTCCATCACATTTTTCGATAATTATATTTACTAAATGCAATCCGGCTTACACCTCTCCATACCCAACCGAAATTACGAACTTGAAATTAAAAAAAAAAATCGTTGCCTTAACTTATCAATGTCATATGACAACTATGCTTTAATCTTGACCGAATGCATGTGGTATTTATATGTGTATGTATATGTATATGTGTCTGTGTGTGTGTTTGTTTATAAGAGATTTGAGCATTTTTTTCGTTTTGATTCAACATTTTGTCATATTGAAAGGCATGAAATGGGAACTGTCACGAACTTGAATGAATGTCGGTTGAACTGGTGGTGAGCTTTTCAACAAAACAGAGAATGCCGACAGAGAATGTCAAGATTTGTTTATTTACTTTTTTTATTTTTATCTAAAGATAATTAAGATAATAATAACAACAGCAAATATTGACGACATGCAGTTATTATTACTTGGGGTAGCAAACAAAACAACCCTCCCTCCCCTCGAACCCTCTTATACTATTTACAAGAAGTGTGTGATATCCTACCCAAGTGGCCAGTCTTTACTCGTACATACCTCTTCCTCCGTACCTCTCTTTCCTCTTTCTCTTCCTCTTCTTCTTCCACTGTCCTGCTATCAAGTAACCATTTTAATTGACATTTAATGTCAATGTGTCAATGACAATCTCAAGTTGTTGCATATTTTTCTTCAATTGAAAATACTGTCGTTTTGGAGGGGGGTTTTCTCAAAGCGAAACTTTTTCGGCTTTCAAGACTTCTCAGCATTGCAGACTTCTTCGTGGATTTTATTTTTTCAAAGATTTTTTCATCTGTCATTCAATGCCAATGAGCAAAGTTTTCTCAACTATCTCTAAAGTTGCCTGGCTGCTAGCTTCCAAGCTGGATGGTGTTGCGCCTATTCTTCAGACGTTTCTTAGCCTCAGCGCAAAAGTAATTCTGGCCACATAGCGATGGCCGATTTACCGCTTTATTGCTGCTGCTGCCGCTAAGATAATCGCAAGAAAAATCTACTTGCCTGAAGCTATACCATCCATCCATCGCATCGCATTGCATCGAATCCCATCCCATGCCATGCCATGCCGTTCCATTACAAAAGCGAAAAGTGTCTGCTCTGAAATATAAAAAAAAAACGAAAATCTGCATTCGATTGCAATTGAACGAACGAACGATCGAATGTTGGCTGCAACGCGGCAAGTAGTACCCAGGAATACAAATCTACTGTTTAGCTCAGATGACACGTGATCCGAAAAAGGTTGGGTAGTTTTGTATTGTTGTTGTAGTTGTTGACTTTGTAGACATACTTTGGGGACTAACTGCCATATTAAAAATAAGAAATGGAAAACAAAAAGGCAAAATTTTGACAGTGGCACCGTAATGCACTCTGTGTTAGCCAAAAAAAACCTGAATTTTTATACCCTCCACCAAAAAAAGTATGGAGGGTATATTAAGTTCGTCATTCCGTTTGTAACTCATCGAAATAATCATTTTAGACCCAACAAAGTATATATATTCTTGATCAGCGTAAAATTCTAAGACGATTTAACCCTGTCCGTCCATCGGTCTGTCCGTCCGTCTGTTGGAATCACGCTACAGGCTAAACGAATTAAGATAGAAAGCTAAAACTTTGCCCAGATCTCTCTTTTGTCTGCAGGCAGGTCAAGTTCGAAGATGGGCTATATCGGTCCACGATATCGTATAGCCCCCATATAACGGTACCCCCGATATTCGGTATTTTGATGATTTTAGCCACATTTTTCAATGGAATTATCTGAAAATCCACACAAGGAGTTCCTTGCGAGTACTTTAATCCCAGACATAGATTTGTCTATATAGCACCACAATAGCGTATATCCCCCCATATTTCGGCACCTTCCGATATTAGGTATTTTGAAGATTTTAATAGAATTTTCAATGGATTTTATTTTTTTGAATATTTTCTAATTCGTTTCATATGGTGGAGGGTATTCAAAGTTCGGCCCGGCCGAACTTACTGCTTTTTTACTTGTTAAAACCTTTTTTTGATGAATTAAAATGTTGAAAGCCTATCCGATCAGAGTTTTTTATACCCGACATAGTAGTGTTTTTAACATGGAGAAGGAAGTGAGATAGACCCATAGTTACTTCTGATGATATACATAGAATCACTTTCTGAGTCGATTTATGCATGTCAGTTCATCAGGTCGTCCGTCTGTCCATGTATTTTGTGAACAAAATGCAGGTCGAATATATTATCCGATTGAGTTGAAAGTTTCTACAAATCAGTTGCCTTGCCCAAGGGCGAAATTGGTGAGAATCGGTTCAAATTTAGATATATCTCCCATATATATCTTCAACTGATTTCGGATTAATTGTGCACCAAATTGCCAATATCAGTCTAAATGACCTAAATTTTGGCACATCCGACCGAAGTCAATGTGGAAGCAAGTACATCAAATGCATCAAATAGCTATGACTCCCATATATGTGTTTCATTCGATTTGTGGTTTTAAGTATCTCCCATGCGTAATATGCACTCTAGAAAAATGATATTTGGTACCGGATATCAGATACTGCTCGAATACAACTCTATCAATTTTTTTCGAGATCGGTTCAGATTAGGATATAGGTCCATACGTACCTTTATTGTGCCCTAAATGACTAATATCAGCCCAAATGGACTGAGTTTTGGCATTTGCGACTGAATTCATCCTATAAACCAGTACATCAAATATGGTGTAAATCGGTTCAGATATAGCTATGGCTTTCATATATATGTTTTATCCGATTTAGAGTTTAAAGCCGTCACAATCGTAATATGCATTCCACAATAATGGTCTTTGGTATCAGATATCTTATAAAGCTCGGAAATAACTCTGCCAAATTTTATCGAGAACGGCTAAGATTTGAATATGCCTCCCATATATATCCTTAATCCGATTTCAGGTTTATTGGGCAAATAATGACTTATATTAAATCAAATGATGTAAATTTCGGGACGTACATTTCAATTTTATAGAACTCTGCTCCGATGAATATTTTTTATACCCTCCACCATACTATGGAGGGTATGTTAAATTTGTCATTTCGTTTGTAACTCCTCGAAATACTCATGTCAGACCCAACAAAGTATATATATTCTTGATAAGCGTAAAATTCTAAGTCGATTTAGCGATGTCCGTCTGTCTGTCTGTTAGAGATAGACGGCTAAAATTTTGCACGCATGTTTATTTTGCCAGTAGACAGGTTAAGTTCGTAAATGGGCCATGTAAATCCATGTTTTCATAGAGCCCCCATACAACGGTATCTCCGGATATTCGGTATTTTAATGATTTTAGCGACATTGTTCACCGGAATTGTTTCAAATTTCGTAATAAAATATCTTAATTGGGGCTGCAGCTGTCACCGAAAAATTGCCTTTGCAGGTCTACATTTTCGTATAGCTTTTCTATAACGATACCTGCCTTTATACGGTATTTTGATGACTTTTTCGACAGTATCCACCGGAATTGTTTCAAATTTCCTATTTGAAGTTGCTAATGGGCAATTTTCAGCATGCCACTGAAAATTGTCTTTTGCAGGTCTACGTCTTTCTATATTTCCGCTATAATGGTACCACCATATATTCGGTATTTTGATGATTTTAGGTATGTTATTCGCCGGAATTGTTTCAAATTTCGTATTTGAAGTTTTTAATGGGTACAACTGTGACTGAAAATTACCTATGCAGGTCCATTTTTCGTATAGCCCCAATAAAGCGGTAGCACCGGAATTATATCAAGTTTCGTATTTGGATACTAACCACGTTCTCGTATGGACCCCAATAAAACGGTAACTTCCTATATTCTATATTCTGAAGATTTTAACAGAATTTTTAGCGGTTTTTTTTTAATTTCCAAAATCTTTAATTTTTTGTGGATGGTATTCAAAGTTCAGCACGGCCGAAATTACTGTTTTTTACTTATTTTGATTAAATACTGAATTACAATCCCATCGTCCTGAAGTACAATAAGAGTAATATTGGTATGGTGAATGGACTTCGGAGGTGCTCGGGAATCCGAAGTAGAGTTGTTTAGTTGATGTTCGGAAATACGACGTTTGCGATTTTTCGTAGGCAAGAGCCCGGACGATTCGTTCACATTCGGAAACTATGCTGTAGCGATGTCAGGTTGTTAAAAATCGATGGGTGATGTGAAGTGTAATTAGCCGACGATTAGATGGTATTCGTGGGCGACCGTCAGATTTTGACATGTGAAGAAGAACCCGAATAGTTTTCGGGTGACACTGGAGTTCGGGATTCTGACATTTTTAATGTGATCGGGAACTTGTGGATGGTCGCCAGATGTTAATTGGTGCGGGAGATAATGAATTCGTAGAGGCATCGGCGTTCCAGATGTAGACGATTTAAAGACAATAGGAAACTTATGGTCGTCAGTTGTCGACGGGTTGAATGTAATCAGAAATTACGACTATTGTGTTCGAAGTGTCGTCGCCATTCGGGATGTTGGTGTCAATGTATTGTCATCGGTAGACAATCAGGATTTACGAGGTTGGTTGGCTTAGGCTGGCATGTTGATGTCTAAGTTTTCTGAGACTGGTTGAGGTCTCATTGTATAATCTTTCGCGGACGACAGTTCACTGTAGAGATACTCGGCAGAAGATGTCTAGGTCATCTTGGGTTGTTCGCGTTCAGCAACTCACAGTGCGTAGACCTTATCGGTTACTATCAGACGAAAAATTAATGAATTTTACTTAGTATTATTCACAGTTTATCAGACCAAACACTTGAGATTTATAAAAATATTTCTCAGGCACTCTGTAATCTACATGAGAGGAGTGTTTGAGACTATTTTCTTGGCAGCTCTTAGACCAATAAACATAGAGTTGTCAAGACTATATTTTTGAGATTCTCAAAACATCAAATTATGTTTTTTTAAATATTTTTTCCGGGACTATCAGAATTTCACAGAATATTAGATTAATATAGGGAATTCTGCGAGCATATTTTTGAGGATTATCAAACCAAAAAAATTAGGAATATTAAATTTTTATAAAATTAACTATACATATTGACCTCTTGTGAGGTAGGTACCACAAGATGTGGACCGATAAATTCCACATTCACACCAGATCTCTGGTTGAGATAAATATTAAGACAAACCAATAAAAATAATTGGTGACATGTTATGAGTGGTATAAATGTTCCAAATTAAACCCCTTTGTGGGGAAGGTACTAGAAGAAGTGGTCCTATATATTCCATTTTCACACCAGATATTGTTTTAGTGGAAATTTTGGAATGTGTGAAGCTTAGAATTATTCGAATGCTTTTTTTGCATTTTATGACAGTTTGGTTTATTCAAAATTTTGACCCGTTGTGGGGGAGGTACCAGAAGGAGTGGACCGATATATTCTATCTTTATTTTGTTTCGGTAGAACTATTGAGAGGTCCAAAATTTGAAAAGAATCGAATGCCCATTTCACATTTTATAAGAGTTGGGATTATTTCAATTGTTGACCCTTTGTGATGGAGGTACTGAATGAAGTGGGCCGATAAAAATATTAGTATTTGCAAAGTGTGCACAAAATTGGATGATATTTTCTTGTTGTATAGGGTAAATTATTTTCTTTGAAAATATTGACCTTTTGTGGGGGAGATACCTGAAGGAGTGGACCAATATTGTCCATTTCCGAACTCGATCTAAATTTGATAATAATATTACGATGTGCCGAATCGTTTGGTCCGAATCGTACACTCCCTTCGAGAGTTATTATGCGAACCAATCATCCAGACGGACGTGTGGACGGACATCGCTAGATCGACTCCAAATGTTCTGAAGCGGAGTTGGTCCATAGAGACCTAGGTTCTAAAACTGATATTTCGATGAGTATATATACCCTTTCTATCGGTTTTTTCGGAAAATTGATGCAAAAATATTTTGCGATATCGTGAACCTATAAAGACAATTCTCTTCCAGGAGGCAATGTACTCGGAAAGAACTCCTTTTGTAGAATTTCAAACAATTTCATTAAAAAATTTGGCTACAATCATCAAAATACCGAATATCGGGAACAACCGTTATATGGGGGATATACGATATTGTAGTCCTATATAGACAATTCTCTTCCAAGGGGTTAAGTACTCACAAAGAACTCCTTGTGACTCCCTGTGAAATTCAGATAATTCCATTGAAAAATCTAGCTAACATTTTCAAAATACTCTATATCGGAGGGGCACCATTATATGGGACCGATCGTAGACTGATATAGCCCATCTTCGAACTTGACCTGCCTGAATACAAAAGACTGATCGGTGCAGAATTTTAGCTTCCTATCTTAATTCGTTTTCTCTTTAGCATGATTAAAACAGACGGATAGACGGACAGGACTGAATCCTCTTAGAATTCTACGCTGATCATACTTTGTTAGGTCTGAAATTATTATTTGGATGAGTTACAAACGGAATAACGAACTTTAAATACCCTCCATTTTATTTATGGTGGGGGGTATAAAAAGTGTTGCGTTTTACCGAATATCTTCTCAGGAACTGTCAGACCAAAAAATTCGGAATATTTTCCATTCACTATCGGACCAACAAAAGCGAAATAGAATTTTTAGGACTTCCGGACCAACAAACGAGGAGTTTTTAAGATTTTTTTTTCACTAAAAAAGAGGAACTTTCATAAACTTTAATATTTTTTTTAGTTTTTGAATTTTTCATGCCCACTGTGCAATTTGCATTGTCATTACCGACGGCAACGTACCGGTATTGAATGGTGCATGGTGCACATCAATTTATGTGCAATTGACATTCTTCTTTCCATGAATGCAAAAAACAACAAAAATGGTTGACTTTTTAAATCGCCATCTTCGCCTTTATCTCCCGGTGTCAGTCGTCGTCGTCTTAACGTTACGCTCGGTTATGGGGCGAAGTAATCATTTGTAAGAAAAAACAATTGAAGGTGAATTTTTCTGGTCAATGTAAAGAAGGGTTAAGGGTTCATCAACATTCTACACTGCCATGGATATTCCGGTATGCCCTGACGGAATATCCATGCTGACTTGCGGGCTGTTACTTTTCAGCTTGACACAGAATTACCTTTGGGGGGGATTATTTGGCCATTCTTTGAAGCTTTGAAGTTAACTGCGACATATTCGTTGAAATTCGTTGACATGTGGCAGACAGATGTCCTTCTTGTTGGTGCTGCTGCTGCATGTTATCTCCTAGTGACAATGCAACAATGGTATTCGTAATCAGCTGACGTTTTTTTTTCGCTTCTCTTGCTGTTGCTTTTGGAAAGGCGGCAAACATTTTCCAAGTAAACCAGCAATGAAGGGAAATTGTTTGTGGCTGTTAAATTCATTGTTTAAAGCTTGGCGTCTCTGGCGAACAGGAATTCCTATTTTTGAAAAATTTCAAAAATTTTCCCATTTCGTTTCACTGCAAAGGGACACAGTTTTGTGTGGATGTGTGTCTGAGTTTATATTTACACAATTATTAATTTAATTACACTTAATGATGTTTAAATGCCATAATTTGCTTTATTATGTGAAAATATTTTTTTTAATGTATGTATGCCGCCGCTGCGGAACTTTAAGTAAGTCCAGCTTTTGTGTTGTGCCGAAATGTCCAATATCATTGGCGTGGCTAGGATATTTTCATGGTGGTGGATTATATGTTTCCCCTTGAAAGGGGCTATCAACACAATATCTAGAAAAAATCCAGTAAGGAAAGGTCAAAAGTCGGGCGGGCCGACTATATGATACCCTACACCACTATGCGCATTTAGTAGAGCTCCTGTAACAAAAAAGTTTATATTGGGAATTTATATGAAGTAGATCAAAAATATTTATTGAAGCAATAGATATACCGGACCGAGTTTTACCAAATGTTAAAATTCTGTTGAATATGAAAAAATCTATTCAAGTTGGGCTGATATTACATATAAGGGGATCAATATCCGTAAAATCGAATAAAGATGTATATCGAAGCTATACAAAAAATCTGAACCGATTTCGAAAAAATTTGGCACAGGTATTTTCGAGCAGTATTTGACGCCCGGTATCAAATATCATTGTTGGGGAGTGCATATTATGCATGTGAGGGACTTTAACACCAAATCGGATGAAACATATACATATAGGAGCTACAACTATATCTGAACCGATTTTAACCAAAATTTGAAGAACTTGCTTTTAGGCCGAAATCCATGGGAAGAGTCAAAATTCGCTCCATTCGGGCTGATTTTAGCCACTTTTGCACAATAAACCTGAAATCGGATTAAGGATATATATGGCAGCTATATCCAAATCTGATCCGATAAAATTTGGCAAAGGTATTTCCGAGCTCTGTAAGATATCTGATACCAAATATTATTCTTGTAGGGTGTATATTACGAATGTGGGGGGGGGGTCTTAAACACCTAATCGGATGAAACTTATGTATGGGAGCTATAGCTGCATCTGAACCGATTTTCACCAAAACCGATGTACTTGCTTCTAGACTGAATTCGGTCGGATGTACCAAAATTCAGGACAGATATTGGTCATTTGGTGCACAATTAACCCGAAATCGGTCGAAGATATATGGGAGCTACATATATCTAATCTGATCCGATTATCACCAATTTTAATAGGGTTCGTCTTTGGGCCAAACAAATGTTGTTTGGAAAACTAAATCTCAAGTGCACAAAGTCATAATACCCTTACCACTATGTTGTGTAGGGTATAATTAGCATGGTTTTAAAATAAATTGAGATTTGAGTCAATACTCTCCCTGGACTGGATCTTCTACGCTTTTGTAAAACTCCCAACCTTTTGCAACTATGAATCAATATTTTTTTCTTTCTAGCGAGTCAGTACACATGTCACGTTCATAGGTTTTAGTTCCATATAATAATACTTGTAAGGAAAAGGGGGTGCAGAGCCACAAAAAGGGGAGGGAGGGGGAGTTTTACCAGTGTTAATTCAACACCATCATTTTCACACGTTCTGTTCATGCTACCAACTATTTTAAGTGACAATCTATTAAATACCAATTTTCGTAGAGCGTCTTGTGTAGACAAGTGGCCAACAATGGTTTCAACATCAGCACCATCACTGGGATCACCAATGTGAGTATCCAACTGAAAATGTTGGAGCAAAGGAAAACTAGTTTTTCTCTTGAAACTGTGACAAAAAATTGGCTGGACTATAGAAATTCATAAAAATTATTAAACTGACAATTTATGTTTTTAAAAATCTAAAAAAATTTATACCCTCAGCCATATGGTTAGAAAGGGTATATATCATTTGATACGGTCAAAACGTGCCTTATCGAAATAACATTTTAAGAACCCAAGTCTCTTTAAACCGTATTCGTTTCAGGACATTTGGAGTCGATCTAGCGATGTCCGTCAGTCGGTCTGTCTGGCTGGCTGGTGCGCACGATAACTCTAGAAGAGAGTATTCTATTTGGTCCAAACTTGGCACATCGTAATTTAATTATCAAACTTAGATCGAGTTCGAAGTTGGACAATATGAGTCCAATATTTTTGGTATATCCAAACAAAAAAAAAAAAATTTAAATAAGACAAGTTAGAAAATATCACTCGGTTTTGCCGACAGATGTATACCCTCAGCCAAGATTCGATTTTTTAAATATATTTTGACTTCTGTTATGATTATTCAAATTGTCGACCGTCTATGGAGTAGGTTACGAAGGAATGGATCAATAATGACCATTTCGAGTCGGACCTGATTATATATGTTATAAATATTGCGACGTGCCCGGTTTGGACTATATTGGCTACTTCCTTCACTTTATTTGAAATATGTAATACATTTTAGAGACTGTTGAAATGTGCTTGAGGTACCAGATATAGTCGTCCGAAGTATTCCATTGTCATGCTTCATCTTATACTAGATATAGCAAGTTGTAAAGAATCGCAAGTTATGACAGATAAAGTATTGAAAATGATGACCCTTTGTGGGCGAGGTACTACAAGGAGTAGACCGATATATTCCATTTTAACACCAGATCGTATGCTTGTAAAAATATTGGGATGTGTGAAATTTTAAGGCAATCGGATTCTTACATCACACATTATGAGAGTTCTAATTATTCAAAATTTTGAGCCTTTGTGGGGGATGTACTTGATGGAGTGGACCATTTTTGCACCTGACCAAGAACTGGGGCAAATATTAGGATTTGCAAAGTTGGAGGTATATCGGATTAGTGCTTCTCTTTCCGTGCAGAATATATATATATATATATATATATATATATATATATATATATATATATATATATATATATATTTTTTTTTTTTTTTTTTTAAATTTCGATTTTGTGGGGAAGGTACTACAAGGAGTAGACCGATATATTCCATCTTAACACCAGACCTTGGGTTAATAAAAATATTGGGATGTGTCAAATTTGAAGACAATCGGACTCTTACATCGCACATTATGAGAGTTGTAATTATTCAAAATTTTAAGCCTTTGTGGGGTACTTGATGGAGTGGACCGATATTGTCCATGAAAGAGTAAGTAAGTTATGCGACTAACCCGAGGTCTAGTGTGAAGATGGAATATACCGGTTCTCTCCTTTTGGTACCACCTCCCCAAAGGGTCAAAATTTTGAATATCCATGAAGTTCAGAAAACGCGAAATTAACATCAGATTCCATTCAGTCTTGGCATATCATAACCAACAACCAACAACGATTAAAAAATCCGAAATAAGCATTCGATTCACATCATATTGAGGTCTCTGTTGGAATTTGGAATTGAGGTATGGAGATGATTTTGGAAATGTGTACTAAAATTGTTCGAAAAATACTTAATGCTGCTAAATTTGATCTTAAGTTATGGTATAGAGCTAGTATCTCCAAATTTGTTATTAAGGTGTCTCTTGGTATATGTAGTTGAGTCTTGGTAATGGGTTTGCAAATGCGCAACTCAATTGCACGAAAATTACCATGTTGGTATTGGGTGAAGGGATAGAACTGGAATCCTAAAATATGATATTGAGGTCTCTGTTGGTATATAGAATTGAGGTATGGAGATGATTGTACCGTAATTGTTTGAAAAGTACTAAATTTACTCTTGGTAGTTGGAAATCTGTACCACATTTGTATGTAAAGTACTAATTAGTACCAAATATTGCATTGGGTGAAGGGATAGAACTGAAACCGTAAAATTTTTTATTGCGATAACTGTTGGTGTCCAGTATTGCGAGTCGAAACGGGTTTTCAAAAGAGTGCTGAAATTATACGAAAAGTACTAATTGTTAATTAGTTTAGTATTGAGTGTATATATAGAAATTCGATATTAAAGTGTCAGTTGATATCTAGTGTTGAGATATGATGGTGGTTTTGCAAAGGTGTACTATAATTGTTCAGAAAGTACTAAATTGTACTAATTTTGCATCACCTTTGGTTTCTAGGATGGAGAGTATATGCGCACTAAATGTTATTAAAATTGGTATTGGGTGAAGTGATAGAGACGAAGTTCCGAAATTTGATATTGAGGTCATTGTTGGTTTTTAGGGTTTACATATGGACGTTGACGTGAAATTGTTTTGGACAGAAAAAATCGATGTGGGTCCATTGCACAGTGGTTTTATCCTTCTTTATTAACTTTGGTGTGACCGGTAAATATGTTCCTATTACTCTTTCTGAAACAGGATAAACTAGAAGGTAGTAAGTTTTGATTAAAAAAATGTTTGTCAGACTTTTTAAAGTGAATTTTCCGCTGACGAAGTGTCGGGTATTTCTAGTAGCTCTACTTGATATACATGAAGACGTAGGGTGTCATAAAGTCGGCCCAACCTTTAGTGGCTGGTTTGATTGGGCGGGGCCGACTATATGATACCCTACACCACAATGTGTATTTAGTAGAGCTTCGTAAAAACATTAAGATTGTTAATTTATGTGTAGTAGATCATACCAACCATGAACCTTATTTGAATGCGTACCTGAATCGATTTTCAATTCTCAATCGATTTTCAACAAATTTCGTACCTCTAGTACCAAATAACATTGCTGCAGAGTGCATGATATGGCAATGGCCTTGTACTTTAATGCTTCAATTGACCTCACGGTATTTAATCTCTATCGTTTATAAAGAAGGCAGTTTATTTTCTCCCAAAAAAACTTTGCCCCGCAACAAACCAATAAATTTATGGACGTCACTTTTGTGTTCAACTACCACATAGGTTAGGTAATTGACAAAGTTGCCATTCACTTTGCACCTTTTTTGCTCCAATCTCCGAGTGACATGCCAAAATGCTAATTGTTGCCACATTTGGTTGTGTGAATTGGAAGCCGGACGAACAGTGCTTTGTTCAGCAAGCGACCAAATGTCTGACCGCAGCATAAGTTTGAACAAGTAACAAGTTAAAAAGCAGTAAGTTCGGTCGGACCGAACATTAAATACCCTCCACCATTTGGAAGGAATTTGGAAATTTTCAAAAAATAAAATCCTTAAAAATTTCTGTTAAAATTTTAAAAATACCGAATATAGCCGTTATATTGGGGTCTATACGACGTGGACCTACATAGGCTTTGTTTGTCATAAGGAATTATCATATTCAAATTTGAAACTTGAAATAAACGGTGAATAATGTAGCTAAAATCATCAAAATATCGTATATAGGGAGGTATCGTTATATCGGAGCTGAGCGAAGACCTGGACCAGCATAGACAATTTTCTGCCACAGGCTGTAGCATCCATTACGAACTTCAAATACGACATCTCAAACAATTTCGATGTGTATTGTACCTAAACTCGTCAAAATACCGAATACAGGGAGGTACTCATATGGGGCCTATACGAAGACCTGGACCTGCATAAAACACCATTTTCTGTCTTAGGCTGTAGTATCTATTTCAAATACTAAATTTGAAACAATTCCGGTAAATAATGTCGCTAAAATCATCAAAATACCGAATATCGGAAGGTTCCGTTATATGGGGCGTATAGGAAGACGTGGACCTACATGGTCCATTTACGAACTTAACCTGCCTACTGGAAAAGTAAACATGTGTGCAAAATTTTAGCCTTCTATCTCAATTCGTTCGAAAGTTAGCGTGATTACGACAGATAGACGGGCAGACAGAAAAACAGACAGACAGAATTTTACGCTGATCAAGACTTAGAATTTTACGCTGATCAAGAATATATATACTTTGTTGGGTCTGACATGAGTATTTCGAGGAGTTACAAAATGAATGACAAAGTTAATATACCCCCCATAGTATGGTTGAGGGTATAAAAAAACACCTAAGTTTGACCGGGCGAACTTTTAATACTCTCCACCATTTGGCAGGAACTGGAAAAACATTTAAAAATTTTCGTTAAAAATACCGTTTAAATGAAAACCGTTATATGGGGTCTATACGAAGACGAGGACCTGCACAGACATTTTTTTGTCAATGGCTTTGGTGGCCATTACGAACTTTAAATACGAAATTTGAAACAATTGCGGTCAAACATGTAGCTTAAATCATCAAAATGTCGAATATTGGGAAATACCGTTGCATTGGGGATATACGATATCGTGGACCTATATAGAAAATTGTCTTCCATGGAGTAAAGTACTCAGAAGGAACTGCTTGTGTTGATGTTCAGACAATTCCATTGAAAAAAATTGACTACAATCATCAAATTACCGAATATCATGGTGTACCGTTATAAGGGGCTATATCATTCCGTGGGCCAACAATCGTCTTAGAAATTTACGCTGATCAAGAATGTATGTACTTTGTTAGGTCTAAAATTATTATTTCAATGAATTACAAACGGAATGACGAATTTAATATAACCTCAGTACTATGTATGGTGGAGGTTATAAAAATAAAACATTAGCGACAATGGGTAAGTTACGTCTGCTATACCAGGTTAAATCGAGTATTGAGACAAAAATGTAATGCTGCGACTGTGTTTATGTTCTTTCCCTTTTAAGCGGAAATATTATTTTTTAAAATAACCTATGGGAATTTTTTTGAAAAGACTTTGGCCTATTGACTTCAGGTCTACTCTGATCGATTTGATAAAAGAAAAAAATAATTGTTAATGCCTCAAAATTTCCACATATCAATATTTCTGCCAATTTAAAACCTGGTGTCAGAATAATAAAAACTTCTTCAAACATTTCAAAATTTCTCAAAAAAAAAGTTAGGTCAAACCATATTCTAGGGGTATACAGGGTTTGAAAAAAACTGCAACAAATTCAAACTCCATAATTGTTAACATCTTTTTTTTAAATTTTATTGAATGAAAGCGAATTATGGCCTTCAAACGGCCAATGAAATCGTTACACGCTGTCCGAATGTTGCTCTGCGGTATTTTGGCCCATTCCCGGCGAAGCGCTTGTCTGAGGTGATCGACACTTTGGTATTTTTTAGTTCCAATCTTGCTTTCCAAAATACTCCAGACACAATAGTCCAACGGATTTGTATCCGGAGATTTTGGAGGCCATTGTAACCATTCTTGGGTTGCGCGTGCTGAGTCCTGTTGGAATGTCCAAGGTCTGCGGCCAAAATGTTTGCGTGCCCAAGGCTTTAATATTTTCGAGATAATATTCGGCATTTATTCTGATGCCGCGGTCGATTAATACGAGCGGAGAGCGACAATCGGCTGGACAACGAATGTTTTCTCATCGGAGAAAACCAAATTTGGCAGTTCACCACTTTTGGTCAAGCGAAGCAACTCTTTAGCTCTTTTGAGTCTATTTTCTTTCTTTTGCGATGTAAATTTTTGCCATTTTTGGAATTTCAATGGCTTTACTCCAAGCTCATTTTTCAATATTTGCCGAATAGAATATTGCGATATGTTCAGCTCACGAGCCATTTTCGCTTCTTTACTTTTCGAACCATTTCTGCTGACGTTGCTAATTTCTTCCGTCCACTTCCTTGATGTCGGGCTACGCTACCGGTATAACGGTAACGAGCGATGGTACGAGACACAAAAAGTATATTCACATTTAAATGCTGGAGTGCTCTAACGGTAGCCACTTGTGGAGAATATAAAGAAATCGCTTGAATTCCATCACGAATAACTTTTTTTTCTGGAAAATTCTCACCATAATGCTTTTGAACGCTTGCAAACAATATAATGGGCTGTCACTAGAATAATTTTAACAGCTGTCGGACGAGTGGCTATAAAGTGACAGTAGTCTGAAGTTTGTTGCAGTTTTTTCATCTCACCCTGTATAAGTCACTGTTAATATATAGGATTGAGATATGGAAGAAAATCACTAAATTTGGTATTGGATGAAAGGGTAGAGCGGGAATCATGAAATTTGATATGCATGTCTCTATTGGTGTTTATAATTTAGATAAGGAGCTGGTTAAAAATGCGTACTATAATTGTACTTTATTTGACAATGGGAGAAATTAAAAAATTGAAATTCTGAAATTTGATGTGGATGCCATTATGTGCCGTTTTGGTATAGGCGCTATATAACTGTACCTCCCGATATTCGGTATTTTGATGATTTTCGTTACATTTTTCCACGGATATGTCTAACAATTGGTATTTGTTGGTCATAATGGGTTCTATATTCGGTGGCGAAACATTGTATGTATAGGTCCACGTTTTGTATAGCCCCCATATAACACTGCCTCCTGATAGTCGGTGTTTTTATGCGTTTTGCCACATTTTTCCACGGATTTGACAAAAAAGTTGTATTTGTAGCTCGTAATGGGGTCTAGCTTCTGTGATGGAAAAGAGTATGTATATGTCCATGTTTTCGTATAGCCCCAAATAATGGTACCTCCGCATATTCAGTTTTTTATGATTATTGCCACGGATTTGTCTAAAAATTGATATTGGAAGTTTATAATAGGTTCTAGCTCCGGCGGCAGAAAATTGAAAAATTAGATCCACGTTATCCTATGGCGCACATATAACGATACTCACCGATACTCAGTATTTTGATAATCCTAGTCACATTTGCGCATGAAATTATTTCAATTTTGGTATTTAAGAAGATTTGGTAGATGACTGTGGTATCATTCATACCGTCATTCATTCCCTGATTTTTCCGAATAATTTTCGGCCCATTTCCCCAATTACATTAAGCCGGCCTATCAATAACAACAACAGTTCATAGAATTCTAATAACACCAACAACAAAATAATTGATTATATGACTAATGTAGTCATGAATTAGTTATTGTTTTTGTTGTGTTATTTCAATTCTAGCCATAAAAAAATCGCAATTTGTTTGTTTCTCCAGCGATGTGTGAATATGGCCTTTTAATTTTTTACTGTTCGCATTTTATTTTTTATTATTACCGATAGTGGCATTTGTTGTTGTTTTTGTTGCCGGATTGCACTCAATTGCAATGGGCCAACACTCATCTCATCTTGACGCGGCAAGTCAAACGGCGAACGTTGGTATGGCATTTTTGTTGGATTGTCGGCATTTTGTGTTTGTTGTGTGTTCGCTGGTTGGTTGTTTGGTTCGTTCATTTGTTCGTTGGTTGTACCATCCGCCAACCAAATAACTGACACAACGTTGCAACCGCCATCAACAACATCCAACCTGTCGGTATGATTGAACGAAATAAATTTGCAACCGCATTGTTAGTACAGTGGATCAAATATGCGCTAACTTCTATTTATAGGGAAAAATTTTTACATTTATAATCTACTAGCAAGTGCCAGCGACTACGTCAACGAAAAGTACAAAATTCGTGTTGGGTCTTTTTAGTATTAAAATTCACAATTTGTTCAGTTTGCAAAAGTTTTAACCAAACCTTCATATATCGTGCTAAAATATCAAATTTTTAGGACTTTTATATTATTAAATTTTTAATTTTTCGTAGTATCCATTTCGAACTTCAAAGACCAAATTTGAAACATTTCCGATGAATAATGTTGCTAAAATTATCAACATATCGGATATTGGGAGGTACCATTATATGGGGGCTATACCAAAATGTGGACCTGCACAGACAATTCTCTGTCTTAGGTTGTAGTATTCATTAAGAACTTCAAATACCAAATTTGAAATAATTCTGGTGGATAAAGTCGCTCAAATCAACAAGGTATCGAAGATCGGGAGGTTCCGTTATATGGGGGCTATACGAAGACATGGACCTTCCCAGATAATTATCTGTCATAGGCTGAAGTTTCCATTGCGAACTTCAAATACCAAGTTTGAAATAATTCCGGTGAATATTGTCGATCAAATCAGCAAAATACCGAATATCGGAAGGTACCGTTATATGGGGGCTATACCAAAACGAGGACCTACATGGCCCATTTTCAATCGCTAAATCGACATAGAATTTTATGTTGATCAAGAATATATATAATTTGTAGGGTCTAAAATGTATATTTCGAGGTGTTACAAACCTCCATACTATGGTGGAGGGTATAAAAACAAGTCACCAACGGTCATCTTAATATCAAATTTCAAGATTTTAGCTCTTTAATTTCCCCATTATCAAATTTACTACAATTATAAAACTTATATCAAAAACCAGATGCTTCTCTCAACCACAGACGTCTGTATCAAATTTCAGCTCTATTATTTCACCCAATTAGTACTATTCAGAACTTTTTGTAAAATTATGATACAAATTTACAAAATCGCCTTCATATCCTATCTCCATATACCAACAGAGACCTCATTATTAAATTTTGGGATTTCAGTTCTATCACTTCATCCAATACCAAATTTAGTACCACTTAGTAATTTTCGAACTTTTATAGTACACATTTCCAAAACCACCTCCATATCTGATCCGTAGACACCAAGAGTGACATATGTATCAAATTTCAGGATTTCAGCTCTGTTTCTTCACCCAATACCAAATTTAGTAATATTTAGTACTTTTATAACAATTATAGTACGCATATCGAAAACCACCTTAATATCTGAATTCCACATACCAACAGAGACCTCAATATCAAATTTGAGTATTCCAGCCTTATCCCTTCATTCAACATCAAATTTAGTACCATTTAGTACTTTTCGTACAAAAGGAGGCCGCATTTCAAATTTCAGTTTTCAAGTACAATCTCTTCAACCAATACCAACTTGCACTAAATATAGTACTATTTTACTATTTTCGTACACTTATAGTACACATTTCCAAAACCACCTCCATATCTCAATTTCAGTTACCAAAATTGACTTCAATATAAAATTACTGAATTTTATCTCCATCTCTTCATCAAATACAAAATTTAGTACCGTTTCGTACAATTATAATACACACTTCCAAATCCATTTTTAACCACAGATACCAATAGTGACCTTAATATCAAATTTCGGCTCGAAAACAGCTCTATCTCTCAAGCACAGACACTAACAGTGACATATAACGATATGGTAGCATTTTAGAAGTTTAGTAACATATTAGAACATTTCCAAAATTTATAGTTCGAACTTCCAATTACCCGTTGGTGGATCTATAATGCACTCTATCGGTTACTATTATTCCAAATTCCAGCTCCATTGGGTTCATCACAATTCCAAATTGAGTACCCTAATGGTACAAATAAGTACAAATGTCCAAAACGACCTACGTTTCCTAATCCTACACTCCGACAGTAATCTTATTTCAAATTTTCAGCATTCAAGATCTATCGGTTCACTTAAATTCTACATGTACCAAATTTAGTACATATAAGTAAATGTTTCCAAAACTACCTACATCATACAGCCTAATGAAATATTATTTCCAAATTTCAGGACTACATCTCTCTTGGTTCTTCCAAAATTTAAATTGTACCAAATTTAGTACACATAAGTACTAATTTCCAAGACTAGGTACACTCTTCAGTCCTAGAAAGCCATAGTAATCTTATTTCTTAATTTCTGGATTCCAGCTCCATCCGTTCCTTCAAATGCAAATAGTACTAAATTTAGTACCGTTTACTACTTTTCGTATACATCAGTACACATCAGGAGGTAGTTTTGGAAATTACCTCCTTACATCGACTATACTCCTCAACCATGATTACCATTCCAAATTTCCAGCTCTAACCGTTCACCTGATACGAAATGATTCCAAATGTGCGAATTTTTTAAAAAGGCTTTGGTCATCTGTCATACTCTCCATTACTGACCCTTATTCTAAATTTAAGTGTTCTAGCTCTACTCCTTCCTCAAATACAAATGGTACCATATTTAGTACCTTTTAATATTTCGTACCGTTCTAATACGGATTTCCAAAAACCCAGCCTTATCTGACACCTTCGGACCAAGAGTGACTCTCACCTAAATTTTCAAGAGCTTCAACCGTTTCGTCTGGGTGTTGTAGGGTACCACATGGTCGGTCCCATTCAACTTTTCTACTTTCCGACTGGTATTTTATATACACTGGTGGCCAAAACTAAAGCAACTTAAATCGCAAAGACAATAAATGTCGTGTAACTTTTACAAAAATAAACAAATCGTAATTATTTTTCCAGTTTTAAATGAGGGGTTTAATTCACTTTTAAGAAAATAAAAATAAGAATACAAAAATAATTTTGAACGAAAAATAATATGTGGAAAACTAAAATGACCCAATTTTTGCTTGGTCAAAACTAAAGCAACTTTTGGATTTGTTATTTTAAAATAATTAAATTTTGGCTAGTAGTCGATAGCATAACCATTATTTTTGATAGCAGCTGCACACCTACGAGGCATTGAATCTATAACACGCTCAATTTGATCCTTGGGTGTGCTTTCCCAGGCACCCCGAATTCTTTAGAAAATGTTGTGCTTATTTATTTCCGAATCTCTCTTGATCTTCCTATCTACGATACTCCAAAGGTTTTCTAAGGAGTTTAGGTCAGGTGATTGTGCCGGCCATAACAAAACATGCATTTTTGACTCCCGCAACCAATATTTGACAAGTTTTGATACAAGTTTAGGATCATTGTCATGCTGAAACACCCAAATCAGCCGAATATTTTACTCAGCGTAAGGGAACAACGTGATGTCCAAGACATCTTTGTAACAAACCGATCCACAACTTCCTTTATTTTATGGATAGGCCCAAGTCCATAGAAAGGAAAACAGCGCCACGCCATTTTTGACCCTCCCTCATGCTTTACTGTACCTTTGCAACACTGCGGCTTGAGTCTTTCATTTTTTTGGTCTTCTCACCATAAAATTTTTCACGTCTGAGCCTTTTCCATAGAGCTTGATTCCACTTAATATTATCGTTTCCGAAAGCCTTTTTGATTTTTTCAGATATAAATGGTTTTTTGATGTCTTACGGGCATGCAGACCAGCTGCCACTACTCGTCTACTCACTGATCTCGAGCTTTTATCCAATGATTGCTCTCTCACCAATCCAGTTGAACTCTTAAATGGTTGTTTCTTATTTCTCTCACAATTTGTGGATCAGTACGGGCTGAAGTTTTTCACGGCCTTCATACGTTATAGACTGTTACTACTGATCCAGTTTCAAAAAACCGACTTAGTATACAGAAATAATTATTAAATCACAGAAGTATTTATGAAATATTTCTCGGAAATCATTTTCTGTGATATGTTGTTTTCATAGTTACTGATAATTTGCTGTTTTATTCAGGTACTGTATTTGCTTTTAGCCATTTTTCAAATTTTTTTGGGCAATACTTAAAAAACGAAAAGAAAAACACATACTGTTGTAAAAAACTTCTCAAAAAGGATTTATGACAAGCGAAATTATCGAAGGAAGCAAAAAGCGATAAATATCATAGTAAAAACAACTGCAATTGCAGCGGTTATATAAATGCACAACAGAGTTGCTTTTGTTTTGTCCAAGCCAAAATCGGGTTAATTGACTTTACCAAACATTATTTTTTATATAAAAATAAATTTTGGTTTTATGTTTTAAGTTTTTAAAAAGTGAATAAAATACCTAATTTAAAACAAGAAAAACTTTCTCATTTTCTTAATTTTTGAAAAAGTTACAGGGCATTCATTCTCCTTGTAATGTCAGTTGCTTTAGTTCTGGCCACCAGTGTACATTAGAACCACTGTACAACCGCCCATTTCTTAATTCCATTAAGTATAATGAATCCGAAAAACATACAAACCTACATTTGTACACACATACATACACAGTCATAGATGGGAATGTCAGCGAGTGAATCAAAGCGGTTGGTGGTCGATTTCGCGTCAACTTGTGCGAGAGTGTGTCTGAATGTGAGTGGGAATGCGCTGATATGCCAGGCGGCACGGCTGTCTGTCTGTCTTCCAACCTCTGGGGTGTGGTGTGAGAGCAGGGGGGGCAAAGCGTTAAATAAAAATCAAATCGCTGCAAACAAAGTGCTGCCATCAAAGTGCATTTGCCGCCATCCTTGTGATGTTGGTGTGTTTGATTGTTTGGTGGTTTCTCGCTGTCTCAGCAGCTGCTGCTGTTGTTGTTATTGCGGCCGCTCGCTCGCTATATTTCTTTCTTTGGTTATTACCACTAATTTGTTTAATTTATATAATTATGAATTGTAAGTGTTTGATTGTTTTTATTAGTGTTGCGATGGCTGCTTCTCGTCGTGGTTGATGTTGTTGTTGTTTCTGAGAATTTAAATTAAAATCGAATTCGTAACACCACCGAATTTTGATGGCCCGAGGGCCATCATTGCCATCATCAGAAGCGATTGTATTGCTACATGAATGAATTTATTTTGCCCGCATGCATGGACGGCTTTTTGCCTGGTTGGCTGACTCTCGGATCAAAGCGGCACAATTTCAAATCGTTATCGTTTTAATTCAATTCAGATCAGAAATAAATCCAAGATATTTGCAGTATTTAACGCTTACGTCGTCGCATATATCTACTTAAAGTATTTATTAATTTTGTAAATTTTGTAAAATTGCTTAATTACCATGGAGCTGCGAGGAATGCGATTGAATATTGAAATGCCGATGTGAACGTTCCGGCGTAAGTGGTAATGAGAGTAATTGAATATACCAAAGTAATTGCGGATATTCATAATTGAAAAGCATGATTTACATAAATAACATTGTATTTTGCATCGCCGTTCTAAAACTATTAAAACAAGTATGGAAAGGACAAAAGTCGGATGGGTCTGATAGTAAAATGCCCTACACCAGCATACATTTTTAGGAGAGCTTTAGTTCCAAGTATAGTGGACATTTGTGAGAAATTTATCACATCAAATTTTAAACCTAATGCCTAAGATTTTTTTGTTTGTTTTTTTTTTTTTTTTTTTGAAAAAAAACTTCCCAATACCTCTTAAAATTGGAGTCGGAGCTTTATCGTATGATCCAAAATGCAATTTAATCGGGACATTTTAGATTATATCAGAGGGAAATATATATGAGAGCTATATCTACTTCTGATCCGATCTTCACAAAATTTGGCAAGAGTATATCCAGACTATACCGAACATTCTTACGAAGTTAACATTGTGACTTTGAGGGACATAAATATCAGCACAATATATTAACAGATTTTCATAAATATTCGAAAATTGCCTTTAATTTGAATTGGTTTGTATGTACCAGAACTCATTTAATTTTGTTTAAAATCTGAAAACATTGTTGAGGCATTTGTAAAGTTATGTCTCGTGTGAAATATTATTTAAATTGCGAACTTATTACGGGCATACAAAAATCGACTCAGAATGTAATTCTGTACATAACATCAAAAGAAACTATGGGTCTCTTTTGCTTCCTTCTCCATTTTACAAAGAAATGCATAAAGACATAATATCCTAACCACAGTGTTGTGTAGGGTATAAATTTGACTTGAACCCAAAAATACTTGAAATCGGGGTTTACCAACATGACTTTTTTTGACCATTATCGAAGATATCAAAAGTTCTTTAAAAAAATTCAGAGCCCTATAGTAAATGTTATAAAATGTAGCTCAAACCAGTAAGGAAAGGTAAAAAGTCGGGCGGGGCCGACTATATGATACCCTATGTGTATATAGTAGAGCACATATACATGATGAACAATAATGGTAAAATCGGATGAAGATGTATATCGAAGCTACATAAAAATCTGAACCAATCTCGATATAATTTGGCAGAGGTATTGTCGAGATGTATCTGATGTCCGGTATCAAATATCATTGTTGTGGAGTGCATATTACGCATGTGAGGGACATTAACACCAAATCGGATGAAACATTTATATGGGAGCTATAGCTATATCTGAACCGATTTTCACCAAAATATGAAGCACTTGCTTTTAGGCTGAATTCCGTCGAAAGTACGAAAATTGAGTCCATTTGGGCTGATATTAGGCATTTGGTGCCCAAAAACCATGAAATTGGATAAAGGTATAGAGGTGAGCTGAAAAAAATGCAACCAATTTCTGACTGCTGTCATTTCTAAGCCACTCGTCTGACAGCTGTTAAAATTATTCCAGTGACAGCTAATTATATTGTTTACAAGCGTACAAAAGCATTTTGGTGAGAATTTTCCAGAAAAAAAGTTATTCGTGATGGAATTCAAGCGTGATAGTGTAATTTCTTTACATTTGGCTGGAAACCCACAAGTGGCTATCGTTAGAGCACTCCAGCATTTAAATGTGAATAAATCTTTTGGGTCTCGTACCATCGCTCGTTACCGTGATACTGGTAGCGTAGCCCGACGTCAAGGAGGTGGACGGAAGAAAACAGCAACATTAGCAGTAATGGCTCGAAATGTAAAGAAGTGACTTGATCGAAATCCGCGTTGCAGTGGCCGAAAAATGGCTCGTGAACTAAACGTACCGCAATATTCCATTCGGCAAATATTTAAAAAATGCGCTCGGGGTAAAGCCATTGAAATTCCAAAAAGTGCAAGAACTTACACCGCAACAGAAAGAAAATAGACTAAAAAGAGCTAAAGAGTTGCTTCGCTTGACCGAAAGTGGTGAACTGTCGAATTTGGTTTTCTCCGATGAAAAAACATTCGTTGTCCAGCAGTTTGTAAACAAACAAAACGATCGTGTTTACATGCCAAAGAGGTCAGCTGAAAATGTGCACCTTCGGTTGGCCATCAGAACTCAAGCGCCGGTCATGGTGATGGTGTGGCCGCCATAACAGCCGATGGTCGCTCTCCGCTCGTATTAATAGACCGTGGCATCAGAATAAATGCCGAATATTATCGTGTATTAAAGCCTTGGGCAGGCAAAAATTTTGGCCGCAGACCGTGGAAATTCCAACAGGATACAGCACCATCGCGCTCAGCACGCGCCACCCAAGAATGGTTACAAAATGAAGTTCCCCGCTAATACCAAAGTGTCGATCACTTCAAGCAATCGCTTCGCCGGGAATTGGCTAAAATACCGCAGAGCAACATTCGGGCAGCGTGGGACGCTTTCATTGGCCGTTTGAAGGCCATAATTCGTGCCAAAGGTAAATAATTCGAACAAATCTAAATGTATTCTAAAATTTGGTGTTATTTCCGACATTTTTTGCTTTCATTCAATAAAATTTAAAAAAAAAAAAAATAAAAATTAAAGCGTTTGACTTTGTTGCAGTTTTTTTTTGATCTCACTCTGTACATCAAATTTGGTGAAAATCGATTCGGATATAGCTATAGCTCTCATATATATGTTTCATCCGATTTGGTGTTTAAGTCCCTTAAATTCGTAATATGCATTCGACAACAATCATGTTTGGTACCAGATATCAGATACAGCTCAAAAATGCATTTGTCAAATTTCATTAAGATCGGTTCAGCTTTGGATATAACTCCCATATAAATCTTTATTCGATTTCAGGTTTTTTTTGTGCACCAAATGGCTAATATCAGCCCAAATGACCCGAACTCTGACACTTCCTACGGACTTCACCTTAAAAGCAAGTGCTTTAAATTTTGATGAAAATCGGTTCAGGAATAGCTATAGCTCCCATAAATATGTTTCATCAGATTTGGGCTTTAATATACACTCCACAAGAGTAGTGTTTGGTACAAGATAGCTGATTTATCTCCAAAAAATACCTCTGTCAAATTATATCGAGTTCGGATCAGATAAGAATATATAGCTCCCATATTTATCTTTATCCCATTTTAGGTTTATTACGCACTAATCGGGTAAAATCAACCCCCATGGACTGTATTTTGGGCAATTCCGACTGAATTCATTCTAGAAATCAGTACTTCAAATTTGGTGTAAATCGTTTCAGATATAGCTATAGCTCCCATATCCGATTTGTGTTTTAAAGTCACTCACACGTGTATTATGCACTCCACAAGAATGGTATTTGATACCGGACATCAGATACTGCTCGTAAATACCTCTGTCAAATTTTATCGAGATCGGCTAAGATTTTTATATACCTTCGATCTACATCTGCTTCCGCCCATATTAGATATATTTTTATACCCTCCACCAAAAAAAGTATGGAGGGTATATTAAGTTCGTCATTCCATTTGTAACTCATCTAAATAATCATTTTAGACCCAACAAAGTATATATATTCTTGATCAGCGTAAAATTCTAAGACGATTTAGCCCTGTCCGTCCATCTGTCTGTCCGTCCGTCTGTTGTAATCACGCTACAGGCTAAACGAATTAAGATAGAAAGCTAAAATTTTTCCTAGATCTCTCTTTTGTCTGCAGGCAGGTCAAGTTCGAAGATGGGCTATATCGGTCCACGATATCGTATAGCCCCCATATAACGGTACCCCCGATATCCGGTATGTTGATGATTTTAGCCATATTTTTCAATGGAATTGTCTGAAAATCCACACAAGTAATTCCTTGTGGGTACTTTATACCTCGGCAGAGAATTATCTATATAGGTCCACAATATCGTATAGCCTCCATATAACGGTACCCCCCGATATTCTGTATTTTGATGATTTCAGCCACATTTTCTAATAGAATAGTCTGAAAATCCACACAATGAGTTCCTTGTGGGTACTTTATATCTCGGTAGAGAATTATCTATATAGGTCCACGATATCGTATAGCCCTCATATAGCGGTACCCCCCGATATTCTGTATTTTGATGATTTTAGCCACATTTTTCAATGGAATTGTCTGAAAATCCACACAAGTAGTTCCTTGCGAGTACTTTACCCCCTGAGAGAGAATTGTCTATACAGGTCCACGATATCGTATATCCCCCATATAACGGTACCCCCCGATATTCGGTATTTTGATGATTTTACCCACATTTTTCATCGAAATTGTCTGAAAATCCACACAAGTAGTTCCTTGTGGGTACTTTATACCCCGGCAGAGAATTATTTATATAGGTCTACAATATCGTATAGCCCCCATATAATGGCACGCCCACGGTATTCGGTATTTTGATGATTTTAGCCATATTTTTCAATGGAATTGTCTGAAATTCCACAAAAGGAGTCCCTTGTGGACATTTTACCGCCCCCCCCCCCCCCTAAAAGAATTGTCTATATAGGTCCAGGATATCGTATATCCCCCATATAACTGTACCCCCCGATATTCGGTAGTTTGATGATGTTAGACACACTTTTTAATGGAATGGTCATAAAATCCCCACAAGTAGTTCCTTGTGAGTACTTCACCCGCTGAGAGAGAATTGTCTATACAGGTCCACGATATCGTATATCCCCCATATGACGGTACCCCCCGATATTCGGTATTTTTATGATTTTAGCCATATTTTTCAATAAAATTGTACGAAAATCCACACAAGCAGTTCTCTAAGAGCACTTTATCTCTTGGCAGAGAATTATCTATATAGGTCCACGATATAGTATAGCCCCCATATAACGGTACCCCCCGATATTCGGTATTTTGATGATTTTATCCACATTTTTCAACGGCATTGTCTGAAAATCCACACAAGGAGTTCCTTGTGGGTACTTTATACCTCGGCAGAGAATTATCTATATAGGTCCACGATATCGTATAGCCCCCATATAACGGTACCCCCGATATTTGGTATTTTGATGATTTTATCCACATTTTTCAATGGAATTGTCTGAAATTCCACAAAAGGAGACCCTTGTGGGAGTTTTACCCCCTCAAAAAGAATTGTCTATATAGGTCCACGATATCGTATATCCCCCAACTAACTGTACCCCCCGATATTCGGTATTTTGATTATTTTAGTCACATTTTTAAACGGAACATAGATTTGTCTATATAGGTCCACAATATCGTTTATCCCCCCATATATCGACACCTTCCGAGATTTAAACAGAATTTTTAATGGATTTTATTTTTATTTTTTTAAAATGTCCTAATTTGTTCCAAATGGTGCAGGGTATTCAAAGTTCGAACTTACTGCTTTTTTACTTGTTTTATATTCAACCGAATGTTTTCATATTCGACCGAATTTTAGCATTTGGTAAAACTCTTTATACTCTTAAGTTTGATTGGGCCAAAAATTATGTAACACCTCGAAATATTGGTTTCCCACATAGGAAAGAATATATGGATCTGTATGTCCGTCTGTCCATGTTAATTTGTAATCACTCTACAGGTCGTAATTATGGCCCGATCTTCACGGAATTTAGAATGTAGGTGGGGCTTGGACCAGAATAGAACCCTATTGCTTTTGGAGATGATCGCCAAATTTTTAGGGGTTGAAATGGACCAAATACTGAAAAAATGTTGGATTTTGCAGTAGCTATACAGGTCGCAATTATAGACCAATCGACGCGGAATTTAGCATGTAGCTAGAGTTTAGGGCGGGGAAGAAGCCTACCAGTTTGGTTGGTCATCGGATAATATTTAGCGGGTGAAATAGACCATATCTTTTGTGTTGAAAAAATTCAAAACTTTTCATTAAACCGCGAATATTTTAAATCCCGTCGGAATCACAAAGCCATCACAAGGTTACTTCTGTATATGATATATGATACTTCATTGATGTTATTATCCAACAAATCGGATATATAGCAAAATATGTGCGATATATATGTCTATGAAAGGAGATATGCTTGAAAGATCTCTTATATGTCGAGAACGGCTGAACTGATTTCGACAGTTCTCATTAATTCAGAATGGCCTCTTGGCAGGAAAGAAAAAACGTCTAAAAAAATCGAATAAAAATATCTCTCTAAAGATGAAAATATTGATTTTGTAACATTTTCTCATATTTTTTCAATTTTGTCATATTTTCATTTTGAATTAAACATTTGTTAATATTTCTACAGCTAACAAAACTAAGTAGTTAGGATATCAGGATATCATATACAGATCTCATTTATGGCTCGATCCTTACGAAATTTTGCATGGGGATAAGATGAGGGTCAGAATAGAAGCCTACTCTTATTGGAGATGATCGCCATATATTTAGGGGTTGAAATGGACCAAAAAACTGCAAAATTGTCGGCAGGTCGTAATTATCGCCCGATCCTCAAGCACATTTGAATGGGGGTTACCGCACATTGCAAAAGCCAAGCAGTTTTGGATGGCCATCCAAAAATATTCAATGTGTGAAGGAGTTTGCCAACTTTTGTAGACAAAATACGAAAATGTTTATTCCAGTGACTCTTTGGATAATTCACAAATACAGGAAAGACGCACTTCTGACTATTTCGTTAACGCTGATTTCGTGCAAGAATATAGTCAAATGTCTGTATCTCATATAGATGCGTTTCGGTCAAAAACCAATAATAAATGTTAATCTTTTGCCACTTCTGAGAGGTTATAGGTCTTTGGCAGATCTAGGAAGACCATTTACGTGCAACCAATAAATTGGAAATGAGCAAATTAGTTTAAGTTGCTATTATTCGAAAATTAGAGAACGAAACCTGATGGTTTTCTTTTATTATTTGACAGAATATCTTGTGGAATTCTTTCGAGTATCTCGCCTATATAAACTGTATCGTTTATTATAGTGTTGTAGGGTATTCAACGGTCGGCCCCGCTCGACTTTAGCCTTTGCTTACTTGATTTTTGCTAATATTTACGTAAATGGTAAAAATGAAATCGTAGACCAATCGAAGTTGTGGGAATTTGCAAATTTGTAATCAAAGAGGCCAGGTTTGATAAATTCTTGATTTTACAATATTCCCCCATTTTTGTGGGAATGTTTGTGCAATTGTTTTGTGTTCGATTTTTTTCAAAAATCCTTAATACGCCATGACATTTACATATCCTCGCATAAGCGGCCAATAGTGAATGGAAATATTTGCACACCACAAAATTTTCCCACAATGCCTTTCGCAATGGATTTATGCAGCGAAAGAAAAATCAATTAAATTTTTTTCCGCTCTAAATAATATTGTTGGCATTAAAACTGACAACAAATGAGTTGTTGCTGTTGTTGTTGTTATCATCGTGGCGAATATCGGCATCGCTGATGGAAAACAAATAGAATTCATGATAGAAACAAAAAAAAAGAAAACATTACAGAAAATTATTACTTCCTATAAAACAGAAATTAACAATTTTATGGTCAGCTTTGATGTGTTGCCGACAATGGCGTCGCTGTCATGCAGCAACAATTCCATAAAGCGGTCTTCACTCAGGACTGAGTGGACAGACGGACGGACGGACGGACGGACAACACAAATGCCGACGACGACGACGGCGAAAAGTCAGAAAACCACAAAAGTGCAAATGTCAATATAATCAAAGTATAAAAACGTAAAATGTGAGTGAGCAAAAAAAAAAGCGAAGAAAAAATGAAAAAAACGAAAAATTTATCAAAACAAAAAAATCGAATAACAGCTCAAGTAAAACTCAACTCATTTCAATTCATAAAATATGCCGCCATCAACAGTGCGACCGACCGGGCCGGCAATGCGATGAATGCATTCATTGGCCACAATGCAAACAAACTGCAACGGCAACAACAACAACAGCCAGTCAGTCATTCAGAAATTGTCGTCATGATAATGACCATAAAATAAATAATAAAATTAATGTAACTTTATCTATTGCGGGGCTTTCAAGCGAATCGAGTGGATTGAAGTGGAAAACAAATCAAAATCAAATAATTGAAAAAAAAGATGTAAAGACAACTGAGCGAGCGGCAACAGAACTTAGATGAATGAACGAACGACCAACAATAACAACATTGACAACGACGACACGACAAACCTACAAAACAAACATCAGCTACAAGTAGACGCGGCACAGTGGATTGGAGAAATGGAAATCATTTATATATATTGACATAAATCTACCCAGCTAGAATACTCATTACAAATCGGGGTACCAACACATTATTTAAAAAAAACCATGTCTCTTAAAATCGGTAAGTAGGCCCTAATACAGCTACTTTAAGTGACCAGAAAATAAATATTTATTCCACGCAATGTACGAATTCCACGCATGAACGAATAATGGGTTGGTTACCCGAATTGTAAAGATCATTCGGTTATAGAACTTAAGAAGTTTTGCCTTCAATACTGCATTATCGCTCAGGTCCAATCAATTAAAAACAAATTTTATGATAACATTCGGTTTTGCCGACAAATTTATACCCCTAGTCTTATGTAATGACCCTTTATGGCGGAAGTTCCGAATAAGTGGGCCAATATTGTCCACTTCGTATCTGATCTAATTCCGATATAAATTTTACAACGAACCAGATTTGGGTTATATCCACTACTCTCTTCACATTTTATGATGTGTGATAATTTTTGGAATATTTTGAAATATGTGCGAGGTACCATATATATTTGCAAAATTCAAAGGAAATCGGACATTTATTTCCAATAGTATGCGGATAAAATTTTTAACTTTTGTGGGGAAGGAACCACAAGGAGTGAGACCATAGATGCCTCATTCACCTCAGATCTCTGGTTGATAGAGATATTTAGATATACCAAGTTTGAAAAGTATCGTTGACCTATTTCGCAAGTCATGAGATATATAAATTCATAAAATTGTGACCCTTTGTGGGGGAGGTGATCAGATATTTATCATCTTTGCACCAAATTTAGCGTTAGTATAAATAATGGAATAGAATCAGAATTTTTTTAGAAGGAATCAGAATTTTATTTCAATTTTTTGAGCATTTTCGTTATTCAAAACGTTAACCAGTTTCGGGAAGTGTTCAAGAGAGAGAGAGAGAGAGAGAGAGAGAGAGTGAACCGATACATCCCACCTTCACACCCCTTATCTTTCTGTTCATTAAAATATAATGATGTGTGAAATTTGTAGAGAATCGGATACTAATTTTGCTTTTATGAGCTATTTGTGGGGGAGGTGACTACTTTGGTGGTGGAGGGATAGACCGATATCTATATATCTACAATATTTACAACAGATCTTGTATAAGTAAAAATATTGGGGTGTGTGAAACTTGAAAATAGTAGGCATTTCCAAAACTACCTCCATATCTTAACCACAGATCCAATATCATGCAAAGTTAAGTACCATTTATTACAATTATACTATGCATTTTCAAAAATAGCTCCTTCTTTCAAGCACATGTTGGAACAGTGACATTAATTTCAAATTTACGGATTTCAGTTCTATTCTTTCATCCAATACCAAATTTAGTACCATTTAGTAGTTGTCGAACAATTATAGTACACATTTCCAAATCCACCTTCATCTCTCAAAACTATATACCAATTGTGGTATATTTCAGAATTCCAGACACCAACAATGACATCTTTATATAAGTTCGGGATTTCAGTTCTATCCCTTCACCCTATACCAAATTAAGTGTTATTTAGTACTTTTTGTACAGTTATGGTACGAAATCTTCCAACAGAAACCTCCAAAATCAAATTTCGGGATTCCACCCAATAGCCAATTTAGTACCACTTAGTGCTTCATATCTCAACAGGCACCAACAGAGACTTCAAAATCAAATTTCGGGATTCCAGCTCTATTTCTTCACCCAATACCCAATTTAGTACCTCTTAGTACTTTCGAACAATTATAACACAAATATTGAAAATTATCTTCATATCTCTATTCAAGATACCAACAGGGACCTTTCTTTCCCTAATACCAACTTTAGTAGAATTTAGTACTTTTCGAACAATTATAGAACGAATTTCCAAAATCATCTTCAAGATAACAACAGAGACCTCAATATCAAATTTCAGAATTAAATCTCTATCCCTTCACCGAATGCCATATATAGTACCATTCAGTGACTTTCGTGCAATTATAATAAAAATTTCCGAAAACACTTCCATATTTCCAGGCTACACATGAACAGCGACTCTAATACCGAATTTCAAATTTCTAGCACTATCGGTTCACCCAATACAAGCTTGTCCCACATATAGTACTATTTAGTACTTTTCGGCACTTACAGTACCCATTTCCAGAATCGTCTTTTTATCAGAAACCTACCACCGACAGGGGCCCCTATGCAATATTTCAAAATTTCTGCTTCATCCGTTTAGCCTAGACCAAACTGTTCCAAATTTAGTACCATTTTGTACAGTTTGCACACATAATATTCCAAAAACACCTTCAAATATCGAACTTACTTTCTATCCTTGATTCTCATACCAAAATTAAAGTTTTTAGCTCAGTACGTTCACATAATACCGAATGGTATAATTTTAAAAGTTTAGTAACATTTTAGAAACATTCGTAACCTTAAAGTTGAATTTCCAAAAACCCATTCTACGGTCAGTGACTCTTATTCCGAGCTCTAGCTCATTCTGTTAATTGAATACAAAATATTCAAATATTAGTACTTTTCGTATTATTTTAGTACGAATTTCCAAATACCCAGCTTTATCATTCGCCTACGCACCAAGACTGACCGTAGCGAAAAATTTCATGATAATAGCTTCAGCCGTTTCATAGGGGCCTAGATTATAGTTCTGTCAATCAGTTATTTTACTACTCTTTTATATAAATAAACAAGTCAGCGGATCTTTTCAAAATTAGTTTATTCAAATCTTTTTATCAAACCTAGGTCTAATGTGAATATGGGCTTTCTCGGCACACTACTTTGATTCTTCCTCCACAACGCCTCAAATTTTGAGTAATACTAGATCTTATAAATTATAAAATAATCCATATTTCTTTTAAGTTTGCACAATACTTTCATCTACATTACATCTAGTGTGAATATGGGACTTATAGAAGCACTCCTCCACAAAGGGTTAAGTTTTAGGGCAATGGAAACATTAGAACCAATTATAACCCAAAAATACCAATTTTTAGACATATTTGTAGGAAAATATGGCAAAAATCAACAAAATACCGAATATCGGGAGGTACCGCTATATAGGGCTATACAAAAACGTCAACCTATCCATACACTGTTTCCCCAACGGAGCTGGAGCCTATTATGACCAACTAATTCCAATTTTTAGACAAATCTGTGAAAAAATGCGGCAAAAAACAATCAAAATACTGAATATCGGCAGATACCGTTATATGGTTGCTATACCAAAGCATGGATCTATGCATACAATGTTTCGCCACACGAACTAGGACCCACTATGGCCTACAAATACCAATTCTCAGACAAATCCGTGAAAAAATGTGGCAAAAATCATCAAAATACCGAATATCGGGAATGTTTCGCCACCGAAGCTAGAACCCACTATGACCAACAAATGCCAATTTTTAGACAAATCCATTAAAAAATGCGGCAAAAATCATCAAAATACCGAATATCGGGAGGTACCGTTACATGGGGACTATACCAAAACGTGGACCGATATATGTCATTTTCAATACCAACCATCCCAGACACAATACAAATTATTCTGCTAATTGACGTCGATATTCGTTCTCTGCTTGTATTAATCGACCGTGATATCAGAATAAATGCCGAATATTATCGGGCATTCCAACAGGACTCAGCACCATCGCACTCAGCACGCGCCACACAAGAATGGTTACAAAATGAGGTTCCTCGCTTCATTTATAGCGCACAATGTCCATTAAAATCTCCGGATACCAATCCGTTGGGCTATTGTGTCTGGAGTATTTTATGAAAGCAAGGTTGGCACTAGTACTAAAGCGTCGATCACCTCAAGCAAGCGCTTGGCCGGGAATCGGCCAAAATACCGCAGAACAACTTTCGGCCGGCGTGTGACGGTTTCATTGGCCGTTTGAAGGCCATAATTCGTGTCAAAAGTGACCAATTTGAACAAATCTAAACTTATTCTAAAATGTTATGCTATTTCCGACATTTTTTGCTTTCATCAATAAAATTTTAAATAAGATTATGACGTTTGACTTTGTTGCATTTTTTATGTTACCTTGTATATAATCTCTTAACTATTTGCTGGGAATAGTTTTATAAACCACTGTAAAAAAGATTAGCAGCAACAGCAACAGCAACAATGCCAATAACACTTCATCTCATACCGATGACGATGATAATAAACAACAAACAACAGCATTTGAAAAATAAATAATGAAATGAGGAAAAAAAAAACAAGAAAACAAAAAATAAAATCAAACGTGAAGTCTCTTTGAAAGTTTATCTCAAAGACACCGAATCGCAAAGCTGGCAATCGGCGAACTGCATTCAACAGCTCAACAGAGTGCCGCAAAGTAACCGCAATGACCACGACGAAGACGACGTTTGACAAAGACGTTTGCCGACCGACCGACAATGCAAGTTTTATCCGGAAAGCTTTAAGCCACTTTTTTATGTGTCCAATGAAGCGTTTTACGCGATATACGATGCACTTGTCATTTTGACAAGCGGAAAATTGATGCCGCAGGAAAAAAAAAAACACTTCAAGAGCTGGATCTTTTGCCTATTCGGTCATCTTTTAGACAATTGGTAATGTTTTGGATATGGCAGCCCAGAAGATGCTAAGATGTTGTTGTACTAGGAAATCGGTAATAATGACAATATATACCAATACACTATTAGAGAAATTCAAAGATGTTCGATAATGTGGATTAGTTTTGAAACAAGTTAAAAAGCAGTAAGTTCGGCCGGCCCGAACTTTGAATACCCTTCACGATTTGGAACGAGTTTAGAAATTTTCAAAAAATAAAATCCTTAAAGAATTCTGTTAAAATTCAAAAAACAACGAATATTGCCGTTTTATTAGGGTCTATACGACTCGGACCTACATAGGTATTGCTTGTCATAAGTCATTACCATATTCAAATTCGAAACATGAAATAAACGCTGAAAAATGTTGTTAAAATCATCAAAATATCGTGTATAGGGAGGTACCGTTATATCGGAGCTGTGCGAAGACCTGGACCAGCATAGACAATATTCTGTCATAGGCTGTAGCATCCATTACGAACTTCAAATACGACACCTCAAACAATTTCGGTGGGTATTGTACCTAAACTCGTCAAAATACCGAATATAGGGAGGTACTGGTATATGGGGCCTATACGAAGACCTGGACCTGCACAGACAATTTTCCGTCGCAGACTGTAGTTCCCATTACGAATCTCAAATAACAAATTTGAAACAATTACGGTGAATAATGTCGCTAAAATCATCAAAATACCGAATATAGGGAGATACCGTTATGTGGGGGCTATACGAAGACGTGGACCTGCACCGACAAATTTCTGCCTAATGCTTCAGTATTCATTATGAACTTCAAATACCAAATTTAAAACAATTCCGGTGAATAATGTCGCTACAATCATCACAATACCGAATATCGAGAGGTACCCTTATATGGGGGCTATACGAAGACGTGGACCTGCCCAGATAATTTTCTGTCATAGGCTGTATCTATTTCGAACTTCAAATACCAAAGTTGAAAAAATTAAGGTGAATAATATCGCTAAAATCATCAAAATACAGAATATCGGGAGGTACCGATATATGGGGGCTATATGAAAATGTGGACCTACATGGCCCATTTACGAACTTAACCTGCTTACTGGAAAAATAAACATGTGGGCAAAATGTTAGCCTTCTATCTCAATTCGTTCGAAAGATAGCGTGATTACAACAGACAGACAGACAGACAGACAGACAGACAGACGGGAATGGCTAAATCGACTTAGAATTTTACGCTGATCAAGAATATATACACTTTGTTGGGGCTGACATGAGTATTTCGAGGAGTTACAAACGGAATGACAAAGTCGATATACCCTCCATAGTATGGTGGAGGGTATAAAAAGAAAATTAAAGGGGCTAATAGAGAATTGCTCCAAAGGAGCCATTTCTTAGCGATTTGGTTGACTAGCTGACTGACTTACCTACGCCAAGGCGAAACGTATATTGCTAGGATCTTGAAATGTTGCATGAGGGTCAAAATTGGTGCGAAGGGTTGAGACAAGATGGTGATTTTGAAAATTCAATATTATAAGGCCTTGTAATTGAACGATCGGTTAAATCCAAAAATTTTTGGCTGGTATTACTCCTTGTTTAGAGGTGTAGCGAGATATTAAAAATACAAACTTTGAGAGTAAAAGGTACAAAGTGGTACAACATTGTTATTGATCGACAGATAAGACCAAGCCAATTGACATTTTGCATAAAGGACACTCTTGGATGAGATATGTCGATTTTTTGGAAACTCGTACCTTTATGGTACCAAAAGTATAGAATGAAACAGTATCGACCAATGAGAGCTAAAACTTTAAACTCTAAGATAATGTATTGAGATATTTTTGGAAATTCGTACTTTTTGGGTAAGAATTCGTACTTTAGTGTAGAATTTTCTTGTTGCAAAATGGTCAGGCTTTATCCCTTTATTGTTGTTGTTGTTTTTGTAAAAACAACGTTTGTTTATTCTAATTCGGGTTATTAGTGTAATGAGTGATTGGATTACTGATTCATCGATGACGAGGCAAAAGGGCTGAAGCTAAAATCCTGAAATGTTAAATTTTGCTCATATTTCTACTAAATTTCCTAAGAGGCTTAAAATTGGTGAGGAGATATCTTAGAGCCAGGAGTACCAAAAGGTACTCAAAATTGAATCCATTACGTTTAAGTTAAAATTTTGAAATTTTGTATGAGGGTCGTTAATGGGGTGTAGGATAAATGTACCAATTACTAGTGTACAGGGCTGAGATTAGTAGCTGGTTTGGGAAAAAGTACTAAACAAGAACAAAAGGTACTAAATGATATTAAATTTGGCGTATGAGGATGGGATAGAGTTGGAAATGTAAAATTTGGTATTAAGGTAACATTTTTTGAGGTGGGCTTAAGATATGGAGATGGTTTTGGAAATATGTACTAAAAAGTACAAAAGTACTAAATGGTTCCAAATTTGATGTAGGAGGAAGGGATAGAGTTGGAAATATTAAATTTAGTATTAAAGTCACTGTTAGAGTGTAGGGTAGAGATTTAAAGGTGGTTAGGGTAATATGTATTAAATAGTACGAAAGGTACTAAATTGTACTAAATATAGAAAAAAATTAAAAAGTACAAAAATTCTCTAAATTTCATACCATTTGGAATTATGTGAACGGATAGAAGTATAATCTTGAAACTTGGTATGAGAATCAAGATTCGGAAGTCGGGTTGATTAAGGAGGCCTTTTTGGAAATGGAAGTAAATTAATAGTACTAAATATGGTATGTTAGGCACGAATAGAGTTAGAAATCTGAAATTTGGTATAAGGGTAATTTTTTGTGGGCTGAGTTTTAAGATATGAAGGTGGGTTTAAAGTACGAAAAGTAGTAAATGGTACAACATTTAGTATTTATGGAAGGGATTGAGCTGGAAATGAGAAATTTGGAATGAGTGTCTTCGATATCGGTAGACGAACCAAAACTTGTACCATTTGCAATTATGCGAATAAGTGTATGTATTATCTTGAAATTTGGTATTACTACCAAATTGACTAGCATTTAGTACTTTTCGAACAATTATGGCCCAAATTTCCAAAACAACCTCCACATCTCAATTCCAGATACCCACAGAGATCTCAATATCATATTTTAGGACTCCAGCCCCATCCCTTCATCCCGAACCAAATTTAGTACGATTAAGTACTTTTCGTGAATGTATGATATATTTTCAATCCACAGCCAAATCTGGAACACAGACACCATCTGTTATCTTAATCATTTCAGAATTTTATCTCTATATCTTCACACAATAGCCACATCCATATGCCCAGACTACACATGAACGGTCGCTGTTCATGTACTCATACCAATTTGTAGACTTCAAGCAAACTGTCCACTCAATATCAAAATGTACCAAATATAGTACTATTTAGTACACTTCTTGCTATTGTATTACCCATTTCCAAAACATCCTCTTTATTACGAACCTACTACCAACGGGAACCCCAATATTAAAATTCCAGCTTCATCCGTTCACCCTAAATAGTACCTGTGTGAGTAGACCCTCCACCATTTGGAACTAAATTGGAAAAATTAAAATCCGATAATTTTTTTCTTAAAATTTTAAAAATATTAACTACAGGAAGTCGCCGTCCTTATGGCCCTATACGAAGAAGTGGACTTGCATAGGCATCTCATAGGGCATATAGGCTATTACAATATTCAAAAACGAAACTTGAAAAAAACTAAAACTATACTCTTAAATGGGGGATTTAGCATTAGAATTTTACCTACATACATAATTTCATTTTCTGTCACGGGCTGTAGTACCCATTAGGAACTTCAAATACGAAATTTAAAAATATCGGATATCGGGGGGTGCCGTTGTATGGGCGCTATACGATATCGTAGGCCTATATAGACAATTCTCTTCTAGGGAGTAAAGTACTTTGAAATAACTTCTTTTGTGGATTTTCAGACAATTCCATTGAAAAAATGTGGCTACAATAATCAAAATACAGAATGTCGGGGGTACCGTTATATGGGGGTTATAAGATATCGTGGACCGATATAACTCATCTTCGAACTTTACCTACCTGCAGACTAAAGGCTGATATGTGCCAAATTTTAAATTACTTTCTTAATTCGATTTGCTTCTAGCTTGATAGATAGGTAGAAGAAGTTAATATACCCTCCATAGTCTGTATTCTGGAGATATAAAACCCCGAGCGACAACCATCATGCTACACCCAAAAACTCATTGAAATGGCTGTGGCAAAATGTAAACAAAGCATCTTTCGGCTGATGCCATGGTTTCGTTCGTTTAAACTACTCGAAGGAGCCTACAGTATACATGTGCTTGGATATTTATTTAGCTCGCGAGCTTGGGAAATATTTTTTTTGGTCATCTATTCCCTAAACCAAGCTGTTCCAAATCTAATGCCATTTAGTACAGTTCGTGTACTTAGTACGCATTTCCAAAACCACTTTCATATATCAATCTTACTTTCCAACCTTGATTCTCATACCAAAAACACAGTGGTACATCTATCCTGCACTGCATCAGTGACTCTCTTCATAATTTCAGAATTCTAGATCATTCTGTTTGTGCAATACAAAGTATTCAATTCTTAGTACATTTTAGTATGAATTTCGAATAGTCCAGCACAGCGTAGTACAAATTTTGGTTTCAGTAGTTTCGCCGGGGCTGATCTATGTCAGTAGTTATTTAAAAAATTTCTAAGCATTATACCATGGAAGTATGATCTCAATTTTATTGAATCTGATTACTGCAATAAAAGATCTGAGATGTCTTCTTCTTTCAGAGCTCGGAGCAAGTCCTCTTTAGATTCCATTAATAAAAATTGATTTTTTCTACTGTATTGTTCTTCTTCTTTGTTCCTCTATCCTCTTCTATTTATAAAATATGTATCTTCTACCTTCACTGATGTTGAAATAATGAATATATTAGAGTTTGATTTTTTTCTTCAATTGTATTATTTTTGAGATAATTTCACACCATTATTACCGATCTGCACCATACAGTTGATGGCCTCCTTGCTCGTATCTATCCACACCGACAAAGATGTCGGTAAATTGTATTACGACCAAAGATCGGTTTAGTTATGTTATTTTCAATTCACTGACTTATTCATTAGAAACCACACACATAATCGAACCAAAACAACAACAACAGAAAATTAAAACAAAAACTACAGAATATTAAGACAATGTATCCGAAGCGTTGAATTCTGCCAAATCATTAATCATAATTAAAGCATTTCTTAACGCATTCATAGAATGCCTAATAGATATGAACATACGTACATACGTACTGCCAACTATGGATGAATGTGAATCAGTGAGGTCAGTGGCGGTAAGTGAAGTAAAGGTGGGATACAACTTAAAGGTAAAATGCGTATGTCTGTCTGCCTGCCAGTCAAATTATAGGTTTACTACAAATACATATTTTTTTTGCCCGAGTCCATGAAATTTTGACTTGATCTGAAAACCACACACATCCTCAGCATCAGCATGTATGCACATCTTTCATGTGTTCGTATGTTATTGTAGTTGGTGTTGTTGTGTGAAGCGGCAAATGTTTTGATAATAATGGAGTTGGTGGGGTTATGGGATGTGAACAATCCCATATCCCATATATGAGGGAAGTATATTGAGTTTGAGACACTGTTATTTTCAATACAAGCTTCTGACACAAATGGAAGATGAAAATAAAATAACTTATAAAACTAGTAATGAAAGGTCAAAAGTTGGGCGGAGCCGACTATAGGATATATATATATATATATATATATATATATATATATATATATATATATATATATATATATATATATATATATATATATTGGGAATTTATGTGAAGTAGATTATACCAACTATGAACCTTATTTGAATGCGTATCATGGGACTATGAATCGATTAGGACTATGAATCGATTTTAAATTTGACGGAGGTTTTTGTACCACTAGTACCATTGCAGACACTGTTATTTTCAATACAAGCTTATGACACAAATGGAAGATGAAAATAAAATAACTTATAAAACTAGTAATGAAAGGTCAAAAGTTGGGCGGAGCCGACTATAGGATATATATATATATATATATATATATATATATATATATATATATATATATATATATATATATATATATATATTTATTTTTATATATATATATAAATATATATATATATATATATATATATTGGGAATTTATGTGAAGTAGATTATACCAACTATGAACCTTATTTGAATGCGTATCATGGGACTATGAATCGATTAGGACTATGAATCGATTTTAAATTTGACGGAGGTTTTTGTACCACTAGTACCATTGCTGTATAGTGCATGTTTTGACTTCGATAAAAATTATATTAAAAACTATTTATAGCAAAAATAAAAAACTAACTATATAGAGCAATAGACATGCCGGACGAAATTTCTCTAAATGGAAAATATCGGTTGAATATGAAACAAGTAAAAAAGCAGTAAGTTCGGCCGGGCCGAACTTTGAATACCCTCCACCATTTGGAACGAATTAGAAAATTTTCAAAAAAACAAAATCCAATAAAAATTCTTTTAAAATCTTTGAAATATCTAATATAGGAAGGTGCCGATATATGGGGGTGCCGATCTAACAAATCTATGTCTGCGTGTAAAGTACTCACAAGGAACTCCGTGTGTGGATTTTCAGACAATACGATTGGAAAATGTGGCTAAAATCATCAAAATACCGAATATCGCGGGGTACCGTTATATGGGAGCTATACGTTATCGTTAACCTATATAGAGAATTCTCTGTCGGTGGGTAAAGTGCTCACAAAGAACCCCTTGTGTACAAAGAACCCCTTGTGACCATTCCGTTGAAAAATATGGCTAACAACATCAAAATGCCGAATATCGGGGGTACCGTTATATGAGGGCTATACAATATCGTGGATCTATATAGATAATTCTCTGCCGAGGTATAAAGTACCCACAAGGAACTCCTTGTGTGGATTTTCAGACAATTCCGATGAAAAATGTGGGTCAAATCATAAAATACCGAATATCGGGAGATACCGTTATATGGGGGATATGCGATATCGTGGACCTGTATAGACTATTCTCTCTCAGGGGGCGAAGTACCCACAAGGAACTACTTGTGTTGATTTTAAGACAATTCCATTGAAAAGCGTGGCTAACATCATCAAAATACCGAATATCGGATGTTACAGTTATATGGGGGATATACGATATTGTGGACCTATATAGATAATTCTCTGCCGAGGTATAAAGTACCCACAAGGAACTACTTGTGTTGATTTTAAGACAATTCCATTGAAAAGCGTGGCTAACATCATCAAAATACCGAATATCGGATGTTACAGTTATATGGGGGATATACGATATTGTGGACCTATATAGATAATTCTCTGCCGAGGTATAAAGTACCCACAAGGAACTCCTTGTGTGGATTTTCAGACAATTCCGTTGAAAAATGTGGGTAAAATTATCAAAATACCGAATATGGGGGGTACCGTTATATGGGGGCTATACAATATTGTGAACCTATATAGATAATTCTCTGCCGAGGTATAAAGTACCCACAAGGAACTCCTTGTGTGGATTTTCAGACAATTCCGTTGAAAAATGTGGGTAAAATCATCAAAATACCGAATATCGGGGGGTACCGTTATATGGGGGCTATACGATATCGTTGACCGATATAGCCCATCTTCGAACTTGACTTGCCTGCAGACAAAAGAGAGATCTGTGCAAAATTTTAGCTTCCTATCTTAATTCGTTTCGACTGTAGCGTGATTACAACAGACGGACAGACGGACGGACAGGGCTAAATCGTCTTAGAATTTTACGCTGATCAAGAATATATATACTTTGTTGGGTCTAAAATGATTATTTCGATGAGTTACAAACGGAATAACGAACTTAATATACCCTCCATACCTTTTTTGGTGGAGGGTATAAAAATGCACAAAGACATAATACCCTCATCAATATGTGATGTAGGGTATAATGAGCTTAAATAAGTTTTATTGAGCATTCCTAAGTCTAGTATCAGGGCCAAAAAGAGATTTTCTCGGTGAGTGTGGAGAAAAACCTCTCCCCCTTAGAAACCTACATTTTTCACCCACATTTCCCATACCCACATCGTATCGTTTGCCCATCGCCCATTGTATTTCCCAAATGCCCGAAAGCTAAACAAACCTCCATTCAAGCGTATTAAATTAGTTAATGTTCGTTCATATTTCTGTCTATATCGTACGCCTGCCTGCCAGCCAGCCATTCAACCACTCAGTTGGCCAGTGAGTTTTACCGCCTCTGTGTGCCTGTTTCGTTCTCCTTTTGGTTTCTCTTTTCATCTCAAACTGTGAAAAATTGAAAATGAACAACACCTTGAATGTTACCTTTATTTCACGTCTCCGTCACTTGGGGTATCCATTAGAAACTATCTACGTCTAAGACAATCAATTTTGAGTGCAGCAGATGACGTTGCCTGCGATCACATCATGTGATGCATTATCCATAAATTACGCTATTTTCATAAAATAAAGTAAAAGTAATATATTAAACGAAATAAGTAAAAAAAAAAAAACATTTAGTTCGGCCAGGCCGAACTTTTAAAAGCCCTCCTCTTTTGGGTAAAGAAAGCTTTTTCATATAAAAGTATCTGAATTCAAATGTGTTCGACTTTTAACTACAAAAACAAGTGAGACCGTTTGGATAATGCTATTAAACTTTTCAAAAAACCATAATGTGGATGAGGCCGTTGTATGGGGCCATACAAAAACGGGAACCGCCATAGACAATTTTATACTTCAAGGATTGCCATGTAGCAAATCTCCTCAAATTCCAAATTTGAAACTATTTCGAGGGTAAATGTAATTAGGATTATCAAAATACCGAATATCGGTGGGTTATATGCGTGATATAGAAAGCTACATTTTCAATGTTTCGCCACCAGAGCTAGGACCCGTTATGACCCACAAATACCCATTTTTAGACGAATCCGTGAAAAAATGTGGCAAAAATCATCAAAATACCGAATCTCGGGAGGTACCGGCTATACAAAAACGTGAACTTCTATATACCATACTCCGCCACCGGATCTAGAACCCATTATGACCCAAAAATACCTATTTTTAGACAAATCCGTGGAACAAGTAGCAAAAATCATCAAGACACAGAATATTGGAAGGTACCATTATATGGGGGCTATACCAAAACGTGAACCCATATATACAATATTCCGCCACCATTTTGACCCACAAATACAAATTTTTAGACAAATCCGTGGCAAAAAAGGCAAAAAAAACATCAAAATACCGAATATCGGAAGGTACCGTTATATGGGGGCTAAACAAAAACGTGGGCCTATACCTGCAAAGTTTCATAACCGAAGCTAGAATCCATTATAACCTCCAAACATCAATTTTTAGAAAAATCCGTGAAAAATTGTGGCAAAAATCATCAAAATACCGATGTCGAAAAGTACCAATATGTAGCGGCCATACCAAAATATGGACCGATATATCTCATTTTCAATACCAGCCCTCCTAGACACAATACAAATAGTTTTGCTAAATTTTGAAGCTCTACGTCAAATAATATGGGCTATATCGGGATTTCAACTGACAGATGGACAGACAGACGGACTTCGTTAAATCGGCTTACAATTTTATGTCGATTATGAATATATAAACTTTATGTAGACCCGACGAACATTCAAGTATGTTACAAACGAAATGATAAAGGTAATATACCCTCCTTTTCAGGGTGAGGGGAATAAAAAGTTGATTTACATATAATATTTTGTTGTGGAGTTAAACAATCCACTAAAAATAGGGAGTCCAATAATAACAGGGGGTTTGCTTAGAAAATGTGACTCAAACATTAATAATACCGACGAGTAATTCTATTCTATTTGGGATATCAAATTTCAGCTGGTTTGGAAATTGCAGACCAATAAAATATCGAAATTTATAAGATATCTTTACAAAGGGGGTATATCCGAAAGTGGACACATAGAGATTAAGATGAACAAAATTTCAACCAATTTCAGACTGCTGTCACTTCTACGCTACTCCTCCGACAGATGTTAAAATTATTCCAGTGACAGCTCATTGTATTGTTTAGAAGCGTACAAAAGCATTTTGGTGAACATTTTCCAGAAATAAAGTTATTCGTGATGGAATTTAAGCGTGATGGGGTGATTTATTTATATTTGGCTGGAAAACCACAAGTGGCTATTGTTGGAGCACTCCAGCATTTAAATGTGTATAAATCTTTTGTGTCTCGTACCATCGCTCCTTACCGTGATACCGGTAGCGTAGCCCGACGTCAAGGAAGTGGACGGAAGAAAACAACAACATAGGCAGAAATGGTTTGAAAAGTAAAGAAGCGACTTGATCGAAACCCGCGTCGCAGTGGCCGAAAAATAGCTCGTGAGCTGAACATATCGCAATATACCATTCGGCAAATATTTAAAAATGAGCTCGGTGTGATGCCATTGAAATTCCAAAAAGTGTAAGAAGTTACACCGCAACAGAAAGAAAATAGACTCAAAAGAGCTAAAAAGTTGCTTCGCTTTGCCGAAAGTGGTGAACTGCCGAATTTGGTTTACTTCGATAAGAAAACATTCGTTGAACACCAGTTTGTAAACAAATTAAATGATCGTGTTTACTTGCCAAAGAGGTCAGCTAAAAATGTACACCTTCGGTTGGCCACCAGAACTCAAGCGTCTGCCATCGTGATGTTGTGGGCCGCCATAACAACCGATTAATCGACTGTGGCATCAGAATAAATGACGAATATTATCGCGAAAATATTCTGGAGGGTGTATTAAAGCCTTGGACACGTAAACATTTTGGCCGCAGACCTTGGACATTCCAACAGGACACAGGTTCCTCGCTTCATTTCCAGCTCACAATGGCCAAAAATCTCCGGATACCAATCCGTTGGACTATTGTGTCCCGAGTATTTTGGAAAGCAAGGTTGGCACTAAAAAATACCAAAGTTTCGATCACCTTAAGCAAGCGCTTCGCCGGGAATGGGCCAAATTACCGCAGAGCAACGTTCGGGCAGTGTGTGACTGTTTCATTGGGCGTTTGGAGGCCATAATTCGTACCAAAGGTGACCAATTCCGACATTTTTGCTTTCATTCGATAAAATTAAAAAAAAAAATGAAAAAATTATGACGTTTGACTTTGTTGCAGTTTTTTTTTATCTCACCCTGTAGTAACTTTTGAGGATCTTCATAGAATCAATTTCAGTGTCGATTTATGCATGTCAGTCCGTCCGTCTGTCCCCGTATTTTTGTGATCAAAAAGCATGTTGCATTTTTTGTCCGAATTAGATGAAATTTTCCATATATAATTTCTGTGGCCCAAGGGCGAGCCCAATTGAAATTTGTGAGAATCGTTCTAACTTTGGATGTAGCTCCCATATGTATATTCTACTGATTTTAATTTTATTGTATTCGTCCAAATGGGATGTATTTCAACATATCCGACCGAATACAGCCTAGAAGAAAGTACATAAAATTTGGAGAAAATCGGTTCAGATATAACTATAGCTCCCATATATATGTTTCATCCGATTTTCATACCTCACATTCGTAATATGCATTCGATAACAATTATATTTGACACCGGCCATCAGATACTGCTCGAAAATGCCTCTGCCAAATTTTATCGAGATCGGTTCAGATTTTTGTGTGTAGCTTTAATACACATCTTCATCCGATAAATGTAATATCAGACCAAATTGAGTAAATTTTTTCATATTCAACCGAATTTTTCCATTTGGTGAAACTCGGTCAGGTCTATCTATTGCTCCAATAAATATTATTTAATATAATTCTTATCGAAGTCACATCATTTACTATACAGCAATGCTATTTCGTACTAGAGGTACAATAGTCTCCCAAATTGTGACTGCTCTAAAGCCATTATATGCATTTAAATAAGTTTCATAGTTGGTATGATGTACTTCACATAAATTACCAATATAAGCCTTTTTCTTGCGGGAGCTCTACTAAATACGCGTAGTGATGTAGGGTATTATAAAGTGGGGTTCGCCCGACTTTTGACCTTTTCTTACTGGTTTTATAAATAAAAATGTGTGTTTAATAATATGAATAAATAACTTTATTTAAAAGAAATTACATTTTTTGTTTTTATTGAAATGCGCAATTGTGAATATTAATTTTCTATTCTTGAGATGAAAACCAGTAAAGAAAGTCTTAAATTCGGGCTGGGCCGACTTTATGATACCCTACACCACTTTGCTAATTTAGTAGAGCTCCACATAACAATTAAAAGTTTTTATGGGAGAATTAAATCATACACGCTATGATTAAAGTTATAATTTAAAGTTCAAAAGACTAACTATGCCGAAGCATTTGCATATTTTAAATATGGGAGCTATATCCAAATCTGAACCGATCTGCATAAAATTTGACAAAGATATTTCTGAGCTGTATTTGATATATTTCCCCAAATATTGTTGTTAAAAAGTGCATATTACGGCTGCGGAGGACTACAATAACAAATCGGATGAACAATATATATTGGAGCTATATCAGAACCGATTCCATTCCATACTATTCGGGCTGATATTACACGTTTGGTGCACAATAAAATGCAAATTGGACGAAGATATACAGTGGTGGCCAAAACATATGCAACAAATATTAGTTTTTTAAGAAGTCCTCTAAAAAAAATATTTTCTAAAGGAAACAAACGGAACTTGTTATAAATTTTTTTAGCTCATTTTATTGGTTAACAGAAAATAAAATTTAATCCATACTTATAACAAAGAAAACATAGAAAATTTGTAGATATTCAATATAGTCTAATATTTGGTTGGTCAAAACATATGCAACCAATCATTGTGTTAAATTGTTTGTGCAAGAATATTAATATTTTGTAGCAAATCCTTTATTTTTAATTACAGCCTGACATCGGCGACGCATGGACGATATAAGGTTGTCAATAAAATGTTGAGGAATCGATTTCCAGGCCTCTTCCAACCTGTTGTACAAAATATTCGTATTTGTACAATTTTCACGATTGATTCTTTGATTGACGATTTCCCAAAGGTTCTCAATGGGGTTTAAATCAGGTGATTGCGGTGGCCATTGCATTACTGCAACATCATTTTGTGCTAACCACGATTTAACAACTCTTGAAGAGTGTTTGGGGTCGTTGTCGTGCTGGAATATCCATCGCAATGGCATCTCATACTCTGCATATGGTAGCATTACCGTTTCCAATATGTCTTTGTACATGTACTGATCCATTATTCCATTAATTCTATGCAATGGACCTACTCCTGCAGCAGAAAAACACCCCCACACCATTACGCTGCCTCCTCCATGTTTCACTGTCTTTGTACAGTATCGAGCTTGGAGCCGCTTATTAGGTGGTCGCCGTACATAACGCATACCATCGCTACCAAAGACGTTAAATTTGGATTCGTCGCTAAACAATACAGTTCTCCATTTCATTTCTGTCCAATGTAAATGCTCCTTTGCAAACTGCAAACGCTTTTTTTGATTACGTATGGAAATAAGAGGTTTTTTTGCTGGGCGGCGGGCTGGAAGGGAGGCATCATTTAGACGTCTGCGAATAGTCCGATCAGAAATTTGCATTGGGAGTGTTGCAGCAATTTTTGAGGATGTGATAAAAGGATCTTTTTTCACTTTTTGGATTATTAAATTGTCCGTACGATTAGTTGTTTTGCGAGGTCGACCTCCGCTGTGTTGTACCGAAACATCCGAATTCTTTTTAAAATTCGCAATAATGCGAGAAACTGAACTTTTATGCACCTTGTATTTTAGTGAAATATTTTTTTGTGACATTCCTTCGGAAAAATCGGCCACAATACGTTTTCTTAGCTCGATTCCGAACTTATCCCGCGCCATAATTAAATATCTTTTTTTTACTTTTAATCGAAATTCTACTGCTAATTTGTGCAAGGTTATCCGTGATTAATACAGTTTCAACAAATATATTATGAAAACACGTGAGAAAAAGTGGTAAAAATACCGTTATCCGTAAATGATCGAAGAGTTGCATATGTTTTGTCCATATCCATTTTTAGGTTATCGATAAACATAAAAAAAAATTGACAAAATCAAAACCAGATGTTTGTTCTGGTACATATGATCGGTGTCTAAGTTACTACAGAGGAATATAGATGTATTATTAACGTATTGCTTGGAACAAAAATTGCTTTTATGAGTCATTTTACAATATGTGATGTCCAGTTGCATATGTATTGGCCACCACTGTATATGGGAGCTATATCTAAATTTTTCCGATTATCTCCAATTTCAATAGGGTTTGTCCTTGGGCCAAACAAATGATTTGTGCAAAATTTCATCTGGATCGGGTAAAAAACGCGAACTGTACTTTGTTCACAAAAATACATGAACAGACGGTCGGACAAGCATAAATCGACTCAGAATGTGATTCTATGCAGATCATCAAAAGGAACTATGGGTCTATCTCGTTTCCTTTTGCCTGTTACAAACAAATGCACAAAGACATAATACCTTGTGGTGTAGGGTATAAAAAGAACACCACCCTGTTTGTGATTTAATAATATGTAAATTGCCGATATTTTGCCGATTTTTAAAAAAAATCAAATGCCGATTTTTTTCTGAAAAAAATTGAATATTTTTTTCTTGAAATTTTGTTGGCAGCCCTGCTTTTAAACCATATTTTACCTATAGAAAATTATTTCTTTCCATTGAAGATTTTTTTAATCTACAAAATAATTGCTAAAGTAGTCATATCCTTGGAAGTCCTTAAAGCTGTCTTTTATTTAAATAGCCTATAAATCTATAGAACTTTTCCTTCTAAAAAAATATCATTTAATTGTCTTTCTTCAATAGAAGAACCGTAGAGAATCTCTTTCTCTGGGAGTTCGTTTACAATGGAAGATGAAATAAAAGTAAAATTTCCTCACTCTCCACTTAAGGCTACGCCGGCTAACAATTATTTCATAGAACTCAATTACACCTTTAAATCCATTACATTGTTGTTTGTGGCTAATGAAGCATTTATGGTTTTATTTTCAGTTGGAAACATTTTTGGCATCCAGTGGCTGCAACAAAGTTGTTTCCTTCCAAGCTACTGGAATGGTTTTTGCCATAGGACCAGTTTTAATGTTCTTTTTTCATTCATTTGTTGCTGTTTGTGGCTCTTCAATTAAATTCGAAATTACAATTGCCAGCCATTCCACCCTAGTGAGTGGTGGAGCAGTGGTGGCAAAGTGGCTAAATCTCTAACCAGCGGCATTTACAGAGGTGGTTCGTTGATTGCAATAACATTTCAAGGCACTTAAATCAGTCGCTGTTTTTTTTTTTCAAATCCGCTAGAATTCCACAAAACTCCCCGGAGATAAATGTTAGATTCGGTGAGTTTGGTTTGGTGGTGGGGTTGCACTCAACATTGGCATTTATTAGCTAGATTTTTTTCTTTTTAGTTTTTTCCTCAAATTGAAAATGTTTTACCTGTTGCCCGATATGGCCTGAAATCAAGTTGTTTTGACCATTTATGTAATTTGTGGTATTTAAGTGTTTTGTTAGGCAAACTTTAATGGAGGGAAAGCCGTAGAGATAAGCAGACATATTTTCTATGAGGCAAACGATTTTTTTTTCTTTTTGAAAATTGTTACAAAGCATTTTATTTTCTTGACCATTTTACAACTGTGAAATGAATATTTTAGTATTTATTAAGTTCAACTTGTTGTTGTTTTTGCAAAGGGGGAAACTATGGACTTTAAGGAGGGGTTTTATTGCCCGGCAACAGATCGTGTCCTTGGTTCACTCGAAGAAAAATGTTAATTATTTTAATGTGAAAAGAAAAGCCATGAAACACATTATGTCCAAGAACAATTTAAATTCAGACTTTGGTGAAAGTCTTCGGGAGAAGAGTTAAGTCTCTCCGATGAGCCCATCCGAATCAATTATTATATAGCTTCAAATCCACAGAATTCAATATCAGCACTAGACATATAAACAGGAATACAAAGATAGGATCCAATTCCAAAATTTAGAAGAAAAAAAAAAAACAGTAAGGAAAGGTCAAAAGTCGGGCGGGGACGTCTATGTGATACCCTACACTACAATGCGTATTTAGTAGAGCCTCCGTAACAAAAAAAGTTTATATTGGGATTTTATGAGAAGTAGATCATACCAACTATGAACCTTGTTTGAATGCGTATCATTGCTTTAGAGTAGCCACAATTTGGGGACTTTATCCAGCTTTGAATCGACTTTCAACAAATTTGACGGAGGCTTTTGTACCTCTATCTGTATAGTGCACGATTATATTAAAAAATGTTTATTGAAGAAATAGATATACCAGACCGAGTTTCACAAAATGCTAAAATTCGGTTGAATATGGAAAATATCGATCCAATTTGATAAAATCGGATGAAGATGCATATCGAAGGTACATAAAAATCTGAACCGATACTGATAAAATTTGCAGATGTGTTTTCCAGCAGTATCTGATGCCCGGTATTAAATATCATTGTTGTGGAGTGCATATTACGCATGTGCGGGACTTAAACACCAAATCGGTTGAAAAATATATATAGGGGCTATAGCTATATCCTTACCGATTTTTACCAAATTTGAAGTAGTTGTTTCTAGGAAGAATTCTGTCGGAATTGCCAAAATTCAGTCTATTTGAGCTGATATTAACCATTTGGTGCAGAATAAACCTGGAAGATATATCCAAATTTCATCCGATCTCGATAAAATTTGAGCAAGGTATTTTTGAGCTTGATAAGTTATCTAGAATTAAATATCATTCTTGTGGAGTGCATTTTACGCATGTAAAGACTTGAGACCCCAAATCGGAAGAAACATATATATGAGACCTATAGCTATATCTTAATCGATTTTCACCAAATTTGAAGCACTGGTTGCTAGGATGAATTCAGTCTCAATTGCCAAAATTAAGTCCATTTGGGCCGGTATTAGCCATTTGGAGCCCAATAAACCTGATATCGGATGAAGATATATATGGGAGCTATAGCCAAATCTGAATCGATGTTGATAAAATTTGGCAAAAGTATTTCTGAGCTGTATTTGATGTCTGGTACCAAATATCATTCTTATGGAGTACAGTTTACGAATGTGATGGACTTAAGCACCAAATCGGATGAATCAGATACGTGGGAGCTATAGCTATATCTGGACCGATTTTCTTTAAATTATAAGCACTTGTTTCTAGACTGAATTCGGTCGGAATTGTCAAAATTTACTCCATTTGAATTGATATTAACCATCTGGTGCATAATTAACGTGAAATCGGATGAAGATATATATGGGAGCTTTATCAAAATCTGAACCGATCTTGATACAATTTGGCAGAGGTATTTCTGGGCTGTATCTGATATCTGGTACCAAATATCATTCTTGTGGAGTGCATATTACGAATGTGAGGGACTTACACCAAATCGAATAAAACATATACTGAGTGAGATGAAAAACCTCCAACCAACTTCAGACTGCTGTCATTTCTAAACCACTCGTCCGACTGCTGTTAAAATTATTACAGTGATAGCTCATTATATTGTTTCCAAGCGTACAAAAGCATTTTGGTGGGAGTTTTCCAGAAAAAAAGTTATTCGTGATGGAATTTAAGCGTGAGAGTGTGATTTCTTTATATTCGGCTGGAAAACCACAAATGGCTATCGTTAGAGAACTCCAGCATTTAAATGTGAATAAATCTGTTGTGGCTCGTACCATCGCTCGTTACCGTGATACTGGTAGCGTAGCCCGACGTCAAGGAAGTGGACGGAAGAAACCAGCAACATCAGCAGAAATGGTTCGAAAAGTAAAGAAGCGACTTGATCGAAACCCGCGTCGCTGTGGCCGAAAATGGCTCGTGAGCTGAACATATCGCACACATATTCCATTCGGCAAATATTGAAAAATGAGCTCGGGGTAAAGTCAATGAAATTCGAAAAAGGGCAAGAATTTATACCGCAACAGAAAAGAAATAGACTCAAAAGAGCTCAACTCAAAAGTGTTGCTTCGCTTGGCCGAAAATGGTGAACTGCCGAATTTGGTTTTCTCCGATGAGAAAACATTCGTTGTCCAGCAGTTTGTAAACAAACAAAATGATCGTTTTTACTTGCCAAAGATGTCAGCTGAAAATGTGCACCTTCGGTTGGCCACCAGACCGGACACTCAAGCGCCGGCCATGGTGATGGTGTGGGCCACCATAACAGTCGATGGTTGCTCTCCGCTCGTATTAATCGACCGTGGCATCAGAATAAATGCCGAAAATTATGGCGAAAATATTCTGGAGGGTGTATTAAAGCCTTGGGCACGCAAACATTTTGGCCGCAGACCTTGGACATTCCAACAGTACTCAGCACCATCGCACTCAGCACGCGCCACCCAAGAATGGTTACAAAATGAGGTTCTTCGCTTCATTTCCAGCTCACAATGACCACCAAAATCTCCGGATACCAATCCGTTGAACTATTGTGTCTGGAGAATTTTGGAAAGCAAGGTTGGCACTAAAAAATACCAAAGTGTCGATCACCTCAAGCAAGCGCTTCGTCGGGAATGGTCCAAAATACCGCTGAGCAAAATTTGTTTTCAGTGGCCGTTTGAAGGCCATAATTCGTGCCAAAGGTGACCAATTCGAACAAATCTAAATTTATTCTACAATTTGATGCTATTTCCGACATTCATGTATATGGGAGCTATAGCTATATCTGAACCAAATTTGATGTAATTAGGAAATTTGGGAAATTTTATCCCAATCGGATAATAAATGCGACCTTCAGTTATTTACAAAAATATGTGGACAGAATGATGGACGAACAGACGGCCTGACATGCATAAATCGAATCTGAAAGTTTATCTAAGAAGATCCTCAAAATTAACTATGGACCTATCACGCTTCCTTCTCCATGTTACAAACAAATGCACCACTATGTGGTGTACGGTAAAAAATCCTTAAACTGACTTATATTTCAAACTCTGCTTTCAAAACTTAGAAGAAACCCAATTTCTTCAAACTAACCTTCGTTTCAAACTCTTCACCAAAATTTATAGCTGAAGAGTCCTAAAATTTTCGAGTGTAGGCCAAGCTGAATAACATTTCTTGCAAATTTACTTTAATGATATTGGTCATCAGCGTCATTCGTTGAATACAACATCCTCTGATGGTCCTATCTTCATTTCGATCATCTTCAAATATACCAACTTACTTACATGCCACCCGCTGAGCTTTAAAGCTCTTAATGAACCTAATCGCTGTTGTTGTTACTCGCCATGCGTCTTCTGGCAATGATGATGATCTGGGAGTCTGTGTGATGTAAGTCGTCTTTGATCAGGTCGGGATGAAATGTTTAACAGGATTTTAGTTTTGTTTTTTGTTTTTTTTTTTTGAATAAAATTTTCGAACACATGTGGCGAGGCGACAGTAACTTCCATTAATGCAGTGAGGGAAGAAGTTTGAAGGTAAACACAAGTTGAGTCACTATGAATATAAAGCTGCAATGTGACGACAACATAATTCCGAATCCATTCGCCGTTGCTATGCAAATAAAAATGCATACGCATGCATCGCAAGGAGATTTGTGCTAAATGTGAATTTCGAGTGTTTTTGATGGAAATTATGATGTGCTTTGGGCTTCCCGAAAAAAAACAACAATTGATGGGAACAAAAACATCGTTGAATTACTTGGAACTTGTCATAGTAATAGGGGTGTCGCTTCGGATAGTGGTGTCATGCCATAATCCCCACGGATATAATCCCCATTACAATTATGGGGATCATCACCGTTTTTCGGTAAATGGGGATTATATCCAAAAAATAATCCCCAGAAATTGGCGGACATAATCCCCATAACAGTTGGGATTGTGTCCAAAACGATTGCGGTCATAAATTTTTCCGAAGGGGTCACAGAAGAGATTCGTACTAGAGCGGTGCGGAAAGTATTAAAAGGTGCTGAATGTGGAAGTTAAGGGAACAGTAGTGATAAAACCCTTTAATTTGAAATGAGTCCATTGCGTAATAGATGAACCAAAGGATTTTTGGAAATTCGCACTATAAGTGTACGATTGGTACCATTTCGTATCATTGAGCTTAAAACTTGAAATTTAGAATGGGAATCAAGATTGAGGTGTAGTCGATGTAAGGAGGTAGTTTTGGAAGTGTGTACTCATGTATACGAAAAGTACTAAACTGTACTAAATTTTGTAAAATTTGAATTTGGAGGAACGGAAGGAACTGAAATCCTGAAATTTAAAATTAACATTACTGGTGGAGAATATCCCAATGGATATGGAGGGAGTTTTCGTAATTTGTACTTATGCGCACGAAAAGTACTAAATGGTACTAAATTTGGTATAATTTCGATTTGGCTGAACCAATAGGGCCGGAATACTGAAATATGTAAATATCTTTACTATTGCATTGTAGGATTAGGGTATGTAGGGAATGGTACTTAATTTGGTACAATTTATATTTTTTCAGCAAACCGATAGGGATTGAATCCTGAAATTTGGATTTGGGATTACTTTGGGAGTGTAGGATTAATGTATACAGGAAGCTTTAGAAATTCGTACATATGTTCATTAAATGGTACTAAATTTGGTACAAATTGGAGTTGTGGTGAACCGATAGAGCTGGAATTCCGAAATTTTGAAATAAGATTTCTATGGGATTGTATGTTTGAGGTATGGAGGTAGTTTTGGCAATTCGGAGTGTAGGATTGTGGTATGTAGGAAGTTTTGGAAATGCGTACTTATGTGTACTATATAGTACAATTTGGTATTATGTGAACATATAGCGCTTGAAATTTGAAGTTCGGTATTAGAGCTGCTGTTCATGTGGAGCCTGGACGTATGGAGTTGGTTTAGGAAATGTGTACTATGATTGTACGAAAAGTACAGAATGGTACTAAATTTAGTATTGGGTGAAGGGATAGGGCTGAAATCCCTAAAGTTTATGTAGATTTCACTTTTGGCGTCTGTCGTTAAAATATGGTTTTGAAATTCGGTATTGTGTAAAGGGATAGAACAGGTATATAGAAATTTGATATTGAGGTCTCTATTGGTATCTTGTGTTCAGATCTTGTTTTGATTTTGAAAATGCGTACTATAATTGTTCCAAAAGTACCAAAAGTTATTCATTTTGGAACACTCTTGGTTTCTAGGATGGAAGGATGTAGATTGTTTTGGATATGCGTACTATTTGATGAAGGGTTAGAACTGAAATTCCGAAATTTGATATTAAGGATACTGTTGGAATCTGATGTTGAGATATGAAGCTTGTTTTTAGAAAGTACGAAAGGAGCCGAATGTTACTAAATTTGGTATTGGCTGAAGGGATAGAGCTGAAATTCTGAAATTGGATATTGAGGTCACTGTTGGCATCTAGGGCTTACATATGGAGAATTTATGGATATCCTCCTCGGTAAATTTCAAAAGGAAACATTTAGAAGTCTTCTCAAAGAAATTCTGACATGGGCCTGCATAGAAAAATTTCCGTCATATGTAGGGGTACTCCTTACGAACCTCAAACACGAAATTTGAAAAAAATCGTGGACAATATTTTCGCAAAAATCATCGAAATACTGAATATTGGGGGGTATTGTTGCATGGGGGGTATGCGATATCGTGGACCTATTTAAATAATTCTATTCTAGGGGGTAAAGTACTCATGAATAACTCCTTGTGTAGAAGTTCAGTTGAAGTTTTTTTTGTTTAATGCGATTAAGAAGTCCCAATAGATTTATTGGACAATACTGTTACCAAAGACCGATACGGTACTAGCAGAGCTATAAAGAATATTTCTTCAAGGACTAGCGGAGCTATAAATGTAGATTTTTTTAAGAAAATCATTCCAAGGACCAGCAGAGCTATAAACGTGGATTTTTTAAAGAATATTTCTCCAAGGACCAGCAGAGCTATAAACGTGGATTTTTTAAAGAATATTTCTCCAAGGACCAGCAGAGCTATAAACGTGAATTTTTTAAAGAATATTTCTTCAAGGACTAGCGGAGCTATAAATGTAGATTTTTTTAAGAAAATCATTCCAAGGACCAGCAGAGCTACAAACGTGGATTTTTTAAAGAATATTTCTCCAAGGACCAGCAGAGCTATAAACGTGGATTTTTTTAAAGAATATTTCTCCAAGGACCAGCAGAGCTATAAACGTGGATTTTTTAAAGAATATTTCTCCAAGGACCAGCAGAGCTATAAACGTGGATTTTTTAAAGAATATTTCTCCAAGGACCAGCAGAGCTATAAACGTGGATTTTTTAAAGAATATTTCTCCAAGGACCAGCAGAGCTATAAACGTGGATTTTTAAAGAATATTTCTCCAAGGACCAGCAGAGCTATAAACGTGGATTTTTTAAAGAATATTTCTCCAAGGACCAGCAGAGCTATAAACGTGGATTTTTAAAGAATATTTCTCCAAGGACCAGCAGAGCTATAAACGTGGATTTTTTAAAGAATATTTCTCCAAGGACCAGCAGAGCTATAAACGTGGATTTTTTAAAGAATATTTCTCCAAGGACCAGCAGAGCTATAAACGTGGATTTTTTAAAGAATATTTCTCCAAGGACCAGCAGAGCTATAAACGTGGATTTTTTAAAGAATATTTCTCCAAGGACCAGCAGAGCTATAAACGTGGATTTTTTAAAGAATATTTCTCCAAGGACCAGCAGAGCTATAAACGTGGATATTTTAAGGAATATTTTCCAAGGACCAGCAGAGCTATAAACGTGGATTTTTTAAAGAATATTTCTCCAAGGACCAGCAGAGCTATAAACGTGGATTTTTTAAAGAATATTTCTCCAAGGACCAGCAGAGCTATAAACGTGGATTTTTTAAAGAATATTTCTCCAAGGACCAGCAGAGCTATAAACGTGGATTTTTTAAAGAATATTTCTCCAAGGACCAGCAAAGCTATAAACGTGGATATTTTAAGGAATATTTTCCAAGGACCATCAGAGCTATAAACGTGGATTTTTTAAAGAATATTTCTCCAAGGACCAGCTGAGCTATAAACGTGGATTTTTTAAAGAATATTTCTCCAAGGACCAGCAGAGCTATAAACGTGGATTTTTTAATGAATATTTCTCTAAGGACCAGCAGAGCTATAAACGAGAAGTTTTTAAAGAATATTTCTCCAAGGACCAAGGTAATGTTTTACACACGTCGAGGGAATGCCTAGCATTAACGAAAACTAGGCGGTACCCATAGCCGATGGCATATGTGATCGGTTGTTCACCGAAATACTCGCTTCCATGAAAGTGAAGTTAAACGAAGTTAAGTTTTGGTGAAAATGATGAGCAAACGCCTGATAAATTTGATGTCATAGAGTCATTAGGTATTCGATTACGAAGTTCGTAGAAATAAAAAAAGCTTTGAAATTGACACGAATCCATTTATTCTTTTCAGTGCTGGAGACACAAAAATAGTTCTTGAAATCAATAATCTGAATCACCACTCCCAGGGACCCCAGTTATCTACTATAGGTCTTATGTAGTAGGAAGGTTTTACATTCTATATTGACGTCATATTCCTGTCTTTGGAATACATACCAACCCAATTTCCCCTGTCTATCGCTTCCGGCAAATTGTTTGTTCCTGTCCATTTTTCTTCTTATCTGTCTCCTCTCCTAACAAAAGGATCCTGATCATCGGCAAGCCCATACCGTCGAACTAAGCGTTAATCATCTAAGTGATCATCACCTAGTTGACGAATACAACCCTATTGCCGAGAACTTCCTTCATTGAACCTTCTCCGAGTAAAGCATAAACTGAAACTAGAATAAATCACAATTTCACATCTCAAAATGGAATAAATTTAAAAATTCCAATTCTCCAGAGATTTCAGAATCGACATTCCCTATAACGCGAGAGTATTTTTGTTACATCTCCAGCTTTGAAATCAGTAGCCTGTGTGTGATCGGCGGTTTGATTTGTTTAATATCTTCTTTATTTATGTTGTCGATATGCTGTCGACAAGTCGGATGCCGACCAAGCTGACGACTGATCGCTGTTGCAATGTGCAATGGTTTGTTGTTGGTGTTTTTCTTTTTTACTTCCAACTGGCATAATATCCTCACAACTTTGTTGGCCATCCAGAGCTGAAGAGATGACAATGGTTGGATGGCTGTGTGGCTGACTGGTAGGTTGGCATGTTCCATGGACATCATCTACTAGTTCCCAGCATGTGGTGGGTACATTATTATTGTTGTCAATTACCCAGTTGGTAACATTTAATGTTGAATAATCATCGACATGCAACATTATGTGGCAAGTTATGGTCACCAGCAAGATGTCTTATATGAATGTTGCATTTACAACTTCAGAATGCATTACACACACACACACACACACACCATAACATATCGTATGCATGTAATTTAAATTAATAAAAATTAAATGTTGTCATACCATGGGGAGTTACTTAAGCGCACGAACAGCAGTGACGTTTACATTTGGGTATTGTTTTTTTGGTGCAGTGCCTGCCGGATGGCTGCCTAGCTAGTGACCAGCATGCTGAAGAGCTAATGCGATTATTTGGTTAACTAAACGTTTTAACAAAAAAAAAAACATTTTCTTAGTGAATGCATGTGGTTTGGAGGCGTACTATGCGACAGTCTTGTACTTTTTTAATTTTTTTGGAACAATTTTCCTTTCAGGTAATGTCTGGTATTATTCTAATTTTAAATTACAATTCTGTATTTTAAAATTAAAAACTGAAAAATATATGCTGGTCATGCGATGTTTTACATCTCCCCATATAACGCTATATATATTAATGAGAGGGTAAAGTCATTGACTGTCTGACTAAAAGATTCATCAACGCCCAGACGAAATGGTTGTAGCTAGAATCCTGAAATTTTGAGTTAGGGTTACTTCTGATCCGAAGGGGTCAGATAAGGCTTTTTAAGGGTTTTTGGAAATTCGTACTAGAACGGAACGGAATTTAGCACAATTTGAATTTGGAGGAATGAATTGAGCTGGAATACTGACATTTGAACTCAACATTACTGGCGGAGTGTAGGGTTGGGATATGGAGGAAGTTTTAAAAATTTCTACTTATGTGCCAGTGAAGTACCAAATGGTTCTTAATTTGGTAGATATATAGAGCTGGAATTCTGAAATTTAGAAATAAGATTACTACTGCAATCCAAGACTAAGGATTGTAGGTAGTTTCGGAAATTCGTACTTATGTGTACTACAGGGTAAGATGCAACCAACTTCAGACTGCTGTCATTTTTAAGCCACTTGTCCGACGGCTGTTAAAATTATTCCATTGACAGCTCATTATATTGTTTACACGCTTACAAAAGCATTTTGGTGAGAATTTTCCACAAAAACAAGTAAAATAGTATCAGTCGGTTTTACCGACAGATGTATACCCCCAGCCTTGAGTTTGAGACACTATTTCTTGTACTTTATATGAGATATGTGCAAATTTTCGGAAAATGGAAATATGCGTCAAGTAACAGATATAGCTGACCGAAGTATTCCATTTTCATACTTCATCTAATACAGATAAAATATATTGGTTTGTGCAAAATTTGAAGGAAATCGAACATTCGTATCCAATTTTATCATCTTCACAACAGATCTTATGTTAACAATAATGTTTGTATGTGGGAAATTTGAGGAGATGGATGGATGCATTTGGATGCTTCTTTCGAATTCCTTGAGCGTTTTGTTTTAAAAAATCTTGAACCTTACCTCCCAGAAAAAATGGTCCGATCTCTACGATTTTTATAACAGATCTTGTATTGATGAAAATATTGAGAAGCTCCAATACTGAATAGAATCGTATGTTAAATTTGCGTTTTACGAGCTTCATGTATGCTAAAAATGTTGACCCTTTGTGGGGGAGGTATCAGAAGGAGTGGACCGATGTATTCTATCTTGGCACCGGACCTTGGGTTCATAAAATTATTGGGATATGTGAAATTTGAAGACAATCGGACTTTTACATCAATTTTTTAAAATGTTGACCTTTTGTGGGGGAGGTACCAGAAGGAGTGGACCGAACTTGTCCATCTTCATACTTGACCTACTACTGACGCAAATATTAAGATTTGCAAAGTTTGAGCAAAATCGGATTATCGTTTCTCTTTCTGTGCAAAAAAAAAATATTTTTTTTTCAAATTTCGACCATTTGTGGGGGGAGGTACCAGAAGGAATGGACCGATATATTCCATCTTAACATCAGACCTTGGGTTAACATAAATATTGTCATATGTGAAATTTGAAGACAATCGGACTCTTAAATCACATTTTATGAGAGTTGTAATTACTCAAAATTTTGTCCATTTGTGGGGGAGGTATTTGATGGAGTGGACCGATATTGTCCATTTTCACACCTGACCTAGCACTGACGCAAATATTAGGATTTGCAAAATTTGGAGCAAAATCGAATTTTCCCTTCTCTTTCTGTGCAAAGAATAAATTGTTTGCAAATTTCGACCTTTTGTGGGGGAGGTACCAGAAGTTGTGGACCGATATTGCCCATCTTCGAACTCGATCTAAGTTTGACAAAAATATTACGATGTACCAAGTTTGGACCAAATCGGATACTCCCTTCGAGAGTTATCGTGCGCACCAGCCAGCCAGACTCCAAATTTGCGGCTTTGGTCCTAAGAGACCTAGGGTCTAAAACAGTTATTTCGACTAGGCACGTTGCGACCGTATCAAATGATATATACCCTCTGTAGCCATATGGCTGAGGGTATAAAAAATTGGTGAATAATGTAGCTAAAATCATCAATTTAGGGAGGTACTATTATATGGGGGTTGTATCAGAATGTGGATCTGCACAGACAATTTTCTACCTTGGGCTGCAGTATCCATTACGAATTTCAAATACCAAATTTGAAACAATTCCGATGAATAATGTCGCTAAAATCATCAAAATACCAAATATACAGAGGTACCGTTATATGGGGGCTATAAGAAGACGTGAACCTGCGCAGACAATTTTCTGTCGTAGGCTGTAGTATCCGTTGCGAACTTCAAATATCAAATTTGAAACAATTCTGGTGAAAAATGTCCCTAAAATCATTAAAATTCCGAATATTGGGAGGTACCGTTATATGCACAGACAATAATCTGTCTTAGGCTGTAGTGTCCATTACGAACTTTAAATACCAAATTTGAAAAAAATTCCGGTGAATAAATTCGCTAAAATCATCAAAATACCGAATATCGGGAGGTACCGTTATATGGGGGCTTTACGAAGAGGTGGACCTGCGCAGACAATTTTCTGGCTTAGGCTGTAGTATTCATTATGAACTTCAAATACAAAATTTGAAACAATTCCGGTCAATAATGTCGCTAAAATCATCAAAATACCGAATATCGGGAGGTACCGTTATATGGGGGCTATACCAAAACGTAGGTCCATGGCCCATTTTCAATACCAAAAGTCCTGCAGACATAACATACATTTGAGCAAAATTTTATCAATCTACTTCAATTCGTTCGGAAGCTAGAGTGTTTTCCACAGACGGACAGACAGACGGACATCGTTAAATCGACATAGAATTTTATGCTGATCAAGAATATATATACTTTGTGGGGTCTAAAATGTGTATTTCGAGGTGTTACAAACGGAATGCAAACTTAATATACCCTCCATACTATGGTGGAGGGTATAAAAATAAGATTGCTGTTGCAGTGTAGGATTGGGTTATGTTATGCTTAGTACTTATGTGTACTAAATGGTACCAAATTTGATTTAAATTTGAATGAACCTATAGCACTGGTGTCCTTTTATTTGCAATTATTTTTGAAAATGGGTAGGGGTGAGATTATGCTGAGTTTTTGGAAATTTGGACTAGAAGTGTTTTTAGACTACACATGAACAGCGACCCCAATACCAAATTTCAGATTTTAAGCACTATCTGTTCACCCAATACCTAATTGTACCAAATATCGTACTATTTAGTACTTTGCGTGCACTTGTTGCACACATTTGTAAGACCACCTCTTTTTCACGAACCTACAACCAATAGGGAACCCAATGCAAATTTTTTACTCTAATACCAAATTTCAAAATTCCACCTTTATTTGGTCTCCTTAAAGCAAACTGTTACAAAATCAGTACCATATCGTACAGTGGGTACACTTAGTACAACATTTATATACCACCTTCACATATGAAACTCACTATCCAACCTTGATTCTCATACCAAATTCCAAGTTTTTAGCTCTACTGGTTTAAATAATACCAAATGGTTCCATTTTAGATATTTAGTACTATTGAAATTTTCGTAACTTTTTAGTTCGAATTTCTCGAAATCCTTTCGTACATTTATCCTGTACTCCATCTGTGACTCTCATACCAAATTTCAAGCTCATTTCGTTTGTTTAGTACAAAGTATTCAATTTTTAGTACATTTTAGTTCTTTTCGTACTCTTTTTGTACGAATTTCCAAAAACCCAGCCTTATCACACGCCTACGCACCAAAACTGATCCTCGTGCAAAATTTTTAGATTCCAGCTTCAACCATTGCGTGTAGGCGTTGATTGATAGATCAGTCAGTGGTTAAACTGAAGCTTGAAGAGAATCACATGCTTATTTTGCATTTTATGAGCGTCTTGGTTAATCATAATTTTGACTCGTTGTTTTGGAGGTACTGTATGGAGGGGCCCGATCTATCTATCTTCACACCAGCTTGGTTGTTGATAGAAATATTAGAAATATTAGAAATTTGTAAAGAATGGGATGTTAATTTTGCGTCTGTGAGAGCTGTGGCTATTCAACCTTTTAATCACTTGTTGGAGAGGTACCACAAGGAGTCGTCCGATATATTCCATCTATACTATTAGAGTTATTAGAAAATTTCGGATGCTCGAAATTAGAAACAATGGTACTCCTATTTCATAATTTAATAGGGATATGATTATTTAAAACAAGTGAAAATACCCTCCACCATTTGAAACGAATTAGAAACCTTTAAAAAAATCCATTAAAAATTCAGTTAGATCTTTAAAATACCTAATATCGGAAGGGCCGATATATGGGGGATATACGATATTGTGGACCTATATAGACAAATCTATGTCTGGGGGTAAAGTACTCAGGGACTACTTGTGTGGAGTTTCAGACAATTCCGTTGAAAATTGTGGCTAAAATCATCAAAATACCGAATATCGCGGGGTACAGTTATATGGGGGCTATACGATATTGTGGACCAATTCTCTTCCAGAGGATAATGTACTCAGAAGCAACTCCTGTTGTGGATTCTCAGACAGTTTCACTGAAAAATGTGGCTAAAATCATAAAAATGCCGAATATCGCGGGGTGCCGTTATATTGGGGCTATACCATATCGTGTACCTATATAGATAATTATCTTCCAGGGGATAAAGTACACACAAGGAACTCTTGTGTGGATTTTAAGACAGTTCTGCTGAAAAATGTATCTAAAATCGTCAAAATACCGAATATCGGTGGGTACCGTTATATGTGGGATATACGATATCGTGGACCTATATAGACAATTCTCTTTCAGGGGGTTAAGTACACAGAAGGGACTTCTCGTGTGGAATTTCAGGCAATTCCATTACAAAATGTGGCTAAAATAATCAAAATGCCGAATATCGGGGGGTACCGTTATATGGGGGATATACGATATCGTGGACCAATATAGCCCATCTTCGAACTTGACCTGCCTGCAGGCAAAAGAGAGATCTGTGCAAAATTTTAGCTTCCTATCTTAATTCGTTTAGACTGTAGAGTGATTACAACAGACGGGCAGACGGACGGACAGGGCTAAATCGTCTTAGAATTTTACGCTGATCAAGAATATATATACTTTGTTGGTCTAAAATGATTATTTCGATGAGTTACAAACGGAATGACGAACTTAATGTTTTGGAAATCGGTAGGGGCTGGGTTTTTGGAAATTCGAACTAGAAGTGTTTTAAAAGTACTACAAAAAATAAAAAAGTAAAATTACCAAATTCGGTACATAGAGTAGGAAGAGCTATAATTGTGAAATTTTGGTATTAGGCATTTTTAGTACCCTGAATGGACAATTTGTTCAGTTTAACAAAAATTTTTTAATCGTAATCGTTTTGTACGATTCTTAGACTTTCACATTCTCAGACCCTAGGAGACAAGAGTGACCTGAATATCAGCTTTACCTCTTTATTCAATACCAAATTTAGTACGCATATCTAAAAAAATCTATATCTCTCCATGCTAGACACTAACAGTGATTTAAAATTAGTACTTTTAGAACGATCATAGTACGCATTTGCAAAACTTCTGTTTCTTCTTTCGACCACAGACACCAATAGTGACATCCATATCAAGTTTCGGGATTCCAGCTCTATCATTTACCCAATTTAGTACCACTTACTACTTAGTACAATTATAGTAGACATTTCCAAAACCGTCTCCATATCTAAAACCTAGATGCCAACCGATTTTTCCGTTTTTTTGCTCTATCCCTACACTCAGTACCAAATTTAGTAGTATTCAGTACTTTTCGTACAATCTTAGTACAAATTTCCATGTATATATAATATCTCAACTCCGATACCACATTTCCAAAACTACCACTTTATCACAAACTTAGCACCAACAGGAACCTTAACACGAAAGTTCCAGCTTTATCCGTTCACTCTACACCATTGTTCCAAATTTAGTACCATTTAGTACAGTTCACATACTTAGTACACATTTCCAAAACCACCTACATACGTCAAACTTACCTTGATTCTTATACAACATTTTTTTAGCTCTATCCATTCACATAACACTAAGTGGTACCATTTTAGAAGTTTAGTAGCATTTTAGAACTTTTCGTAACCTTGAAACTCGAATTTTTATAAACCCTTTAGAACATCTATTCTGCACTCCATTAGTGGCTCTCATTCCAAATTTTTGAACTCTAGCTCATTCCGTTTGTTCAATACACAGTATTCTAAATTGTACCACTTTAGAAGTGTAGTACCATTATAGAACTTTTCGTCACATTTAAGTTCGTATTTCCAAAAACCCTTTGGAAAATCAATGCTGCACTCCATCAGTTAATATCATTTCAAATTTCAGAAGCTCTTTCCGTTTGCCTAATACAAAATATTCAATTTTAAGTACATGTTAGTACTTTTCGCACTATTTTAGCACGAATGTCCAAAAACCCAGTCTTATAACACGCCTACTTTCCAAGACATACCCTCTTACAAAATTTGAAGATTCTAGCTTCAGCCGGTTCGTCTAGATTTTGATACTAGGTCAGTCAGTCAGTCAGTTATTTCACGGAAGCTTGAAGAGAATCGGGTGTTTATTTCGCATTTTATGATCGTCTCGGCTATCCATAATTTTGACCCGTTGTTTTGGAGGTACTGCATGGTGGGGTCCGATCTATCTATTTTCACCTCAGATTTTCTGCAGATAGAAATAGTAGGATTTATAAGGTTTGAAAAGAATCGCAATTTAATTTTGTTGTCTGTGAGAGCTATGTGTATTCAAAATTAAGACTGGTTGTTGGGGAGGTACAAGATGGAGTGGTCCGATCTATCCTATCTATTCTATTAGAGTTAGTAGAAATATTCGAATGTGTGAAATTTAATGACAATGGTACTTTTATTTTAAAAGGGATACGATTGTTCAAATTGTTTGAAAATAAAAAAAATCTGATGATATTTTCTAGTACTATGAATTCTCTTTAAAAAAGTTGACCTTTTATGTGGGAGGTACAACAACGCGTGAACCGATATTGCACATCGCCGAGCTCGATCTAAGTTTAATAATAGTATTATCATACACCAAGTTTGAACCAAAAAGGATACTCCCGAGAGTTGTTGTGTGTAACAGCAAGATATACTGATGGACGGACGGACACCGCTAGACCCCAAATGCCCTGAAAAGGATTTGGCCAAAAGAGACCTAAGACCTTGACTTTATCAATTGATATATACCCTCTGCATGACTGAGGGTATAATGAAATGGATTTTTAAAAGGTTTTTTTTAAGTTCTTTCTGGACGAGTATTGTCCAAAGACAAACAAGGACTTCCCGTTAAAAAATTAATTTTTTTTTATTTTTTTAAGGATTTAATTCAAATAACATGGATGGGCTTACTTAGGGAAACGACGATCATCCCAATAATGTTTTGAAGGGTGAGTACTGGATATTATATTACATTAAATGATCATTGATATCAATTTGGCATTTTCAAAACTTATACCGGTTTCATTTTCTGAAAATAATCTCCGCCGCCGAAGAATAAGACAATCCATAAATTCAATTCATACATTGATCTCTCATAAATTCTTGGCATTAATATCTTCGGCAATAAACTGACTTTTTTCGACAAAACAAACGTTTTTCATCTGAGACTAGGAAGAATTTTCGCCAATTGCCATTAAAGCTTTCCGTCTGGAAGATAAACAAGTTAAAAAGCAGTAAGTTCGGCCGGGCCGAACTTTTAATACCCTCCACCATTTGCAACGAATTTGGAAATTTTCAAAAAATAAAATCCTTAAAAAATTCTGTTAAAATTTTAAAAATACCGAATATAGCCGTTATTTTGGGGTCTATACGACGTGGACATACATAGGCATTGTTTGTCATAAGCCATTACCATATTCAAATTCGAAACGTGAAATAAACGGTGAATAATGTAGCTAAAATCATCAAAATACCGAATATAGGGAGGTACCGTTATATGGGGGCTATCCGAAGGCCTGGACCCGCACAGACAATTTTCTGTCACAGACTGTAGTTCCCATAACGAACTTCAAATACCAATTTTAAAACAATTCCGGTGAATAATGTCGCTAAAATCATCAAAATACCGAATATAGGGAGGTACCGTTATATGGGGGCTATATGAAGACGTGGACCTGCACAGACAATTTTCTGTCTTAGAGTGTAGTATCCATTTTGAACTTCAAATACCAAATTTGAAACAATTCCCGTGAATAATGTCGCTAAAATCATCAAAATACCGAATATCGGGAGGTACCGTTATATGGGGGCTATACGAAGACGTGGACCTGCACGGATAATTTTCCGTCTTAGGGTGTAGTATCCATTTTGAACTTCAAATACCAAATTTGAAACAATTCCCGTGAATAATGTCGCTAAAATCATCAAAATACCGAATATCGGGAGGTACCGTTATATGGGGGCTATACGAAGACGTTGATCTGCACGGATAATTTTCCGTCTTAGGGTGTAGTATCCATTTTGAACTTCAAATACCAAATTTGAAACAATTCCCGTGAATAATGTCGCTAAAATCATCAAAATACCGAATATAGGGAGGTACCGCTATATGGGGCTATATGAAAACGTGGACCTACATGGCCCATTTACGAACTTAACGTGCCTACTGGAAAAATAAACATGTGTGCAAAATTGTAGCCACCTATCTCAATTCATTCGAAAGATAGCGTGATTACAACAGACAGACAGACAGACGGACAGACAGACAGACGGACAGACAGACGGACATCGCTAAATCGACTTAGAATTTTACGCTGATCAAGAATATATATACTTTGTTGGGTCTGATATGAGTATTTCGAGGAGTTACAAACGGAATGACAAAGTTAATATACCCTCCATAGTATGGTGGAGGGTATAAAAAAAACTGAAGATAGCGTGACAGTAGCTAATGATGGGTGAAGAATACTTCAATTGCAAAAAACCCCGCCTGTATGGCTGCTCTCATAGACTATCATCACACACTGACACACACACATGCAGACAAATGACAAGTTGTTGACTTTTATTGGGAAGCAAAAACCGAAAAAAAAAACGAAAATGACGATGAAAATTAAAGACCGGCTTTTCTATGCTGGGAATTACTCTCGTAAATATTGGACATCGTTTGATGATGATGGTTAGCTTCTGTTTGACAGAGAATGCGACAGTCGAAAGGGGTCACCGGCAATTAGACGATCATCATTTAATGATTATAATTGAGAATATCTTCGTTTTTAATTGAAATGAATTGCGGTTTGTCATGCAGTCTATCGGTGGAATAGATAAACTCAAGTCTGCGGATAAGTTGTCACATAAAGTGGTTGACTATGGGCGATGTGGAAAAGATGAAAACGAATTGTGGAATAAGCCGGAAGCTTTCGAAAACTTTTTAATTAACATTCATAATTTCTTTTATTGCTTATATACTTTCATCAACATATATATACAGGGTGAGATAAAAAAAACTGCAACAAAGTCAAACGCCATAATTTTTACATATTTTTATAACCTCCACCATAGTATGGAGGGTATTTTAAGTTTGTCATTCCGTTTGTAACACCTCGAAATATACATTTTAGTATATATATTCTTGATCAGCATAAAATTCTATGCCGATTTAACAATGTCCGTCCGTCTATCCGTCTGTCCGTCTATGGAAATCACTCTAGCTCCCGAACGAAATGAAAATTTATTCAAATGTGTATTATGTCTGCAGGACTTTTGGTATTGAAAATGGGCCATGTATGTCCACATCTTCGTATAGCCACCATATAACGGTACCTCCCGATATTCGGTATTTCGAGCGACATTATTTACCGGAACTATTTCAAATTTGTCATTTGAAGTTCGTAACGTATACTACAGCCTGTGACAGAAAATTGTCAAGGCAGGTCCACGTCTTCTTATAGGCCCCACATAACTCTACCCCCTGATATTCGGTATTTTGATGATTTTAGCGACATTATTTACCGGAATTATTTCAAATTTTGTATTTGAAGTTCGTAATGGAACTATGCCAGAAAATTTTCTGTGCACGTCGTCGTATAGTCCCTAATATACGGCTACATTCGATATTTTTCAGATTTTAACAGGATTTTTAATGGATTCTAATTTTTTTAAAATTGCCAAATTTGTACCAAATGGTGGAGGGTATTCAAAGTTCGGACCGGCCGAACTTAAAGCTTTTTTTCTTGTTTTTTTATTGTATAAAAGCATAAAATGTCGGACATAGCATCAAATTTTAAAATAAGTTTAGATTTTTTCGAGTTGGTCACCTTTGGCATGAATTATGGCCTTCAAACGGCCACACGCATTCGATGAAGAATATCTTTGGTGTCAAACTTTTAAAATGATGTTTTGTGCGAGAAATTAGCAGAAACTTACATGAAGTGCAATATTATAAATGAACCGAACATCGACTGAATGTAATAGCAGTATATGGCATCATTAAGTCGGCCCTTCCCGACTTTTTTCCTCTTTTTTTGTTTTGTTTTTTTTGTTATTAATTAAGCCTTAAAGGACGAGATAAATGTTATCCTTTTAATCATGGATAACACCCTCGAATGGATATATCCGTTTTACTTACCGTCTTCTTATTTTATCAATTAGCCCTTTCCCATATTGCGAACTAAAAGTTCCATCGCACTCGACTTCATTGTTTGATACAACTTCTTTCGCTCAACTTCAGTTCCAGTCAGTAATATGTTCGACGACAAAAAAAAATATGAAACGACAATTGTTGCCAGTATGTACATCTGTCTCCCCCCAGAATAATGCTACCAACAGAGTAACCAAGTGGCTACCGTTCCGTTTTCTGATGTCGTCAACGACGGCACTCAGATGGAAATGAATAACTTTATGATAATTATGATGACAGACAGAAGCCTCCTTGAACGGCGAGTGTGCGTGCGATGCTGCTGGTTCAGTTTCCTGCTGGCGTTGGATACGGTTTCCAGTTTATCTTGGCTTTCAATACAATTTTAATTAAAGCGATTAATTATTTGTTGCATAAACGACGGAACGCCCAACGGCAATCATCTGAAGATGCTGGAAGATGGAGTTCGAGGTGACAGCGATGGCAGGATTGATGTTCTCATCGAACGAGTTGCATACATTGTTGCAAAGAATAGGAGATTGTTTTTTTATTCTCTCGAAAATTATTAATTGCTTAATTTAAAATTTATTAATTGCTGTAATCAAATAATTTCCTTGTCTCTCTCGCTGTGAAATTAATCTTGCAGTTCTCTTAACAAAAGATCATCCGGTTTTCTAGGAGAATACCTTCTGATGTTCTAGGTGAACATCTTCTGGTTTTCGATATAAGAAGACCTTCTGGCCTTCCTAAGAGAGGACTTTAGAAGACCTTCGCGTCTTCCATGAATTAAGACCTTATGTGAAAGAAGACCTTACGATCTTCCAAGAGAGAAGACCTCATGGTCTTCTATGATGGAAGACCTCATGGTCTTCTATGAGAGAAGACCTCATGGTCTTCTATGAGAGAAGACCTCATGGTCTTCTATGAGAGAATACATTATGGTTTCCTATGAGAGAAGACCTCATGATTTCCTATGAGGGAAGACATCATGGTCTTCTATGAGAGAAGACCTCCTCATGGTCTTCTATGAGAGAAGACCTCCTCATGGTCTTCTATGAAAGAAGACCTCCTCATGGTCTTCTATGAGAGAAGACCTCCTCATGCTCTTCTATGAGAGAAGACCTCCTCATGCTCTTCTATGATAGAAGACCTCCTCATGGTCTTCTATGAGAGAAGACCTCCTCATGGTCTTCTATGAGAGAAGACCTCCTCATGGTCTTCTATGAGAGAAGACCTCCTCATGGTCTTCTATGAGAGAAGACCTCATGGCCTTCTATGAGAAATCTTTGGCTCTTCTAGGAGAAGACTTTCTGCTCTTCGGCTTTTCTAGGCGAAGACTTTCTGCTCTTCTTTAATGAGAAGACCCTTAGCTCTTCTTAGAGAAGACCTTTAGCTCTTCTCTGAGAAGACCTTTAGCTCTTCTCTGAGAAGACCTTTAGCTCTTCTCTGAGAAGACCTTTAGCTCTTCTCTGAGAAGACCTTTAGCTCTTCTCTGAGAAGATCTTTAGCTCTTCTCTGAGAAGACCTTTAGCTCTTCTCTGAGAAGACCTTTAGCTCTTCTCTGAGAAGACCTTTAGCTCTTCTCTGAGAAGACCTTTAGCTCTTCTCTGAGAAGACCTTTAGCTCTTCTCTGAGAAGACCTTTAGCTCTTCTCTGAGAAGACCTATAGCTCTTCTCTGAGAAGACCTTTAGCTCTTCTCTGAGAAGACCTTTTGCTCTTCTCTGAGAAGACCTTTAGCTCTTCTCTGAGAAGACCTTTAGCTCTTTTCTGAGAAGACCTTTAGCTCTTCTCTGAGAAGACCTTTAGCTCTTCTCTGAGAAGACCTTTAGCTCTTATCTGAGAAGACCTTTAGCTCTTCTCTGAGAAGACCTTTAGCTCTTCTCTAAGAAGACCTTTGGCTCTTCTCTGAGAAGACCTTTGGCTCCTCTCTGAGAAGACCTTTGGCTCCTCTCTTAGAAGACCTTTAGCTCTTCTCTATGAATACCTTTAGCTCTTCTCTGAGAAGACCCGTAGCTCTTCTCTGAGAAGACCCGTAGCTCTTCTCTGAGAAGACCCGTAGCTCTTCTCTGAGAAGACCTTTAGCTCTTCTCTGAGAAGACCTGTAGCTCTTCTCTGAGAAGACCTATAGCTCTTCTCTGAGAAGACCTGTAGCTCTTCTCTGAGAAGACCTTTAGCTCTTCTCTGAGAATACCTTCGGCTCTTCTATGAGAAGACCTTCGGCTTTTCTATGAGAAGACCTTCGGCTCTTCTATGAGAAGACCTTCGGCTCTTCTATGAGAAGACCTAACCCTTTTCTGAGAAGACCTTTAGCTCTTCTCTGAGAAGACCTTTAGCTCTTCACTGAGAAGACCTTTAGCTCTTCTCTGAGAAGACCTTTAGCTCTTCTCTGAGTAGACCTTTAGCTCTTCTCTGAGAAGACCTTTAGCTCTTCTCTGAGAAGGCCTTTAGCTCTTCTCTGAGTAGACCTTTACCTCTTCTCTGAGAAGACCTTTAGCTCTTCTCAGAGTAGATCTTTAGCTCTTCTCTGAGAAGACCTTTAGCTCGCCTCTGAGAAGTCTTTCAGCTCTCATCTGAGAAGACCTTTAGCTCTTCTCTGAGAAGACCTTTAGCTCTTCTCTGAGAAGACCTTTTGCTCTTCTCTGAGAAGAACTTTAGCTCTTCTCTGAGAAGAACTTTAGCTCTTCTCTGAGAAGAACTTTAGCTCTTCTCTGAGAAGGTTGAAGAAGACATTCTGCTCTGGTAAAGAAACCTCCTGGTTTTCTGTAAGAACTTAGTTGCTTTCTATTTCTGGTCTTTCCAAGATATCAATTACCATTTTCTAGCACTGTTATCCTAATTATGCATCAAATATTCCGTTGTCTGTGGTTATGGATCGTTAAATCTAAAGTTCAACAATGAATGTACAGACCGTATGTACAGACCGTAACCGCCTATTCCCGTTCGCTCCGCCATACCATTTGTCATTCTCTCATCTCGACAATGAAATATTACCCTTAGTTTCTTAGAATAATTTGCATAATGATACGATTACAATGATATCATGAGCGCCAAATACCTAAACTTGAAATTGATATGGCAAATTAGTTGCGTATGCTGGGATTGCTCTGCTTCTCTGGCGTTTTGTTTGTTGCCTGTATTCACATTTTTTATAGAAAATTTAAGCATACTTCCGTTCATGGTTTAGAATTTGTGTTTCTTGTTGTTGCTGCAGCATAACAATGATATGTTCAGAACAAAGGTAAGAACCTCCCTTTTTTGCTGTAGCTTGAAAACCAGATGAAAAGGTAGGCAAGAGAATTCGATCTCCTGTAGCGGTGTGTATATGTGCGCCTGCGTATTGCGAACCATTGGTTATGGCATAACAAAAATTTTCAAAAAATTAGTTATGGAAATCAGTTTCAGACATGTCATTCTCTAAATTTTATTCTTATTCCAGACTGTCGGCCAGCCTCTTATTCATATTAAATGACGTGATCACGAAGCATGCTAATAGAGTTACTGCTGTACAATATTCGAGACAATTGAGAACTACTCTACCTGAAGCTAATCACAATTCTTCTTTGGCGAAACAAAAAAAGAGGAATTTATTTAAAATATTTCATTGAAATAATACTGTGTTTTCATTAGATTGTTTATTCTGCAATTCAATAGTTTTTGTTTCCCAAAATTGAATTGTGAGATATGGTACTCCAAAAATCGTAATGAAAATTGGACAGCTGCTAAATGTTATGCAAGAGGCTAGTATTTTTGTTTACCACAACTAAGGCTAACTCACAATCGATACATACAGGGTGAGATGAAACAAGTAAAAAAACATTAAGTTCGGCCACCTTAGGGTAAAAGAAACATTAGAAGAAATGTGCAAAAAACCATTAAAATGCCGAATATCGGGAGGTACCGTTATATGGGGGCTATATCAAATTATGGACCCATGCATGCAATGTTTCGCCACCGAAGCTGGAACCCATTATGACCAACAAATACTAATTTTCAGACAAAGCCGTGAAAAAAGATTGCAAAAATCATCAAATTACCGAATATCGGGAGGTACCGGTATATGGGGGCTATACCAAAACGTGGACCTATAATTACAATTTTTCGCTACACGAACTACAAATACCAATTTTTAGACAAATCAGTGAAAAAATGTGACAAAAACCATCAAAATACCGAATATCGGGAGGTACTGTTATATGGGGGCTATACCAAATCATGGACCCATACATGCAAAGTTTCGCCACCGGAACTGGAACCCATTATGACCAACAAATACTAATTTTCAGACAAAGCCGTGAAAAAAGGTTGCAAAAATCATCAAATTACCGAATATCGGGAGGTACCGTTATATGGGGGCTATACCAAATCATGGACCCATACTTGCAATGTTTCGCCACCGGAGCTGGTAACTATTATGACCCACAAATACCAAGTTTTAGACAAATCCGTGAAAAAATGTGGCAAAAAAACTAAAATACCGAATATCGGGAGGTACTTTTATATGGGGGCTATACCACAACGTGGACCTATACATGCAATGTGTTTCCACACGCTCAGGGACCAGTTATGACCTACAAATACCAATTTCCAGACAAATCCGTGAAAAAATGTGGCATAAATCATCAAAATACCGAATATCGGGAGGTACCGTTATATGGGGACTATACCAGAACGTGGACCGATAAATCTCATTTTCAATACCAACCATCCTAGACACAATGCAAATAGCTCTGCTAAATATTGGCTGTATCGTGATTTCAACAGACAGAGAGACAGACGGACAGACAGACAGACGGACATCGTTAAATCGACTTAGAATTTTATGCTAATTATGAATATATATACTTTATGGGTTCTAAGACGAATATTTAAGGATGTTACAAACGGAATGACAAAGTTAATATACCCTCCTTTTCAAGGTGGAGGGTATAAAAACGGCAACCAGCGTCAGACTACTGTAATTTCTAAACATTTTGGTGAGAATTTTCCAGAAAAAAAGTTATTCGAGATGGAATTCAACCTTAAGTGGCTATCGTTTGAGCACTCCAGCAATTAAATGTGAATAAATTTTTTGTGTCTCGTACCATCGCTCGTTACCCTGATACTGGTAGCATAGTCCGTCGTCATGGAAGTGGACGGAAGAAAACAGCAACATCAGCAGAAATGGTTCGAAAAGTAAAGAAGCGACTTGAAGAAACGGAAAAAAATGCTCGTGAGCTGAACATATCGCAATATTCCATTCGGCAAAAATTGAAAAATGAGCTCGGGGTAAAGCCATCGAAATCCCAAAAAGTGCAAGAACTTACACCGCAACAGGGAGTAAATAGACTTAGAAGAACTAATGAGTTGTTTCCTTGGCCGAAAGTGGTGAACTGCCGAATTTGGTTTTCTCCGTCTCCGATGAGAGAACGTTCGTTGTACAGCAGTTTGTAAACAAATAAAATGATCGTGTTTACTTGCCAAAGAGGTCAGCTAAAAATGTGTACCTTCGGCCAGAACTCAAGCGCCGGCCATGGTGATGGTGTGGACCACCATAATCGCCCTCCGTTCGTATTAAACGGCCGTGGCATCCGAATAAATGCCGAATATTATCGCGAAAATATTCTGGAGGGTGTATTAAAGCCTTGGACAAACATTTTGGCCGCAGACCTTGGACATTCCAACAGGACTCAGCACTCGCCACCCAAGAATGGTTACAAATGAGGTTCCTCGCTTCATTTCCAGCGCACAATGACCACCAAAATCTCCGGATACCAATCCGTTGGACTATTGTGTCTGGAGTGTTTTGGAAAGCAAGGTTGGCACTAAAAAATACCAAAGTGTTGTTCACTTCAAACAAGCGATTTGCCGAGAACGGCCCAAAATACCGCAGAGCAACATTCGAGCAGCGTGTGACGGTTTCATTGGCCATTCGAAGGCCATAATTCGTGCCAAAGGTGACCAACTCGAACAAATCTAAACTTATTCTAAAATTTGATGCTATTTCGATATTTTTTGCTTTCATTCAATTAAAATAAAAAACAAGTTAAAAAACAATAAGTTCGGCCGGGCCGAACATTGAATACCCTCCACCATTTGGAACGAATTTGGAAATTTTCAAAAAAAAAAAAATAAAATCCTTAAAAATTCTGTTAAAATTTTAAAAATACCGAATATAGCCGAGCCATTGCCATATTCAAATTCGAAACTTGAAATAAACGATGAATAATGTAGCTAAAATCATCAAAATATCGTATATAGGGAGGTATCGGAGCTGTGCGAAGACCTGGACCAACATAGACAATTTTCTGTCATAGGCTGTAGCATCCATTACGAACTTCAAATACGACATTTCAAACAATTCCGGTGGATATTGTACCTAAACTCGTCAAAATACCGAATATAGGGAGGTACTGATATATAAGGCCGATACGAAGATCTGCACCTGCATAGACAATTTTTTGTCACAGACAATTTGAAACAATTCCGGTGAATAATGTCGTAAAATCATCAAAATACCGAATATCGGGAGGTACCGTTATATGGCGGCTATACGAAGACGCGAACCTGTACAGGCAATTTTCTGTCCTAGGCTATAGTATCCCTTTGGAACTTCAAATACCAAATTTGAAACAATTCCGGTGAATAATGTCGTAAAATCATAAAAATTTTGCTATATGAAAGGGTGGACCTGCATGGCCCATTTAGGAACTTAACCTGCCTACTGGAAAAATAAACACGTGTGCAAAATTTTAGCCGTGTATCTTAATTCGTTCGAAAGATAGCGTGATTACAACAGACGGACAGACAGACGGACATCGCTACATCGACTTAGAATTTTACGCTGATCAAGAATACATATACTTTGTTGGGTCTGACATGAGTATTTCGAGGAGGTACAAACATATGTTGGAGGGTATAAAAATGTGAAAATTGCGTTTGATTTTGTTGCAGTTTTTTATCTCAACCTGTAAATGGTAAAAATTTACAAAATCTAAAAAATTGAATATCTAGCAGAGAGCGAAGGGAGTATCCAACTTGCTTCAAATTTGAAATATCGCAATATTTTTATCAAGCCTAGGGGATAAGGGAAAATCTTCGATATCAGCACACTCCTTCGAATAATCAGAACTTTTATAACGTGCGAAATAAGAGTTTCATTATATTCATATTTCGCACAACCCAGTAGTTTTACCAACTTGTGATCTGGTATGATATTAGGATAAAATCAACCACTTTTTCTGGTACTTCCCCATGACAAGATATATCCGGCAATGCCTTATGATACCTCCGTGATCAAAATTTGTAATAATTCCGATTCTATTCAAACTTCTTATATCCGGATATTTTTATCAACACTAGACCTTGTATGAAGATCAAAGGTTCACTCATCCCCCGCCATAAAAGTTAGAACATCATACACGTATCTCATATAAAACCAATCGGTTACCCCTTAAAGAAAAAATTTGGTCTCTGACATTTAAAATATTGGCCTTAAATTCCTCTCCCCAAATGGTAATTTTCTTTTTCGCATGAAGATGTGTTGGTCCAGTTCTTCTGGTTGCACTTTCACAATCGATAAACATTTTTAAAAATTCATAATTCTTTTAAATTTCGGAATTATTCCCCAATTTCTGTTTTGTAAGGACGTACACAGACATTAATTTAGAAACCATTTCAGTGAATGGCTCAACTTGCGTTCATTTGGGATGATATTATCCATTATTTGCACAATAAACCTGAAATCGGATTAAGGATATATACGGGAGCTATATCCAAATCTTAACCGTTTTCAATAAAATTTTATTTCGAAGTTCTATAAGATATCTGGTACCAATTATCATTGTTATCGAATGCATATTACGAATGTGAGGTACTTAAACACCAAATCGGATGAAACATATGTATTGGAGCTATGGGTGCATCTGAACCGATTTTCTTCGAATGCGATGTACTTGCTTCTTGACTTAATTCAGTCGGAAAAATTCAGGACTTTCGGACAGTTATTGGCCATTTGATGCACAATTATTCCGAAATCGGATGAAGATATATATGGGAGTTATATCTAAATTTGAACCGAATCTCATCGGTTCGAATCACTTGGTTTGAAAACAGATAGAATTTGGAAAAAAATAAAAGCTGCCCTATGTCATACTGTTATACCCTCCACCATACATAGTATGGAGGGTATATTATGTTCGTCATTCCGTTTGTAACTCATCGAAATAATAATTGTAGACCCAACAAAGTATATATATTCTTGTTCAGCGTAAAATTCTTAGACGATTTAGCCCTTTCCATCCGTCTGTTGTAATCATTCTACAGTCAAAACGAATTAAGATAGGAAGCTAAAAATTTGCAGAGATCTGTCATTTGTCTGCATGCTGGTCAAGTTCGAAGATGGGATATATCGGTCCACGATATCGTTTAGCCCGCATATAACGGCATCTCCCGATATTCGGTATTTTGGCGATTTTAGCCATATTTTTCACCGAAATTGTCTGAAAATTCACACAAGGAGTTTCTTGTGAGTACTGGAAGAGAATTATCTATATCGATCCACGATATCATATAACCCCCATATAACGGTATGATATTCGGTATTTTATTTATTTTAGCCACATTTTTCAATTGAATTGTCTGGAAGGACTTCTTTGTGAGTACTTTACCCTCTGCAAGAGAATTGTCTATATAGGTCCACGATACCATATATCCCATAGATAACGGTTCCTCCCGATATTCGATATTTTGATGACTTTATTCATATTACTTATGCAGGACCACGTCTTGGTATAGCCCCCATTTATTAATTAATCGACTGATTTTTTTTTTTGAAATTTTTCAAGTTTCTTCCAAATTGAGGAGTGTATAAAAAGTTCGGCCCGGCTGAACTTACCTGTTTATACCCTACACCACAAGGTGGTCAGGGTATTATGTCTTTGTGAATTTGTTTGTAACAGGCAAAAGGAAACGAGATAGACCCATAGTTCCTTTTGATGATCTGCATAGAATCCCATTCTGAGCCGATTTATGCATGTCCGTCCGTCCGTCTGTCCATGTATTTTTATGAACAAAGTACAGTTCGCATTTATTGCCCTATCCAGAGGAAATTTTGCACAAATCATTTGTTTGGCCCAAGGACGAACCCTATTGAAAATGAATATATATCTTCGTCCGATTTGCCTTTTATTGTGCACCAAACGTGTAATATCAGCCCAAATAGTATGGAATTTTGCACATATAACCAAATTAGGCCTAAAAATAAGTATGACAAATTTGATCGAAATCGGTTCAGATGTAGCTATAGCTAGCCATATATATTGTTCATCCGATTTGTTATTTTTGTCCTTCGCAGCCGTAATATGCACTCTGTAACAACAATATTTTGGGAAATATACCAAATACAGCTCAGAAATACATGTGCCAAATTTTATCCAGATCGGTCCAGATTTGGATATAGCTTCCATATATATCTTTATCCGATTTACCTTTTATTGTGCACCAAACGTCTAATATTTGTCCAAATGGTATGGAATTCAGCACTTAGGACCGAATTTAGTCCAGAAGCTAGTATGTGAAATTTGGTGAAGATCGGTTCAGATATAGCTATAGCTCCCATATATACTGTTTATCCGATTTGTTATTTTTGGTACCCACAGCCGTAATATGCACTCCGTAACAACGATATTCAGGGAAATATACCAAATACAGCTCAGAAATATCTTTGCAACATTTTATAGAGAACGGTTCCGATTTGGATATAGCGCCCATATATATTTTTATCCGATTTCAAATTAATTGTGCACCAAATGTGCAATACAAGTCCGAATTTAAATGCTTCGCCATATTTAGTCCTTTGAACTTTAAATTATAATTATAATCATAGGGTGTATGATTGGTTGTTATGTGGAGCTCAACTAAATTAGCAAAGTGGTGTGGGGTATCATAAAATCGGCCCCGCCCGACTTTAAGACTTTCTTTACTGGTTTTATTTTTACAATGGTCAAATAAACAAATTTCTTAAACAATATTTTTTTTTTCGCCTAAATTCTGAAATCACCTTTCACACCTTTGGTCACCGCAAACAATTTAAATGTTTTTCCCTTCCCTTCTGTGGTTTCTTCTTCATTGTATTTCCCCCTGAGATCATTGAATTTGTTAAGATTACCCCGGCTTCACGCTCAGCATGCTGTTGTGAAATTAATTTCAGGTAGCATATCCAGAGTTTAATGAACCATATTAAAGCCAAAAACAAATTTCAATTCATATTAATTTGTCATTGATTTTAAGATATATCTCGAAAGAGGAACGCTATCAGCGGCAGTCATCCTTAATGCTCTTCATTGCTTTTGTGTTGTTGTTCGTTTTTGTCGTTTTTGTGCTGGCTTTCAACGCTCCTTTTGTTGTTCCATAGGGACTGGGTTGTTGTTGGCGTTCAAGTTGAGGAATATTGATTCATACTCGTTTTTTAGCGGCAGCAGCAGCATCAGCATCGTTCACCATTTCCTTTCAGATAAAATATTTGTCCGTCTGTCCATTCGCCGCCCATACAAACTCACACACACACATCGTCTGCCTTAGAGACGCTGTTGTTTTTTCAGTCTCCGTTCAGGTCGAATGATCTTTTCTTCATTACCGCCACGTGTTATCTTAAGTAAAAGCAAATGTTGTGTATAATCTTAATACCACCATTGCATTTCATATAAATTTCATTCTTTAAGTCGACTTGAACAGGACAAGCCAAGAGGATGCACTAAGACGGCAGCAAGGCAGTCATGCAGGCAGGTCGGTGCATGTGCCCAAGAGCCTCTTAGTGTTTTGCGAGGTAATATACCACTTTGGTTTTCAGTATCATCTGCTCTTCGTCGAAGATGCAGTATTGCTGAGCAACTGTATGTGTGTGCAAATAGAGTTTGGACAATTTCGACCAAAAAAAGGATTTTTTTGGTGTACAAAAATGGATTAGTTTTTATAGGGCTATCGGAGCTGACAGTGAAATTTAAAGGATGTTTTTGCAAAAACTCTCAAGGCATTGACCAAGGATTTTTCATGGTCTATTTGAGAAATGATGGATTTAAAAATATTTTGGATTATCAAAAATAATTTTAATTAATTTTTTTTTAATTAAACCTAGAGTAAACACCAGGGATTTTTTAAAAATATTTTTCAAGAAAAAATAAAATTTTTTAAAATAGCCATTTAGGAAAATTGAAGAAATTATACCAAATTTTTATACCCAACGCCGTAATATGTAGGGTACATAAAGTTAGTCATTGCGTTTGTAACTCATCGAAGCAATTATTTTAGACCCAGTAAAGTATATTAATGATCAGCGTAAAATTCTATTCCGATTTAGCCATGTCCGTACGTTCACTCAGGAGTTGAGGTGGGGTTGAAAGATGGGATATATAAGCCAAATTTTCCCCATATTTTAAGCATTTCTACGATTTTCGGCACATTTGTCTGGAATTCGGTATTTGTAGGTTTTGCTGGTTCCTAAGCTCCTTGCCAACAACAGTTGATATATGTCTAGATCGTGGTATATCTCTGATATAACGGTAGCACCCTATATTTTCTGATGGCTTTAACCAATTTTTTCTACGGAATTGTCTGAAATTTTGTATTTGAGCTTTCTAATGGCTGTCTAACTGTCTGTGTCTAACTGCTTCACAAAAAACTGTTGATATAGACATTTTGACTTTGTATATATCATGGTATAGAGGGTATTAAATGTTTAGCCCATCCGAGTAGTAATGACCGTCGATTTTTAAAATATTTCTTTCAAAGACTATCAAAACAATACTCGTGGATATTTTTTAGGTACTATATAAGAAGTATAAGAAATATTATTTTTTTTTAATAATTTTCAAGGTCTATCAAAGCAATGATAATGAACTTTTTTCAAATTCTGGATTACAGGAGAAATTGCTGTGGATTTATTTGAAATATTTTCAAGGGAGCATTAGAGCAATGTGCGTTGGTGTTTTTTTTAATAATGTTTGAAGGTCTGTCATTTTAATAATAACAAAATCATTAAATACAATTTTTAATTTTTTTTTAAATTTTAACATATTTTAGAAATATTTTTCCTATTAAAAATGGACTTTCATTGAAATCAAAAAAATATTTAAAATCGGGTTATAGCCGCATATGGGAGTTATAACAAAGATTGGGCCGATATGACCCATATTTTGTACCAATGATTCTGAATGTAGTAGTAAACACGTAAAAAAGCAGCTATGTTCGGCTGGGCTGAACTTTTTATACCCTCCACCATTTTGAAGAAACTCGAAATTTTTCAAAAAAAAAAAAAAAAAAAAAAATCCGTCGAAAAACACCGCTCTATTGAAAAACATTATATAAATACGACTTCGTAGGTTCTGCGTAAGTAAATTGTGTCATAGGCTGTAGTAAGGGTTCCGAACTTTATATATTTGAATTTCCGAATTTGAAACAATTCCGGTGAATAATGTAATGTATAATATCTGGACCGGATCTGGACGAGGACCTATTTCAACAATTCTCTTCTAGGGGGTAAAGTACTCAAAAGGAACCCCTTGTGTGGATTTTAAGACAATTCCATTAAACAATTTGCCTGAAATCATCAAAATACCGAATATCGGGGGTACCGTTATATGAGGGGTTATACGATATAGTGGACCTATATAGACAATTATCTTTCAAGGGATAAAAAACTCACAAAAAACCCTTTGTGTAGAATTTCAAACAATTCCATTGAAAAATGTGGCTAAAATCATCAAAATACCGTATGTCGGGGGGTATCGTTATATGGGGGCTATAAGAGCTATTTTCGAACTTGACTTGCCTGCAGACACAACACAGATCTGTGCAAAATTTTACCTTTCTATCTTTTTTTGCCACAAAGTCTATATATCATTTCATACGGCCAAAACGTGGCTCATTGAAGTAAAGGTTTTAAACGCCAGGTCTCTTTGGACCAAATCCGTTTCAAGACATTTAGAGTCGGTTTAGAGATATCCGTCCGTCCGTCTGACTGGCTGGTGCGCACGATAACTCTCGAGGGCAGTATCCGATTTGTTACAAACTTCGTATATCGTAATATTATTATCAAACTTAGATCGAGTTCAGAGATGTACAATATCGGGCCACTCCTCTGGCACCTCTCCCACAAAAAGTCAAAATTTAGAAAATAGAAAATAATTTAAAAAATAGAAAATAAATCCTTATATTTGCATCAGACAGGTGCGAAAATGGACTATATCGGCCCACTCCATCATATACCCTCCCCACAAAGTGTCAAAATATTTATAACTCTTATAAAATGTGATGCAACAGTTCGATTGTCTTCAAATTACACATATCACAACACTTCTATTAACCCAAATTCTGGTGTTAAAAAGGGATATATCGCTCCACTCCTTCTGGTACCTCCCTTACAAGGGGTCAAAGTTTTGAATATCAATGAAGCTCATATAAAGCGAAATTAACATCCGATTTCATTCAGACGTGACATATCTCAATATTTCTATCAACACGTGATCCGTTTTAAAGATGGTGTTCAAGGTTTGAAAAAAAAAAAAAAACGCTGGAAGAAAGCGAAAAAGCATCCAACTTTTTTCAAATTCAACGCATACAAACATTTTTCATTATCAGCGAACGCCTTCCTGTATCTCACAAACAAAGGGTAACAATTTTCAATACTTTTATCTGTCATAACTTGCGGAACAAGTAAGCGATTCCTTACAACTTACTATATCGAAATATTTCTCTCAACCAGATACCTGAGATGAATATGGGATTTATGATTTAAAATTGGATATAAATGTTCGATTTTCTCATAATTTTCCCAAACCAATATTTTTATTTGTATTAGATGAAGTATGAAAATAGAATACTTCGGTCGATTATATCTGGTACTTCCCGCATAATTTTACATTTTCTAAAAAATATGACTATTTCATACAAAGTGAACTAGGTAACCAATATAGTCCGAACCTGGCACGTCGCAATATTGACATCATATTTGTTTAGAACCGATACGAAATTGACAATATTGGCCCATTCCTTCAGAACCTACTCCATTGAGGGTAAACAATTTGAATGATCTAACTGGTTTATTTTTGTACTGATTTTTAAAGGCAATCAAGTTGGATCCCTTTTTTATTAGTCAGATTATTTATCAAGAATATTGTTTTCATTTCCCATTAAACTTTTTATTTTGGTCGATTTTGAAGAAGTTAATTTGGTGGCAATATTTTCCTTAAAAGCGTTAACCCTGTACATCTTCCTTTGCCTTTGTTGTATGTGATGAAAATACTTTTATTGTTTTTGTTTTATTTTATTTTATATTTTTTTTTTTTTGGGTTTACTGTAAAACAGCTTGCCTGCATTAATCCATCGTCGGATGGTGGTACTCAAACTTCAAGTTAAATGGATGCAGTCGTATTAATACAGTTGTAATCTCTACTGGATCTCAACTAATTAATTGACTTTTGGTGTTTTCCAATTTTTTGTTGTTGTTTATTTTTTTTTTCGTTTTCGGTTACCGCGGCTCCTGCATTGCTTTTGTAAAAGCAGAGATAGCTGGCACAGTAACATTTTTTTCGCTGAAAAAAAGGGCCATGGAGTAATTGAACCGGAATTGAGAGCAAGTGATCGGCAAGTAGGTATGGCGTATCAAAGGCGCCTTTCGCAAAAGGGCAGTTTGATGGAAATGTGAAAAAAGGGCACAGTTATCATATGCAGATTAAGAGGAGAATACCTGATTTAATCGAATTCGCGATATGAACACATTATTAAAAAGGTGGACTAATTAGCATGATTGTAGGAGATATTCGGGAGAGATATAGTTATTGTAGTCAAAATCATCTCTTTTGCTTTCCTCTAAAATACTCAATAATTCCTGCTTAAAAAAGTGATCACACGTTTTTAGCTATTATTAAAAACGCCGAAAACTCAATATTTAAGGAGTTATAGCCACTTTAAAGTTTTCAATAATTCATACCTCTATAAGTGATCACAAATAATAGCTAAAAACGGAGAAAACTCAATATTTAAGGAGTTATGGCCATTTTTTAAATTTCAATAATTCATGCCTAGAAAAGTGATCACAAATAATAGCTAAAAAATGCCGAAAACTCAATATTTAAGGAGTTATGACCATATTAAAATATTCAATAATTCATACCTCTATCAGTGATCACAAATAATAGCTAAAAACGCCAAAAACTCAATATTTAAGGAGTTATGGCCATTTTTAAAAAATTCAATAACTCGTGTATAAAACTAGTAAGGAAAAGTCAAAAGCGGGCGGGGCAAACTATGTGATACCCTACATGACTATGAATATTTAGTAGAGATCTCGTAAGAAAATAATTTATTCGAAGTAGATCATACCACCTATCAACATTAGGCTTTAGAGCAATTATAATTTGGTTTCAAAGGGAACTAATATATGGGAGGCTTATCCAATTCTGAATCGATTTTCACTGAATTTGACGGAGACATTTTTATCTTTTATGAAAAATTTTACCATAGAGTGCATAATACCACTTCGAGAAGGATTTTATTAAGAAATATATGTCGGAGCCGAGTTCCACAAAATGGAAAAGTACGTCCCGAAATTCACCCCATTTGGGTTGATATTAGCCATTATTTGCAAAAATAACCTGAAATCCGATTAAGGATATATATATGGGACCTATATTCAAATCTTCTAAAAGATATCTGGTACCAAATATCATTGTTGTCGAATGAATATTACGAACGGATGGAACATATATATGGGAGCTATAGCTATATCTAAAACAATTTTCACCAAATTTTATGTACTTGCTTCTAGACTGAATTCGGTCGGATGTAACAAAAATTCAGGTCATTTCGACTGATATTGGTCATTTGGTGCACAATTAACCCGAAATCGGTTAAAGCTATATATTGGAGCTATATCCAAATCTGAAACGATCTTGATCAAATTTAACAGAGGTATTTCTGGGCTGTATCTCATATCTGGTACCATAGATCATTGTTGTCGAATAAATATTACGAATGTGAGAGACTTAACCAACAAATCGGATGAAACATATATATGGGAGCTAAAGCTATATCTGAACCGATTTTCTCCAAATTTTATGTACTTGCTTCTAGACTTAATTCGGTCGGATGTACAAAAAATTCAGGTCATTTGGACTGATATTGGTCATTTGGGGCACAATTACGAATGTGAGGGACTTAAACAACAAATCGGATGAAACATATATATATATATATATATATATATATATATATATATATATATATATATATATATATATATATATATATATATATTTATATATATATATTTTCTGGGCTGTATCTCATATCTGGTACCATAGATCATTGTTGTCGAATAAATATTACGAATGTGAGAGACTTAACCAACAAATCGGATGAAACATATATATGGGAGCTAAAGCTATATCTGAACCGATTTTCTCCAAATTTTATGTACTTGCTTCTAGACTTAATTCGGTCGGATGTACAAAAAATTCAGGTCATTTGGACTGATATTGGTCATTTGGGGCACAATTAACCCGAAATCGGTTGAAGATATATATGGAATCTATATCCAAATCTGGACCTACCTTGATAAAGTTTGGCAAAGATATTTCTAGGCTGTATCTTATGTCTGGTACCAGAGATCATTGTTGTGGGGTGCAGATTGTGATTAAATCAGGTATTCTCCTCTTAATCTGCATATGATAACTGCGCCCTTTTTTCACATTTCCATCAAACTGCCCTTTTGCGAAAGGCGCCTTTGATACGCCATACCTACTTGCCGATCACTTGCTCTCAATTCCGGTTCAATTACTCCATGGCCCTTTTTTTCAGCGAAAAAAATGTTACTGTGCCAGCTATCTCTGCTTTTACAAAAGCAATGCAGGAGCCGCGGTAACCGAAAACGAAAAAAAAAATAAACAACAACAAAAAATTGGAAAACACCAAAAGTCAATTAATTAATTGGATGAAACATATATATATATATATATATATATATATATATATATATATATATATATATATATATATATATATATGTTTCATCCGATTTGTTGTTTAAGTCCCTCACATTCGTAATCTGCACCCCACAACAATGATCTCTGGTACCAGACATAAGATACAGCCTAGAAATATCTTTGCCAAACTTTATCAAGGTAGGTCCAGATTTGGATATAGATTCCATATATATCTTCAACCGATTTCGGGTTAATTGTGCCCCAAATGACCAATATCAGTCCAAATGACCTGAATTTTTTGTACATCCGACCGAATTAAGTCTAGAAGCAAGTACATAAAATTTGGAGAAAATCGGTTCAGATATAGCTTTAGCTCCCATATATATGTTTCATCCGATTTGTTGGTTAAGTCTCTCACATTCGTAATATTTATTCGACAACAATGATCTATGGTACCAGATATGAGATACAGCCCAGAAAATATATATATATATATATATATATATATATATATATATATATATATATATATATATATATATATATATATATATATATATATATATATATATATATATTCGCGATATGAACACATTATTAAAAAGGTGGACTAATTAGCATGATTGTAGGAGATATTCGGGAGAGATATAGTTATTGTAGTCAAAATCATCTCTTTTGCTTTCCTCTAAAATACTCAATAATTCCTGCTTAAAAAAGTGATCACACGTTTTTAGCTATTATTAAAAACGCCGAAAACTCAATATTTAAGGAGTTATAGCCACTTTAAAGTTTTCAATAATTCATACCTCTATAATTGATCACAAATAATAGCTAAAAACGGAGAAAACTCAATATTTAAGGAGTTATGGCCATTTTTTAAATTTCAATAATTCATGCCTAGAAAAGTGATCACAAATAATAGCTAAAAAATGCCGAAAACTCAATATTTAAGGAGTTATGACCATATTAAAATATTCAATAATTCATACCTCTATCAGTGATCACAAATAATAGCTAAAAACGCCAAAAACTCAATATTTAAGGAGTTATGGCCATTTTTAAAAAATTCAATAACTCGTGTATAAAACTAGTAAGGAAAAGTCAAAAGCGGGCGGGGCAAACTATGTGATACCCTACATGACTATGAATATTTAGTAGAGATCTCGTAAGAAAATAATTTATTCGAAGTAGATCATACCACCTATCAACATTAGGCTTTAGAGCAATTATAATTTGGTTTCAAAGGGAACTAATATATGGGAGGCTTATCCAATTCTGAATCGATTTTCACTGAATTTGACGGAGACATTTTTATCTTTTATGAAAAATTTTACCATAGAGTGCATAATACCACTTCGAGAAGGATTTTATTAAGAAATATATGTCGGAGCCGAGTTCCACAAAATGGAAAAGTACGTCCCGAAATTCACCCCATTTGGGTTGATATTAGCCATTATTTGCAAAAATAACCTGAAATCCGATTAAGGATATATATATGGGACCTATATTCAAATCTTCTAAAAGATATCTGGTACCAAATATCATTGTTGTCGAATGAATATTACGAACGGATGGAATATGGGAGCTATAGCTATATCTAAAACAATTTTCACCAAATTTTATGTACTTGCTTCTAGACTGAATTCGGTCGGATGTAACAAAAATTCAGGTCATTTCGACTGATATTGGTCATTTGGTGCACAATTAACCCGAAATCGGTTAAAGCTATATATTGGAGCTATATCCAAATCTGAAACGATCTTGATCAAATTTAACAGAGGTATTTCTGGGCTGTATCTCATATCTGGTACCATAGATCATTGTTGTCGAATAAATATTACGAATGTGAGAGACTTAACCAACAAATCGGATGAAACATATATATGGGAGCTAAAGCTATATCTGAACCGATTTTCTCCAAATTTTATGTACTTGCTTCTAGACTTAATTCGGTCGGATGTACAAAAAATTCAGGTCATTTGGACTGATATTGGTCATTTGGGGCACAATTAACCCGAAATCGGTTGAAGATATATATGGAATCTATATCCAAATCTGGACCTACCTTGATAAAGTTTGGCAAAGATATTTCTAGGCTGTATCTTATGTCTGGTACCAGAGATCATTGTTGTGGGGTGCAGATTACGAATGTGAGGGACTTAAACAACAAATCGGATGAAACATATATATATATATATATATATATATATATATATATATATATATATATATATATATATATATATATATATTTATTTATATATATATATATATGTTTCATCCGATTTGTTGTTTAAGTCCCTCACATTCGTAATCTGCACCCCACAACAATGATCTCTGGTACCAGACATAAGATACAGCCTAGAAATATCTTTGCCAAACTTTATCAAGGTAGGTCCAGATTTGGATATAGATTCCATATATATCTTCAACCGATTTCGGGTTAATTGTGCCCCAAATGACCAATATCAGTCCAAATGACCTGAATTTTTTGTACATCCGACCGAATTAAGTCTAGAAGCAAGTCCTTGTTTTTAAAATGATTCCTTCGGAATTACCAAAATTCATGTCATTTGGACCACTTTATGGTGAAGGGTATAAAAAGTGATCACAAATAATGGCTTAAAACTTTAAAATTTTCAATAACTCATGCCTATAAAAGTGAACTCAAACATTACCTAACAAGTAAAAAAGCAGCTAAATTCGGTCGGGCCAAACTTTTTATACCATTCACCATTTTGAAGGATCTTGAATAATTTCGAAAAAATTCGTCTACTACTACTTAAATGAAAACCCCTATATGTGTGATATACGAAGACGTGAACCTACGTAAGTAATTTTTTGTCATAGGCTGTAGTATCGATTCCGAATTAGAATAAGTTTAGATTTGTTCGAATTGGTAACCTTTGGAACGAATTTTGGTCTTCAAACGGCCAATGAAACCGTCAGACGCTGTCCGATTGTTGCTATGCGGTATTTTGGCCCATTCCCGGCAAAGTGCTTACTTGAGGTGATCGACACTTTGGTATTTTTTTAGTGCCAACCTTGCTTTCCAAAATACGCCAGACACAGTAGTCCAACGGATTGGTATCCGGAGATTTTGGTGGCCATTGTGCGCTGGAAATGAAGCGAGGAACCTCATTTTGTAACCAATCTTGGGTGGGGCGTACTGAGTCCTGTTGGAATGTCGAAGGTCTGCGGACAAAATGTCTGTGTGCCCAAGGCTTTAATACACCCTCCAGAATATTTTCACGATAATATTCGGCATTTATTCTGATGCCACGGTCGTTCAATACGAGCGGAGAACGGATGTTATGGTGGCCCACACCATCGCCATAGCCGGGGCTTGAATTCTGGTGGCCAACCGAAGGTGTACATTTTCAACTGACCTCAATGGTTTTTTTTTTTTTTTTTTTTTTTTTTGATGGACAACGAATGTCACAAGCCATTTTTTGGCCACTGCCACGCAGGTTTCGATCAAGTCGCTTCTTTACTTTTCGTACCATTACGGCTGCTGTTGCTGTTTTATTCCGTCCACTTTCTTGACGTCGGGCTACGCTACCATTATCACGGTAACGAGCGATGGCACGATACACAAAACATTTATTCACATTTAAATGCTGGAGTGCTCTAACGATAGCCACTTCTGGCTTTCCAGCCAAATATAAAGAAATCACACTATCCCGCTTGAATTCCATCACGAATAATTTTTTTGCTGGAAAATTATTACCAAAATGCTTTTGTATGCTTGTAAACAATATAATGAGCTGTCCCTTTAATGTAATGTAGCCGTCGGACGAGTGGCTTAGAAATGGCAGCTGTCTGAAGTTGTTTGCGTTTTTTTTCATCTCACCCTGTATGTAGGCTATAGGAAGACGTGAACCTGCATAGAAAATTGTCTGTCATAGTTTCTAATACTCATTACGAGCTTCAAACTCTAAATACGACATTTGAAACAATTCGGGTCAAAAATATCGCTAAAATCATCAAAATACGGAATATCGGGGGGTACCGTTATATGGGGGCTATACGATATTGTGGACCTATATAGACAATTCTCTTCCAGAGGATAAAGTACTCAGAAGTAACTCCTGTTGTGGATTCTCAGACAATTTCACTGAAAAATGTGGCTAAAATCATGAAAATACCGAATATCGGCGGGAGGGGTACCGTTATATGGGTAAAGTACAGGCGGTAAAGTACCCACAAGGAACTCTTTGCGTAGATTTTTAGACAATTTAATCAAAAAATGTTAATATAGGTACCGTTAAATGGTGGCCATACGATATCTTGGACCGATATAGCCCATCTTTAAACTTGACCTGTCTGCACACAAAAGGTTGATTTGTGCAAAATTTTAGCTTCCTATCTTAATTCGTTTTGACTCTAGCTTGATGAAGGACTCAGAGGGCTAAATTGTCTTAAAATTTTAAGCTGATCAAGAATATATACACTTTGTTAGGTCTAAAATTATTATTTCGATGAGCCACAAACAGAATGACGAACTTGATATACCCTCCATACTATGTATGGTAAAAAGCATAATAACGCCGAAAACTCAATAATTAGGAGGTTATGGTCATTTAAAGGTTTTCAATATTTCATGCCCAGAAAAGTGGAATCTATGGATATTTTAATTCGTTTATTTTTAGAATCTGACATATCCGACCTAACGTGGCCTCCATCTCACTTAAAGTAACCATTATGCTCAATCCAACTTCTTTCGCTTTGCAATGACTTTAAAACGAACTGCAATCAAATGTGAATTAAAATTCCATGTGGGATTATTTAAAAATGCTCACCACCACACACCACATCAGGCACTCCAGGCCTGTCAAATTCATCAGATTACCCATTATCACCTGATCTAATCTCTATTCGAGTGTCGTTTCCTTTTCTTCAGCCGTCCATTCAAAGTGCACATCAAGCCACGGCATTTGATTGAAATTAATACCATGAAATGTGTTTGGTCATTAACTGAAGAACTCATCGAAGCTTTTTCGCCGCTTATCACGGGTAGTGGTTAATAAATGCAGCATATTTTATATGAGTCTATTTCCGATCTGTTTTATCTGTGCGAAAGTGCATTGGGAGACCGAAGGAAACGACAACCTGAAGAAAGAAGTCTGACATTCAGGCAGGCAGGCTGGCAGGCATTCATATGGACAACTGTTGGTAGGTAGGCTGGTGAGCAGGCACTTTTTAAGAAGACACCAATCGACTGGCTGGCCATACTTCGGAAATGTTATCTTGCGAAAAAATAAAACTAAAAAAAGGAGGAACACACAAACAATTCTCTGTTTACTTTATTATGTGGTCGTCGTCGTTGTCTTCTTCAAGCGCTCGAGCTCATCTGTGAGGAGGGCCCATGAGCCTCCAAACCTACACACATGTGTGTTGCCTGAGAGTAGCTGCAACCGCAGCAAACCTTTTGAGGAATGGCATGGTGCGCGATTAAGCAGAACGAATGCAGAAAGATTTAAAGATTATTAAAAGCCAGTTTTAATTTTCTGCATTTTAGTGTCTGATGCACTTTGGCATTTCTTTTGAGCGCCCAACCACAAATGCAACAACAACAACAATAAATACTATAAAGCCAATAACAACAACATATGAAACTGGAAAAAAGTAGTAATGCCTTACTTTGGCTACATCATTCTGTTGTTCATGTCGCTTTTAAACCATAGTCCGACCGACCGACCGACCGACTGTCTGTCGATATGTTTCTCCTACCATTCCGCCCGTCATGCATCCTCAGTTCCAACATAGAACATTGAGTATTTGTATGTTCGTATGCGAGTGTGTGTGTTTGTATGCTGTTGCCTCCAAAAGGAGTCCTACATTCTTGCGGTGCTCTACATTGTGGTCGGAACATACGTTTTTACTTTTCATTTCCAGGGAGTGTGTGCGGTTAGAGAGCTTTTGTCGGTTACACTAGACTACAAAATCGAAGAGTTAGGATTCTGAACTATTGGAGTTTGGGGTATATGTACCAAAGGGTTTTGGAAATTCGAACTTTAAAGTTCGACAGGTTCTAAAATGGTACACAACTTCTAAAATAATACCATTTGGTATTATCTGAAGGAATAGAGCAAAATTTTGTATGATTTGGTATGAGAACCAAGGATGGAAAGTAAGTTGGACAGATGACAGGGGTTTTGGAAATGCGTACTTAATGTTCATACTGTACTAAAAGGTACTAAATTTGGAACAGTTGAACGGTGAACGGAAAAACTGAAATTTTGGACTTTAGTCCCTGGAGGTCCCTTTGGCGGTAATTTTGTGGTAAAGAGGTGGTTTTGGAAATGGGTGCCGTGTCATAATCCGCATAATCCCTATTACAATTATGGGGATTATGTCCATTTTTTGTGGTCACAATTGCCATAATGAAATGGGGATTATATCCAAAAAAATCGGACGTAATCCCCAGAAAGTAGAGGGTAATGGGTTCAAATCCATTGCGATTGCGGACATAAAACCCATTATAGGTTAGGTTTTTTCACCCTAGTACGGCAAAGCATTTTTTTCGTGGGGAAATATCCGGTTAACTGATTTTTCGACCCGAAAATTCAGATACATTATCCGATTTCTATAAAAATTACATCTTTTTGAAAAAAAAACCTAAAAAATAGAAAATGAACCCATTATGGGGTATTAAGATCTGCGCACAACATTATAGTCTGCACTTTTGCCTTTCCAAAATGGTATCAAATGTGTTGATATCTCCTGTGTCCCAAGATATTAGTGATAACCAGTAAAGAAAGTCTTAAAGTCGGGCGGGGCCGACTTTATGATACCCTACACCACTTTTCTGAATTAGTAGAGCTCCGCATAACAATTAAAAGTTCATAAACGCTATGATTATAAAGTTCAAAGGACTGAATATGCGAAAGCATTTGTTTTTTTTAAATTCGGACTTGTATTACCCATTTGGATTGGACTTGTATTATCTTGAAATCGGATAAAGATATATATGGGAGCTATATCCAAATCTGAACCGATCTCGATAAAATTTGGCAAAGATATTTCTGATCTGGATTTTGATATATTTCCCTGTAAATCGTCGTTACGGAGTGCATATTACAGCTGTGGGTAACAAATATAACAAAATATATATTGGAGCTATAGCTATATCTGAACCGATCTTCACCAAATTTGACATACTAGCTTCTAGACTCAATTTGGTCGTAAGTGCCAAATTCCATCCCATTTGGACAAATATTAGACGTTTGGTGCACAATTGAAGGTAAATCGGACGCAGTTATATATGGGAGCTATATCCAACTCATAACCGATCTCCATAAAATTTAGCAAATGTATTTCAGAGTTGTATTTGATATATTTCCCAAAATATTTTTGTTACAGAGTGCATATTACGGCTGCGGAGGACAAAAATAACAAATCGGATGCACAATATATATGGGAGCTATAGCTATATCTGAACCGATTTCGATAAAATTTGGCATACTTATTTTCAGGCCTAATCTGGTTGTATGTGTAAATTACATACCATTCGGACTGAAATTACACGTTTGGTGCACAATAAAAAGCAAATCGGACGAAGATATATATGGGAGCTATATCTAAATTTGGACCGATTATCTCCAATTTCAATAGGGTTCATCCTTGGGCCAAACAAATGATTTGTGCAAAATTTCATCTGGATAGGACAATAAATGCCAATTGTACTGTGTTTACAAAAATACATGGACAGACGGACATGCGTAAATCGACTCAGAATGTGATTCTATGCAGATCATCAAAAGGAACTATGGGTCTATTTCGTTTCCTTTTGCCTGTTACAAACAAATACACAAAGACATAATACCCTGGCCACCTTGTGGTGTAGGGTATAAAAATCATTGCCAAACACAAATATATATCTAAACTTTATAGCTTCTGTAAGTGATAGGCCTTCGGCCGGGGATTGAGATTGTCTACTCTGAGGTATGTCCAACACCGGCTACGAGATCCATGGCTTTGTGTTTTCTGGGGATTATGTACGAATATTTTTGGACATAATCCCCACAAGGTAGGGTGAACAGATAGTGCTTAAAATTTAAAAACTGCCATTAGGGTCGCTGTTAATGTGTAGCCTGGACATATGACAGTGGTTTTGGAAATGTGTACTATAATTGTACGAAGAGTACTGAATTGGGTACTATATTTGGATTTAGTATTGGGGAAAGTATTTAGTAGGAACAGAGAGAAATTTCTTAAATTTGATACACAGATTATTAATAAGTATCTCTGTTTGGAAATGTGTTCTATATTTGTACGAAAAGTCCCAAATGGTGAAAGAATAGGACTGGAATTCCCAAATAGTTATAGAGTGAAAAAATAGGACTGGAATCCTTAAAAATTATATGCATGTCTCTGATAGTGTCTGTGTTTAGGATTTGGCTGTGGTTTTGTAAATGCGCGCTATATTTGTTCGAAATGTATTAAATGGGTCTAAGTTTGGTATTGGGTAGTGTCTATTGGTATCTGGAATTGAGATATGAAGGTGGTTTTGAAAATATGTACTACAATTGTATGAAAAGTACTAAGTGGTGGAATCTCGAATTTGATATTGAGGTTTCAGTTGGTGTCTAGAATATATATACGAAGTGGGTCTTGGATATGTGTAAAATAATTGTTCGAAAAGTACTAAGTGGTACTAAATTGAACATTGGGTGAAGGAATAGAACTGGAGTCCGGAAATTTGATATTGAAGCGCCTGTTGGAATCTGGGATTGAGATTAGTAGGTGGGTTTGAAAAGGCGTCTTATATTTATATGAAAAGTACTAAATTTGATATTGGGTCAAGGAATAAAGCTAAAATCCTGAAATATGATATAGATGTCAATGTTGGTGTGTGTGGTAAACATATGGAGGTGGTTTTGGAAATTGTTCGTAAAGTGCCATGTGGTACTAAATTGGGTACTGGATTAAGAGATAGAGTTGGAATCCTCAAATTTCATATTGAGGTCTCTGTTGGTATCGGGAATAGAGATAAGGAGGTGGTTTTGAAAATTTGTACAATAATTGTACGAAAAGAACAAAATAGTACTAAATTTGGTATTGGGTCAAAGAATAGAGCTGAAAATGTGAAATTCTATATATTGCGATAACTGTTGGTGTCTATATTGAGATATGGAATGGAAATTGCAAATTTGAATTGCTTCAAAATTGGTATTTGAAGTTCGTAAAGGATACTACTGCCTAAGACAGAAAATTGTCTGTGCAGGCCCACGTCTTCATATAGTCCCCCCTTGGTATAGTACTTCCCAATTTCGGTATTTTGATGATTTTAGCGTCATTATTCACCGGAGTAATTTCAAATTACGTATCTAGAGTTCGTAATCGGAACTACAGTCTGTGACAGAAAATTTTCTATGCAGGTCCACGTCTTCGTATAGCCCCCATACAACGATACCTCCCTGTATTCGATATTTCGACGATTTTAGGTACAATACTCATCGACATTGTTTGAGATGTCGAATATAAAGTTCGTAATGGATGTTACAGCCTGTGACAGAAAATTGTCTATGCAGGTCCAGGTCTTCGTATAGTTCCGATGTAACGGCTATATTCCGTATTTTTAAGATTTCAATAGAATTTTTAATTCGTTCCAAATGGTGAATGGTATTCAATGTGATTTTTAACTTAAGGTTTACATATTGAGGCGTTGAAATAGTTTTGGACAGAATAGTTGGATGTGGGTTCATTGTGCAATGGTTTTACTAATATCCTCCTCAGTAAACTTCAAAATGAAAGATTTTGAAGACGCTTTTTGAAAAGGTAAGAACTTTAAAAAAATGTTTGTCAAACAGAACAAATTGTACATTTCGAGTGCTAAAGAGGCTTAACACAAACTATTGGAACGAACATAAAACTTTAAAGTGGACTTTTCGCTGACAAAGTTGCTGGCATTCTCTAACATGTAATATATTTGCTTCATTTAATACTCACTGTTTATAGCATCCTTTTCATCAAGTGGTTGAAGGTTAGATTCTTAATACGCTATTGATTGTTTTTAATTTTGATATTGATGAAGCCATCCACAGTACGAGGATAATTTGAGTGCCTAGAAGATAAATTATTTATTAGAATTGTTAAAGAATATTCCTTGTATCGCCCGTAAGTATTCGATGGAATTTGAAGCCTATAAAGACTTGTTAATCCAATAATCCTGCAATATCGTTTCGAAAATTATTGACCACATTCATGTATTGATTTCAGCTTGCATCCTTTTGAATCTGATTATGAAAGCCTTGTTCTATTTTAAACTGATATCCATTTCAAATCCTTCAAAACTCACTATTGACCTTAGAATTATTGAAAGGGGTCTTCTTCAAATTATATTAATATTCCCCCGAACTTCGAAATGGGTAATTTCAAATTTATGTAACAAATTCAAAATGTTTAAAAAATATTCAAAAAAATTTTTTAAAAACAAAATTGCCAATGGTTTCTATTCTTTGAATTGAATTTAAAAATTAAAACTCAAACCGATGTCCACAAGACGGTTGCAGAGTGCATCACAGCAATGAAATTCAACTGGTCGACCTTTTAATAATTTATAATTTACTGCTTACAGGGTGAGATAAAAAAACTGCAACAAAGTCAAACGCCAAATAATAATTTTTACATTTTTTTAATTTTATTTGAATGAAAGCAAAAATGTCAGAAATGGCATCAAATTTTAAATTTGTTCGAATTGGTTACCTTTGGCACGAATTATGGCCTTCAAACGGCCAATGAAACCGTCACACGCTGCCTGAATGCTGCTCTGCTGTATTTTGGCCCATTCCCGGCGAAGCGCTTGCTTGAGGTGATCGACACTTTGGTATTTTTTAATGCCAACCTTGATTTCCAAAATACTCCAGACAGAATAGTCCAACGGATTTTTATACGGAGATTTGGGTGGCCATTCTCCGATGGAAATGAAGCGAGGAACCTCATTTTGGAACCAAGGAACCATTCTTGGTTGGCTGAGTGCGATGTTGCAGAGTCTTGTTGGAATGTCTAAGGTCTACGGCCAAATTGTTTGCGTGCCCAAGGCTTTAATACACCCTCTGGAATATTTTCGCGATAATATTCGGCATTTATTCTAATGCCACGGTCAATTAATACGAGCGGAGAGCGACCATTGGCTGTTATGGCCACATGGCCCACAGCATCACCATGGCCGGCGCTTGAGTTCTGGTGGCACCGGTTGAACTTTTTCAGCTGACCTCTTTGGCTAGTAAACACGATCATTTTGTTTGTTTAAAAACTGCTAGACAACGAATGCTTTTTCATTGGAGAAAACCAAATTCGGCAGTTCAAAACTTTCGGCCAAGCAAAGCAACTCTTTAGCTCTTTTGAGTCTAATTTCTTTCTGTTGCGGTGTAAGTTCTTGCACTTTTGGAATTTCAATGGCTTTACCCCGAGCTCATTTTTCAATATTTTCCGAATGGTATATTGCGATATGTTCACTCACGGCCACTACGACGCTGGTTTCGATCAAGTCGCTGATGTTGCTGTTTTTTCCGTCCACTTTCTTGACGTCGGGCTACGCTACCAGTATCACGGTAACGAGCGATGGTACGAAACACAAAAGATTTATTCACATTTAAATGCTGGAGAGCTCTAACGATAGCCACTAGTAGTTTTCCAGACAATATAAAGGAGACACACTATCACGCTTGAATTCCATCACGAATAACTTTTTTTTCTGGAAAATGCTCACCAAAATGTTTTTGGACGCTTGTAAACAATATAATGAGCTGTCACTGGAATAATTTTAACAGCTGTCGGACGAGTGGCTTAGAAATGACAGCAGTCTGAAATTGGTTGTAGTTATTACATCTCACCCTGTATATTCTTGACCAGCGTATAATTCTAAGAGGATTTAGCCCTCTCCGACCTTCCGTCTGTTGTAATTTCGCTAGAGTCAAAACGAGTTAAGACAGAAAGCTAAAATTTTAGACAGATCAGTCTTTTGTGTGCAGGCAAGTTATGTTCGAAGATGGGTTATCTCGGTCCACGATATCGTATATCCCCCGATATTCGGTATTTTGATGATTGTAGCTACATTTTTCAATGGATTTGTCTGAAAATCCACACAAGGAGTTCCTTATGCGCACTTTACCCCTTGGAAGAGAATTATCTATATAGGTTCACCATATCGTATATCTCCCATATAACGGTACATCCCTACATTCGTTTTTGTCAACATTAGCCACATTATTCATCAGAATTGTTTCAAATTTGATGATATGAACGACATTATTTAACGGAATTGTTTCAAATTTTGTATTTTCAGTTCGGAGTCGGTACTACAGCCTATGACAAACAATTATTCAGGCCCACCTCTACGTATAGCCCCTGTATAACGGTTTTTATTTAAGTTGCATTTTTCGATGGATTTTTTTTGAAATTTTTCAAGATCCTTCAAAATGCTGGAGGATATCAAAAGTTTGGCCCGACCGAACTTAGGTGCTTTTTTACTTGTTTACATTTTGAATAATAATTTGATATATTTTTCGCCGAAGGGTTATATTGCCCATATAATGATAGTCCTAAATTTTAGGGATTTGAAGCCAACTTTTTTATATTTTAAGGGAGAAATTCCCCCATAGCTGTCAGCCAGTGTTCATTGTGGTCGATCAAAGGAAAAACCTATTGGCGGCTGTTTGACTGACTGGCTGACTGCCTGCATGTAGTATGTTCTTCTGGTTGGTTGATTTTAGGCTTTTATCGTTTTTTTAACTACATTTGTAAGATTAGCGTTCTGTATGTTTAAGAGAGGAACAGAAAAAAACGAGGAAAAAAACTAAAATGTTCGGAGCACCCCATCAAACATCAAAACAGCTAAGTAATAGCAAAGGCAGCAACAACAACAACAACAAAATATATTTATGTTACTTTTTTTTCTTTTGAAAATTAAACGCTTAGTCAATTTCTATCTGTAGATACAGATGAAAGACGAATGGACAGGCAGCCATAAAGTCAAGTCAGTCTGCCGACGACGAGAGGAAGGCATTCAGTCAGCGAGAGGTTTTTATTATATGGTCTGGGGGATTCGTTTCTCTTAACCTCTCCTTCCTTTCTCTCCCCCCCAAAAACACATCTTCCAGTATTTGCCATCGTCGTCAACATTCATCTCAAATTGCAGCATTTGGCGGCATCTGCCGCCTCTGTTGCACTGTCGGTATTTGCAGCTTTAGCTATGATAAGCGGACTATTTGCGATTATTTAATTTCTTTTCATCGTCCGTTTTCTTGCTTTTTGTGGTGCATTCTTCATTCGCTGTGACACTGTCGGAAAGGTGAACTCAATCCTCCTTATCGAAAGATGAGAATTAATGGCGAAGTCTAAGTTGGGAATTGGTTGTGGCACAAAGTATGGATTTTATTTCAATTCTTAACGGGCTTAAGTTTCATTAGGCCATTTGCAGATACGAAGTTAATTTATTTGTGTTTGGTTATTGGGTGGTCACTATTTGTATTAAAAGGCATTTTAGCTGGATTAGGGGCAGAATAATAGAAAACTTTTTGTCAGAAAGGACAAAATTATATACTGGGAAAAATAGAGGGTCCTTTTTGATATTACTTGCAGGAAGAGTGTCTATTTTCGCGTTTTATGAGCTTCATGGATATTCAAAATTTTGTCCCTTTGTGGGGGGAGGTGCCAGAAGGAGTGGACCGATATATACCATCTTCACAGCTGATCTTGTGTTAGTAGAAATAATAGGATATTTGAAATATGAAGAGAACCGGATGCTTATTTAGGATTTTATAATCGTTTTAATTATTCAAAACTTTGTCCCTTTGTGGGGGAGGTACCAGAATGGTCCAATGGTCCAATGGTCCAATCTCTACTGTCTTTATAACAGATCCTGTGTTGATAGAAATATTCAGATGTGCCAATTCTGATAGGAATCGGATGTTAATTTCGTGTTTCGGATGTTAGTTTCGTGTTTAAGGGATATTCAAAATTTCGAACTTTTGTGGAGGAGATACTAGAAAGAGTCAACCGATATATTCCACCTTAACACCAGGTATCAAGTATTTATAAAAATATTGGGATGTGTGAAATTTGAAGACAATCGGACTATTCAGTCACATTTTAAAACAGTTGTAATTATTCAAAATTTTGACCCTTTGTGGGGAGGCACTTGATGGATTATCCATTTTTGCACCTGACTAAGCAGAATCGGACTATTGCTTCTCTTTATGCGCAAAAAAAATTTTTTTTGAAAATTTCGACCTTTTGTTGGGGAGGTACCAGAAGGAGTAGATCGATATTTTCCATCTTTACACCAGACCTTGGGTCAATACAAATATCCTGATATGTTTAATTTGGTGTATAATTTGAAATTTTTAAAAATTTTGACCCTTTGTGGGGGAGATATTTCACGGAGTGGACCGATATTGTCCACTTTAGCCCATGACCTTGCACTGATGCAAATATTTGCAAAGTATGAGCAAAATCGGATTTTTGCTTCTCTTTCTGTGCAGAAAAAAATTTTTTTCTGAAAAATCCGACTTTTTGTGGGGGAGGTACCAGAAGGAGAGGGCCAATATATTCCATATTAGCACCAGATCTTGGGTTTCTAGAAATATGAGTATGTGTGAAATTTTAACGCAAGCGAACTCTAACACATTTCACATTTTATAAGAGTTGTAATTATTCAAAACTTTGACCCTTTGTGTTAGAGGTACTTGATGGAGTGGGCCGATATTGTCTAGCACTAGCACTGGCACAATTATTGGGATTTGCAAAAAATCGAATGATCTTTGCTCTATCTATGAGGTAAAATATTGTCTTTGAAAATTTCGACCTTTTGTGGGGGAGATACCAGAAGTAGTGGACCGATATTGCCCATCTCCGAACTCGATCTCAGTTTGATAATAATATTACTATGTACCTAGTTGGGGTCAAATCGAATGCTCCCTTCAAGAATTATCGTGCGCACCAGATAGCCAGACAGGCGGAGAGACGGACGAACATCGCTAGATCGACTCCAAATGTCCTGAAACGGATTTGGTCCAAAGAGATCTAGGATCTAAAACCATTATTTCGAAGAGGCACCTTTTGGCCATATCAAATGATATATATCCTCTCTAGCCACATGACTGAGGGTACAAAAATGTGAGCAATATCACACTACTGTCGGATGTGCGGAATTTCGAAGGGTTTGTTCATGCAGGGATATCGACAAGAAATCCCTGGCTTTTTCAGTTTAAAAAAGAATACTGAATTTTTCTAAAATTTTAGCCCGATGTACTCGAAATGATAGGGGATACCTATAGCTAAAAGTATAACCTTTTTTAAACCCTGCACCTTGGAAAGGAGGGTATATAAATTTGTTAAACCGTTTGTAACACCTCTAAATATTCGTCATAGTCTAGTTCTAAGTCGATTTAAGGATGTTGATGTTCGTTATGGTTTCAAGCTCCGGTGGCGGAAAATGTTAGGTATATGTCCACGTTTTCCTATAGCCGCCGAATAACTGTACCTCCCGATATTCGGCATTTTAATGGTATTAGTCACATTTTTCTACGGATTTGTCTAAAAATTGGTATTTATAGTTCGTTATGGGTTCTAACTCCGGTAGCAGAACATTGAATGTCTAGGTCTACGTTTTCCTATATCATATATATAAGGGTTCCATCGGATATTCGGTATTTTGACGATTTAAGCCACATTTTCTAATAGATTTGTGTGAAATTTGATATTTGTGCTTTATAATGGGTTCTACAATCGGCCTCAAAACGTTGTCCATGTTGCTCCTAGTCATCGTAATTATGTAAAATTTGGTATTTAAGACTCGCAATAGATTCCAACCATTGTAGTATAAAATTGTCTGTATAGGCTCCAGTTTTAGTATGGCCTCCATATAACGGCTACCGATGACGCAAATATTAGGATTTGCAAAGTTGAAGCATAAACCGATTATTGCTTCTCTTCCTGTGCAAATGTTTTTTTTTTTTTTTTTTTTTTTTGAAAATGTCGACATATTTGGGGTGAGGTACCAGAAGGAGTGGACCTATATATTCCATATTCTCACCAGACACGTTTGAATCCAGATACTTTTGCATAAAATGTTTTCTTTACCCAATGGTGGAGGTTATTAGAAGTTCCGGTCCGGCCGAACTTAATCTCTTTTTACTTGTTTGAAATATCAAGTCTTTTCAGGTAAGCTTGAGACAGTTATACACATTCAATAACAATTTAAAATTGTGATTTAATTCGATTATCACAACCTTAGCTCTGGTGTCATTTTGAATCATCGGCAAAGATTTATTTAATTATACATAAAAACAAAATCGGTTTAAAATCAAAAAATCTCTGCCAACACCGATCAGATTCAATTAACAACAGTCATTTGTTTTCTCAACACTTTGAAATAACAATTAATATAAATTTGTGCTAAATAATCTTCAGCTTCACAACTCAGCGTCATCAGTTGTTCAAAATAAAATTCGCATTTATTCAACTTGACATAATACAACAACAATACAAGACAAATTTTGAATCAAGACTACAAAGAGTGCCGCCGTAGTCCCTGGATGACTTGATGATACTTGAAATGCAATAACACAAACAAAATAAGCTGTAAAAGACAATCGAATTTTATACGCCCTTCAATATCATTTGGGACATACAAACATACATTGAAGTAAGGATGTATCTACGATTTGGCCTACGATCCTCTATACATAAGGCCTTGTAAAAAAATTTTAAGTCAAGGTAAGATTTTTGTCCATGAATTAAAATTATGATGTCTAGGTTTATTAGTCAGGAAGTCCTTAAAAAGTCCTTCGAACAGAAAGTCCATAAAAATATCCTTAAACCAGTGAAGAAAGTCCTAAAGTCGGGCGGGGCCGACTTTATGATACCCTACACCACTTTGCTAATTTAGTAGAGCTCCACATAACAATTAAAAGTTTTTATGGGAGAATTCAATCATACAAGCTATGATTATAATTATAATTATTATTTAAATAAAGTGCAAAGGACTAAATATGCCGAAGCATTTGTATCTTTTAAATTCGGAATTGTATTGCCCATTTGGTGCACAATTAATTTGAAATCGGATAAAGATATATATGGGAGCTATATCCAAATCCGAGCCGATCTTGATAAAATTTGGCAAAGATATTTCTGAGCTGTATTTGATATATTTCCCTGAATATCGTTGTTACGGAGTGCATATTACGGTTGTGGGTAACAAATATAACAAATCGGATGAATAATATATATGGGAGCTATAGCTATATCTGAACCGATCTTCACCAAATTCGACATACTAGCTTCTAGACTCAATTCGGTCGTATGTGCTAAATTCCATCCCATTTGGACAAATATTAGACGTTTGGTGCACAATCAAAAGTAAATCGGACGAAGTTATATATGGAAGCTATATCCAAATCTGAACCGAACTCGATAAAATTTATCAAATGTATTTCTGAGCTGTATTTGCTATATTTCCCCAAATATTGTTGTTACAGAGTGCATATTATGTCTGCGGAGGACAAAAATAACAAATCGGATGAACAATATATTTGGGAGCTATAGCTATATCTGAAACGATTTCGATCAAATTTGGCATACTTGTTTTCAGGTTCAATCTGATCGTACGTGCAAAATTCCATACTATTCGCACTGATATTACACGTTTGGTGCACAATAAAAAGCAAGTCGGACGAATATATATATGGGAGCTATATCTAAATTTTGACCGATTATCTCCAATTTCAATAGGGTTCGTCCTTGGTCCAAAGAAATGAGAAACGTCCAAAATTTCATCTGGATAGGGCAATAAATGCGAACTGTACTTTGTTTACAAAAATACATGGACAGACGGACGGACGGACATGCATAAATCGACTCAGAATGTGATTCTATGGAGATCATCAAAAGGAATTATGGGTCTATCTCGTTTCCTTTTGCCTGTTACAAACAAATGCACAAAGACATAATACCCTGACCACCTTGTGGTGTAGGGTATAAAAATAGTACACCTGACCAAAATTTGAGGAACGTGTGAAATTGCCCAAATTGACCTAAATGTTAGAGAACAATTATGATATTATAAGTCAACATCAACATTATCCAATAGCCTCATAAGAAATTCAGAATTTTCGAAAATTTTTGGATTTGGTATAAAAGTATTGGTCGGTTTTGCCGACTGATATGTACCCTTAGCCAATGTTCGATTATTTTAAAATATTTTGACTTCTGTTATGAATTTTCAAATTCTTGACCTTCTATGGAGTGGGTTTTTTTAAAGAATGGGCCTATTGTCCATTTCGTATCGGACCTAAACAAATATGACATAAATATTATTGTAAATATATAAGAAAATCGAACATTTATATCCAATCTATGGGAAATCATAAATTCTCATCTCAGGATTCTGGCTGAGAGACATATATTTAAATGTAGCCAGTTGTAAAGAATCTCTGAGTTGTTCGAAATTTATGACAGATAATAGTATTGAAAATTGTGTTCCTTTGAGGGTGAGGTACCAGAAGTTATTTGAAGATATATAGTATCTTCACAACAGATCTTGTTTAGAAAAAATGTTTGTATGTGTGACATTTGAAGAGAGTTGGATGCTTGTTTCGCTTTTTTTGAGCATTTCGTTTTTCAAAATCTTGAACCCTATGTGGAGCAGATAGCAAAGAAATGGTCCGATCTCTACCATCTTTATGACAGATGTGTGACATTTGAAGACAATCAGACTCTTACATCACTTTTTATAAGAGTTGTAATTATTCAACATTTTGACCCATTGTGGGGGAAGTACTTGATAGAGTATACCGATATTATCCATTTCCGCACCAGACCTAGCACTGACGCTAATATTAGGATTTGCAAAGTTGGAGCAAAATCGGATTATCGTTTCACTTTCTGTGGAAAAAAAAATATTTTTTTTGAAAATTTCGACCATTTCTGGGGGAGGTATCAGAAGGAGTGGATCGATATATTCCATCTTAACACCAGATCTTGGGTTTATAAAAATATTGGGGTGTGTGAAATTTTAAGACAATCGGATTCTTACATCACATTGGGGGAGGCACTTGATGGAGTGGACCGATATTATCCATTTTTGAACCTGACCTAGAATTTACGCAGATATTAGGATTTGCTAAGTTGAAACAAAATCGGATGAAATCTTCTCTTTCTGTGCAGAAAAAAATGGTTTCTTTTTTGAAAATTTCGACCTTTTGTGGGTGAGGTACCAGAAGGAGTCGACCGATTTTTTCCATCTTGGCACCAGACCTTGAGTTAAACTATTGGGATGTGTGAAATTTGAAGACAATCGGACTCACATATATTGTCCTATATTGTCCATTTTCACACATGACCTAACACTGATGCAAATATTAGGATTTGCAAAGTTGGAGTAAAATCGGATTATCCTTTCTCTTTCTGTGCAATGAATTATTTTCTTTGAAAATGGTGATATTTTGTTTTGGAGGTACCGGAAGGAGTGGACCGATATTGCCCATCTCCGAACTCAATCTAAGTTTGACAATAATATTACGTACCAACTCGGATACTCCCTTCAAGAGTTATCGTAAGCACCAACAAGCCAGACAGACAGACGGACGGACATCTCTAGATCGACTCCAAATGTCCTGAAACGGATTTGGTCCAAAGATACCTAGGGTCTAGAACCGTTATTTCGATGAGGCACGTTTTGGCCGTATCAAATGATATATACCCTCTGTAGCCATATATCTGAGGGTATAAAAACTTACTAAACATTTGATATGCTACCATCCCTTCTCCTTATATGGGATTCAGGATTTTTCAATATTTGGCCTGATTTTCAAATGTCGGTGAAAAAAATTCCCTTGCACGAAAATTGTGAAATACTGGGATCTATTTCGACTGCTACGAATTTTTGACTATTTGCTTCGGAGTTAAGAGAAAAGTGGACCCCAGTGGAGTCCATTTTGAATAATAAAATCATTTTATTTATATTATCACTTTGAATATTAGTGTAGAAACGTTTGTTGGCCGATATTTTCATCAAGTGAAGTGTGTAGACCTCATCCGATAAATTCTAACTACTGTATCGGTTCATACAATTAAAAAAAAATGATTCCTTTATTGTCCTCAGTGTTATCTTAGATCCTAAACTACGTTTTCATTTACATATTGGCTCATGTGTTAATAAAGCCAAGTCTTTATTAGGTTTCATAAAACGCTGATCCGAAGAGTTCGATGATCCATATGTCACCAAAAGATTGTTTATAAGCTTAGTTCGCCGAGTATTAGAGTACGGATGTATTCTGTGGAGTCCTTTTTATAATTCAAGTTCAATTCCTGATTTTTGCTCTACGGGGCCTTAACTGGAACCCGTCAAAATTACTTCCGCCTTATGAAAATCGCTTACTGTTAATAGATCTCTCAACACTTAAAAGGTTTATGGTTTATGCTAAGAGCGTTATTTGTCATCCAATTAACACGCGGTTTGATTGATTCTCATTTCCTAACTGGCGCAGTTACTTATAATATTCCTTCTCGTAGAACTCGTAATTTCGGCAGGGGTGGGAGTGAGATGCGTGGGAACTAACGAAAAAAAAAAAACAAGTAAAAAAGCAGCTAAATTCGCCCGGGCGAACTTTTAATACCCTCCACCACTTCGAAGGAAATTGAAAATTTTCAAAAAAAAAAAAAAAAAAAAATTCCGAAAACTACCACATAAATGAAAACCGTTATATGGGGACTATACGAAGACGTGGACCTACATACGATTTTTTTTGTCATAGGTTGTAGTGCCCATTACGAACTTCAAATACGAAATTTGTTACAACTACGGTGAATAATGTGGCAAAAATCATTAACACACGGAGTATCGGTATGTACCGTCATATGGAGGCTATACGAAGATATGGACATGCATACAAAAACTTTATGGACATGCATACAAAACTTTTTTAGTACCCATTGGTATCTTCCAGTACCAAATTTGAAACGATGCCTCTGAATAATGTTGCTGAAATCATCAAAATACCGAATATCGGGAGGTACCGTTATATGGGGGCTATACGAAGACTTAGACCTGCATATAAAACGTTTTGTCATAGGTTGTAGTACCCATTACGAACATCCAACATGAAATTTAAAAAAATCGGCTAAGATCATGAAAATATTGAATATCGGGAGGTATCCTTATAGGGGGGCTATACGAAAACGTGGACCGATTTACGAAGTTAACCTGCCTATGCATGTATGCAAAATTTTAGCCTTCTATTTCTATTCGTTCGTGATTACGACAGACAGACGGACATTGCTAGATCGTCTTAAAATTGTACGCTGATCCCGAATATATACTTTGTAGGGTTTATTATGAATATTTCCATAGAATGGTGGAGGGTATAATAACTATGTTTCAAGTTTGTACAATTTTCTGTTAAAATTTTTGTTGGGGAGTTTTCAGAAAGTGTAGACCGATATAATATAGAAAACATGTTGGAATGAGTAAAGAGACAGAAAAGGGGACATTTCACATTTTACAAAATATATTTTTTCAAATTTTAACTCTCTGTGGGGACTGAGACAAAAAAGGATTTTGCCTATACTTTCCACCTGACCCACCTGGGGGAGAAATCATATGCCTATCCCAGCGTTTCTGTCATTTCTTTTTTACAAAAAAAGCTTCTTGTCACTGCGTGAATGATTTTTTCTCTTGTTCACTGTCATGTTGTATGTGGCAATTATTACATTGCCGATGCTGCTGTCTTGAATTGTAAACCTTTTCTTTTTTTTTTTTGCGCATTGCTGACCATTTGTTGACGATGTAATGTTGATGTTGTTGTTACTGCGTGCCGTATATGTTATTGTCTTTTTACATTTTTCTGTTGTCATTGTTTCTGTTGCAGCGGTCGCAACACTCCAGGTGTCCATCAACACTGGCATCGTCACACCGGCACCATCAGATCAGATAATGAAAGCTGGACACAGGGTGCTTCTGTTGATGAAGAAAGAAAAAAAAAACATTAAAAGGAGTTTTCCTATCATACTGATTATACGCGGATATGGACTTTTAGGAAAATTATTATCAAACATGGTTTTTTTATGGCGGCCCGTGAAAGGTGTTTCTTAATAGGCATAGTGATGAATTGGGGTTTTAGAGAACGTTCTTTGGAAGGGATGTTTCATAGCCATAGTTAGGGAGAAAAGTTACACACTGTAGGGTTCAAGGAAGAATGTTGATTTTAAATAATTTATTTGGTGGTTTTGCAACACATAGGCCAAATACGCAAGATCTCGGCTAGGGATACTTAGTGACTAACATTATCTTTCTTGGCTCAACCTACGTATGCTGTCTCCTTTCTATACCTCCTACCATGAGAGGTATTTTGAGCACAATTAAGCTCGTAACTCTTCAATATAAGACTGTTCGACCCCAACAGAGTAAGTATTCTTGATTAGCATTAAATTTTACGCCGACTTCACTTGCCCGCTTGCCGGTTTATCCCTCCGTTATTGTGTCGGTCCCATTGGCCATCTACAAAAAGTTGTCACTTTAGATCCAATATTTATGAAGTATATGGCGGAACCAAAGATCATTATAGCCTCAGCCATATGGCGCCAAAGGGTAATATCATTTGATACGACCAAAACGTGCCTCATAGAAATAGCGATTTTAGTCCCTTGGTTTGTTAAGACCAAATCCGCTTGTGGACATTTGGGGTCGAGTCCAATTTTTGCAAACTTGGCAAATTTTAATATTTTTTATCAGTGACAATATCGGAACACTTCTTTTGGTACACCCCAACAGAGGGTAAAAAATTTGAATAATTACATATCACCCTGCAACAAAGTCAAACGCCATAATTTTAAATTTTATTGAATGACAGCAAAAAATGTCGGATATGTTTAGATTTGTTCGAATTGGTCACCTTTGGCACGAATTATGGCCAATGAAACCGTCACACGCTGCCCGAATGTTGCTTTGCGGTATTTTGGCCCATTCCCGGCGAAGCGCTTGCCTCAAGTGATCGACACTTTGGTATTTTTTGGTGTCAACATTGCTTTCCAAAATACTACCGACGCAATAGTTCAACGGATTGGTATCCGGAGATTTTGGTGGCCATTGTGCGCTGGAATTGAAGCGAGGAACCTCATTTTGTAACCATTCTTGGGTAAGCACCTCTGCTGTTGGAATGTCGAAGGTCTGCGGCCAAAATGTTTGCGTGACCAAAGCTTTAATGCACTTTCCAGAATATTTTCGCGATCGTATTCGACATTTATTCTGATGCCACGGTCGATTAATACAAGCGGAGAGCGATCATCGGCTGTTATGGCGGCCCACACCATCACCATAGCCGGCGCTTGAGTTCTGGTGGTCAACCGAACGTGTACATTTTCAGCTGACCTCTTTGGCAAGTAAACACTATCATTGTGTTTGTTTACGAACTGCTGGACAACGAATGTTTTCTCTGATCGGAGATAACCAAATTCGACAGTTCACCACTTTTGGGCCAAGCGAAGCAACTCTTTAGCTCTTTTTAGCCCATTTACTTTCTGTTTCGTTGTAAGTTCTTGCACTTTTTGGAATTTCAATGGCTTCACCCAGAGCTCATTTTTCGATATGGAATATTGCGATATGTTCAGCTCACGAGCCATTTTTCGGCCACTGCGACGCGGGTTTCGATCAAGTCGCTTTTTTTACTTTTTGAACCATTTCTGCTGATGTTGCTGTTTTCTTCCGTCCTCTTCCACTTCCTTGACGTCGGGCTACACTACCAGTATCACGGTAACGGGCGATGGTACGAAACACAAAAGATGTATTCACATTTAAGTGCTGGGGTGCTCTAACGATAGCCACTTGTGGTTTTCTAGACAAATATAAAGAAATCACACTATCACGCTTCAATTTCATCGCGAATAATTTCTTTTCTGGAAAATTCTCACCAAAATGCGTTTGTTGCCTTGTAAACAATATAATGAGCTGTCACTGGGATAATTTTAACAGCTGTTGGACGAGTGGCTTAGAGATGACAGCAGTCTGAAACTGACTTGGAAATCAATACAGGCTGAAGCTCGAATTTTCAAATTATACGATAAAACTGGGTTTTTGGGAATTCGTACTAAAAGAGTGTGAAAAGTACTAAAATGAACTTAACATTGTATATCTTGTATTGGAAATACGGAAAAAGCTAGAATTCTGAAATTTGGAATAAGATTCACTTTATGAATGAGGGTTGTAAGAAACTTGAACGTTACGGTAAAGAAAAGTTCTGAAATGATACTAAGCTTCTCATATTGTACCGTTTGGTGTTATGTGAAGGGATAGAGAAACTTGGAATTTGAACGAAAAGTAATCAATGGTTCTAAATTTGGTATTGGTGAAGGGGCATTGCTGGAATCGTCAAATTTGGTGTTGGGATCTCTGTTGGCATCTGGGATTGCGATATGGAGGTGGTTTTGGAATTCTGTAAATATACAATATTTGGCATGAGAAATATAGCTCAAATAGTTAAATTTGATATGGCTCTTACTGTTGATGTCTGTGGCCGAGAGAAGCATTTGGTCTTGGATGTGCATAACATAATTGTACTAAATGTTACTAGATTTGGTAATGGGGAATTTTAAAGAGCTGAAATCCTAACATGTGATTTTGAGGTCTCTGTTGGTATCTGGGATTGAGATATGGAGGTAGTTTTGGAAAGGTGTACTACAATGTTCGATAAGAACTAAATGATACTGAATTTTGTATAGAGTGAATGTAAAGAGCTGGGATTCCGAAATTTGATATTGAGGTCTCTGAGGTGTGATTTTCAAAAGCGTATCATAATTGTACAAAAATTACTAAAAGGTACTAATTTTGGATCGCTGTTGGCCTCTAGGATGAAAAGCTTTATATCTCTTATAAGCGTACTAAATTGTTCTAAATTTGGTTCTGAGTGAAGGGGTGGAGCTGTTGGTTTCTAGAGTTTAGACGTTGAAATAGTTTAAGACAGATAAATCGGATACTGGTCAATTGTGCAATCTGATGAAACATACATGTGAGCTACAGCTATATCTGAAACGATTTTCAGCAAAATTTTAAGCACTTGCTTTTAGGTTTAATCCCGTCGGAAGTGCCAAAATTCAGTCCATTTGGGCCGATATTAACCATTTGGTGCACAAAAACCTCAAATCAGATAAAGGTATACATGGGAGCTATATCCAAAACAGAACCGATCTTGACAAAATGTTAGCTGTATTTGATATCTGGTACCAAAGATATTGTCGTGGAGTGCATATTACGCATGTGCGGGACTTAAGCCCCCAAATCGAATGAAACATATATGTTGGAGCTATAGCTATACCTGAACCGATTTCACCAAATTTAAAGTATTTGTTTCTAAGATGAATTCAGTCGGAATTGCCAAGATTCAGCCCATTAGCCATTTGGCGCACAATAAACCTGATATCGTATAAATATATATGTATATATGGGAGCTATATCCTAATCTGATCCGACCGCGATAAAATTTGACAGAGGAATTTTTAAGTTCCATAAATTATCTGGTAACAAATATCATTCTTGTGGAGTGCATATTACACATCCCAAATAGGATGTGGATTTGATGTAATTGCTTCTAGACTAAATTCGGTAGGTTGTGCCAAAATTCAGGTCATTTGGACTGACATTTGCCATTTGGTGTACAATTAACCCGAATTGATGGTCCAAAAAAATATTGTTTGGAAAATTTTATCTTAATTGGATAAAAACTGCGACCTGCATTTTGTTCACAAAATACATGGACAAACGGAGAGACGGACTGACATACATGAATCGACTCAGAAAGTGAATCTATGGAGATCCTCAAAAGTAACTATGGGTCTATCTCGCTTCTTTCTCCACTATGTGGTGTAGGGTATAAAAAGGTACACCTGAGTAGGATATATAGACCTACTTTATTTCGTTCGGAAGATACAGCTGGACGTACTTGGCAAAATCGATACAGAATGTTATGTTGCTCAAAATTTAAAAACCTTTTTGAGGTCTAGAATTGAGGAGTTGTAAACGGAATGACAGCCATAAAACATCATCCATACTGTGGTGGAGGGCATATAACAACACTTAATTTTGACAGGATTCTTGGTTTAGAGGATTGGCTAACTTAAGGATCACCTTTTGAAGTCCAGGAGTATTTATGTATGATTTTCAAAAAGTCTATTCAGAGGATCTTTAAAAAGGGTAGAAGATACGATTTAAACAAATGTATGTTGATCCCAGCTTATCAATCATCTACTTAAAATTTCTCAACTCAAATCTACAACAACATCGCAAACTTTTTCGACATTACATTTGTTGAGATCTCTCCGCACAACTGCGATAACCTAAATCTGTTGGCGAGAGTTAACAATCGTTTGGCTTTGTTCTCATTCGTCGACTGTAGTAAATTATATTTGAACCATGACGTACCTCTGTCAATCCACCAACTGTCAGACAGACATGCATACATGTGTATGTACATCTGTTTGAACACACGCTCATTTCCACATACAGAAATTGCAGTGTAATTCGTTTTTTTGTGCGACACTCTCATTGCAGCAGCAGAGATGTGAATACGAATTCGACAATTGTTGGTTTTTTTGTAAAAAGTCATTATAAATCCGCGACCCGCGAAAGATTCGCACCGCTTTGTGTGTTTTTTTGTAGTTTTTGTGGTTGTTGTCTTGTTGTTTTTATGGCGGCATCGCTCTTTTTTCTTTTGCCTCGATGTATGTTTTGCGGGCGACCCCTTTTTGTAAAAGCAATTAATTTGATTGAACTTGCCACCGAGACGAGCAATTAGCTTTTCGTGAATACAACAAACAAACACGAAATGCTAAGACAGGACCAAATACAAAATGCGATTTTTTGTTGTTGCTTGCTTACTTGTGGAGAGACAGACAGACAGACAGCCAGACAGACACTTCCCAAAGCAGTAAAACAAACAATTCACACACCAAAAACATTGTGTTTGAGCTTCGGGTTCGGCTAGAGAGTAGCACAGGCATTAAATTTGCCAACATCAGGCGATACAACAAAAATTGATCGTGGATGAGCGAGGGGAGCAGCGAAAGTTTCCATTTCAGTTCAATATATGCATACCCTGCAGTAGGTTAAGTTAGGTTGAAAAGAGGGGCGAAACAAATCGCCGCATGTCCTGTTGGGCATACACTTAAGCCAATATAGACATATTGTGCGCTCGGGCAGTTTACAGTCTTTTTATTTGAAATTCAGTTGCTTTTATGAAATTTCTTAACTGTCTTATATCCTTTACCATGGTCTGATTAAGGTCTGGTATGGAGTCGTTCCCTAAGAATTGGGATCTGAAATTTGCAAACGCTGGGAATTGGCAGAGAAAATGTTCCAATGTTTCGTCATCTTCCCCACATGCCCTGCATATGCTGTTTTCTGCACATCCTATCTTGTACAGATAAGCTTGTAGACCCAGGTGCCCCGTAAGGATGCCTGTTACTTCACTGATCTCTTTTTTACCTAGTAATAAAAGGTTTTTCGTTTTTTTCTCATCGGGATCGCCCCACCTTAAAATGTTGGGATACAGGACCTTCCTAAACTCAGGTGGAAATTTGCGATTCAAAATTAAAATTTCATTTTTTCTGGAACAAAAAACTCAGGGGAATTGGTAGAAATATCCAGAGGGAAATTTCGAAATCATATAATTCATTAACCTCCTCATAAGCTTCCCCCTACACCCCACGTAGACACATTTTATCAACTGCCATCAAAAAATTTACTGCAATTGAGGAAGCCCCTTTCAGCGTCATTTTGGACACTCACCGTTCATGCGATTTTCTTTTTTGTTTCTGTTTTGTTTTTTTTTTGCGGCACACAATCCGTTTGCACTTTGGAATAATCGGCCGCACTCGATCCCAAGGCTTGTGTGGGGAAAACACAAACAACAACAATAACAAAAACAACCATACGATAAAACGGCAATCGTGCAATTAACTCCAAGGCAGCGCTAAAAGATCAAAGCGATTAAAGGCGAATGCGCATGCCCATCATATACGAATGGATGGCGTAGTGGTCGAACAAATCTACATGGACATGTATGGAAGACATACATCCATATGTACATATATTTTGATCTTTACTTTATGGAGTTGAGACTTTTGCACACACATCGATACAACATGCAACACACAACATGCTTTGGTTAGGAGACAGACAAATATCTATCTATCCATCCATCTATCTTTGACTATAGCGCATATCCTCTTCAGATGTCAGGAAAGGAAAAAATGCACCTTTAAGGTATGGGAGCACAGTGGTGTGTTGAGCGATTTATTCGAGGTTAGAGATTATTTTTTATCTTTTCAAAAAGAAAAAAAGACTATGATACCCTACATCACTATGCGTATTTAGTAGAGCTCAAGTAACAAAAAAGATTATATTGGGAATTTATGTGAAGTAGACCATACCGACTATGAACCAAATATCATTGCTGTATGAAGATATAACTTCAATAAGGATTATATTAATAAATATTTATTGGAGCAATAGATATACCGAATTGAGTTTCATCAAATGGTAAAATATATTCAATTTGGGCTGGTATTAAATATACAGGGTGAGATGAAAAAACTGTAACTAACTTCAGACTGCTGTCATTTTTAAGGCACTCGTCCGACAGCTTTTAAAATCATTCGAGTGACAGCTCATTACATTGTTTACAAGCGTACAAAAGCATTTTGGTGAGAATTTTTCAGAAAAAAAGTTATTCGTGATGGAATTCAAGCGTTATAGTGTGATTTCTTTATATTTGGCTGAAAAACCACAGGTGGCTACTGTTAAAGCACTCCAGCATTAAAATGTGAATAAATCTTTTGTGTATCGTACCATCGCTCGTTACCGCGACACTATTAGCGTAGCCCGACGTCAAGGAAGTGGACAGAAGAAAACAGCAACATCAGCAGAAATGATTGGAAAAGTAAAGATGCGACTTGATCGAAACCCGCGGCGCAGTGGCCGAAAAATGGCTCGTGAGCTGAACATATCGCAATGTACCATTCGGCAAATATTGAAAAATGAGCCATTGAAATTTCAAAAAGTGCAATAACTTACACCGCAACTGAAAGAAAATAGACTCAAAGGAGCTAAAGAGTTGCTTCGCTTGGCCGAAAGTGGTCAACTGCCGAGTTTAGTTTTCTCCGATGAGAAAATATTCCTTGTCCAGCAGTTTGTGAACACACAAAATGCTCGTGTTTACTTGCCGAAGAGGTCAGTTGAAAATGTGCACCTTCGGTTGACCACCAGAACTCAAGCGCCGGCCAGTGGCCCGCCATAACAGGCGATGGTCGCTCTCTGCTCATATTAATCGACCGTGGCATCAGAATAAATGCAGAACATTATCGCGAAAATATTCTGGATGATGTATTAAAGCCTTGGGCACGCAAACATTTTGGCTGCAGACCTTGGACATACCAACAGGACTCAACACCATCGCACTCAGCACGCGCCACCTAAAAATGTTTACAAAATGAGGTTCCTCGCTTCATTTACAGCGCACCATGGCCACCAAAATCTCCGGATACCAATCCGTTGGACTATTGTGTCTGGAGTATTTTGGAAAGCAAGGTTGGCACTAAAAAACACCAAAGTGTTGATCACCTCAAGCATGCGCTTCGCCGGGAATGGGCCAAAATACCGCAGAGCAACATTCAGGCAACGTGTGAAGGTTTCATTGGCCGTTTAAAGCCATAATTCGTGCCAAAGGTAACCAATTCGAAAAAATCTAAACTTATTTTAAAATTTGATGCTATTTCTGACATTTTTTGCTTTTATTCAATAATATTTAAAAAAAAATGTAAAAATTATGGCACTTGAGTTTGTTGCAGTTTTTTTTTTTATCTCACTCTGTATACACTCATCCAATGTTCGATTATTTAAATATTCTTTGACTTCTGTTTTTATTATTCAAATTGTTGACCCTCTATGGAGTAGGTTCCTAAGGAATGGGCCAATATTGTCCATTTCGTATCGAACCTAAATAAATATGATAAAAATATTGTGACATGCCAGTGTTGGACTATATCGACTATTTCCTTCACTATACATGAGATATTGAAAATTTTAAAAATATGCGTGAGGTACCAGATGTCGTCGATTAAGTATTCTACTTTCATACTTCATCTAATACAGATAAAACAAGTAAGCAAAGGCTATAGCCGTGCGGGCCGACCATGTGATACCCTACAACACTACAATATGTCAGAAGCCCCTTTATGTCCAAATCCATTTTGGAAGATTTCGCTTTTGAAATTATGTCACGAAGCACTGACCAGATATTACCCTTAGCATTATGAACATGGACATTTGCCCAATATTTACACACTCCGTCGTGCCGTTAGTTGTTGTGGTCCATTTTATAGCTATATATAATCAAGTCGTCATCCAAAATTGTACAATTCTTCCCTGTCCTCAATTCTCTTCTTAAGCGTGTCGGTTGGGTTCAATTGTGTGATCATGAATTTTTTTCTGTTTTTGTTCCATTTAAACACCCAAATATATTGCGGATATCTTTGAAAACAATAGGCCTAGCATTTCTGAGCCTAAGCCTACCCTTGTGAAAATTTTCGTGAGGATTGGACGATAATTGCAATCTGTATATAATATCCCGAACCTGTGTTGTAAGGTGAAAAAATGTTGCAAAACAAGCACTTCAATATTATAAGTCAAATTGAAGAAATCACATGCGATAAAAAATATGAAAAAATAAAAAATGTCACAAAATATTACAAAATCTTTATTAAAATCATTATTGACATCTTCTTATGCGATTTTTTTAGATTGCATACTTTTATGCCAAGAGGGCATTCTGAATTGACAAAATTTGTCAAAATCAGTCCAGCCATTCTTGAGATAGAAGCATTCTAGCTAACATCCCCTTCCTTTCTACATACAAATTGCATATATTTCGCTATATATATCCGATATATCTACTATCGGCATCTACGTAACGGTCAGGATTGACCTGTTCGTCTATTTGTAATTTTGCAGGGACTAAAAATATTCGCGGTTTTATGGAAAATTTGACTTTTATTTAACACAAATGTTATGGTCTAGTTTACCCACTAAATATTACCCGATGACCATCAAAATTGGAAGGCTTATGCCCAGCCCTAATCTCTAGAACTATTCTGACTTTCGCGACGATTGGTCTATAATTGCGACCTGTAGAGCATCTGCTAAATCAGGAAAATTTTGGTCCATTTCAACCCCTAAATATTATGCGATCATCTCCAAAAAAAATAGGGTTCTATTCTGGCCTTAACCCCACCTACATTTTCAATTTCGTGAGGATCGGGCCATAATTGCGACCTGTAGAGTGATTACAAATTAACATGGACAGACGGACGGACGGACATACATAGCTAGATCGACTCAGCTCGGCGAGATAGGAAGACCCATACATACTTTCCTATGTGGGAAACCAATATTTCGAGGTGTTACATAATTTTTGGCCCAATCAAACTTATAATACCCCCAACACATAGTGTTGTAGGGTATAAAAATGTGATGTAAGAATCAGATTATTTTAAAATTTCACACATCCTAATATTTTTATAAACCCAAGATCTGGTGTTAAGGTGAAATATATCGGCCCACTCCTTCTGAAACCTTCCCCGCAAAAGGTCGAAATTTTAAATATCCTTTAAGCTGATAAAATGCGAAATAAACATCTGATTCCATTTAGATTTGGCACATCTGAATATTTCTATCAACCCAGGATCTGTTATAAAAACGGTAGAAATCGGACCATTTCTTCTGGTATCATCCCCACAAAGGGTCAAAGTTTTGAATAACCGAAAGGTTTATAAAATCCGAAATAAGCATCAGATTCTCTTTATTTTTCACACATCCTATTACTTTCACTGACAAAAAATCTGTTGTGAAGGTGGTATATATCGGTCCACTCCTTCTGGTGCCACTCCCACAATGAAACCATCACACGCTGCCCGAATGTTGCTCTGCGATATTTTGGCCCATTCCCAGCGAAGCGCTTGCTTGAGATGATCAACACTTTGGTATTTTTTAGTGCCAACCTTGCTTTCCAAAATGCTCCAGACATAATAGTCCAACGGATTGGTATCCGGAGATTTTGGTGGCCATTGTGCGCTGGAAATAAAGCTAATATTTGTAAACATTCTTGTTTGGCGCGTGCTGAGTGCGATGGTGCTGAGTCTTGTTGGAATGACCAATGTCTGCGGCCAAAATTCTAAGACGATTTAGCCCTGTCCGACCGTCTGTTGTAATCACGCAACAGTCTAGACGAATTAAGATAGGAAGCTAAAATTTTGCACAGATCTCTCTTTTGTCTGCAGGCAGGTCAAGTTCGAAGATGGGCTATATCGGTCCACGATATCGTATAGCCCCCATATAACGGTACCCCCGATATTCGGTATTTTGATGATTTTAGCCACATTTTTCAACGGAATGGTCTGAAAATCCAAACAAGTAGTTCCTTGTGGGTACTTTATACCTCGGCAGAGAATTGTCTATATAGGTCCACAATATCGTATAGCCCCCATATAACGGTACCCCCACGGTATTCGGTATTTTGATGATTTTAGATGGAATTGTCTGAAATTCCACAAAAGGAGTCCCTTGTGAGCATTTTATACCCTCAAATAGAATTGTCTATATAGGTCCATGATATCGTACATCCCCCGTATAACGGTACCCCCGATATTCGGTATTTTGATGATTTTACCCACTTTTTTCAACGGAATTGTCTGATAATCCACACAAGGAGTTCCTTGTGGGTACTTTATCCCTTGGAAGAGAATTATCTATATAGGTCCACGATATCGTATAGCCCCCATATAACGGTACCCCCGATATTCGGTATTTTGTTGTTTTTAGCCATATTTTCAACGGAATGGTCACAAGGGGTTCTTTGTGATCACTTTACCCCCCGACAGAGAATTCTCTATATAGGTTAACGATGACGTATAGCTCCCATATAACGGTACCCAGCGATATTCGGTATTTTGATGATTTTAGCCACATTTTCCAATCGTATTGTCTTGAAATCCACACAGGGAGTTCTTTGTGAGAACTTTACCCCTCAAACGGAATTGTCTATATAGGTCCACAATATCGTATATCCCCCATATAACGGTACTCCCCTATATTCGGTATTTTGATGATTTTAGCCACTTTTTCCAATGGAATTATCTGAAAATCCACACAAGGAGTTCCTTATGAGTACTTTACACGCAGACATAGATTTGTCTTTATAGGTCCACAATATCGTATATCCCCCCATATATCGGCACCTTCCTATATTAGATATTTCAAAGATTTAAAAAAAAAATAAATGGATTTTATTTATTCAAAGTTCGGCCCGACCGAACTTACTGCTTTTTTACTTGTTGATTTTCTGTTCCTTTTAAAGAAACAAATAAATGTTACAAAACTACTGTGCTGTCGTTTTGACCACACAGAAATCGAATGAGAAATAGTTATTCTATAAGAACAATAAATTTTTCAATGTTGTTTTTTTTTTTTTTTTTTTTTTTTTTTTTTTTTGTATTTTTGCCCTTGGTAATGATAGTGGTTTCCTTTTGTTTTTGTGGCATACAACATTTAGTTGGCAAGTGTAAACATTTGACACAATGGAGATGCAATGGCAACAGCATACACACACACATGCTGATAGACTTCAAAGGAAACAATCACTAATTGTTGCATTTAAATGAATATTCCAAGATGGCCAGGACAGAGAGATATAAGACACTACAATAACAAAAACTACTTTTTGGGAACATCGCCAAATCGATTTTCTTCAAGTGCCAAAGTACATCAACGCCATGAAGTTAACAAAAAACCAGTAAATAATGTTTTAAAGTCGGATGGGGCCGACTTTATGATACCCTACACAACTTTGCTAATTTTGTAGAGCTCCACATAACAATTAAAAGTTTTTATGGGAGAATTCAATCATACACTCTATGATTATAATTATTATTTAAAGTTCAAAGGACGAAATATGCCGAAGCATTTGTATCTTTTAAATTCGGACTTGTATTGCCCATTTGGTGCAAAATTAATTTGAAATCAGATAAAAATATGTATCGGAGCTACATCCAAATCTGAACCTATCTCGATAAAATTTGGCAAAGATATTTCTGAGCTGCATTTGATATATTTCCCTGAATATCGTTGTTACGGAGTGCATATTACGGCTGTGGGTAACAAATACAAAAAATCGCTCCAATTCGGTCGCATGTGCCAAATTTCATCCAATTTGGGCAAATATTAGACGTTTGGTGCACAATATAAGGTAAATCGGACGAAGTTACATATGGGAGCTATATACAAATCTGAACCGATCTCGATAAAATTTAGCAAAGGTATTTCCGAGCTGCATTTGATATATTTCCCCAAATATTATTGTTACAGAGTGCATATTACGACTGCGGAGGACAAAAATAACAAATCGGATGAACAATATATATGGCAGCTATATCCAAATCTGAACCGATCTCGATAAAATTTGGCAAATATATTTCTGAGCTGTGTTTGATATATTTCCCTGAATATCGATGTTACGGAGTGCATATTACGGCTGTGGGTAACAAATACTAGGAATCGCATGAACAATATATATGGGTGCTATAGCTATATCTGAACCGATCCTCACCAAATTTGGCATACTAGCCTCTAGCTCCAATTCGGTCGCATGTGCCAAATTTCATCCCATTTGGGCAAATATTAGACGTTTGGTGCACAATATAAGGTAAATCGGACGAGGTTATATATGGGAGCTATATACAAATCTGAATCGATCTCGATAAAATTTAGCAAATGTATTTCTGAGCTGCATTTGATATATTTCCCCAAATATTATTGTTACAGAGTGCATATTACGACTGCGGAGGACAAAAATAACAAATCGGATGAACAATATATATGGCAGCTATATCCAAATCTGAACCGATCTCGATAAAATTTGGCAAATATATTTCTGAGCTGTGTTTGATATATTTCCCTGAATATCGATGTTACGGAGTGCATATTACGGCTGTGGGTAACAAATACTAGGAATCGCATGAACAATATATATGGGTGCTATAGCTATATCTGAACCGATCCTCACCAAATTTGGCATACTAGCCTCTAGCTCCAATTCGGTCGCATGTGCCAAATTTCATCCCATTTGGGCAAATATTAGACGTTTGGTGCACAATATAAGGTAAATCGGACGAGGTTATATATGGGAGCTATATACAAATCTGAATCGATCTCGATAAAATTTAGCAAATGTATTTCTGAGCTGCATTTGATATATTTCCCCAAATATTATTGTTACAGAGTGCATATTACGACTGCGGAGGACAAAAATAACAAATCGGATGAACAATATATATGGCAGCTATATCCAAATCTGAACCGATCTCGATAAAATTTGGCAAAGATATTTCTGAGCTGTGTTTGATATATTTCCCTGAATATCGATGTTACGGAGTGCATATTACGGCTGTGGGTAACAAATACTAGGAATCGCATGAGCAATATATATGGGTGCTATAGCTATATCTGAACCGATCCTCACCAAATTTGGCATACTAGCCTCTAGCCGCAATTCGGTCGCATGTGCCAAATTCCATCCCATGTGGACAAATATTAGACGTTTGGTGCACAAAAAAGGGTAAATCGGACGAAGTTATATATGGGAGCTATATCCAAATCTGAACCGATCTCGATAAAATTTAACAAAGGTATTTCTGAGCTGTATTTGATATATTTCCCCAAATATTGTTGTTACAGAGTGCATATTACGGCTGCGGAGGACAAAAATAACAAATCGGATAAACAATATATATGAAAGCTATAGCTATATCTGAACCGATCTTCAGCAAATTTGACATATTAGCTTCTAGATTCAATTCGGTCGTAAGTGCCAAATTTCATCCCATTTGGGCAAATAGTAGACGTTTGGTGCACAATAAAAGTTAAATCGGACGAAGTTATATATGGGAGCTATATCCAAATCTGAACCGATCTCGATAAAATTTAGCAAAGGTATTTGTATGTGCAAAATTCCATACTACTCGCGCTGATATTACACGTTTGGTGGCAAGGCATATGCAAATCGGACGAAGATATATATGGAAGCTATATCTAAATTTTGACCGATTATCTCCAATTTCAATAGGGTTCGTCCTTGGGCCAATCAAATGTTGTTTGGAAAATTTCATCTCAATCGGATAATAAATGCGACCTGCATGTTGTTCACAAAAATACATGGACAAACGGACGGACATGCATAAATCAACTCAGAATGTGATTCTATGCAGATCATCAAAAGGAACTCTGGGTCTATCTCGTTTCCTTTTGCCTGTTACAAACAAATGCACAAAGACATAATACCCCGACCACCTTGTGGTATAGGGTATAAAAACTGATTTCGAACTGTGTAAACCATTGTTTCCAGAGGTGAGTGGCAACTGTTCGGCCGGTGTGTGGCAAGTTTTGTTTTGCTAATGAAGCCTTTCATTGGTGTTGAGCAAAGATGCATATTAATATATATTTATTTTTTTACATTTTCATTTATTTATTATTTCGTCATGTTCCGCCGGCTGTAGCTACACAACCGCTGCAATTGATTTTTTATGCTCACCCAGAGTGCCAGAATGTTGTGAAGAGACCTCGACGAAGAAGACAATGAAATATTGGACATGCAATTGTCGCTGATGTTTGTTAAGCGGCACTGTTTGAAGTCCTTTGTGAAGCGAAAAAAAATTATCATCGTTATCTTTGTTTGTGTCGTTTCTACTTTTTGTCGTTTTCGGGTGACTAATGGGATTGCATTACAAAATGAGAAAAAAAAAACCTGGTGGGAATCAATCTGTAATGCATGACCCCATGAATGACAATTTCGTGGTTTTTTTTTTTTTTTCTTCCAGCTTTACATCATATTCGGATTATTATCATTTTTCATGGCATCAAATTGCGTTGAACTTAGATCTTTTCGGTGACTTTTTTCCTCTGCTGTAGGAATAATTGTTTGATTTGTTCGCGGCCACACCCTGATATTACCATCTCTGTGTGTGTGTGTGCGTCTGAAACTCATTTTGTCATAATGGAATTCTGAAAGCGTCATCATCACTGGAAGCAAATATGAGTTGGCAAATGTCAATATGCTAAAAAAAATACCTACACGTATCCGCTGCCACCTGCAACGAAGATTTCTTTACATTTTACCTACCGCGTACATGGAGTGACAGTCGGTTAACATAACGGAGGAAAAGACGACTAAGGATTGGTTATTTTGCAAACATTTTTTTTAGTCAAAACAAATATCCAATTAATTTTGTATTTGGTATTGATGTGCGAATAAGGAATGTAGTGGTTGTTTTCCCTTCGCCGAAAGGAGATTTTTAACTTTAGGCACTATCTTAATAAGAATGCAAATGCTTCTAACAGGCAGAGCAGAGGATGTGATAAACAGATATATTTGAGATGAAGTCCTCTAGATCTAAAAATGTTTTCCCAGTTTTCATAATCAGCATACAATTCTAAGTCGATTTAACAATGTCCGCCTGTCTGTCGGTTGACACGATACAGCCCACATTATTTGACGCAGATCTGGCACAAAAATTTATATTGTGTTTAGGATGGTTGTTATTGAGAATGGGATATATCAGTCCACGTTTTGGTGTAGCCACCATATAACGGTACCTCCCGATATTCGGTATTTTAGTGATTATCGCCACAATTTTTCACGGATTTGTCTAAAAATTAGTATTTGTAGTTAGTAATGGATTCTAGCTCCCGAACTTAATGTTTTTATACCCTACACCACAAGGTGGTCAGAGTATTATGTCTTTGTGCATTTGTTTGTAACAGGCAAAAGGAAACATGATAGACCCATAGTTCCTTTTGATGATCTGCATACAATCACATTCTGAGTCGATTTATGCATGTCCGTCCGTCTGTCCATGTATTTTTGTAAACAAAGCACAGTTCGCATTTATTACCCGATTCAGATGAAATTTTGCACAAATCATTTGTTTGGCCCAAGGACGAACGCTATTGAAATTGGAGATAATCGGTCAAAATTTAACTATAGCGCCCATATATATCTTCGTCCGATTTTCCTTTTTGTTGCGCACCAAACGTGTAATATCAGCCCGAATAGTATCGAATTTTGCACATACAACCAAATTAGGCCTGAAAATAAGTATGCCGAATTTGATCGAAATAGCTTAAGATATAGCTATAGCTCCCATATATATTTTTCATCCGATTTGTTATTTTTGTCCTCCGCAGCCGTAATATGCACTCTGTAACAACAATATTTGGGGAAATAAATCAAATACAGCTCAGAAATACATTTTCTAAATATTATCGAGATCGGTTCAGTTTTGGATATAGCTCCCATATATAACTTCGTCCGATTTACCTTTTATTGTGCACCAAACGTGTAATATTTTTCCAAATGGGACGGAATTTGGCACTTATGACCGAATTGAGTCTAGAAGCTAGTATGTCAAATTTGGTAAAGATCGGTTCAGATATAGTTATAGCTCGCATATATACTGTTCATCCGATTTGACATATTTCTTACCCACAGCCGTAATATGCACTCCGTAACAACGATATTCAGGGAAATATATCAAATACAGCTCAGAAATATCTTTGCCAAATTTTATCGAGATCTGTTCCGATTTGGATGTAGTTCCCGTATATATCTTTATCCGATTTTAAATTAATTGTACACCAAATGAGCGATACAAGTCCGAATTTAAAAGATACAAATGCTTCGGCATATTTAGTCCTTTGAACTTTAAATTATAATTATCATCTAGCGTATATGATTGAATTCTCCCATAAAAACTTTTAATTGTTATGCGGTTAACGGTTCCCAAGATATTCGCTATTTTGATGATTTTAGCCACATTTTTCAATGAAAATGTCTGAAAATTCACACAAAGAGTTCCTTGTGAGTACTTTATCCCCTAGAAGAGAATTGTCCATATAGGTCCACGATATGGGTACATCCCGATATTCGGTATTTTCATGATTTTAGCCACATTTTCAATGGAATTGTCTGAAAATCTACACGACGAGTTCTTCGTTAGTACTTTATTCACTGGAAGATAATTGTCTATATAGGCCCACGATATCGTATAGCCCTCATAAAATTGTACTCCCCGATATTCGGTATTTTGATGATTTTAGTCACATTTTTCAATCGAATTGTCTGAAAATCCACACAAGGAGTTCCTTTTGAGTAGTTTATCCCCTGGAAGAGAATTGTCTATATAGGTCCACGATATCGTATGGTACCATATAACTATACCCCCCGAAACTCAGTATTTTTTAACTTGAGCCAAATTTGTCAATGGAATTGTCTTAAAATCCACACAAGGTCTTCCTTCTGTGTAATTTTCGCCTTAAAAGAGGATTTTTTAAATAGGTCCACGTTTTAATATAGCGCCCATACATTCGGTATTTTCATGATTCTTGCGACATTATTTACCGCAAATATTTAAAATTTCTATATAAAGTTCGGAACCATTACTACAGCCCATGATACAAATTACTTATGTAGGACCACGTCTTCGTATAGCCCCCATATAGCGGTTTTCATTTGAGAGTTATTTTTTCACAGAATTTTTCAAAAATTTTCAAGTTTCTTCCAAATGGTGGAGGGTATAAAAAGTTAGGCCTGACCGAACTTAGCTTCTTTTTTACTTATTTTTTATATCTTTCACCACACATAGTATGGAGGGTATATTACGTTCGTCATTCAATATATACATATTCTTGATCAGCGTAAAATGCTAAGACGATTTAGCCTTGTCAGTCCTTCAGTTGTAATCACGATGCCTGCGGCAGGGCTATATCGTAGAGCCGCCATATAACGGTAACCCCCGATATTCGGTATTTTGATGATTTTAACTACATTTTTGACCGGAATTTTTTCCAATTTCGTATTTGAAGGTCATAATGGGTACTACAATTTATTACCGAAATTGTCTATGTAGTTCCTGGTCCTCAAAGAGCCCCCATATAGCTGTACTTTTCTTCATTTGATGTTTTGATGAAACTATCATAATGTCGATAATAGGACAAACCCTATTGATATTAGTGATAATCGGACCAGATTTATATATAGCTCTCATATATATCTTCAACCAATTTCGGGTTAATTGTGCACCAAGTGGCCAATATAAGTCCAAGTATATAAAATTTGGTGGAGATCGGTTTAGATATACCTTTAGCTCCCATGCATATGTTTTATCCGATTTGGGGGTTTAAGTCCCTCACATTCGTATATGCATTCGACAACAATGATATTTGGTACCAGATATCTTATAGAGCTCAGAAATACCTTTTACCAAATTTTATCGAGAATGGCTATGATTTGGATATAACTCCCATATATATCCTTAATCCGATTTCAGGATTATTGTGCAAATAATGGCTAATATCAGTACCAAATGAAGTGAATTTCGGGACGTACGATTCCATTTGGTAAAACTCGGTTCCGATATATATTTTTTTGATATAGTCATTCTCGAAGTGATATCCTATATTCTATAGCAATGCTATTTGGTATATAAATGCCTTCGTAAAATTAAGTGAAAATCGATTCAGAATTGGTTATGCCTCCCATATATTAGTTACCTCTGAGACCAAATTATAACTGCCATAAAGCCAAATGTAGATAGGTGGTATGATCTACTTCAAAAAAATTATTTTTTATGGAAGCTCTGCTAAATATGCATTGTTGTGTTGGGTAGACATATAGTCGGCCACGCCCGACTTTTGACTTTTCCTTAGTGGTTTTAATTGGTGTTATCCAAAATTTGTTATTTGGACCAGTATGATTGAATTCTGAATCACTCATAACCACCTTTTTTATTAACCCCCACCCCAAAAAAAGAAAACACCGAAAGATTTTATTTTAACATTTGAAATAATTCTCATTTATTTTTGGGAATAGAATATTTCGTTATTATTTTTTTCGCAATTGTGGTTTTTGTTGTTTTGTTCAAAATTTTAATACTAAATACTTTTGTGTAAATTATGTCAACTTAAATAAATTTATATACAATACGCCTTTTGTTTGTCAAACTATAAATAAAACTTAACACAGAAAAAAATGAACAAAATATAAATGAAATACACAAATCTATTGTGAATGATTTTGGTTGTACAAAAAAAAAAAAACGCAAATAAATTAAATATTTATTAAAAACTAATAACACATTAATTAGATTTAGTTGCATACAGGCGCAGAGTCAGGAAATGAGTGGGGGGTGAGGTTATTCTTTTGAATCCTAAAATGGTAAAATTTTATGTAATTTTTTTTAAATAATGAATTCCTAAATAATATTTTATGGTATTTTTTATTAAGTATTCCTGACTGGAGTGATATTGTTGCCCTATGAAATGTTCGCTATGATAATGAGTCCTATATGCCTATTAAAAAACCATTAACAAAAATTAACCAGAATTTCAGAAAGGTTTTCATTTAAAAATAAATCAAATTCAGTTACAAACTGAAATTATGATAAAATTTTTTTCCAAATATTTATTTATTTTTTTAACAAAAATAAAATATTTTTTGGAGCAGTATTACTGGGAGACTGGGTGTGTGTGTGTCTTATAAAAATTTACAAATATTTTTTTAATTTTATTTTATTTTTAAATTTATAAATTAATTATTTTTATACACAGAAAACAACATTCGAGTTCTTTCATTGGATTATTTACAACTTCGACTAAAATTAATTGCTTAAATTAATACAAAATACCCAGGATTATATACACCCGCCCTCGTATGATGTTTGCCAGCAGCATCATCAGCTACATCGACCCCTTGAGGCTACACTCTGGGCACTATGGTTGTGGTGGTGTAGACGGGCACATTATGGAAATTTATGCCGCTGTATAGAGGCGCTCCAATCGTGGATTTTCCCGAGGTATGCAAATGCTTTTTGGGCAGCGAGGCAGCCGATTTGGTGGTGGTATTGGTCATAGAAGATGTGGGTGTTGGCACCAAACGGCTGCGATAGGACTCACATGTCTTACGGGACCATACCCACATACCGGTCAAAGTACCACCGGTCAACTGAAAGAATAACCGCAACAATGTTGGCCATGCAATTAATGGTGTTGGCGAAGCACAATCTTCTCGTGTCGAACATGTTGGTACCGAGTCCATATGGGGTTCAAAAAATCTCGACACCACCCCAACTAAGGTGGGCACAAAGAAGAGCAGCGAGAAAATCAAAAACCTTTTGCGAATTTGTGAAAATCTTTGATGACCAAATGTGGGCAGCATCTGTTGTTGCAGGGCATGTAGAGATCTAGAGGCTCGCAGGGTAAAGAAGAATCCGAGAAGCAACAGGACAATGGTAGGTATTTCCACAAAGCCAGGAGCACTACACATGCCCGTCAATTCATTGGGTTTTACTTTTTCCATCAGCAGCGCGGCAATGGGTGGAGCCAATGGTGGTACCCAGGCCAGGACATGAAACAAGCCCGATTTCTTTTCCAATGCCTCCGAAGACCATTTCTTGTGCGAGGACAGATAGAAACACAAGGCAAATATCAGCCACCAGGTGGCAGCACACAGACTCAAATAACTTGTGGTAATGTACGAAGCCAAACAGGGTGGTGCCAACGAACATGCCGGATGTTGGGTCTTGCTCAGCGGATCTTCCATTAATGCCATTGCCCTGGAGGAGTTATGGAAAACGATTCTCTCTAAATAGCATACCGAAAAGAGATTATAGCACAGGCACAAAAACAGCACTGGTCTTTCGGGATAACCAAAGCGTGTGGGTTCAGCCCAAAAGGTGACCAAAGAGAAGAGCGTCAGAACAAAACATATGGCCGAGAGACCCAAAATCAGACTTTCGGCAATTTTCTTTTGCTGGGTCGTATGGAAACCATCTCTGCTGCACTGCGGCACACATTCGTCCGCATTAAAAGGATTCACAGTAAAGTTTGTGGGACAAATCGCAGTGGGCTTAATGGCCTTGCTGATTATGTGCTGTGACATCCATGGCCAATAGAAATGATGACTGGGTGGTGGAGGTGGCGCAGCTGCAATGGCTGGTCCCCCCGCCTGTGCTGGCAAATGTTGATGCACTTGTTGTGGTATTTGCAGCTGTCTTGGCAGTGATTGTGCCCGCCCGTTATCTTCTGCCGCGGTACGATTATCACCATTGCTGTGGGGGGCGTTTGTCTTCACTGTCGGTATTGTGGGTATTTGCATGCACAGCTCTTGATGTTCGGGGCTGGGTAGTTGTTCGCATTTTAAAAATTCAGGCCATAACTGCATTAGCTCGGTGTGTGACGAACATTCGCTCTTTACAAATTCACACAACGACTTGCAAGCTGTCACCGGCCGCGGTACATCGGGTGTACAGAGGGGGAAGAGCGATGAGCACAACAGGAAACGTATTGTGTTCGAACAATGCGATTCGATGAGCGGTAATAGTTTGGTGATCTGCAAAGAGAAAAGGGGGAGAGAAGAGAGAGGGAAATTAGTATTTTTCGCAATTTGTTTTTGATATTCTCTTTTTAAATAATATTGGTATTGAATAAAAGAAAGATAGAAAATATAGTTTTTAAAACATAGAGTTTTGAATAATAATAAAAAAAAAATAAAAAATACTGTCTTGAAAAATCCAGCAGATTATAAAAGATCAGCTAAAAATAGAAGACACTTGTATCGGTGTTTTGAAAGTTAATATCGAAAAGTAACCTAAATACAGAGTGAGATGAAAAAACTGCAACCAATTTCAGACTGCTGTCATTTCTAAGCCACTCGTCCGACAGCTGTTAAAATTATTCCAATGACAGCTCATTATATAGTTTACCAGCGTACAAAAAAATTTTGGAAAGGGTTTTCCAGAAAAAAATTATTCGTGATGGAATTCAAGCGTGATAGGGTGATTTCTTTATATTTGGCTGAAAATCCAAAAGTGGCAATCGTTAGAGCCCTCCAGCATTTAAATGTGAAAAAAAAATTGTGTCTGGTGCCATCGCTCGTTACCGTGATACTGGTAGCGTAGCCTGACGTCAAGAAAGTGGAAGAGGACGGAAGAAAACAGCCACATCAGCAGAAATGGTTCGAAAAGTAAAGAAGCGACTTGATCGAAACCAGCGTCGCAGTGGCCGAAAAATGGCTACTGGGCTGAACATATCGCAGTATTCCATTTGGCAAATATTGAAAAATGAGCTCGGGGTAAAGCCATTGAAATTCCAAAAAGTGCAAGAACTTACACCGCAAGAAAAAGAAAATAGAGTCTTAAGAGCTAAATAGTTGCTTCGCTTTGCCAAAAGTGGTGAATTGCCGAATTTGGTTTTCTCGGATGAGAAAATATTCGTTGTCCAGCAGTTTGTAAACAAACAAAATGGTCTTGTTTACTTGCCAAAAAGGTCAGCTGAAAATGTCGGTTGGCCAGCAGAACTTAAGCGCCGGTCATGGTGATGGTGTGGGTCGCCATAACAGCCGATGGTCGCTCTCCGCTCCGTATTAATCGACCGTGGCATCAGAATAAATGCCGAATATTATCGCGAAAATATTCTGGAGGGTGTACAGGGTTGCCCATATTCGACGGACCCATGACTCTTTGGGCCCATTCCAATCGACGAGGCTTGTCCGCAGGCAACATTCTTTGCGTCAATTGAATTTTGTACGGGAACAAATGCAAATCAATGCGAATAATCCGTTGTAAAGTGGACCGAGCCATGCCCAACTGCTGAGAACGGCGTTTTTGGGATGTTCTTGGGGACCTCTCAACACTGGCTCGTACGGCAGCGATATTCTCGGCCGATCGCCTTGGTCGACTTTTATATGGCCCCTTCGGATTAGAAAGAGCCTTACCAGTCGAAAATTTTCGTATAAACACTTAATGGTGTTCTTAGAAGGCGCACTTCTCACATTTTTTAATGTTTTAAAAGCACGTTGAGTATTGGTCCATGGTAAAAATCTGCTTGGACTGACGCTTCAAACGCGGTTCATTAAGCGATGTGACATCTCTGTCAAAAGTTATGGCGTTGCCAGATGGGTCCGTCGAATATGGACAACCCTGTATTGAAGCCTTGGGCACGCAAATATTTTGGTCGAAGACCTTGGACTTTCCAACAGGACTCAGCACCTTCGCACTCAGCACGCGCCACCCAAGAATTTTAACAAAATGAGGTTCTTCGCTTCATTTCCAGCGCACAATGGCCACCAAAATCTACGGGTACCAATCCGTTGGATTATTGTGTCTGGAGTATTTGGGAAAGCAAGGTTGGCACTAAAAAATACCAAAGTGTCGATCACAACAAGCAAGCGCTTTGCCGGGAATGGGCCAAAATAACGCAGAGCAATATTCGGGCAGCGTGTGACGGTTTCATTGGCCGTTTGAAGGCCATAATTCGTGCCAAAAGTGACCAATTCGATTAAATCTAAACTTATTCTAAAATTTGATGCTGTTTCCGACATTTTATTGCTTTCATTCAATAAAATTTTAGACAAAATATAAAAATTATGACGTTTGACTTTTTTGCAGTTTTTTATCTCACCCTGTATATACTTTATGGGTTCTAAAAAGGAATATTTCGGGGTGTTGCTAACGGAATGGCAAACTTAATTTACCCCTCCATACAATGGTGGAGGGTATAAAAATGGAAAATTGTTTCCATATTCTATGCAAATTTACTATATTATTGCTATCCAATAGCCAGTCTGGGTTATGGAAGATTCCAAGTGGATTTGATGGTACCCGGTTTATAGATCAAATTCCCAAAATTGTTTCGAGTTCTAATGACAAACTTTTTAACACCTTGACAATGTATAAGGAGAACCAACTATTTTTATATATATTTCGCAATATTTATTACAGAGTCCTGACAGAGGTGAGGGTATACATGCGCAGCAAAATCTAACGATACGTTTAATTCTTATTTTTTAAATTTTTGGGTTCAGTCAAAAGTCCATTAGAACCAGAATTTTTCGAAAGATATTTTTTGGATCAGTTAAAAGGCTTCCAGTAAAGTGTACTCTTTTAAAGCGGACCCTGTTACAAAAGTGTAGGAATAGGAAATATTTTATTCAAATACATATCTCATTTTCTCCCCTTATTTTACTTTTTCATTTCTTCCACATCATATTTGTCTTGCTGTAGCAGACTTCAACATAAATCCAAAAAATGCTGTAATTTACAAAAATTAAACCTTGAAGCGTTAAATATTGCAATTCGATACAATTCGATTGGAAACTTCTTTGAAATACATTACCGACAATGCCAGACACACAAGATGGCAACTAAAAAATAAGCAACGCCTGGCAGACAGACAGACAATGACGAATCAGAAAAATAAAACCAAAAAAAAAAAAAAAAAAAAAAAACAGAAAACATAGATAAGCCTCAAAGAAAGACAAGCAAATTGTCTAAAACCAAAAGAAAGAAAAACAAAATAAAAAAATAAAAAAACTCCAACGAAGTTGGACGAGTAAAAAAAAGTAATCCAGCAATATAGCCTGCAAACATGTAACACTCAATTTTGTTTTTTTTTTTCTTCTTTCTTGCTTATGAAAGTATATAATCAAAATAATTGCTATTAGGTTCTTCCAAAAAAAAAAAAAAAAAAAAAAATCGAAATTAAAAAAAATTGAAGAGTGATCTTTGATGCTTATGACAAGCCAGATATTTCTCTCTGATGTCTGATGGCTCAAACAGGTCCGCTGTCATGTTCACTCATTAATAACATATTTTGAGTTTACTGTTAGTGTTAATGCCAAAAGGCACCGAGAAAAGCTTATTTCAAGCAATGTGTAGCAGTTCGAAACATACTCAAACCCATGGGCATTTAAACTGTTTTATTTGGCTGTGGTAATCCCTTAAGGCCATTTTTCTATAAGCCAACAGATTATGGGTATAATGAAATAAGTTACATACAAATTTTATCTATATTTTTAAAAAGCTTTTGCTTCCTATGAACACAATGATCTTTCAATTTTTCATGAGTTTTTTTTTTATTACAACTACCTGTTTCCGATTTGTTGCGCCTGCCATGAATGTAATATTTTATACACACACACATACATTGATGTTGTTATTTCAATTGGATATTCAAAGCTAAAGCTGATTTATTTAAATTTTTGTGATTTTAGAAATTTGTCAGAAGTTTCTATGAATAGTGGTAAAGTAAAACAAAAGACTTAAGACACAAACTTTGCCTTGAAATGAAATTATTTTAGATAAGAAATAAGTCTTCAATATTTACTGTGTAAAACGTTAGATAGATTCATTCATATATTCCATAAATGTCGGCAGCTTAAATAACTAATCCGAATATCAACGTTTCTTAAGGGAACATATAGGTACGATCCACCTGCTGGCTTCTGTCAATAATAGTTCCCTAACTTTTATGACAATGGAGATGTTTTAGGGCCAGTCAATTAAAAGATATCTTTAAAAAATATCGTTTAGGATTCCTCTTGGCTGCGTTTCTAGAAACCTTGGGTGTTTCTAAAAATCTTTTAAAAAATCAGTGTCAATTTTTTTCTTTGGAAATTTTTGAGAAACTGTGGAACATGTAAACAGTGGCCCGAATTTTTGAAAAAATCTCGATTTGGATGTTTTCTAAAATTCATCAAAAAGTTTACATTTAGCTGTCCTTTTACTATTTTACTTAACGCTACCAGCATAAATATTCCAAAAATTCATTTTTTACAGAATTTTGTAGAAATCATTATTAAAACGGAACTAATATACACTTCTAGAGGGTTTTGAATACTTTTAAAATTTTTTTGAAAAATTCATATTTTTTTTATTTTACCTCTAATTTTTTAAAAATATATGACTCTGGATCATTTGGCTGCCTTCCCAAAAATATTTTCCAAATTCAAGTTTTTTGGAGCTTACCCAAAAATATTTACAAAAAGCTGTCTTCAAAATTTTTAAAGAAAATTTCACGATTCTAGAGTCTAATTGCTGTTTCTAGAGTCGAAAACTGTCTTCAAAAATCTTTAAAAAATCACGTTTGTAAAGCCTTCCCGAAAATATTTACAAAATCCATGTTTCTGAAGCCTTCTCAAACATATTTACAAAATTCACGTTTTTACAGTCCCATATCTGTCTTCGAAAATTCGTTTTTAAAATATCCACGTTATAGAAACCCTTAGTTGTATTTAAAAGTATTTAAAATTTCACGTTTACAAAGCTATGCGGATGCCTTAAAAAAAAAAATCTTACTTGAAGTATTGTCATCTACCAAATCTTCTTAAATACCAAATTTGAACCAAATTCGTGGGTAAATGTGACTCGGATTATTAAAATATCGAGTATCGGTGGGCATCGTTATATGTGCTCTATAGGAAAACGTGGACTTAAAATTGCAATGATCTGCCGCCGGAGCTAGAACCCACCCTGAACTACAAATACACCCGATATTCATTATTTTAATGAATTTAGCGACATTATTTACCGGAATTGTTTCAAATTTGGAATTTGAAGTTCGTAATGGATTCTACAGCCTAAGACAGAAAATTGTTTGTGCAGGTCCACGTCTTCATGTATGGTATGTTCGGTATTTTGATGATTTTATCTACATTATTACCGATTTTTTTTAATTTTCGTATTTGAATATTGTAATGGCTTATGACAAATGTTACATATGAAGGTCCATGTCGTCGTATAGACCCTAATATGACAGCTACATTCGGTATTTTTTTAGATTTTAACAGAATTTTTAACGGATTTAATTGTTTTTGAGAATTGCCAAATTGGTTGCAAATGGTGGAGGGTATTCAAAGTTCGTCCCGGCCGAAGTTACAGCCTTTTTTACTTGTTTTACTTTTAGTTGCCCCCAACATTTTTTCAGAAAGTCCTCATTTTGAGGTTATTTTGACTGCTTGGAAAAATCGATAAAAAGAAATCTGTTCTCGGTTTCTTCGAAAATCCATTTTCGGTTACATCCAAAAAAATTAAGAAATCCATTTTCACAAAAACTTAAAAAATCCGTATTTGTACAGAATTTTGGCAATTTAAAAATCAGTAAAAATGTGAGGCCTTTCTATTTTTTTTAACCCACGTTTATAGAGTTTTTGGGATGCTCCCATAATCATTAAGCAAATTATACTTCTGGAGCCTTTTCGCTGCATCAATTCACGTTTTGTGGCCCTCAAAAATCGTTGATCTAAAAATATTTTTAAAAAATCCGCGTTCCGAGACTTTTGCCTGTTCCTTAAAGTTGCTGAAAATCCATTTGGCTGCTCGAAGAGTATAATCTTAGTTTTCAGTTCCCTTTAGCTGCTTACGAAACTCTAAAAAATTACTATTCCAAATCATTTGATTGCTTCCAAAAATCTTAAATAATCCCATTATTGGAGTCTTTTGGCCGCTCACAATTATCTTTACGAAATCCACGTTTTTAGAGCTTTAAAAACAAAATCCGAAATTATAGTGTCATTTGGCTGATACCAAAGATTTTTTTAAAATAAAAAAAAAAAAACTAAAAATTTCAAAAGACCATCAAATGCCCACACTACTTATCCCAAAGATCTTTTTAAAAAATCCACGTTTCTAGAGTCCTGTACCTGCCTTCTATTATCTTTAACAAATCCTCGTTTTCGGGACCCTATTGCTTCCCGCCTGTCTTTAAACAAAAAAAAAATAAATAAAAAAAAACTAAAATTAAAACTTAAAAAAAATTGCTTGCTAACTTTTTTTTTTTTTTTTTTTTTTTTTTGTAAAAAATCCTTTATTAAAAGTTTTAAGGGATGCTTCTAAAAATCTTTAAATGCCAAAGAACCTTTTGCTTGCTTCCAAAAAACTTTAAAAATATCGTTTATTTAAGTCCAAAACAAACGATATTTCTTAAGGCCAGGAATCTTTAAAAAGACCTCGGTTTTGAATATTTTGTTTTAGCTTCCTAAATAATTTAACAAATCCACAAAAAAGCCTTTGGATGCTTTAAAAAATTGAAAAAATATCAAAGTCCCTTCAGATACCTGGTATTCTTAGGGATCATCAAGCGATGACATCTACTCTTTGCTTCTCTTATTGAGTCTCGATTTCTTTTTTGGCTAATTAAAAATAATCCCCAAAGTATTTTTGACATTTCCGTTTAACAGAAAGAACAAAAACATGCAACTCTTTTGACATTTTGTCTTTTGAGAAATTCCAACAAAAAAAGATGAAGGATGCTACATTTGCTACAGTTTCTATATTTCGTTTATTTTTTTCTTCTTTTTTTTGGTCGATAACAAAAACTGAGGCAGACAACAAAAGAAATGTTGGCAAATTCATCAAGAAGAAAAACACAAAGAATTTCCTGAGAAATGTCTCAGAAAAAAAAAAAAACGTGAAATGCGAAATATTTGTTGTTGTCATAAACTTCAAATTTTAAGGATATCTCATTGGGATAAACTTAGGACAGAAGTAGGCACGTTTGGCGGTGACTCTAAATTCATCATCATTTCTGGTGAAGTCAGACAGCAAAAGAAAATAAAAAAAAAAAATTGCAAAAAAAGATTGATATTTCGAGTGATCCAGACTGACATTTGATGTTTTCTTACTGGGTGGATGGATGGATGACTGGATGGATGCGCAGATTTGATGAGCGATGAACGGCCACAACAATAAAACCAATATGATAGCCTATTAAACAATGATCAGCCATGTTCTCATCGTTAATTCCAAAAATTCATGAACAGAAAAAAACCTGATTGCCGGCTAAACCAGGTTTTCCATTGCCTATCGGAGGGGAACATCTCATCTCGTAAAGAAATGAATTTCAATGTTTGATGCTTTTTCATTGCAGACTTTTTTTCTTTCTTCCAAGATTTTCAATGGAAAAACAATCAAACGAAATAAAAAAACTCAATGTCTTTGGTAGCCGACCAGCTATCGTTGAAATAGCTTAGAACCAGTAGTAAATTCATTTTGAAGAACTATTTATGGCATGGAAGCCAGACTTAAAGAACTCTTTCACAAAAGCATATCTAATGAATGTAAAATTAATTGAAAAACGGACTAGCGGACAATAACGTGAGTTCCTGTTTTTTTTTTATTGAGTTTTTTACGAGTTGAAATTCACCCTCCCCCAACCCCCCTTTAAGCTTAATTATTGTTATTAACTTCTTTTTATTATTTTTATTGTTGTTTTTTCTTTTTCTTCTACTTCTGAAGAGTAGTTAAAATAACATTAAAACCAATTTAATGTTTCCCCCTTTTTTCACGGGCCTGGTTCAGGTTGTTTGCGGGGCTTGCCTGAATCTGTGGCCAATGCAATTATCATTCATATCAGTAACGACACGCATATGCAAGAGAGAGAACACTTACAATTGCATGTTGCAATAATTATAACGATTATAAACATTAATTTAATTAAATGTGTGCGGAATTTATTTGCAAAGTTAGCCAGCTATCCAGCCAACCAACCAAGCCTCTAAAAATTCCCCGGCATGCAATTTCAAATTTAAATGGAGTAATAGAAGAACAAAAAATATGCCATGGAGTTATGGTCATAGCGGACAATGCGATAACAAAAATGGTAGTGGCAATCAAATAAACCGGCAGGAATGCAGCCAAACCCATCAGGCCATCGAAGCTTAAACCAAATGCCACAAAAAGAAAGTGGCAAAGCGGATTGGAGTGGTCAAGAAATTGTTTGTGATTTAATTTGAAAATGAATTGATAGGCCAATGAAAATGTATAAGAATAGATTCCAATTTAATTAATAAAAATTAATAAATAAATATATAAGTAAAAATAAAAAATAAAATTAGAGCTTTAAAAAAATTGCTGTTTCAAAAAAAAAAAAAAAAAAAAAAACGTTAAAGCCCACGTTTCTAAGGTACTTTTTACTGCTGCCAAAATAATCTTAAGAATCTAAGTTTTTAAAACTTGAATTTTGATTTTATTTTTTTTTTAATTTCACAAATAAACTAAATATCGTAAGATTTGTTTGGGTTTTCCCTGTTAAACGGAAAAGTCAAAAATCCTTTGGGGATTATTTTTAATTGGCATAAATCGACCAAACTCGAAATAGAATTCCATAAGAAGCGAGGAATATACGAAGAGGCTTAGTTAGGTTTTTTTTATTTATGAGCATCTAAAAGTTTTATAAACGAGATATTTCAAATTTTTGGGATTCGACCATAGAGTTGTTTTTTAACTTCATTTTTAGAATTATGGGGGTTCGAATAGTGAAATATTTAAAGATTTTGGGATTTAAAAATTAGAGAATGTAAAATTTTGATGATGTTTAACGGTTTTCGAAGACCCTGTAACCGCAAGGTTCGACAAACGTGGATTTGCTTTTTTTAAGTAGACTCTTGAAACGTGGTTTTTTAAAGATTTTTTGGGAGCAATCATAAGCTTCTTGAAATGTGATTATTTTTAAGATTTTTGGGAGCAACCATAGGCTTCTTGAAATGTGAATTTTTTTAAGTTTTGTGGAAGCAGGTAAATGTCTTAAGAACCGTGGATTTTTTAAGATTTTTGGAAACAGACAAAACTCTATAGAAAAGTGGTCTTTTCCTTCAGGGTTTCGTTAGCAGATAAAAGGCGTGGATTTTTTAAAATTTTTGGTATCAATAATATATATATATATAATACTGGAGAAACGTGGATTATATATATTTGGGAGCAGCTAAAAGGCTTTAATATTGTGGATTTTGAAAGGATTTTTGGGAGGCTTCTCGAAATGTGATTTTTTTTAAATTCTCAAGAAACGTGGATTTTATATAGGGTTTTGGGAGCAGTTAAAGACTCTAGAAACGTGAATTTTATTGCAATTTGTGGGAGCAGTTAAAAGGCTCCAAAGCGCTGCTTTTTAATATTTTTTGGGAGCAGACAAAAGGAGTGGATTTTTGAGAACTGACAAAAGACTCTAGAAACGTGGATTTTTTTATGATTTTCAGGAGCAGACAAAGGCGTTAATATTATGAGATTTTTGGTAGCAGACAAAAGGCGCTGACTTTTTTTGGGAGCAAATATAAGGCGTGGATTTTTTAAGGATTTCTGTGAGGAGACAAAAGGCGTAAATTTTTTAAAATATTTTTAAGAAAGGTCCAAAGGCGTGGATTTTTTTAAAATATTTTTGGGAAAACACTAAAGGCTTGAATTTTTTAAAAAATATTTTTGGGAAAAGACAATAGGCTTGCATTTTTTAAAATATTTTTAGAAAAAGACAAAAGGCGTGCATTTTTTAAAAAATTTTAAAAAAAAAGACAAAAGGCTTGATTTTTTTAAATATTTTTAGAAAAAGACAAATGGCTTGATTTTTTTAAATATTTTTGGGAAAAGACAAAAGGCTTAAATTTTTTAGAAAATATTTTTGGGAAAAGACAAAAGGCTTGCTTTTTTTAAAATATTTTTAGAAAAAGACAAAAGGGGTTTATTTTTTAAAATATCTTTGGGAAAAGACAAAAGGGGTTTATTTTTTAATATATTTTTTGGAAAAACAAAAGGCGTGTTTTTTAATTTTTTAGAACAGCAAAAACACTTTAGAAACGTGTATTTTTTAAGATTTTAAAGAGCAAAAAAAGACGTGTTTTTTAAGAATTTTTGGAGCTGACAAAAAACTACAATTTATAAAATAAAATAAAAATATGTATATATAATGTTGCAGTGTTGTTGAAAAATAAAAAAAATCTGCGGATCTACAGCCATCGCCTTTTAACGCCACTTTTCTAAAAAAATCCACATTTCAATATCATTTCGACAGCCCAAAGAAAAGCCTTCTCCTCTTTCCAGAAAAGTTGAAAAGAAGAATTAACGTTTCTGAAGACTTTTTGCTTCTTTTAAATGTTAAAGCAATTCTCATTGCTGGACCGTTTTGGCTACTTGCAAATAATAGTTTCATAAAATCACGTTTGTGTCTTAAGTCTTTTGTCTACCTTCAGATGGAGATGCATCAAGTTTGTGTCTTAAATCTTTTGTTCAGGTTGCCTTTATATGCGTTGAGAGCAAAAAAATTAAATATTTCTATTAAACATAGATCGAATTCGAACATAGGAATATCAGCCCTATGCCCTATGGAAAAAGGAGTCCTTTGCTTAAACATTTTTAAAAAAAATCCCCATTCATCTGGCTACTTTTAATAATTTATGGTACGTTTTATAGCCACTTTGGTTGCTCCCAAAGTTCACTGACCCATCCGATGCTCTTGAATATCTAATACAAAAAATATGATTTTGTTTTAAATATTTTATTTGAAAATATTAAAATTATAATAAAAATAATATAAGAAAGCACTAGCAAGAAGTGCTATTGGAGTAAAAAAATCGTACTTATGCAGGGCAGGGATTTTTTTTTGCCAAATTTTAGTAAAAGTTGACTCGATAGGGAAATGTTTGGTAGAATACTGCTAAAATCTTTTTATGAATAAGAGCCTTTATTTAATTTTATTTTTAATGAAAAAATTTTTAAACACTTTATAATATAACCAAACAATAAAAATTCAAAATTATTTATTATAATGTAATTTGAAATAAATTAAAATTTGGACATTTATCTAAAATCACTCACAAATAAAAACTGGAAGGATTTTTTTTTTGAAATGTTTTTAACTGCATTGAAAACCGTCTCAGCAACATCCTCAATAAGGTAATTTATTACATTATTAAAAAAAAAAACAACAAAACGCATTTCCTCTTCGAACCTTACTTCTGGAATTAAGCCAAAAATTTGTTATGGTCAACAAGAGCAGGGCAACATTGGCCAACGAATTTCTTGGAGATTAAAATTACACATTGGTGGCAGTGATAAATTGCCTTAATGTGTGACCCAATAAGGCGACTGTGGTAATAAATCATAATTTCAGTTCAATTATGTTATAAATGTGGCAGAGTTCCATTGCAGCTCCCCGCCACAATTGATGATGTTAACAACATCAACATCGTGGATATCACGCATGTTGCTTAAGTCTTTTGTTTTACAACCCAGGATTTCACAGCTTAAATTTCACAACAATCCATGGCTTACGAAAAAAACGAAACGAAATGAAAAAAAAAAACAAAAATAATGATGATGACGACGACGAGATGAGGAGAGAACGATGAGAATGACGATGACAAGGAAGAAGTAGATATATGCGAGACCAGAAATACGTTGAGGAAACATTTATAAATTGCCAAGTTTTCCAAGGAATTCTCCAGTTTGTGTGTGCAATTCTTTTTATCTTCCAACTCTTTGTAATTACCAGGCAATTAAGTTAATTGACCCCCCCAACTGAAATACCTCCCCTTGGCTTAATACACTTTTATCTGATAGTTTGGCTTTTTGCCTTTTGTAAACACAAATGCAGGTGCTGTGTCATATTGCCAAAGCAGATGCATTTCTTGGCAATTTGTGATGAGATGAGCCAAAAGATAGGAATGATAATAATTTTTCGTAAAAAACGTATGTAAACAAATATTTGATGTTTTTTGGTGGGGAAACTATATTCTTGGGGAGAAGGGTAATAATAATTGCTCCAAATTATTTGCAAGTAGTTTGCCAGGAATTTTACAAATACTCACAAATTGTGGAGAAATCATACAATGTATTGGCGGTATTTGTGTAGTCTACAGAAAAGGGATATGAGGACTGTGATCTTAATTCTTATCCTTCAAGGATAAATATTTCCATTTTTGGAAATATTTATGTCTTATTTCATAAAATATTCGAAATTCGGCTATGAGGGATATGAGGACTTGCGAAACTTGTGACATTATTTGTGAACTAAATTTTTATCCTTCAAGGCTCGTTTTTGGCAATATTTAAGTCTTATTTCATAAAATAATCGAAATTCGGAAGGCCTGAGGAAAGCTAAGCCTTTTGGAAAGGTCGACTCGACTTAAAAAATTTACAAGTCTTTATTGTTTTAAACAAATACATACTAATTCTAAAATCTTCCTGTTTTCCAAATGAAAGGGGACTTCCAGTTTTCCGAATGAAAGAGCGTCTTTTGCAATCTAAAATTTTTATTACTAAATCAATCGCATGTTAGGCTTCACTAGATACCAAATACTCATCTCTGTCCAGTCTCACGTACAAACCGGATATACGTTTATGATTTTGGTGCTATATTTTATGGCCGACTTGAACTGCTGAATTACAAAATTTAGACAATGGCAATCTCATGCAACTTTAATTCACAATATCATAGATTTCTGTATATAACGCTTACAAAAAGATGGGAATTTTCGGCCTAAACTATTTTCATATTTTGTATGTGTTTCACATAGTGGTGTTAATTTATGGATTTCAACAACAGATGTTGTGATGAAATACACAAAAATGGAAAATTTCAATTAAAACTTGAAATATATTTTTCACACATTTTTTATGGGAATTGTTTAAATCTTGGAGTTCTAAATAAAATATTAAAGATCCGGTATAGACCCCATAAAGTTTTATAGTTTTATTGAAACAAAAAATCCCAAAAATAGTTTTATAAAATCATTAGCAAGTTTGTGTCTTAAGTCTTTTGTTTTTCCTCACATCTTATCTTACATCTCTATCATGTTTGTGTCTTAAATCATTTCTTTTGAATAGCTTCATTAGCGTTGATCTGCAACGCGGATCTGCCATTCTTTAACCAATATCGAAATATCCCTCCTGTCCCAAAAAGTTTTGTAATTTTATTGAAACACAAAAAATTCAAAAATGGCTTTACAAAATGATTACCACGTTTGTGTCTTAAGTCTTTTGTTTTCCTCCAGATGGAGAGACATTAAGTTTGTATCTTAAATTTTTTGGCATTGATCTGCAACAAGGATCTGCCAGATTTAATATTCTTGAATATGAAAACATCGAAATATTTCTATCAAACCTAGGCTGAAAATCGACATTTTCCCTTCCAAAAATTTTGTAAATTTATCGAAACATAAAAAATCATTAGCACGTTTGTGTCTTAAGTCTTTTGATTTCCTCCAGTTTGTGTTTTATATTTTTGGTTCTTATTAGCTATATTAGGGTTAATCTACAATACAGATCTGGCAGCTTCGTTGTTATAATAACATCATTATATTTCTAGTAAACTTTGAACGAGTTCGAATGTAGGGAATGCTATCTACTAGTTACCGATGAATTAGAGAAGAGTTATCAACGAAACTTTTGATGAGATATCGACAAGTTATTGACGGGCAATCGACCACCCATCGGCGACCTTTCAACATGCTATCGACTTGCTATTGACAAGCTATCCAAACAGCAGATGCCTTGCAAAGTCAAACATTTTCCAAGGCAAAGTTTCAAATTATTCTGAACCCAAAATGATGAAAAGGCTAAATCTGAGGCCTTGGCTTTCCGAAACGAAACATTGTTAACCCTTTTTCTTACATCTCTCAAAAAAAGAAAAGAGAATGTTTGTCCAGTAGACTCTCGCAATGAGTTTCTGTGCTTTGCGTTTTTCGGATGTAAAACGAAAGACTTTGGACACATACATCTCTTTAAAGACATACATCGTGGAGCAGGAAATGCCATTCGAAGCCAGTTCGGTTAGAAAAACATGTTAGAAAATTACACATTTCGGATGGAAAGGTGTCTGCTGGCCAAATCCTGCATTATCTTTGTAAACCTAATGTATCTATATCCAGAATTCCATTTCATAATGAAATTTCTATCCTATGGTATCAACTAGGCAGATGGCAATGGACTTGCAAGTCAAATATTTTCCAAAATAGAGTTTCAAATTATTCAGAGTTCAAAATGATGAAAAGGCAAAATCAGCGGCCCACGATTCCCTAATTAAAAAATATTAACCAATTTTTCCTATATCTCTCAAAAAAGAGAATGTTTTTTTTTGGAGCTAAAACGAAAGACTTAAGACACAAGCACCTTTTTAGAAATGGTAAATCGTGCAACAGAGACGTAGGCATTTTCAATATCATTTCGGATAGAAGCAAAATGTCTAAAAACAAGTTAAAAATTTTAAGTTCGGCCGGGCCAAACTTTTAAACCCTCCACCTTAGGGTAAAGGAAACATTAGAGCCCATTATGACCCACATATACCAACTTTTAGAAAACTTCATGGGAAAATGTATCAAAAATCACGGCTATATAGGGCTATACAAAAACGTGGACCTATACATACAGTGTTTCGCCAAAGGAACTTGAACCCATGATGACCTGCAACTACCAATTTTCAGAGAAAATCGTGAAAAAATGTGTCAAAAATCATCAAAATACCGAATATCGGGAGGTACCATTATATGGGGGCTATACCAAATCGTGGACCTAGACATACAATCTTTCGCCACACGAACTTGAACCCATTATAGCCAACAAATACCAATTTTTAGACAAATCTGTGAGTAAAATGTGGCAAAAATCATCAAAACACCGAATATCGGGAGGTACCGTTATATGGGGACTATACCAAAACGTGAACCGATATACGTCATTTTCAATACCAACCATCCTAGAAACAATACAAATTGTTTTGCTAAATTTTGACGCTCTACGACAAATAATGTGGACTATATCGTGATATCAACAGAAAGAGGGACATCGTTCAATCGACTTAGAATTTTATGCTGATTATGAATATATATATACGTTATGGGGTCTACGACGAATATTTAGGGATGCTACAAACGGAATGACAAAGTTAATATACCCTCCTTTCCAAGGTGGAGGGTATAATTATACATTTCGGATGCAGAAGGGTCTCTTGGGCCAACCCTGCATTATCTTTGGAAAACTAATTTTAACTGCTGAATTCCATTTCATTACGAAATTTCTACCCTATGGTACAAACTTCCTTGGCATTTCAGGTCACCATCTCAGGGAAGGCACTTCTCATCTGGCAAAAAACCCCCTGCCCATAATTTTCCTTCCTGCTTCATTAAGAAATAGTTTTGACGAGGCCGCATCAAACATTTTTCATGCCACACTTTTTGTTCGCAACTTGGTTAACACATTTGAGGCAAAAACACACATAAGAAAAAAACCCACAACAAAAACAACAACAAAAACACATTGATCGCACTTGCCTCGATTTCGTTTGTTATTAGTGGCACATTGTTGTAGCTGTGGTTGTTGTTGCCACAATTAAGTTGCAATATACAAAAAACACAAACTGAAAACGTTTGGGCATTGTGGCTGGCGTTCAACAGCGCTAGGCAGTAGCAGAAAAGTGTTATAGTTGTTATTTAGTTGTTGTTGCTCTTATTTCTTTGTTGTTGTTGTTATTGTGAAATAAAACCTTTTGCTTATTTCTTGCATGCTTGCTTTCTTTCCTTTTTTTCCTCTGTTTTTGGTTTTGTTTTGGCCTGCAACGTGTTTTCTGCTGGATGCTGTCATTTTGCCTTCCACATCTACGTCGAATGCTGGCTCATGGCGGGTAAGGCCTTTACTGCCATTATCTGCCACAACGACGAAGACGACGACGACCGGAGTTTGGTTTTAACAGAAAATACCAAAGGTTTGAAGATACCTTAAATTCCAAATTCCAAACATAATGACGTTCCGCGTATTGTATTTGGTTTGGCTGGTTGCTGTTCCACCGGTTGGCAGGGGTCTTTTGTTGTTGAGTCGGTTGCCTGGCTGCCTGACTGCCTTCCTTCGGCATTGCATTGTTGTGCCGCAGCTATTATAGTATTGTTTTGTTTTTTTTTTGCCTTTCTTGCTTTTGTTGCTATTGTTTTTTTTGACATGTCTTTGCCGCTTTGTGATGTTTGTTTGTCAGTTCGTCATTTTCAATGTTGGATTTGTGGCTGTTTTTCCGTGTTGTTTTTTCTATAGTTTTCGGTTTTGTTTTTCTTTCAGTTGTTATATTTGAAATTGACTGTGAGTTACTGTTGCCATTGTCTCATTCGTCTTGAATTTTGTTGTTATTTTTGTTGGCTGTTTTAAGTTCGTTGAGTTTTTGTTAAATATTTGAAGGAATCTTTTTCTGGCTGATAAATCGTTTTTAATGTGTTTACTGTTTTTTTTTTTTTTGCCAGATTTGGAAATGTTTTAGGAGATGAAGACAAAGGGGATGATAGAAAACTGGTTCCTCAAAAAATTTTCTACACATAGAAGAGAGTAGCTCTTCTACACATAGAAGAGTAGCTCTTCTATACATAGAAGAGAGTAGCTCTTCTATACATAGAAGATAGTAGCTATCTATACTTAGAAGAGAGTATCTCTTCTATACATAGAAGAGAGTAGCTCTTCTATACATAGAAGAGAGTAGCTCTTCTATACATAGAAGAGAGTAGCTCTTCTATCCATAGAAGAGAGTAGCTCTTCTATCCATAGAAGAGAGTAGCTCTTCCATTCATAGAAGAGTAGCTCTTCCTTGCATAGAAGAGTAGCTCTTCTATCCATAGAAGAGTAGCTCTTCCTTGCATAGAAGAGTAGCTCTTCTATCCATAGAAGAGTAGCTCTTCTATTCATAGAGGAATAGCTCTTCTATCGATAGAGGAGTAGCTCTTCTATCCATAGAGGAATAGCTCTTCTATCCATAGAGGAGTAGCTCTTCTATCCATAGAGGAGTAGCTCTTCTATCCATAGAAGAGTGGATGCTCTTCTCTATATAGAATAGCATCTGTTCTGCTCTCCATGCAGACATTTCTCTTCAACCTATGTGCGAATTACTCTGCTGTCTTCTATTTCTAAAATCCATCACTCCAATTTGGAGGCTTCCTTTTCTTCTCAATCTCATTTTGACGATGACGATTAACGTGACGACCTCTCTGATATATGAATGCGGCATACAATGTCCCATACATTTTGTCTTTTCGCAAATCTCAGTCCTGCTGGATTGTTTTTCTTGTTGTTGTTGTTTGTTTTTTTTTTTCGGCTTAGCAAAAATTCTACAAACCATTATGGTCCCTATAATGATTATTTGTTAGGTAGGGATTGTCTTACGTTGATTTAAGAGTTTGAAATTTTTTGTGGATTTTTTTTTTTGCTTGTGTTTGAGGAATTTCCGTGAAGATGCCTAATTTGAAATCTATTCGTCATCATTGTCTCAGTGACTCTGGATAAGAGGAATTTGTTGACGATTTTAGGTTCAGCTGGGAGTTTTTGTTCTTCGGTTATTTTAAAGAAAAAATCATCAGTCTGTCACACATTATTGTTAGTCTAATTAAATAATTTCGGACCATAATCTCCTATTCGATGGCGAAAAACTTTAGATCGAAATTTATTATTGTATGCATTTTAGAGTTCGAATACAAGAATTAGGGCGCTAATCTGGAAAACTTTAGATTGGAATTTATTATTGTATGTATTTTTGAGTTCGAATACAAGAATTAGGGCCCTGATCTGAAGTCCCTTTTACTTTGAAAGTATGAAATGGAAAATAAATTTCCTTTATAGAATGTTTCATTTCTTTCACTTATTAAATATTTCATTTCCCATTTTCATAGAACTAGGAATTTGAGCCTGGGGCTGGATTCTTGCTCTATGAAAATGTGAAGTCAAAACTTTTATAAAAAAATTAAAGTCAAATAAATAAATTATAAAAAAAGTATTTCTTTTAATTTTTATAGAATTCAGACCCTGCCTCTCTTTTCCCTATTTTCTGATTAAATGTTTGTTTTCAATTTTGGTCTCATCATTTTTTTCGCTTTTCATTTTTTTCTAGCCCCTCAATTTGAGATGTTTTTGTAACCTGGGCCGCAAACTGCTTTAGGAAATAGTCTCATTTAAAGTCATAAAAATAATCATCAAACAAATTACTCTGGTGCTTTTGTAATTTTTTCCAGCTTTTTTTTCGTTCTGTGCTAAGCTGACTTGGCTCTTCGTTGTTGCCCTGGATCTTTAAACCAGATGACCAGTGTTGCCACATCCTACTTTTAGTCTTTTACAAATAAAATTGTGTCTTATTTTGAAACTGCAAATTTAATATTTTTAAAATTAAATCTAAAATTTTGACCCGAAATCCTCCCAAAATGGCAACCCTCCCCCCACATTTCTGTTTAAATTGTAACCATAAAATCTGTTGACATGTTACAATGCCGGAGCACTTTACATTAGCCTCCACATACATACATATATGTATATGTAATAGGCAACTGCAACACAGCATGATTCCGCAGCTCAGACATAGTAGCCTCCTTTGTTTGGGGCACGCTTGAAAACGAGACAACATTTATGTTCATACTGTGTGTTTTTAAAGGCGATTATGTTTAGGTTGTTGTTGTTTTCGTTTTCGATTTTGCTGCCAGATCCCATCGTGTTATAAGTGCCTCTGTTATGTTTATCTTGGGATGGCCTTTTTTGCATATGGCTCTGAGCAGCTCTGCCGCCACTGCCATTTGTGGAACAACGGCAAATGAATGCCGGCCAGACTTAAGCCGAAAAAAATATAATAAAACGAAACGAAAAATGAAAAATTAATCCATTACTTAAGTGGTGATTATGAACATTTTTAGTGATCACCACCAGCCACGTCGTCATCATCTTCCAAACAAAAAGGTGGAACTAACAAAAATGTACCGGGTGACTGCAGAGAGAGAGAGAGCGGCCAGTGAATTTAAAGCATTTCCTGCTTAGCGGCAATAAAAATTAAAGGTATTTTTTGTGGAAAGCTGTAAAATTAAAATAAGAAGCGGAATTTGGAGAATTTGAGAAGAAGAAGGCTAAAAAGTGGAGTAGGGAATATAATGAAGGCACCTCCAGCTGTTGGGAGGAATGTGTTAGGTTATTTTCAAAAATATAAAAATAATATGTGTGTGTGTGTGTTTTATATTCCCGGGATATCCGCTATCTCTTGACGGGACCATTTTTATATAGAGGTATTCTGTGCAATACTGTGCGACAAAATTCAACTTTTACGACAGTTACACTGTGCGACAAAATTCATTTTTTTAATAATTACAGGGAAAATTCAGAAGTGATGAAAGTAGAGCTAAAAATATGAGATACGCGTATCGAAAGTTGACATCGCCAAGTAACCTAAAAAAAGGTTAAATTTCCCCTTTTCCACATTTCTTGAAATTTTTGAAATTTGGGATAATACTCCTTGAAATTTATTGATATAGGGTATATATCTTTGGCAATATTGCAGATAATTTTTATGAAAAATTTGTACCCTCAAACGAGTCATCAATGGAGTCTTTTTGGTATTTTTATATCCAGCCACAAGTTATGGAAACTATATAGGGATCCTCTATCTCTGCGAGCTGAATCGATCTAGATATGTATGTCGGTCCGTCCATGTTAATTTTTAATCACGTTCAGGTCGAAATTATGGCCCGATCCTCGAGAAATTGAATATGGAGGTGGGTGGGGTTAAGGTCAGAAAAGAAGCCTATTGTTTTTCGAGATAATCGGAATATATTTAGGGGTTGAATAGACCAAAAACAGAAAAGTTTTCTAATTTTTCTGTGGCTGTACAGGCTACAATTATAAACCAATCTGAACCGCGAATATTTGTAATCCCGGCCAAATCACAAATACATAAATAGGTCTATCTGATGCTGATAGCCATGATATCGGATATATAGCAAAATATGTACAATATTCATGTAAAAGAAATAGGTCTTATTTATTCTGCTTATAAGTCAAGAACCGCTGGTCCGATATTTACAATTCCCATCATTTCGGAATGGTCTCTTACCAGAAACTACCGATATTCGGTATTTTGATGATTTTAGCGACATTATTGACCGGAATTGTTTCACATTTTGTGTTTGAAATTCGTAATGGATACTACAGCCTTTGACACAAAATTGCCTATGCAGGTCCACGCCTTCGTATAGCCCCAATATAACGGTACCTCCCTGTATTCGGTATTTTGATGATTTTAACTATATTATTCACCGAATTTTTTATTCAAGTTTCGCATTTGAATATTGTAATGGTTGTTGACACAAGTTGCCTTTGCAGGTCCACGTCGTCGTATAGACCCTAATATAAAGGCTACATTCGGTATTTTTAAGCCTTTAACAGAATTTTTAACGGATTTTTTTTTTTTTTTTTGAAAATTGCCCAAATCGTTCCAAATGTTTTTTTTTTTTTTAATTTTTAGCTTTTCTTACTTGTTAGCTCTTTTCGCATAATTTACTGGATTTTTCCGGTAACTATTGTTCCTGAGGCATCGAATTGAAACTAATTCTGATTTCGGGTTTAGGCAAAATTTCCATCGAATTGGCTATTATCTGTCAATATAGGTTCTCAGTGGATTTAAAAAAGGTTAACATCAATAAAGGTTACCATTTGGATAGAAATACTGTACTGACAGGATTTTGTTTATTAATTTTTCCAACCGAAATTTCTGTAATTTGATGTTTTGAAATTTCCAATCAACTTGGAGTTAACTTAAGTTATTCTCCCACAGAAGAGGATTTTATAAAGATTCTATCGACGAACTCAACCCTATTTTTATGCTCATTCAAAAAATGACTCAATTTTGTCAGTTCTTGTTTGTTGACATACATTTTCATACAACAATCATAAATTCGAATTTATTTTAATGTATTCGATAGATAATGGTTTCCATACAAAATCTAAAATTCATATTAAATGAAATTATTGATAACGAAAATTGATTTTGATAACATGTCGTGTATCTCGTCACTAATAGACAAGAAACCTGTCTGATTTCTTAGCCTTTTGAATTACGTCTCCTAATGAGTTAATTATCAAGCTTGGGAAATTATTATCCAAAATTCTTGACAACAAGTGATGTAAAAGATGTCGATGTAGGTCAAGAAAAATGGAAGATATGGTTTAATTTTTTTTTTAAAAAATAACAAAACTTAAAAATGCATACCCACATAATTAGATTACGAAAAAAATATCGATATCAACTTACCTAAAAATAGAAAAAAAAAAATATTTAAATATTAAATAAATTGTTTTTTTTTTTAGATATTCAGGGTCAAAATTTAAAATAAAGCTAAAAAATAAATAAAATGTTCAACAAAAAATATAGCAATAATAATTACTTTATATAATTAATATAATAATAATTATTATAATTTAAAATATATTTTTTATATTATTAAAAAATAAAATATTAAGTAAACATTTTGTTAAATATTGAGAATCAAAATTAAAAATATAGTTAAAAAATAAAAAGAAATATTTAACAAAAAAAAATATAATATTAATAATAATAATAATAATAATAATAATAATAATAATAATAATAATAATAATAATAATAATAATAATAATAATAATAATAATAATAATAATAATAATAATAATAATAATAATAATAATAATAGTAATAATAATAATAATAATAATAATAATAATAATAATAATAATAATAATAATAATAATAATAATAATAATAATAATTATTATTATTATTATTATTTTATAAATAACTATTTTTTAAATATTAAGGGTCAAAAAATAAAGCTAAAAAATAAATAAAATGTTCAACAAAAAATATAGCAATAATAATTACTTTATATAATTAATATAATAATAATTATTATAATTTAAAATATATTTTTTATATTATTAAAAAATAAAATATTAAGTAAACATTTTGTTAAATATTGAGAATCAAAATTAAAAATATAGTTAAAAAATAAAAAGAAATATTTAACAAAAAAATATAATAATAATAATAATAATAATAATAATAATAATAATAATAATAATAAGTATTATTATTATTATTTTATAAATTTATTATAATTTAATTTTTAACTATTAAGATTTGGGAAAATCAAATAACCTCACACCGGAACATATTCTTTTTATTCACATTTAAAAATTGTTGTAAAATCAGAAATACATTTTCAAAAAATTTTATAAATAATTTAATATTATTTATTTAAATTCAAAATATAGTTTTCTCAAAACAAAATCCCCCATGGGAAAAAATATCACCAATAATTAGTTCATTATGCCACAATACCACCAAAGTGGTCATCAATTCAATCGCCGAAGATGATGTCATTAGCACGGATTAGTTGAATAATTTATAGAAAAAAAATGTCGAATCGAAAATAATAACCCCCCAAAATATCTTTCCCAGGCCACCACATGTGCCCGATATTCAAATCGATGTATTCTGTTGTTGTTGTTGTTGTCGTTTTTTGCATTTTTAATAATCTTTGAGGGGCAAATGAATGCCCACATTTGTTTTTATGGCTTTCGATTTAAATCATATTTAATTATGCACAGAATATTTGTAACGTTTTGTTTCGTGGTGGCCCAGAGCAGCCCGTTAACATTTCGATTTGAATTCAATTTAAATATTTAAGAAGACAAAATAAAAATACTGAAATCAATAAGAAGAAACCGCTTGGAGCGTGGAACGACCTACGCAAAAAAAAAACAAATGCCTGAGAAAAAAGAAGCAAATTAAGCTTTATGATAGGTTTGTGATATGGAATTCGGTGATGAGCTTGAGAACAGATGCTAGAAAGATTTGGAGATTTTGGGGTTTATGAGAATGGACATCTTCTATCGAAAATTTTCGGATTCTTCAATAAATATTAATGAGTGTAATGATGAGTTAGGGAGAGATTGAATGATATATCAACTCCAAGACAAAACACCGTTGGTTTGTAGTGGTATTATAGGTCGGAGTTTGTGGAAATTCGATCTGAGAGGCTATTTTTCAATATAGCGGAGAGATGTGGCCACATTTTCAGAATTCGAACTAAAGAGGTTCTAATTGGGACCGACTGCGGTATCAAGGTATCCAGCAAGCGGTAGAAGGTGGTATTTTGAAATTTGGAATTAGGGTTGCCGGTAGTTTGAAATATACCTAGGAGGTATAACAGTTCGGTCATAATAAAAATTGGGCACCATTAGATATCAACACGAGAAAACAACAGAGATCACAATATCAACTTTCAGGATTCCAGCTCTATAAATTCACTCAATACCAATTTTAGTACGAATTGGCAAACTGTTCCGTATCTGAATTCTAGACAGAGGCTTCAATGTCATATTTCGGGAAAACATCTCTATCCATTCACCCAATACCAAATTTAATACTATTTAGTACTTTTCGTATAATTTTAGTGCATATTTCTAAAATCACCTCCTTGTCTCAAAAAAGAGACCCCAATATAAAATTTCAGGATTTCAGCTCTATTCCTTCACCCGATAACAAATTTAGTAACATTTACAACTTTTCGTATAATTTTAGCACTCATTTGGAAAATTAATTTTAGTACTTATTCGCCAAACCTTTACATAACTGAATCCTAGACACCAGCAGAGACATCAATATCAAATTTCGGGATTCCAGCTCTATATATTATATCCAATACCAAATTTAGTAATATTTAGTACTTTTCATACAATTATAGTACACGTTACCAAAACTATCTCCATGAATCAAAAAAGAGACCTCAATATCAGATTTCAGGATATCAGCCGTACTCCTTCCCTCAATGCCAAATTTAGTAACTTTAGTATTTTCTGTATAATTTTAGTACAAATTTCCCAAATTACCTCCATATCTCTATTCCTGATACCAACAAAGAACTCAATATCCAATTTGAGGATCCCAGCCATATCCTTTCACCCAATACCAAATTTGGTACCATTTAGTACTTTTCGTACAAAAAGAGGACGCATTTCCAAACCAAAGCCAAATCTCATATACAGATACCATCAGTGATCTAAATATCAAATTTCAGAATATTATCTCTATCTCTTCACCCAATACCAAATATAGTACCATTCAGTACTTTTCGTAGAGTTTCCCAAACCACCTCCATATGTCGAAGCTATAGATAAACAGCGACCCTGATACCAAATTTCAGATTTCAAGCGCTACCTGTTCACACAAAACCAAATTGTACGAAATATAGTACTATTTAGTATTTGTCCGGTGATTGTAGTAAACAGTTTCAAAACGACTCTTTATCACAGCCCTATCACCAAGAGGGACCCCAATATAAAATTTCCAGCTTCATCTGTTCAACCTGAACCAAATTCTTCCAAAATAAGTGCCATTTAGTACAGTTCGCACATTTAGTACACATTTTCAAGACCACCTTTATATATCAATCTTTCTTGCCAACATTGATTCTTTTTTCAAATTTCTAGTTTTTAGATGTATCCCTTCACATAATACCAAATGGTACCATCTTGGACGTTGAGTACAATTTTAGAATTTTTCGTCCCCCTAAAGTTCGAATTTCCAAAAAAGCATTAGTACACAGTGAACAGTGACCCTAATACCAAATTTCAGATTTCAAGAACTATCTGTTCACCCAATACCAAATTGTACCAAATATAGTACTATTTAGTACTTTTCGTGCACTTGTAGTACATATTTTTAAAACCATCTCTTTATCACAAACAACCACCAACCGGGACCCAAGCATATAATTTCAAAATTCCAACTTCATCCGCTCACCCTGAACCAAACTATTCCAAATTTAGTACCATTTAGTACAATTCGCACATTTGGTACTCATTTCTAAAAGCACCTCTATCTTCCACATAATATCAAATGGTAAAATCATTGAACTTAGAACTTTTCACCACCTTAAAGTTCGAATTTCCAAAAACCCTTTGGTACACCTCGATTTTTCCGGACTATACATGGCCAGCGACCCCAATACCAAATTTCAGATTTCAAGCACTCTCTTCACCCAATTCCAAATTGTAGCAAATATAGTACTTTTCGAATTTCATTTTATTAGCTCAATCCGTTCACATAATACCAAATGGTACCATTTTAGAAGTTAAGTACTATTTTAGAACTTTTCGTAAACTTAAATTTCGAATTTCCAAAAACGCTTCAGTGCATCTATTCTGTACTTCATCAGTGATTCTCATCTCAAATTTCAGAATTCTAGCTCACTCCGTTTGTCCAATACAGCATTTTACATTTTTAGTACATTTTCGTACTTTTCAAAACCTTTTAGTAGGTATTTCCCAAAACCCTGAATTTTGTATTTTTTTTTTTTTGTCTCGAAAAATATTTTTCAAGATCCTTACTCAAACCTTCCAATGACACATCAGAGAGACTTTAATATCATCTCCTCTTTTGTTAATTATGAATTTGCCTTGATTTAATTAAGTTAAGCCCTGCTACGTTTTTTTTTCTTCTTATTGCCTATCATGCCTCCTCTCATCCTTAAATTTATTTTGACTTATACACCGGTCCCCAGTATCCATCTGACAAAATGTCAACATTTCAAAGTTTGTTTAATTCGATTCCTACTTTTTTTTTTGGTTGCGATTTTCTCAATATCGTTAACATCCTCCAGGGATCTCGTTTGTTTAAGGCGATTCCATTCCATTTTTTTGTCTCTTCATTTTTTTCCCTGCTCCTTTGTATTATAGCGAAAAATGCAATTTTTTATTGCTTTTTTGCAGCTTAACTCCTCTATGCGGCCGCCAAGCAGCATTGCACAAATCCTCTTAACTTGGCCAATGTATGCATGCATCCCGGTTTGGTTTGGTTTCGGTTTTCGTTTTTAGTTCGTCTGCCGGTTTCGCCAATATCGAAACGTAAACAACAAAAACCAGTTTTCAAGTTTTGTGTTGTCACTGTTGTAAAAAAAGGCCATTTGGGGGGGAAACATACAACAACAGCAAAAACATGGTTGGTATGTCTGTCTATTTAACTGACGGTTCGATGGTTGGAAGGTTAGTTTTTTTGTTTCAGTTTTTTTTTCGATGGGCCACTACTGTTTTCGTTTTAATCTCTTGTGTTGTCGTCTGTCGTCTTGTAGCCAAGAAGAAAAGACCTCTTTCTCATTCTTCTTCATCTCCTCCACCAGCCAGCCTTACAAACGTCAATTGATCATTGTAATACCCGGTATTAGCTCAACTAACATTTATCACTTGAAACATGAAAGAGAAACAGCAGAAGAACGACAAGACGGTATTTGACGTTGAAGATGGGGCCGGCCATGTTTATGGTTACTTCAAAACAATTTATGGATTTTGGAAAATGACGGTTTCCAAAAAAAAAAAAAAAAAAAAAAAAAAAAATAAAATAAAATAAAGGGAAATAAATACATACATGATATAGGAGGATCAATTGATCCAAAGAGTATTTGAGAGACCAGATACTTCCTACCAGGTTAATTTGTGAAAAACAACTCAAAGAAAAAAAAACTTAGTTCAAAGTTTTGAAATCGCCTTAAATTCCATTTTTTGTGTCAGCCAAATATTAGCGGTATTAAATAGAAAAAAACCGAAAACGTTTATCTATTACCCAGTCATGGGTGGCATGGATGGCATGACACAAATATCTAGCCATGCAATTACCCTAAATGGTTAAAAACGACTTTAAACCCTCACTTAATCCTAAATATATTTTCAGTGTGTATGTGTGCGTTTTGTCATGGATATTTTCTGTCGGATGGCGTTCTTTTTTTGCCTCTTTGCCTAAATAGCCGACAAAAGCAATAAGCCACTGTGACAACAACTACCATGTCGCGGCATTGACAAATGCGACACATAAAATTGATAAAAAAAAGTATCGAATCGAAAAAAAAAACCAACAACATTTGTAATGGTATTTAACTGTTTTTTACCCCTTTTTTGTCCACAAGAAATTTTCCCAAGTCCATAAAAAATACAGAGAGACAAAACTAATCCATGGAAATACAAACTTTATCTAACGCACTTTAGTGGTCAGTGCAGTGGGTACAGGTAAGCCTGAAACAATGCAATACGAAAAATTTCCAAAATGTGACACATGAGGCAATTGTCGAAATTTGTAATAATTTAAGGCACCACACTAAGCACTTTTTAATAGAATTTAATTTTCAAGTAGTCTGATAGACAGAAGAATCGACCAAAGTCCTATAATAAAAAATGTCGAAAATGATTATGAAAAGCCGCCTTTGGAATTATTACCACACGAAAGGCGATATTGATCTGAAAGTTTTTTTTATCCCCTCTCCTTGAAATTTGTCGTTCCGTTGCAACAGCTCGAAATACTTATGTGTCGGAGACGCTATTCATTACATATATATATTCACAGTCAGCTTAAAATTTAATATAGATCTGGCAATGGCCGTCTGACTGGATGTCCGTCTATTGAAATCACGATATAGATCTTTCTATTATATATTAAGCTTTGAATTATTACTAGGAGGTTGGGTATTAAAAATGTAAGTATACTCCTGGTTTTCGAAATTTTGCGGAGGTTTCTTCTTCAATTACCAACAAAATCTGTCGTAATTTAGCATTTCGTGTTCTCAGCGAGTATGTTAATTCCTACCCAAAAAATGAATTTAATTCCCGTTTTTTGTATAGCCCCCAAAAAAGGGGACCTCTTGATTTTCGGTATTCTAAATGTTTTGTTACCAAATTCATAGGTAATCAGGTGAAATTTGGCATTCTGGGTTCTCGGATTCTCGATTTTTTGGTATATCCGCATTTTGGGTAGCTCGGTCCCAATTTTCAAGCAAATCAGCTGCAATAAAGCACTTCGGGTTGTGAGAGAGTGGCTTAACTCTTCGCAAAAAAATACATCAATGTAGGTCCACTGTTTAGTAAAGACCAGGAATCAACCAAGTTTCGACCGAATTTTATTCAAATCCGCTGTTATTTGGTATTTTGAGCTCACCGCAAGTAATTTAGTTTCAGACAAAACCAGTAAGGAAAAGTCAAAAGCCGGGCTGGGTCCCTACGCATATTAAATGGAACTCCCGTAACAAAAGAATTTATTTGATGTAGATCATACCACCTATCAAAATTTTTCTTTAGAGCAGTTATAATTTGATTTCAGAGGGGACAAATATATGGGAGGTATATCGGAATCGATTATCACTGAATTTGACGGAGATATTTTTATCGTTTACACCAAATAACATTGGTGTAGAGTGCATGATATCACTTCGAGAATAATATATATATCGGAGCGGAGTTCCAAAAAATGGAAACTCACGTTCCGAAATTTATTTATTTTTTATTATCCATTATTTGCACAATAGTCCTGAAATCGGATTAAGGATATATATGGGAGCTATATCCAAATCTTATCCGATTTCGAAAAAAAATTGGCAAATGTATTTTTGAGCTCTATAATACATCTGGTACCAAATATCATTGTTGTATAATCCATATTACGAGGGACTTGTGTAGGACTTAAGGACCAAATCGGATGAAATATATATGGTAGTTAAAACTATATCTGAACCGATTTTCACCAAATTTGATGTACTTGCTTCGGTGGGAAGTACCGAAATACAAGTCGTTTGGACTAATATTGGTCATTTGGTGAACAATTGACTCGAAATCGGTTGAAGATATGTATGGGAGCTATATTCAAATCTGAACCGATTTTGATAAAATTTGGCAAATGTATTGCAGGGTTATATCTGATATCTCGTACCAAATATCATTCTTGTGGAGTGGATATTACGCATGTGAGGAACTTAAAATCCCAAAACGGAAAAAATAATATATATGGGAAGTATAACTATATCTGAACCGATTTTCAAATTTGATGTACTTGCTTCTAGACTGAATTCGGCCAGATGTGCCAAAATTCAGATCATTTGGACTGACGTTGAAGATATATGTATATGGGAGCTATATCTAAATTTGGACCGATTCTCACCAATTTCAATAGGGTTCGTCCTTCGGCCAAACAATAATTGTTTGCATAATTTCATCAAAATCGGATAATAAATGAGACCTGCATTTTCTTCACAAGAATACATAGACAGACGGATGGGCGGATTGGCATGCATAAATCGACTCAGAAAGTGCTTGTATGAAGATCCTCAAAAATATCTATGGGTCTGTCTCGTTTCCTTCTTTATGTTACAAACAAATACTCAAAGACATAATACCCTTACCACTTGGTGTAGGGTATAAAAATGAAAAAAGAGAATCGTGAGCAAAGGTAATTAGAGGTGGAAGGAGTGGTCGGCTGTAACCAACCTTCAAACATGATCTTGTGTTTGTAGATTTATTTGGTTGTGCAGAGTTTGAAAAGAATTGGAGGTTTATTTTATGAGCTTTAAAGTTAGTCAAAATGTTATCTCGGTACCAAGTACCAGAAGGCGTGGTCCGTTCTATTCAATTTTTGTATTAGATCTAGAGTTGGGAAAAATATTTGAAATTTGAGGACAATGGGACACTAATTTATGGGAGTTATAATTATTTAAAATTTTTAACCTTTCTGAGGGAAGTAATTAATGGAACGGGCCATTACCCGTGACCTAGCACACTGGTACAAAGTTTGCACAAGGACAATCCTTTATTGTTCTCTGAGGTATATTATTATATTTAGAAATGTTGACCTTATGCGCGGAAAGTGCCAGAAGGAGTGGACCCAACTTGCTCATCTCCGAACTCTAAGTTTAATTATAATATTACGAGGCGGTATGGTAAGGATCAGCCAGATAGACAGACGGACGGGCGGACAACTTAAGATCGACTCCATATGTCCTGAAACGGATTTGGTCCAAAGAGACCTAGAGTCAAAACCGTTATTTTGATGAGGCACATTTTGGTCGTATCAAATGATAGCCCCATAGCTGAAGCTAAAAAAAATGGAACGGAGTTGAGAGCAAAAGCCAACTATTCGAATTTTCTTCCTTCGTCATCGCCGAGTTTTCATTAGTTAGATTTTTTGCAATTCTAAATACAAATACCAAAAATCTAATAGTGTGAGAATCAATACTACTCTAACACGAATATTCTTTTTCGGAAGGTATGAAGATACTAGGACCAGGAAATTCGCTTATTCGATTTTTGTTTTCCCCTACGTGTTCCTTGAGCCTGCCGCCTGTTAGTCCAGGTAAGTAAACAAACAGCAGTTGGGGACTTAGTATATAAATCAGTGGCAGGTTTAAATTGGAAAATGTGATAATGTATGTGTTAGCTCATGAAATGTCAATAGTCGCTCTTCATGCGAACTCTTTTCCTCTCTTGTTAAAAAAAAAACAACCATGTTTTTTGGTGCTTTTGACTGGATCGAAAACATGATTAATTAGTCTATGGTTTGTCAATCATACTTTCAGTATTCTAAGAGGCCTCTCTGTACCTCCATTGCCCAAAGATTCATGTATACAAATGTAGCTCTTTATTGTAGATTTGTGTTTTTTTTTTGTTATGCAGCGTGATTTTTAGTTTCCACAGTCTTTGCCTTCTTTTCTTTTTGGGTTTTGTTTGATGTTGGATTTGGGTATTATTGTTGTTGTTTTTATTGCCATGTATATTTGTTTGACCAATTACAGATTGTGTGCTGGTCTTTACAACTTGTTTTCATTTTCTCTAAGCGTTTTGTTGTTGTTCGTTTTTTTTTTCATTTTTTTTTTTTTTTTTTTTTTTTGGTTTGTCTGTGAATACGTTTTTTAGTTTACATTTTGTTAATTACTACAAAACGTGAAAAATGTCAATAGATATTTACAACATTGAATGGGGTGGAGAAGGAGGGGAGGGGGGAAAAGATACAAAAACGCCGCTTAAGACCAATGGATTTCCCTTTTGCCTTTTTCAATGATATGCTTGCATGGTAGTTTTTGTTTTTTCTTTCTTTTTGTGTGTAGCCATGCTTTAATGATTTTGTAAGAAGCTATTGAAAAGACAACAAAACAAGCAACAAATGCGAGAGGTTTAACAAGTGCGTGCCACAAAGATTTTTGAGGTTGGGATGAAGTTATTTTTCGGGGTTGAGAGTTCTTCTACTTCTAGTTGTGAGCGATGTTTTTGATGAAAATGAAAAATTTAGTTGTAGGACCAGTTGTTGGCCTGTCAATGATGTAGCTATTGTAGCGTGAGAAATTTGTTTATTTTCTGTTGCTTCTCAATTAGAAAATGTATCGATTAACCCAAAATTAGTTCAAATGATGGCAGTACATATTAATTAGGGAAATGGTAGGAGGGGATCTATAGAAGTTGGGCCAAAACTGAAAAATAAATTTATTCAGGAAATGATAGAAGGTTGGCCGTCCCCATGAAGAACGTTACCAGAAGCTTTATTATAGCACCCTCTAAAATTCCCAATGAAGCCTCTTTGACTCATCTTCAATATCATCATTCTGATTATTAGAAGGCTCCATGCTCTTCTGAAGCTCTAACAACTAGGCAAGCTCACCATATTAAAAACCGGTAAAGAAAGTCTTAAAGTCGGCCGGGGCCGACTTTATGATACCCTACACCACTTTGCTAATTTAGTAGAGCTGCACATAACAATTAAAAGTTTTTATGGGAGAATTCAATCATACACGCTATGATTATAATTATAATTTGAAGTTCAAAGGACTAAATATGCCGAAGCATTTGTATCTTTTAAATTCGGACTTGTATTGCCCATTTGGTGCACAATTAATTTGAAATCGGATAAAAATATATATGGGAGCTATATCCAAATCGGAACCGATCCCGATAAAATTTGGCAAAGAAATTTCTGAGCTGTATTTGATATATTTCCCTGAATATCCTGGGTATGCACTCCTTGGAGTGCATATTACGGCTGTGGGTAACAAATATGACAAATCGGATGAACAGTATATATGGGAGCTATAGCTATATCTGAACCGCTCTTCACCAAATTTAACATACTAGCTTCTAGACTCAATTCGGTCGTATGTGCCAAATTTCATCCAATTTGGCCAAATATTAGACGTTTGGTGCACAATCAAAGGTAAATCGGACGAAGTTATATATGGGAGCTATATCCAAATCTGAACCGATCTCGATAAAATTTAGCAAATGTATTTCTGAGCTGTATTTGATATATTTACCCAAATATTGTTGTTACAGGGTGCATATTACGGCTGCGGAGGACAAAAATAGCAAATCGGATGAACAATATATATGAGAGCTATAGCTATATCGGAACCGATTTTGATCAAATTTGGCATACTTATTTTTGGGTCCAATCTGATCGTACGTGCAAAATTCCATCCTATTCGGACTGATATTACACGTTTAGTGCACAATAAAAGGCAAATCGGACAAAGATATATATGGGAGCTATATCTAAATTTTGACCGATTATCTCCAATTTCAATAGGGTTCGTCCTTGGGCCAAAGAAATGATTTGTGCAAAATTTCATCTGGATAGGGCAATAAATGCGAAGTGTACTTTGTTTACAAAAATATATGGACAGACGGACGGACATGCATAAATCGACTCAGAATGTGATTCTATTCATATCATCAAAAGGAACTATGGGTCTATCTCGTTTCCTTTTGCCTGTTACAAACAAATGCACAAAGACATCCCTGACCACCTTGTGGTGTAGGGTATAATGACCACCTTGTGGTGTAGGGTATAAAAATTGAATTTAAATAACGGCTCGAAGGAGTGGTAACTCCACATTGAAATCCCTGAGTATTTTTTTTTTTTTTTTTCAAACTGTAAGCTCTTATGAAGCTTCAATATCTCGGCTAGATCCACCTATTTAATATATTAAATTTAAATAAAGGCTGCAAATATTGGGTACTCCACTTTGAGCTCCCTGAATCCAAATGAATTATATTGGCCAAATCTGCTCTTATCCCCAAAAATACTCCAGCTACTGTTGAAATTTCCTTGATATATGAACTTATTATTTTGATTCAAGGCAGAAAAAAAAACCAACCAAAAAGAGAATAACAACTCGTAAATAATAAACGAGATTCCTGCAGAAAAAGAACAATGAACTTTAACGCGTGCTTAAGATTCATATCCAGTTAAACGCAACAAAACAACAACAATCAACAACAACAAAATAACTTATGGTAGCAGTTGAAATTCGTTTTTTGTTTTGCAGAGATTCATACGCGCATGCGCGTATGCAAAGAGCCGCCATAGACATTGAGTTCAGATTTCAACAACAACAGCATGAAAATAAAACAAAAGCAACTCCAAAAACAGGATTCCGTTTGGCTTACCAAATGCACAGCTTGAAAATTATGGTAATGTGGCGGATAAACACGAAAAGGCTTAAAACATAACAGCCGCAGCAGCAGACATTGTTGCAGGTGCGTAAATTGCAAGGTAATGCCTTAATGGAGGAAGTGAGGATGAAAAGGGAAATTTTGAAAATATAAACATACACATGAATTTCGAATAGAACCGAATTTTGAAAAAAATATTTGAAAGTACTCGAATTTAGTTTGTTTGAATCCATCGATTTGGAATATATGGATTGAAAAATATGAATAAGACCCATGCAAAATTTAAAATGAGGGGGTATGTTGGCATTGGGGCTGTACCAAAGGTGATAATTTTTTGTAAATAGGGTTCCAGCATAATAAGAAGCCAAAATGACAACATTCTGCGGAAACGTTGTCAAGACGTAAAAAAATATTCTAAAAATTGGACCGATTTAACCGATTTTATGTACCAATGATTCTGGAAGCATTCCAAACTGGGAAAATAAACAACCTTTTAATAAAAAAAAAAAAACTTATGATATGTTTTCATGGTATATATGGAATATACAAATTTCCTTTGATCAGAGGCCCTCAATGAAATTTCGTATAGAATAATTCTTTCTTCAACACTTTCCCCAAAAAATGAGTTATAAAGGGAGATTTTGTCTGGGATTGGATATGTGTTAAATTAACGTTAAAAAAAGCAAAGATATAATTTTCACAATTACGACGCACATTTCGAATCTAATTTTCATAAAAACTATTCCACCTATACATATAGTTTATTCTGAGATTTATAGTGAAATTTTGTGTAGAATATTTCTTCCTTTAACTCCTTCCATTTAAATTGATATTTTATGTAACTTTTAGGCGTCAACTCGAAAAAAGTCCAAAGAAAAATAGATCAGATCAGGGAATATTTTTGGGGATTTTTTTTTTTTTTTTTTTTTTTTGGAGAATATTAATGGATTTTTTTTTTTTTGGATATACTATGAAAATAGAGGTTTCTTTTCGCTGGTAACTTATAGTGTAATTTGATGCAAAATATTTTTGTCACTCTAAAATGATGCCTTGTGGAAGTTTTTTGCACAAACTCACACAAACTACGAATTGAACCCTTCAATTCCACACTTGAGATTTCCAGCTCTATCCCTTACCTTAATACCAAATTTAATACAATTAACAATTTTCTCATTTTTGATAAGTTTTTTAAAATTGACCTCCATATATTAACTCCGACTCACAAAAAGTGACTCTAGTACCAAATTTTAGATTACCAGCTCCATATTATTAAATACTTTTCGAACTTTTTAATATATATTTCCAATTTGAACCTACACACTAATAGTGATCCCAAAGTATCAACATTTCAAATTTCCAGCTCCATTCGTACACCTAAATCCAAAGTGTACCACATTTAGTACCATTTAGTACAGTTCTTACACATAGTACACATTTCTAAAACCGCTTCCTTATATTAAATCTAGTTCCTTAACTCAATTCTTATACCAAATGTTCAGATTTAAGTTCAATCCGCTTTTTAGAAAACTTTTAGTTCGAATATAAAAAACACCTTTACTACATCTATCCTGCATCCAGTCAGGGACCTTTATATCAAAAGTCATCCCAATTTCACCATTTTCCGTTTGACCAATACAATGAACCAGAAGGTCTTCTCTGTTCCAATAGAAGGCTAGACGGACTTCTTATGGAAGACCCGAAGGCTGTCTTATAGAAGTCGCAAATATCTGCTTATTTTCGATATCTATTGTACTTTTAGTACATTTACATAATAAATTGTATCGTATGTCCGTCTCATGGCTTGAAGCTACCTCCTCATCAATTTTCAGCCATATCGGTAAATTGTAGTGTAGTAAGGTATCAAATGGTTAGCCCCGAACGACTGTAGCGTTTGCGTCTTCAAAGAATAACTTTGTGAGTCGAATTATGCATGTCAGTCCGTCCGTCCATGTATTCTTGTGAACAAAATGCAGGTTGCATTTATTATCCAATTCAGATGAAATTCTCTAAACAATATTTATTTGGCCCAAGAACGAACCCTATTGAAATTAGTGATAATCGGATCAGATGTAGATATAGCTCCCATATAAAGAGCTACCATATATATCTGATTAGGTGTTTAAGTCCCTCAGATTCGTAATAGGCATTCGACAACAGTGATATTTGGTATCAGATACAACCCAGAAATACCTTTGCCAAATGTTATCAAGATCGGTTCAGATTTGGATATAGCTCCCACATATATCTTCAATTATTATTATTATTATTATTGTTATTATTATTATTATTATTATTATTATTATTATTATTATTATTATTATTATTATTATTATTATTATTATTATTATTATTATTATTATTATTATTATTATTATTATTATTATTATTATTATTATTATTATTATTATTATTATTGTTATTATTATTATTATTATTATTATTATTATTATTATTATTATTATTATTATTATTATTATTATTATTATTATTATTATTATCATTATTATTATTAGTATTATTATTATTATTATTATTATTATTATTATTATTAATATTATTGTTGTTATTATTATTATTATTATTATTATTATTATTATTATTATTATTATTATTATTATTATTATTATTATTATTATTATTATTATTATTAATATTATTGTTGTTATTATTATTATTATTATTATTATTATGATTATTATTATTATTAGTATTATTTTATTATTATTATTATTATTATTATTATTATTATTATTATTATTATTATTATTATTATTATTATTATTATTATTATTATTATTATTATATTATTATTATTATTATTATTATTATTATTATTATTATTATTATTATTATTATTATTATTATTATTATTATTATTATTATTATTATTATTATTATTATTATTATTATTATTATTATTATTATTATTATTATTATTATTATTATTATTATTATTAATATTATTGTTGTTATTATTATTATTATTATTATTATTATTATTATTATTATTATTATTATTATTATTATTATTATTATTATTATTTTCTTCACGGTTCTAGAAATCCAAAATTTATTTATGCCATGTTTTATTTACTAAAGCCGGCATAAGGTCATATGTATGTATGCACATATGTGTGTGAGCGGTATTATGTTTTATCAGACCTAAAACCTACATATATGTATGACAGACATGACAACAAGAATGTCGGCATGAAGAACAAACAGAAAAGGCAAACGTTCAAAAAAATCCACTTTTTTAGGAATTATTTTGTTAAGCACTATGGGATGATAAACAAAAATAAGATATTTAAAAAAAAATACAAAACCAAAATTTTAATAATTTTAAATAAAATTCCAAAACATATACTAAGTAGAGATTTAGCTATTTAACTTTCATTTCTTGCAAAAAATAAACCCTCCTCCCTTTACCCACAGTGTTGTGATGCCATGACATTATGACACTTCTCTTTGTTTTTCCCCCGTCTGTAATGATAAACGACAAATAAAGCCGCAAAAATTAAAAAATGCTGGACAATGACGGCAGCAACAACAACAACAATGATAGTCGATTAATACTATATAAGTACGCCTTAGCTAAATGTTCGATATTTTTGGGGTCTACCCCAACAAATGCCGCCAGCACATGGCAATGTTTTGTAAAAAAAACCAGCCATAGATTGGGTAAATGAAATAGCAATAACAACAATACATACGACGATATCATTCCAGATATCGTGGGCCATAATATCAACAGCAACAACAACAACAACACGAACAACAATAAAACATAATAACTGACAGCCAAAGACATAAGTTGAATGTTGACAAAATGCCGCAACAAATAAAAAAGTTTATGACCGCAAAATGCATTGCCATCGGAGCAACAAAACTATTAACCGGCAAAGATTACAAATAATCTTGGTGTGCTGGGCTGGCTGGTTGGCTGACTCACTGTCGGTCGGTTTGTTTGACTATACGGTTGAGGGCCTCTGTTGGGTGTGAGTGTGTGTGTGTGATATGGTATTACGCTCGAGAAATTATGATGAATGGATTTTGGAAAAGAATGGAGACCTACTGAAGACCCTAGGAAAAAATGAGGGTATTAAAGACCAATAGGAGGCTTTTACAAATTTAGTACTTTTCGTAATTGTTGGTACCTTTTTCCAAATCCACCTCCATATATCAACCCCATTTCACAAAAAATTGACTCCAATTCCAATTTCCGGATTTTCAGCTCTAACCTATCTAATATATCTTATAAAAGGCATGAAGAAGATCGCAAAGACCAATAGAAGGCTTTTATAAATTTTTCTATAAAAATAATTATATTATTTTTTATAAAATTAATAGACTCCTCATCTATGAGATTTGCCCGGTCTTGAGGGGAGAAACAAACAATTTTTTCTGTGGGTGTATTTTCATTGTCGGCTTATTGGTCTTGATTGTCGTTACGCTACGCCTTCTCAAAATTCTGCAGCTATAGCCACTTCATGTGATGTTGTATCGGGTTACTTGTGCGATCATTATTTCTCCGTTTTGTTTGATTGTTTGTTTTTTTTCGTCGTATTTTTGCCGTTCTGCCGTTTGATATCTTTGTCTTCGTCATATTTCATACTTAGTAACTCGGTAGGTATTTTCGCCGGTCTGGCCGTCCGTCCATTAGTCCATTTGTCTGTTGATTCAACAGATTGTTTGCTTTTCGGTTCGACAAAAAAAAAAAAAAGATTTTTCCTTTTAATGTCACACATGTATGGTGGCGGCAGAGGTATGCGGCGTTACATGATACCGCCAGCGTGGTGGTGGGTGTGGATTAGGTTGGTTTTCTGTTTTTTTTTTTCTTTCAAAAAATATAAATGTTTTCTGGTGTTGTCACTGTTGTTGCTGGTGTTTTTTTTTTAGGTTTATTGTCACTTGGTGCAAAGTGTTAATTACCAGCAACACCATAATTAATTAAATAAAACGTTTATGGAAATACCGATTTTTTTGTTTCAAAATAATATGTTAATTGGCATTGGGAGAGGAAAAATATGTGTGTGAGAGAGAGAGAGAGAAAAGTTATTTTAATTGAGTAAAACTCATTGCTGAGAAATATACTTTGTAAATGAAGCAATTATTAATTTAGTCCGAATCCAAAGCTATTTTGGGGTTTCAATACAGAAACCGACTGCTATTAATTCCGCCTGGCATTTTCCAAAACCCAGTTTTGCTATTAGACAGTGAAATTATAAAAAGTTGACAGTGATTTCGAAGAAAGTGATATATTTGCCGAAAATAAAAAAAAAAAGTTTTTTTATTTACAGAAATTGATTATATTTCTCTATAATAAATATTGAGTATACAAATTTATTTTGTCCAGAAACAGCCATTGAAATTTGACCTAGAATATTTCCTCCTTTGATAATTTCTGCCTAAAATGAAACTTTATGTTACTTTCATGCATCAAATTGGAAAAAGACAGAGAAAAAAATGACGAAAATAAAATGATTTTTTTATAAACGGAATTTGATGATACTTGAAAATATACAAATTTTTTTTGTTCAAAGACTCATACTGAAATTTGACATAGAATATTTCTTCCTTTGACATTTTCCCCAAAAAACCAAGAATTAAGGGAGATTTTGACTTAGAATGAAAATGTGTTTACAGTAAAAAAACGTAAAACATAATTTTCACTTGCAGAACATACATTTCGAATGTAATTTTCTTGAAAACTATTAAACCTAGATATATAATATATTCTGAGATTTATAATCAAATTTTGTATCGAACTTTTTTTTCTTTGACAAATTCTGCCTAAAATGAAACTTTATGCTACTTTCAAGCATTAACTTGAAAAAAGTCCGAGGTAAAATTTACGAAAATAAAAATATATTTTTATAAATCGAAATTAATGATATTTTTCTATGGTACAAGTTAGGAATATAAGTTTATTTTGTTCAGAGACTCACATTGAAATTTGATTTTAAATATTTATTTTTTTTAAACTTTCGCCAAAAAATCAAACATATAAAATGATGTTTTGTAGGAATATTTTGCATAAAATCACATAAAGTACGATTGTAACCCTAAAATTTACTTTTCTAATATAAATGAATTTCTGGTGTTTAGGTAAGATTTATACTTTTAATGCCTTCTAGAACCTATAGTAGAATTTTATGACAAATCATTTTGTAGAATATTTTGACTTGTTACGATCACGTTTTAAGGGAAATTTTCACAATATTTGAAATAGTGACCAAAAGGGATCCCTTTCTTGACTCGCCTGAGTGTTAAAATGTCGGACTAAAATAATCCTTGTATTGTTAGCTGCGATATTGCAGAAGACACTATATACCTATAATGAACGTGTTCCAATTTCCATTTTCCAATTTTTTTATTGCTTTGCGCTGCAAATTTTCAAAACGCCCATAAAGATGTCTTCTATTTGTAGCTCCACTTTCATAATCTGCAGGAATTTTCTTGAAACTATTTTCGTGTTGCACAGTGTTATTATAAGGAACATATTATTATTATTGTTATTATTATTATTATTATTATTATTATTATTATTATTATTATTATTATTATTATTATTTTTATTATTATTATTATTATTATTATTATTATTATTATATTATTATTATTATTATTATTATTATTTTATTATTATTATTATTATTATTATTATTATTATTATTATTATTATTATTATTACTATTATTATTATTGTTTTATTATTATTATTATTATTATTATTATTATTATTATTATTATTATTATTATTATTTTTATTATTATTATTATTATTATTATTATTATTATTATTATTATTATTATTATTATTATTACTATTATTATTATTGTTTTATTATTATTATTGTTATTATTATTATTATTATTATTATTATTATTATTATTATTATTATTATTATTATTATTATTATTATTATATTATTATTATTATTATTATTATTATTATTATTATTATTATTATTATTATTATTATTATTATTATTTTTATTATTATTATTATTATTATTATTATTATTATTATTATTATTATTATTATTATTATTATTATTATTATTATTATTATTATTATTATTATTATTATTATTATTGTTATTATTATTATTATTATTATTATTATTATTATTATTATTATTATATTATTATTATTATTATTATTATTATTATTATTATTATTATTATTATTATTATTATTATTATTATTATTACTATTATTATTATTATTATTATTTTTATTATTGATTTCTATTGTTTTGGTTAGTAAAGCCGGCATAAGCCCATATGTATGTATGCATATGTATGTGTTGGCGGGGTTATGTCTTATCTGACTGAAAACCTACATAAATTACAGGCATGACAACAAGAATATCGGTATAAAGAACATACAAAACAGACAAAAGAAAAAATCTTTTTAGGAATATTTTGTTAGCACTATGGCATGATAATAAAAATATATCGGAAAGCTGAAAAAAGTTAAGAAGCTGTAATTTCGGCCAGGACGAAATTGGAATACCCTCCAACATTTGAAACGATCTTGGCAATTTTCAAAAAAAAAAAAGAAAAAAAAAATCCGTAAAGAATAAATAAAACAAAATCCGTAAAAATACTGAATGTAGCTTTTATATTAGGATCTATACGACGACGTGGACCTGCATAGGCAAATTTTGTCTTAAGCCATTACAATATCCAAATGCAAAACTTGAAAAAAAGTGGTCAATAATGTTGCTTATATCATCAAAATACCGAATATCGCGATGTCCCGTTATATAGGGGCTATACCAAAACGTGGACCTGCACAGACAATTTTCTGTCTGTATCTGTATCATCCCAAAATTTGTGCTGTTATATGGGGGTTATACGAAGACGTGAACCTGAACAGACAATTTTCTGTCATAGGATGTAGTATCCATTACGAACTGCAAATAAAAAAAATTGAAACAACTCCGGTGAATAATGTCGCTTAAATCAACAATATACCCAAAATAGGGAGGTACCATAATATGGAGGCTATACCATTTTCAATACCAGAAGTCCTGCAGACATAATACATATTTGAGTGAAATTTCATCAACCTACTTCATTTCGTTCGGAAGCTAGAGTGATTTCCACAGACGGATGGAAATCGCTAAATCGACGTAGAATTTTATGCTGATTAAAAATACATGTATATACTTTGTGGGATCTACAATGTATATTTCGAGGTCTTACAAACGGAATGATAGGGTATAAAAATTGAATGAAAAATTTTTAAATTTAAAGAATATTGATCATGGAAATATTTAATTAATTTCGCTGGCATCTCTTCCGTATCATTTTTCTTTTCATTAAATTTCAAGAAAATCGATCTTGGGAATGTTTCTATAATTCTGGTGTCTTTTGTTTCGCAATCATACATAAAGTCACTTCAAAGGCCGCCGGGTCATAATGTCGTAATTAAGAAATATAGGTATATCCCAATTCCTTACAAACCTGATAAAGTGCTCGCCCATCAAACATCTGCTGAACCACTTTTTTTCAAATATCCATTCAGGATCCCCTCAAATGCGGTCTTCTTTGTAAGCATTTCTGTAATTGCTATGTTCATTTGTAATTAGTTTTCATCGAAATTATGATTAGACACTTTTTTGTCTCTCTCTCTGTATGTGTGCGTGTGTGAGTGCGTTCCCAAAAGATAACATCATCGTCCCTTTACCAGGAAGTACTAAAAAACTCGAAATAAACATTGAACAACAGCTCAATTAACTGGAGGCAACCACAACGTTGAGTGAGAGGAGTAGAGTAGAGAGAGGGGTTCCTCCCTCCATACACCATAATCAAAGATCATTAAAGTAACGTAAAAAAAGAGATCTCTTAAAAATGGAATTCCCAAGAAAATGTATTTGTTGTTGCATTAAAAAAAAATATTTTTTTGAGGGAATTTAAGGCACAAAATTTAGAAACGGTGTTGGGTAAGGCCTTTTCATGACACATAAAAGCAAATTGTGAGGTTTGAAGGCAATCAACCACTGACACATCATTAACCTGATTGGCCACCATCAAAATCCTTTACCAAGGGTGATAGAAAATTTGGAAATAATTCAAAAACTAGACATTTAAAACAACATCAAATAAATTCGTATATTTACTCTCTAAAGATTTTTTTGTACAATATTAATTTTTTTTAGTACAAATTTCTAGCCCAAATTGCGAAAAACCTCGGCTTAACTCCCTACTACCGATTAACATTGTCAGACAAAGCTCAATATCAAATTTCAAAATTTCTGAATCTAAAGATACCATAATTAGTGCCAGTGTTCCTCCCTTTCAACAGTTTTGGAACTGGAATTTCCAAGTAAAAATTGTTGTATTCCAATGAGTTGTAGAACAGCAACCACAGCTTTTTCCAAACAACTCATAAAAATTTTATGTAACTCAATAAAAGCACCAGGCTTAGACGCCGTCTGGGCCGCATACCACATCTACATAACCAACTAAGTAGTATGGAAGACCCCCGAAAGGCATAAAAGGAAAGATAAAGTGAAATAAAAGGCGTTAACACTAAGAACCTCAAAACATAAAAGACAAAACGAAAACAGAAACACACACACAAACTTTTGGAGCCTTAACAAAACAACGTCTGTCAGACTTACGTCGCTTAAGCCAAGCAACAGCCTCCAGAGCTGGGTTCGAACCAAAAACCTAAAATTAATGGCTTTTGTAGTCTAATATGCATTGCAAGCAGAGAAAATTTTATGTTCCGACAAAGAACAAGGGGTATTCCTAAAATGCAGTTTTATGGTAAGACAGACTTCGGCAACAACAACAACAACATGAGGTAAGAAGCTCCAAATAAGCTGCAACAACACTTTTATGACATAAAAGCATAAAACAAAAAAGAAGGAAAGAACAAAAAAAAAAGATATAAAAAGAAGTCATGTCAGTCCCAGTCGCTAAGCCTTTTAAAGAAGGCAAACGGCCAATAAGTTGAGACCCATATTTCCACAGACAACAACAGCAAGAGATGGTAGGAAAAAAACAACAACAACAAAGAATATTGAGCAAAATGCAAAATATGCAGCAGCCACAGTTAAAATATCAGCCAGCAACGGCCCAAAGCATCTTTAACTTGGTTTTAGTTTTTACTTCATTTTTTTTCGTTTCTTGGAGGAAGAACGGCATCTTTGCCGTCTTATAATGGAAATTCAAAATTTCTGAAAAAAGAAGAAAAACATGTTTAGTTTTTGTTAATAATACCCGGCAATATTTGACTCTAAGGAAACCCTTGATTTTCAGAAGTTCCACAATCTCAGCTGAAACACCAAGCCTTTTATATTCGAAGATGGTAAGAAGTTAAAACAACTGCTAAATAGGCATCCTGCTGGGCGGCCAGGGTACATTGTGAAATAAATGCTCACTCATTCAATGGCATCAGCTGTCGAACAGTTGCTCTGATCATCATCACAATGACAATGACAACGGCGATGATGATGACGGGAGTGTGAAGTTGAATAAAAGGAAAGGAAAGGAAAGAAAAGGTGTTAATGGACTTTTTCCTTCACGACATTGTGTCTGCAACGAAATGCGACCAAGTCAATGGAACCGTGGCTAAAACGTGAATGAATCGAAACATTAACATAAATACATCTACATGAGGTAGGGGTGGTGTGGGGAGAAACATTGTCGGAAATTGGGACAATTTCGGGAGAGGAGCGAATGAAACAAAGAGGAATGACTCTGAGAGGTTTTTTTTTGGATATATGAATGTATGTCAATTGTATGGAACAGCTTTTGAGGGTCGTGAGACCTTCCATAACATAGAAGATCCATTTTGAAGCGTTATGTCACATGAAAACCTCTCAGAGGCTAAAATTTCCAATGTCCACCTCTTAACGATCGTACTTTTTTGGTACTTTTTGGTACCACCTTATTGCACCCCTTCCTTTCGTGCAAAATTTCCAAGAATTATATCTTTGAAAACGATCTGTATCATGTTTGTACCTTTCGGTACATTTCATAGCATTCAAGTACGAATTTTCATTGGAGCTAAATTTAGTACAATTCGAATTTGAAAGAACGGAACGGATCCTGAAAGTTAAAATTATTGGAGGGTGGTAGTATTGGGATGTGGAGAAAGTTTTCGAAATTTGTACTTATGTGAAAGTACGAAAAAGCACTAAATGGTACTAAATTTGGTAAAATTTCGATTTGGGTGAAGCGATAGAGCTGGAATTCTGAAATTTAGAAATATGATAAGTATTGCATTCTAGGACCGAGGAATGCAGGTAGTTGTGGAAATTGGTACTCATGTGTACTAAATGGTACTTAATCTGGTACGACTTAAATTTTGGGTGAACCTATAGAGTTGGAATTCTTAAATTTGAACATAAAATAATGATTTGTACTTAGGTGTACTAAATGGTACTAAATTTGGTAAAATTTCAAATTGGGTGAACCGATAGATCTGGAATTCTGAAATTTATAAATAAGATAACTATTGCATTCTAGGACCGAGGATTGCAGGTAGTTGTGGAAATTAGTACTTATGTATACTAGATGGTACTAAATTTAGTAAAATTTAAATTTTGGGTAAACCGATAGGAATCCTGAAGTTTGGAAATTAGATTGATATCGGAGTGTAGGATTGGGATATGTAGGTAATAATGGAAATACGTACTTATACGTACTGAAATGCAGTATTGGAAATTCGTACTTATGTGTACTAAATGGCACTAAATCGAGTACAATTTAAATTTTGGTTGAACTGATAGAACTGGAATTCTGAAATTTATAAATAAGATAACTATTGCATTCTAGGACCGAGGAATGCAGGTAGCTGTGGAAATTAGTACTTATGTGTACTAGATGGTACTAAATTTAGTAAAATTTAAATTTTGGGTAAACCGATAGGAATCCTGAAGTTTGGAAATTAGATTGATATCGGAGTGTAGGATTGGGATATGTAGGTAATAATGGAAATACGTACTTATACGTACTGAAATGCAGTATTGGAAATTCGTACTTATGTGTACTAAATGGCACTAAATCGAGTACAATTTAAATTTTGGTTGAACTGATAGAACTGGAATTCTGAAATTTATAAATAAGATAACTATTGCATTCTAGGACCGAGGAATGCAGGTAGCTGTGGAAATTAGTACTTATGTATACTAAACGGTACTAAATTTAGTAAAATTTAAATTTTGGGTGAACCGATAGGAATCCTGAAGTTTGGAAATTAGATTACTGTCGGAGTGTAGCATTGGGATATGGAGGTAATATTGGAAATACGTACTGAAATGTACTAAATTTAGTACAATTTGAATTTGCGTGGAGATGGAATACTGAAATCTGAATTAATACAACTATTACAATATAGAATTGAGGTTTGTAGGAAGCTTTGGAAATTCGTACATGGTACTAAATTTGGTACAATTTGGATTTGTGTCAAACGACATGGCTGAAATCGTGAAATCTTGATTTATGCAAGCATTGGTGTGTAGAATTGGGATATGTAGAAAGCTTTGGAAGTCCGTACTTATGTGTACTAAATGATACTAAATTTAGTACAACCTAAATTTTGTGTGAACCAGCAGAGTTGGAACTTTGATATTTGAAAATAAATTTTCTATTGGACTTAATGCTGCCGGTCGTTATAGAAATTTGTACCTATGTGTACTAAATGGTGCTAATTCAGCTATAAAAGGGATGTTTGGTGCACCGGTAGAGCTAGAATTCGGAAATTTTAAATTAGGGTCATTGATAGAGTTCAGAATAGATATACCAAAGCGTTTAAGGAAATTCAAACTTTAAGTCTACGAAAAGTTCTAAAATGGTACTAAACTTCTAAAATGGTACTAATAGGTAATATGTGAACGAATAGAGCTCAAAACTTGAAATTTGGTATGAGAATCAAGGTTTGAAAGTAGAGCGATATGTGAAGGTGTTTTTGGAAATGTGTGCTAAGTGTGCGAACTGTACTAAATGGTACTAAATTTGGAACAGTTTTGGGTGAAAATGAATGTATGAAGTTGGAATTCTGAAATTTAGTGATGAAGTTTCCGTTGCTAGTAGGTTTGTGATGAGTAGGTGGTTTTGGAACGTATGTATTACAAGGGCACGAAAAGTGGTGCTTGGTGCTTGGTGCTTGGAATTTGAGTGAAGGCATAGAGCTAGAATCCTCACATTTGATATTGTTGTCTCTGTGGTATCTGGCATTAAGTTATGGAGATGGTTTCGGAAATGTGTACTATAATTGTACGAAAAGTACAAAATAGTACCAAATTTGGTATTGGGCCAAGGGATTAAGTGGGAATCCGAAATTTGATTATTAGGTTCTATTGGTATTAGGAATTAAAATATGGTGTTGGTTTTGGCAATGTGTACTATAATTGTACGAAAAGTACCAAATAGTACTACATATTGGGTACAATTTGTTATTGGGCTAACATATGGTGCTTGAAATCTCAAATTTAATTATAAGGGTTGCTGTTTAGGTGTTGCCTGGACATATAGAGGTGATTTCGGAAATTTGTACTATCATTGTACGAAAAGTACTGAATTGTACTATATTTGGTATTGGCCGAAGGGATAGAGATAAAATTATGAAATTTGATATTTAAATTACTGATGGTGTCTCTAATTGAGATTTGGCGGTGGTTTGGAAATGTGTCATATAATTGTACGAAAAATACTAAATGGTACAAACTTGGGTATTGGATGAAGGCATAGAGCTGGAATCCCGAAATTTGATATCGACGTCTCTGTTGACATCTGGAATTGACACATGGAGGTGGTATTGGAAATATATAGTATATTTGTACGAAAAGTACACAATGGTGTACAATTTGGTATAGGTTTAACATATGGAGCTTGAAATCTGAAATTTTATTATAAGTGTCGCTGTATTGTGTAGCTTGGGCATATGGAGCTGATTTCAGAAATGTGTACTATAATTGTACGAAAAGTACTAAGTGGTACTAAATTTGGTATTAGGTGAAGGGATAGAGATAAAATTATGAAATTTGATATTTAGATAACTTCTGGTATCTGTGTTTGAGATTTGGCGGTGGTTTGGAAATGTGTCCTACATTCGTACGAAAAGTACTAAAACTTTCTCAATTTGGGTTTGGGTGAAGGGATAGAACTAGAATCCCTAAATTCGGTATAGATGTCACTGTTGGTGTATGTGAGTAAGATATGAAGGTGATATTGGAAATGTGTACTATATAGGTTCGAAAAGTACTAAGTGGTAATAAATTTGGTATTGTGATAAGGGATGGGGCTGAAATCCCGAAATTTGAAATAGATGCCACTGTTGGTGTCTATAGTTGAGGTTTTGGAAATGTGTACACAAAGTGCACGAATTATATTTGGTACAATTTGGTATTGGGTGAACAGATTGTGCTGGAAATCTGAAATTTGGTGTTAGGATGGCTGTACATGTGTAGCCGGGACAAATGGAGGTGATTTCGGAAATGCGTACAATAATTGTACGAAAAGTACTGAATGGTATCATATTTGGTATTTGGTAAAGGGGTAGGGTTAAAATTCTAAAATTTAATACTTAGATTACTGATCATGTCTGTGTTTGAGATTTGGCGGTGGCTTGGAATTGTACGAAAAGTACTAAATTTGTTATTGGGTGAAGAGATATGGTTGGAATCCTCAAACTTGACGTTGAGGTCTCTGTTGGTATCTGGAATTGAAATACAGAGGTGGCTCTGAAAATGTGTACTATAATTGTGCGAAAAGTACTAATTTGTACTAAGTGTTGTATTGGGTGCTAGGATAGAGCTAAACTTTTGAAATTTGATATGGATGTCACTGTTGGTGTATGTGTTTGAGATATTGTGGTGGTATTGGAAATTTGTGCTATAATTGTTCAAAAAGTACTAAGTGGTACTAAATTGGGGATTGGGTAAAGGGATAGAGCCGAAATCCCGAAATTTGATATTAAGGTCACTCTTGGTATGAGATGTGAAGACTGTTTTTGAATTGTGTACTATAATTGTACGCAAAGTACTATCCAATTTGTAATGAGTATTTATACCCTACACCACAAGGTGGTCAGGGTATTATGTCTTTGTGCATTTGTTTGTAACAGGCAAAAGGAAACGAGATAGACCCATAGTACCTTTTGATGATCTGCATGGAATCACATTCTGAGTCGATTTATGCATGTCCGTCCGTTCGTGTAAACAAAGTACAATTCGCATTTATTGCCCTATTCAGATGAAATTTTGCACAAATCATTTGTTTGGCCCAAGGACGAACCCTATTGAAATTGGAGATAATCGGTCAAAATTTAGATATAGCTCCCATATACATCTTCGTCCGATTTGCCTTTTATTGTGCACCAAACGTGTAATATCAGTCCGAATAGTATGGAATTTTGCACGTACGATCAGATAGGACCTCAAAATAAGTATGCCAAATTTGATCGAAATCGGTTTAGATATAGCTATAGCTTCCATGTATATTGTTCATCCGATTTGTTATTTTTGTCCTCAGCAACCGTAATATGCACTCTGTAACAACAATATTTGGGGAAATATATCAAATACAGCTCAGAAATAAATTTGCTAAATTTTATCGAGATCGGTTCAGATTTGGATATAGCTCCCATATATAACTTCGTCCGATTTACCTTGGATTGTGCACCAAACGTCTAATATTTGCCCAAATTGGATGAAAATTTTGCACTAACGATCAAATTGTGTTTAGAAGCTAGTATGTCAAAGATCGGTACAGATATAGCTATAGCTCCCATATATACTGTTCATCCGATTTGTTATATTTGTTACCCACAGCCGTAATATGCACTCCGTAACTACGATATTCAGGGGAATATATCAAATACAGCTCAGAAATATCTTTGCCAAATTTTATCGAGATCGGTTCCGATTTGTATATAGCTTCCATATATATTTTTACCCGATTTCAAATTAATTGTGCACCAAATGGGCAATGCAAGTCCAAATTTAAAAGATACAAATGCTTCGGCATATTTAGTCCTTTGAACTTTAAATTACAATTATAATCATAGCGTGTATGATTGAATTCTCACATAAAAACTTTTAATTGTTATGCGCAGCTCTACTAAATTAGCAAAGTGGTGTAGGGTATCATAAAGTCGGCCCCGCCCGACTTTAAGACTTTCTTTTCTGGTTTTCCACTGGGTAAGCTTACCTTTGGATCCAAACGCCATCGAACTAAGAAACCCCTCAAAAATCAACCCAGAAATTATTACCCAAGCCCACAACGCAAAAGCTTCTAACTAATTACTTCCCTCCTTAACTTTGAGTGGTATGTGAAGTACATGAAGTGATATAAAAAATCAATTGAAACGCCAAGCTTATCATTTAGAGAAAATCAAAGAAGTTGAATTTTTTTTTTAATTTGTTTATTTTCTTGAGCGATAAAAATGAAAGAAAAAAAATTATGATTATTTCATTACTATGATTATTATTTAATTTTTTCTTATCTTTAGGCGGTCTTTCTGTTTAATTTTTTATGGTCTGCTGTGACAAAAACTGGGCGCTTACCAAGCAACCAACTAACTAACGAACGTTCGATCGATTGATAATGGTGTACGTCTGTCTATTTGTCTGTCAAATGGTTTGTGGGACGGTATTGCCGGTAACTTGTTTATAATACCAGGCAAGCCAGCGAGAAACCATCCATCCAACCAACCCACCAAAGCATTTAAGCAAAAAGCGAAAATGAAAGATTGATGATGATGAAGGCAACAAACGGTTGTGTGGTGTTGGGTGCCTTTGTTGGTGGATGTGTTTTAAAGCCTCTTGGCTCTATGCGACATGGTGACAGCACACGCAGTCACCATTGGCTGGCATGCTTCTCCTTTCCCTTTAACAAAAGGCATATTTTTTTCTTTCCCCTACCACAACATTGGAAATTCTTCAACACTTATCAGTTTTGACCAACTAATTTCATTTCATTTTCGAGCCTTCAGTTCTTTTTCTTTCGGTTGTTGTTGCAGTTGTTTTGTGTTACCCATTGAAATTTGATTGTCATTAATTTTCAAGGGATTATGATTTATCATTTCATGCTTTAATATCTAGTTTTTTTTTTTTTTTGTGTTGGTGTCGATGTTTTTGCTGCGGCTAAGGTTTACGAAATATCGAGGTGCGATGGTGTGTTCTTGGCACTGAAGTGAAAAAAATCAAAGAAAATTTTCATAATTTTTCACACTTTACGGTTAAATGTAATTATGAACAGTTTACCAGAGGCTTAGGGCATAAAAAAAAACAACACCCCAAGTTGGACAAGAAATATATTCATGCATAAAGGAGAAGCATACGAGCATGTATGCTTCAAACCATAAGGTTGGTACACTCAAAGAAAAAATTGGGTATATTAGGGAATAAGAACTTGCAAATATATCAAGTTCGCTCCATTCAATATTTTTGATAACCTGGTTTTAAAAATTCAATATTAATGATAATATTAATGGCATTGGACCCACATGAAAGCACGGTACACTCAAAGAAAATTGTGGTCATAAATAGGACTAGACTCTACTCTAGGGAATTAGTGCTGAAAATTTTCGATTTTTGCCCTATTCGAGTTTTTCGATTCGATTTGCTTTAAAACTTTCGATATTATTTATGATATTGAAATTGAAGGTATAAAAATAGGCCGAACTAAACCTGGGGAATTAGAGCTGAAAAAAGATCAATGTTTGTTCACCCCATTTAATATTTTCGAAATTATGAAGAAAAGCTAAAAACAGAAGACCCGATACACATATCTTTTATTTTTAGTCGTTTGACCGTCTTGTAAGTTTACACTACAAAGCAACATAAATACAGGGTGAGATGAAGAAACTGAAACCAATTTCAGACTGCTGTCATTTTTAAGCCTCTCGTCCGACAGCTGTTAAAATTATTTCAGTGACAGCTCATTATATTGTTTACAAGCGTACAAATGCATTTTGGGGAAAATTTTCCAGAAAAAAAAAGTTATTCGTGATGGAATTCAAGCGTGGTAGTAGGATTTCTTTATATTTGGCTAGAGAGCCACAAGTGGCTATCGTTAGAGCACTCCAGCATTTAAATGTAAATAAATTCTTTGTGTCTCGTACCATCGCTTGTTACCGTAATACTGGGAGAGTAGCCAAACGTCAAGGAAGTGGACGGAAGAAAACAGCATCGAAAAGTAAAGAAGCGACTTAATCGTTACCCGCGTCGCAGTGGCCGAAAAATGGCTCGTTAGCTGAACATATCGCAATATTCCAATTCGGCAAATATTTAAAAATGAGCTCGGGATAAGGCCATTGAAATTCCAAAAAGTGCAAGAACTTACACCGCAATAGAAAGAAAATAGACTCGAAAGAGCTAAAGAGTTGTTTCGCTTGGCCGAAAGTGGTGAACTGCCGAATTTGGTTTTCTTCGATGAGAAAACATTCATTGTCCAGCAGTTTGTAAACAAACAAAATGATCGTGATTACTTGCCAAAGAGATCAGCTGAAAATGTGCACCTTCGGTTGGCCACCAGAACTCAAGCGCCGGCCATGGTGATGGTGGTGGGCCGCCATAACAGCCGATGGTCGCTCTCCGCTCGCATTAATCGACCGTGGCATCAGAATAAATACCGAATATTATCGCGAAAATATTCTGGAGGGTGTATTAAAGCCTTGGGCATGCAAACATTTTGGCCGCAGGGCTTGGACATTCCAACAGGACTCAGCACCATCGCACTCAGCACGCGCCACCCAAGAATGGTTACAAAATGAGGCTCCTCGATTCATTTCCATCGCACAATGACCACCAAAATCTCCGGTTGTCTGGAGTATTTTGGAAAGCCAGGTTGGCCTTAAAAAAACCAAAGTGTTGATCACCTCAAGCAAGTGCTTCGCCGGGAATGGACCAAGATACCGGAGAGCAACATTCGTTTAGCGTGTGACCGTTTCATTGGCTATTTGAAGGCCATAATTCGTGCCAAAGTGACCAATTGGAACAAATTAAAACTTATTCTAAAATTTGATGCTATTTCCGACATTTTCTGTTTTCATTCAATAAAATTTAAAAAAAAAGATGTAAAAAATTATGGCGTTTGACTTTGTTACAGTTTTTTTACCTCACCCTGTATGATATACTAAAGTGAAATTTTGTGAGGAATATTTCTTCTTTTATTACTTTCTGCCTAAAATGATATTTTATGTTACTTTCAGGCATAAAATCGAAAAAAGTCATACGAAAATTTGATCAAAAAGATGAGAAGATATTTTTGCGATTTTTTTTGTGGCCATATTGATACAATCATTATCTTGATATATAATGAAAATGGAGATTTCCTTTCTTTGATGACTTATAGTAAAATTTAATGGAGATAATTTTTGTCTTTGACGTCACCCACCTGAAATGACGTTTTGTGGGAGAATTTTGCAAAAGCTAACATGCCTATACCTAAAATGTGTTATTAATATATATGAATTCCAGGCGTTAGGCAAGACCTAGGCTTTTGATGTATTTCAGAACTTATTGTAGAATTTTATGACAAATAAATTTTGTGGGATATTTTGACTTGCCACGATCCCGTTTAAGAAGAAAGAAGGACCAAAAAGATTCCTTCGGTAACTCGCTTGGGAATTAACATATTCGACCAAAATAACCTCGTATTATTGTTAGAAATACTGCCGAAGACACTTGAATGTACACATTTCAAGAAATATTAATCCGAAAATTTCAAAAAAATATGGGGGAGGGCTAATCTTTCCGCTAGGTGGCGCTGGTCAGAGCTTTGAAATTTGTTTAGGTCTTCTTCCAATTAGTGAGGCCTCTCAACTTTCAAGAATCTTGAGACAATATTGCAGCCATATCCTTCCTTATGGACACTGATGAAAGAGTCCACTCTCTCTTTCTCTCTCTCTCTCCCTCTGCCTCACCACCATCCTCTTACTCGCTTTTCTTATCGGAAATTTCTCAATGAAGTTGAGTTTGCCTTTACATTGAAAATCAATTAAAATAGGCTGTTGTAGCTGATGATTGTTGGCTCCAATTCCCAGATAACATTGTTTACAAGACACATTTCATAGAGGCTCTTTTTCATTTCTTGGAGAAAACAATTGATGGGATGGAGGGGGGGTGGGGGGGACAGATTCTAGAAGCGAAGTTGTCATTGTAATATCATTATTATTTGTTATCAGTCAAGTGATGTGTGATGTGCGATGTGGGGTCGGGGGTCTCTCATTCACACAATTGTTTGCATTTTCATAATTAAAAAATACTTAAACATTATTATTGTTGTTGTTGTTGTTGTTGTTATCTGTTTCCACTTCACATGTATTTGCTTTTTATCATATCAAAAAAAAAAGAATGTTTCCACAACTATCGCTCCCTTGCTCTCCATTGTTTAAACAAATTATGAAAGAGAGGAATAATGCCAGAGATCCCTCATCTGGAGGCAACTGGGGGACAAAAGGGTATTTCCCTTCTTTTGTTGGAAGTTTGATGAACCTCTCTTGATTAGAAAATAAAACAAATGAAAAGAAAAAAATAGAACAATAAAGGAATTTCCATGCATTGATATTTATTGCAATGATAGGGGTTGATAACTGAGGTCTAGATGAGGGATGAATGAAAAGATCTCCTGGCATTCCTATATAATATAGGAAATAAATGTTTTTCTTGTGGCCCAAATAATAGAGATCATATCTTTGTTTGAAAATTGATTTTATGTGCACATATACAGCATTTTGGTTTACGTGCAAGTTAACTTTAGCGGCACATACAAAAAATTTTTGTTTAGCTGCAAATTTATTTAAACGAATTGATATGGATTACATATTGCGCATGTGAGGGACTTAAATCCCCAAATCGGCCAAAATGTAGGTCATTTGGATTGATATTGGCTATTTGGTGCACAATTAACTCGGAATCGGTTGAAGATATATATGGGAGCTATATCCAAATCTAAACCGATCTTGACAAAATTTGATACACTTATTTCGGAGCTGTATCTGATATCAGGTACCAAAGATTATTTTTGTAGAATGCATATTACGCATGTGAGGGACATAAAGCCCCAAATCGGATGAAACTTATATGTGGGAGCTAAAGCTATATCTTAACTGATTTTCACCAAATTTGAAGTACTTGCTTCTAGACTGAATTAGGTCGCATATGCGAAAATTCAGGTCATTTGGAATGATATTGGCCATTTGGTGCACAATCAAACTTGAAATCGGCTAAGGATTAATATGGGAGCTATATCCAAATCTGAACCGATCTTGACAAAATTGTAGGCACTTATTTCTGAGCTGTATCTGATATCTGGTACCAAATATTATTTTTGTAGAGTGCATATTACGCATTTGAGGGACTTAAAACCCCAAATCGGATGAAAAATATGTGTGGGAGCTATAGCTATATCTGAACCGATTTTCACCCAAATTTGAAGTACATGTTTCTAGGATGAATTCAGTCGGAATTGCCAAGATTCAATGCATTTGAACTGATATTTGCCATTTGGTGCACAATTAACTCAAGATCGGTTGAGGATATATATGGGAGCCATATCCAAATCTGAACCGATCTTGACAAAATTTGATACACTTATTTCGGAGCTGTATCTGATATCATTGTTGTGGAGTGCATATTATGCATGTGAGGGACTTAAAACCACAAATCGGATGAAATATATATTTGGGAGCTATAGCTATATCGCTTCCAATTTTCACCAAATGAAGGATGAATTCAGTCCGAATTGCCAAGATTCAGGTCATTTGGATTTATATTGGCCATTTGGTGCTCATGAAACCTGATAACGAATAAAGATATGGAATCTACATCCAAATCTGATACGATCTCGATGAAATTTGGCAGAGGTATTTCTGGGCTCTATCTGATATCTGGTACTGAATATCATTCATGTGGAGTGCATATTACACATGTGCGAGACTTAAAACCCCAAATCGGATGAAACATATATATGTCAACTAAAGCTATATCTGAACCGATTTTCATCAAATTTTATGTAAATGTTTCTAGGATGAATTCAGTCGGAATTGCCAAGATTCAATGTATTTGAGCTGATATTAGCCATTTGATGCGCAACAAACCTGGTATCGGATAAAGATATATATATATATATATGGGAGCTATATTTAAATCTGAACCGATTTTAATAAAACTTAGCAGAGGTATTTCTGGTCTGTATTTAATATGTGGGACCAAATATCATTCTTGTGGAGTGCATATTACACATGTGAGGGACTTAAAACACCAAATCGGATGAAAAATATATATAGAAGCTATAGCTATATCTGAACCGATTTTCATCAAATTTGATGTACTTCTTTCTAGACTGAATTCGGTCGGATGTGCCAAAATGTAGGTCATTTGGACTGATATTGGCCATTTGGTGCACAATTAACCCGAAATTGGTTGAAGATATATATGAGAGCCATATATAAATTTAAACCGATTCTCACCAATTTCAATAGGGTTCGTCCTTGAGCCAAACAAATATTGTTTGGAAAATTTCATCTCAATCGGATAGTAAATGCGACCTGCATTTTTTCATGGAAATACTTTCGACTAAGAAAGTGATTTTATGAAGATCCTCAAAAGTAAGTATGGGTCTATCTCGATTCCATCTCCATGTTACAAAACAAATGCTCAAAGACATAATACCCTTACCGCTATGTGGTGTAGGATATAAAAATTAAAAAAAAAATCCGGTGAGTAATGTTGCGAAAATCATTAAAATGTCGAATTCCGGGAGGTACCGTTATATGGGGCTACACTTTAACGTTGACCGACATGGCCCATTTACCTGCCTACTGGTAAAATACGCATGTGTGTAAATTTTAGTCTTTTATCTCAATTCGTTCAAAAGATAGTGGGATTACAACAGACTGATAGACGGATATAACTAAATCGATTTAGAATTTTTTATTTTAAATCCAGGTTGGTGGAGGGTATAACAACTATTTTATGACAAACCTCCCTATCTCGAAAATCCAATTAAATTTTCCATAAAATAGCCCCATTCAATCAATCAAGGACCTACTCCCAATCACTTCAACCTGATTTCTCAAATCTAATGATGAATTTTGAAAACCAAACTTAAAAATTACGAACAAATCTTCAACAATTTTACAAATAAAATGCAAAAAAGTATAACTATTATTGTGAGGAGGCAAACTCTAAAAAAAAATCAGCAGCAAAAAAAAGCAAACTCCACAAAAATTCAGCAAAGTATAAAATTGTAATAAACATCACAAAACACGTAACTTCTAAGAATTATTTTTATTGCCATTCCATGGCACAGTAGTAGCGTCGCAAGTAAACGAAGCACAAAAAGCTTATCTCACAACAAGAGATCTAAATTTCAGTAAGAGAAAAAAAATTAGTTTTTTTTTTTTATTTGGCGGTTTGTACGCTAAGTTTTTTTTTTCGTATTTTGAGGCCACTTGAAGAAACTCACATTAAAAGCCGCACTTTTGATATGAAAACTGGCAACAACCACAATGCCAGTGGGCTAGGCAGCTTCAAAAAAAAAAAAAAAAAACTCCATCAGTATCTATGAATACCAAAGCAGAAGAAAAAGCGAACTACTAAAAACACCAGAGAAGCGTAATAAACAAAGCAATAGCATTATTTGAGCAAACACTTCTTTTTATGTTTTTGAACTGGCATTTGAAGGTGGACAGACATTTGGACAGTTGGATGGATAAAATAGATGGACTCAAAGATGTATGAAAAAAAAACGCAAAACAACAACAATAAAAAATGTTTATAAAAAACAGTGATCTGCCACTCATCTTTATAAAATATAAAGATGAGTGGCAGTGGAATGAAAATATATATGATCGAACATTGAACAGTGGAAGTTAACTTAAATAGCACTTGATTTAAATAGTAATACAGTAAATTAAATTAGCTGCAGTTTTTAAAACAGAATTTAGAATTTTGCGGGGCCGTTCATTGTTCCCTAATATCGGTTTCTAAAAAAATATTTAAAAAATGCCTATAAAATAAACTTTGCCTTTTATTTGCCCACCCCTGTTAACAGCTGTTGGCCATTTGAAATGCCTTAATAACAAAAAAACCGCCCCTTATTTTATTTTTCTGCTTTGTTTTCGTTTGCCTTTTGAAAATATGCGTTCACGCATGCGTGTTAAATAATCATTTTTCTCTTGTCTGGTCTTTTCAAAAAAAAGTGTTGTTATGAGTCTTATGCGGATATATTAGCTGGTAGAGGCTAACAATAAAATGAGATCATTTCCTATCAAAAAATTACTTTTCAGTTTATGAAGGGTAATTAAGGTTTACTCTAAGGCTTAGACCAATGATGCTCACAATGTATGCATTAGTAGTGGCAGGAGACTTTCTTACCCTTCGATGTTTTGAAAGTTGTCATTCCAAAGTAAACTAAATTGAGGGGCAAGTTCCTGCCTTTTTCCAAATTTAAAGAAATTTTCAGATTTGTATGCCATGGAATCCTTGCATGGCATCTTCAGCAATATTGCAGATAAAAACACGGGTATTATTTTGATTACAACTTTTAAACCTCAAGTGAGCCAACAAAGGGGACTTTTTGGTGTTTTTTTTTTCAAAATATGGTTAAAAACTCCCTTTAAACGGTATCTTATCAGGTCAAAATATTCTACAAATTTATTTTTCATACATTTCTACAATAGGTCGTAGAAGACGTCAAAAGTCTTAGTCTCACCAAAAACACCAGAAATACATACATATATTAAAGAGAGATTTTAGGGTTAAAATCGTACTTTATGTGAGCTTATGCAGAAAGCTCCCACAAAGCATGACTTAAGAAAGATGACGACAAAGACAAAAATATTCGCCATCAAATTTCAATATAAGTCTCCAAAGAAAATAAATCTCTATTTCCATTGTATATCTCAAAAATATTTGCATCAGTTTTACCAAAAAAAAAAAAGCCTGAAAATATTTTCTAATTTTTTACTCTGACATATTTGGAGTTGACGCCTGAAAGTAACTGAAAATTTCATTTTTGAACAAAGGTACCAAAGGAAGAAATATTCTACACTAAATTTCACTATATATCTCAGACATAACCATACATCTAGATACAATAGTTTTGTAAGAAAATTACATACCGAAATTTATGTACTACAGGTAACAATTATGTATTTGCTTTTTTATACTGTTCATTTAACATGTTTTCTAACCAAGTCAAAATCTCCCTAAATTCTCCATATTTTGGAACAAGTGTCAAAGGAAGAATTAATCTAGATTGAATTTTATCGATAGCCTCTGAACGAAAGAAATTTATATATTTAATGTGTACCATGAAAAAATATCATAAATTTCACACTTATTTCCAAATTTTAATTTTAGATTTTTTTTGAAGGTCCTTTTCTTATTTTCTAGCGGAAGTGGCAATAATTTGATATTTTAAAATTTTTATGGAGAAAACACATTACCGCAAAAATGGTTCGGTGTAGACCAAGGCTTAGAAAGTGTAACCTTATAAATATATACCGCAATTATTGGTATTTGAATGGTCCTAGTGACATTTTCCTCCTAAATAAGCTTAAATTAGGTGTTAAGGGGGGCTTAACCAATAGAAACATATTTGGCCTGGGCAGAATCTTACCCATAATTTTAAGGATTTTGGGGATATGTAAGTTGTCATATGATGGAGAGTACTTTGGGTTCGGAAAAAATTTAGTGTTCCTAGGGAAAGTTAAGCCAAAGAAAAGAAAGTCAAAGCTATCCCCAAATTCTTAGGAATTTCGAAAACAAATAATTTGGCCATAATTAAAGTTTTCGCCATGTGGTAAATATTATTTGATTCAATCAAAAAATGTCTCATCAAAAAAACGGAGTGTATAAACTAATTCTCTTTGGACGAAATCTATTTTAGAGCTCCTAGAGACTATCGCAGGTACACTCTAATGTTTTTTGTCAAAATTTAATCTAGTTCGGAGTATCGTATCGATCTACACTGTCTGATACCTTCCCTTTCAAAGAAAATATTTGACCTAATGTTTTGCCGATGTTAGAGCAAATGTGAGAATGGAATACGAGTATATAGGCCCATTCATTCCGATACGATAAAAAATATAAATCTAATTTTGACCGAAGGGAGAAATATTTTGACCGGAGGGAAACAAGTAAAAAATCTGTAAGTTCGGCCGGGCCGAACTTCGAATACCCTCCACCATTTGGAACGAATTTGACAATTTTCAAATATATAAAATCCGTGAAAAATATGGTTAAAATCTTAAAAATACCGAATGTAGCCGTTATGTAAGGGTCTATACGATAACGTGGATCTGCATAGGCAACTTTTGTCATAAGCCATTACAATATTCAAATGCGGAACTTGAAAAAAATCGGTGAATAATGCATCTAAAATACCGAATATAGGGAGGTGCCGTTATATGGGGGCTATACGAAGACGTGGACCTGCATAGACAATTTTCTGTCATAGGCTGTAGTATCCATTACGAACTTCAAATACCAAATTTCAAACAATTCCGGTGAATAATATCGCTAAAATCATCAAAATACCGAATTTAGGGAGTTACGGTTATATTGGGGCTATACGAAGACGTATACTTGCACAGACAATTTTCTGTCTTAGGCTGTAGTATCCACTACAAACTTCAAATAAGAAATTCGAAGCAATTCCGATATGTAATGCCGCTTAAATTATCAAAATACCGAATATAGGGGGGTGCCGTTACATGGGGGCTATACGAAGACTTGGACCTCCACAGACAATTTTCTGTGTTAGGGTGTAGCATCCATTTCGAACTTTAAATACCAAATTTGAAACAATTCCGGTAAATAATTTCGCTAAAATCATCAAAATATAGAATATCGGGAGGTGCCCTTATATGGGGGCTGCACGAATACGTGGACCTTCATACGCGATTTTTTGTTATATGCTGTAGAACCCATTACGGACTTCAACTACGAATTTTGAAACCATTCCGGCTAAGAATGTCGCTAAAATCATCAAAATATCGTATATCGGGAGGTATCGTTATATGGGGGCTATATAAAAACGCGGACCTGTATGTGTGATTTTTTGTTATAGGCTTTAGTAGCCATTGCTAACTTCTACTACGAAATTTGAATCAATTTCGGCTAATAATTTCTAAATTATCATCAAAAATCATCAAAATAACGATATAAGAAAACGCTATCAGAGACGTGGACCTATATCTACCAATTTAACCTGCCTACTGGCTATATACACATGTGTGCAAAATTTTAGCCTTCTATCTCAATTCGTTCCAAATATAGCGTGATTACAACAGGCAGACGGACGGACAGTAAGACACACACACAGACGGACAAAGCTAAATCGACTTCGAATTTTACGCTGATCAAGAATATATATTCTTTGTTGGGTCTGACATGAGTATTTCGAGGAGTTACAAACGGAATGACAACGTTAATGTAACCTTCATAATATGGTGAAGGTTATAATAATGGGTCATTCTTAAAAAATCAGTAAGATACTTATTTTTCTCATTACCAAGTAATAAGTAACGCGTGCGAGTCCGAGTAAAAATCCAAAGGTTATGAGCAGTAGTCAAAACAACAAATATTTTCTTCTACTTCGGGAGACTTGCTCTTGTAAAAATTATGGTCCAGTAAATTGATTTATAAGTAGTTACGATCGCCAAAAAATCGGCGAGGAAACCTATTACTTCGTAATGGGTATTTTCGCACATTTCCCACTTCATCATATTTTAATATCTTAAGACCTCCTTTAAATGGGAAATCTTCCCCTGGCTGATTTTTCATTCTTTAATTTATTTTCTCCCTCATCTTTACTTACCCTAAGTTCAGCTTCCATTTGATTTGTGTGGCCGGCTAAATTCGGGAAGGCGGTCATATTGTAACCCACACCATGACAAGCAGAGACCGCAATACGTTCACATTGTAATCCATTGGGGGTTAGGTGGATGGTCGCCGAAGTCAGCTGTTGGTGATGATGGCTGCCACCGGTTAAGGGCAACGAAAGTTTAGAAGCCTGACTTGAGCAGGGCAGAAGTATTAAAAGGCCAGCAAATAGGGCAACCATTAGCCGCATTGTGGAGATTTTAATTGGCATTTTTTGTTTTGTTTTCTTAGAATTTTTTAGAATTTTTTTTCTTTTAAGTAATTATTTTTTTTTTAATTTTTTTAACACTTGATTCTGCACTCCTTAATGGCCATCATCTAAAGGCCTAATTTTGTTGTTATTGTGAAAATAATTATTATTATTTCTTTGTTATTGTTGTTGCTTTTGGCTAATAATTTCTTAAGTAAACACAAGGGGCATGATTGTTTAATATTCTCTATTGCCTTTTTATTTTTGCTCACACAGACGCACTCACACCCAGAGATCGGTATTTTCTCAGATCTTCTTTAATTTCATAAATAAACAAAACCCAGACGAATTCACTTTGAACTACTCGGCATTCAATTTGTTTTTTTTTTTTTTTTTTTGGCCACACCGCACACCCGGCACTTATTCCACACGTTTTATGGGGTTTTGGACAAGTTTTCCCACTTTTCTTTTTGTTTTTCTCGTGGCTCGATTAGACTACGGCGCGCTAGGTTAAAATTTGTTGCTTTGATATTCCTATTTCCAGAGGCCAAACGTTCGGTTCGTTCATCATTGGCAGCATCAAAAGATTTCGTTTGATGTTCTTGCTTGGCTTGTGTTTTTGCTTTTGTTTACATCGTCTTTTGATGTTTTCTGGCAGACGGACGGCTTTTTCCTCTCGGGCACATGAATCCCGAAATAAAGAAAACATAAAAACAGCAAGCACTTTTCTTTTGATCGTCTAAGTGATCAGCATCATTAGTATGATACGATTCGCTGAGAGGAGAGTGGTGGTGGTGGTAATGCACACTTTGAGATCGATTTCATTACACACACGAAACGAAAAAAATTAAAAACAAACCGACAAAGGAGCAGGCTGTATCGGCATCAGATTATTTTCATCCAACAGATCACTTAGCCAGACGGTTTCGGTAGGTAGTTTGTCAGATTGTCATATATATTTTAACTGTGGTAATGGCTGTGGCTTCTTCATTAATCTCAAAGAGCCGAAATGCCGCAAACACAACGTCAAAAATAAAAAAAAAACGTTCAAAACCAAATCAAGCCATTAACCACCAGCGAACAGAGAGCTGAACAAAATTATTTAAATTTTTTTCTTTTGTTATTAAAATTGTTAATTAATTTTTTTATTATTGTTGTTGGGCTATCAGTAGCATTTTGTTGTTATAAACATCGATATAAACATTTGAATTTCCCGCTTTGTTGTCGTCGTCGTCGTTGTACGAAACGTGCGCGTAATCCCACTCGTCTTGGCTGGCGAACGAACAATGTCGAACTGTTGTGGTTTGTTGATGTGCCTGGTAGTTTTTACTCGCCATGCATTATGTTCAATACAATGTGTTGGCTGCAAACATGTTGTATGACAACCGGCGGTTGTATCAAACCTGTAATGTGTGGTCAATTGCAATGGAGGTTGAGGCGAATGCATTTATTTGTTGTGCCATTATCCGCGCTGTTGGTCGATCTTATTGGATTATCTGTTCTAATGGGGCTATTTTAGATCGCAAAATTTGACTTTTTTGATCAATCCAAAAAATTGTGGAATGAAGTTCTGAACCGGCATTATTGGGGTATACCTTTATACGCAGATTTATATATTAAATGCTTTAATCTATATATATAAAGGAGTAATAAAATAAACGACTGACTGACTGATCTAAAACGAAACGGCTTTACCCTAGAATTATGAAATTTTAACCCGAGGTTCAGTATAGGTGGCCAGGCGTGTGATAAGGCTGGGGTTTTTTGAAAATTGGTACGGAAAGTACTAAAATGAACTACAAATTGGATTTGGAAGTTTGCAATAAGAGTCACTGATGGAGTGCAGAATAGATGTATAACATGTTTATTTTTTTTTAAATTCGTACGAAAAGTACTAAAATGTACTACGAATTGAATTCTTTCTATTGGACAAACGGAAATCTAGAATGAGAGTTACTGATGGAGTGTATGATAGATGTACCAAAAGCTTTTTTGAAAATTCACACCATAAGTGTACCAAAAAATACTAGAATGTACTGCATTTGGTACCATTTCGTATGTTCACAGCTAAAAACTTGAAATTTGGAATGTGAAACAAAGTTAAGGAGTATAGTAGATGTCAGGAGCTGGTGTGTGGGATATGGATATGGAAGAAATTTTTAAAATTTGTAGTTATGTGTACGAAAAGTACTAAATGGTACTAAATTTGGTACAAATTCGAATTGGGTGAACGGATAGAGGTAGAATTCTGAAATTAGGAAATAAGATTACTATTACATTCTAGGACTGAAGACTGTAGGTACTTCTGGAAATTCGTACTAAATGGTACTAAATTAGTTCAATTTCAATTTTGGGAGAACGGGAAGAGTTGTAATCCTGAAATTTGAAAATAAATTTCTATTGGACAGTACGATGTATGTGTATATTGTAAAAAATTGTACTAAATGGTACTAAAGTCGGTACAATTTTGATTTGGATGAACCAATGGAGATGGTATCCTAAAATTTCGATTTAAGATAACTGTCGCAGTGTAGGATTGGGATATATAGATAGTTTTGGAAATATGTACTTATATGTGGTAAAATGTACAAAATATGGTACAATTTGGATTTATGTGAATCGATAGAGCTAGAATCCTGAAATTTGGAATTAAGATTACTGCTTGAATTTAGATTTTTTTGTGTAGGAAATTTTGATAATTCGTACTTATGTGTACTATATGTTCCAAATGTTACTAAAGTTCTAAAATAGTACAATTTGGACATTATTTACCGGGATTATTTCAAATTTCGCATGCGAAGTTCGTAATGGATATTTCAGCCCGAAAATTTTCTGAGCAGGTTCACGTCTTCGTATAGCCCATTGTATAACCCATATAACGGTACCCCCTATATTCGGTATTTTGTTGATTTTAGCTACATTATTAACAGATTTTTCTTCAAGTTTCGCATTTAAAAATTGTAATAACTTATGGCAAAAGGTGCCCATGCAGGTCCACGTCGTCGTATAGGCATTCGGTATTTTTAAGATTTTAACAGAATTTTTAACGGATTTTATTTTTTATTTATTTTTTTTTTTTTGGAAATTGCCAAGTTTTGTACCAAATGGTGGAGGGTATTAAAAGTTCGGCCCGGCCGAACTTACAGCTTTTTTACTTATTATTTTTTACTTACTTACATAGGGACTGATGTAATCCTAATTTCAAATTACAGCCAAATCAGGGTTGAAACTTTCAAAATTCCGAAAATGAGAAGGTACCTCTGTAGGGGAAATATAACGATTTACATCCTCTGAGAACCATTATCATTAAATTACAACTTATTTAGTTGTAGAATAAATTTGAACCCCGTTTTTACTTGTTTTTAATACCAATTATTTTAATGCTCCACATATAGTTATGCGTCCTACATATGTATTTAAACTGCTATACAAATGGATATTGATTTAAGAATTTTATGCCGATAAAGAATGCATACTTTATGGGATCTTTGGCATATATGAATGACAAATTGAATTTACGCTTTATCTCATGGTTGAAAGTATACAAATTTAAGATGTTATAAAAACCCATAGAATTGTTTTTATCACAACTAATATTCAATGTAATATGCCTCGGAAAACACACTTTTGATTTGTACAGGGTGTGGTTCAACTTCCACCCCATCTTTAAATATTATTTTTCACCTGGGTTTTCAAGGCGCAAGCAAGTCTAGCGGAAAAATATAATTGAATCAATCGTTCAAATTGAACAAAAAACACACCTGAATTTCCGGTAAATAATTTCCCATAACCATTAAAAACACACACACACACTTAAACGCCACATGAAATACCCAAAAAATATCCGCTATTCAAAAAGAAAAATATTATCAAAAGAATCGACGTTTAATGATCATCGCACGCACACACACATATAGACATCCTCACCAATGTGACGTTCCCTCGGACTTCCAAAATGAGTAATTACTTTTGTAATTGCTTACCGAGTGTGGGTAAATATTTCCATTATCACACCGCAACGGAAGGTTTGATATCGAACTTTGATAGTCATCGAATGGGTCGACCACACCTCGAATCTTTTTTGCATCTTTGGAGTTGTTTGTTTGTTTGCTTCCTTCGAGAGACGAAATAAAGATGAGACTCCTTCAAACTTCACCCAGTTTTTTGTTTTCATCCTATGCTGGCCGCAGCATAGCAACGACAACAACAACAAGCTTAATGTTTCATGAAACTCCATACAATGCCGATGCTAAAGTGCTAAAATTACAGAGTATCGAGGACAGACCAAAGATCGTTCATACGAAAAAACAAGTAAAAAAGCTGTAAGTTCGGCCGGGCCGAACTTTTAATACCCTCCACCATTTGGTACAAATTTGACAATTTCCAAAAAAATAAATAAATAAATAAAATAAAATCCGTTAAAAATTCAGTTAAAATCTTAAAAATACCGAATGCCTATACGACGACGTGGACCTGCATAGGCAAATTTTGTCATAAGTTATTACAATATTTAAATGCGAAACTTGAAGAAAAATCTGTTTATAATGTCGCTAAAATCGTCAAAATACCGAATATCGGGGGGTACGGTATATGGGGGCTATACGAAGACGTGGACCTACAGGGCCCATTTCCTGTTCTATGCTGCAGCATCTATTACGAACTTCAAATGCCAACTTTGAAACGATTCCGGTAAATAATGTCGCTAAAATCATCAAAATACCGAATATCGGGAGGTACCGTTATATGGGGGCTATATGAGAACTTGGGCCTACATGGCCCATTTAAGAACTTAACCTGTCTACTGACAAAATATACACGTGTGCAAAATTTTAGCCTTCTATCTCAATTTGTTCGAAAGATAGCGTGATTACAACAGACAGACGGACAGACAGACAGACAGACGGACAGACAGACGGACGGGCATGGCTAAATCGTCTTAGAATTGTACGCTGATCAAGAATATATATACTTTGTTGGGTCTGACATGAGTGTTTCGAAGAGTTACAAACGGAATGACAAAATTAATATACCCTCCATAGTATGGTGGAGGATATAAAAAACAGACCAGAAGATGTTTTCCCCTACCCCAAAAACATCAGTGTATCCACAACGCATTATCCAAGCATCCATCCAATCCGCCAGTCATCGATCCAACATAATGTATGTATGTCCGTCCAGCCATTTGTCCCATCATCTTTTGCAGCCATACATCCATCCAGCCATCCATCCGTCCACCGTATGCCGCCATACGATTATGAATGCTCACTCTCATCATAATTGCCGGCATAAGTTCTATGAAGTTGTTTGTTCCTGGTGCCTCGTTCTGCATTGCTGTTGTTGTTGTGGCTAGTTGTGTGTGTGTGGAAGACTGGTTGGCCATAGGGATGGATGGAGGAGTGTATGAATTCGTTTCTCCCTTCATAATTTTTTGGTACGCTGGCTGGCTGGTGGTGGCATTCTTTTTTTTTAATATTTCTTGGGTATGGCTGATGTTGCTGGCGGTTTGGAACGATCTGTATGGAATTGTTTGGTTGGATTTCCGACGATATCTCTCACTACATGAACACAGTTTCTCTAGTTGCATGGCTCTCCACAAAAGCCGGCATATTCTTAATGTTCCGTATTCGTTACGGTATGAATTAGCCGAACGAAGAAAATGTGTGGAAGAATACCAAAAAAAAAAAAAAAAAAAAAAAACAGGCTGAACACAAAGACAGGGTAGATCGGTTCCCCAATGTTGGGCATATTAACACATGTTGTTTTCTGGGCTGGTACTCTACGCAGGGAACTGGTATTGGGCAAGGTGTATTTCATTTGGGAAATGAATGAAATTTGAAGATATCATTAAGAAACTATTTATATTCTTTATCATCGGCAAGTTAGGGTTTTTATTCCGTATTTTTTTTTTCCTGAAATACACAATTAAGAGTTCCCTTCTCTAGGCATAGGTTTCCCTCTACACGGCTTATGATACCAATATTGGGTTATATATTTTAAACATAGCACTTAAAGTGTTAAAATGTCGGGAATAGCATCAAATTGTAGAATAAGTTTAGATTTGTTCGAGTTCGTCACCTTTGGCACGAATTATGGCTTTCAAAGGCCAATAAAACCGTCACATGCTACCCGAATGTTGCTCTGCGGTATTTTGGCCCATTACCGGAAAAGCGCTTGCTTGAGGTGATCGACACTTTAGTAATTTTTAGTGCCAACCTTGCTTTCCAAAATACTCCAGACACAATAGTCCAATGGATTGGTATCCGGAGATTTTGGTGGCCATTTTGCGCTGAAAATGAAGCGAGGAACCTCATTTTGTAACCATTCGTGGGTGGCGCATGCTGAGTGCCATGGTGCTGAGTCCTGATGGAATGTTCAAGGTCTGCGGTCAAAGTGTTTGCGTGCCCTAGGCTTTAATACATCCTCCAGAATATTTTCGCGATAATATTCCGCATTTATTCTGATGCCACGGTCGATTAATACGAACGGAGAGCGACCATCGGCTGTTATGGCGGCGCACACACCATCACCATGGCCGGCGCTTGAGTTCTGGTGGCCAACCGAAGCTGCACATTTGCAGCTGACCTCTTTGGCAAGTAAACACGATCATTTTGTTTGTTTACAAACTGCTGGACAACGAATGTTTTTCTCATCGGAGAAAACCAAATTCGACAAATTCGATTGGGCCAAGCGAAACAACTATTTGGCTCTTTTGAGTCTATTTTCTTTCTGTTGCGGTGTAAGTTCTTGCACTTTTTAGAATTTCAATGGCTTTACCCCGAGCTCATTTTTCATTATTTGCCGAGTGGAATATTGCGATATGTTCAGCTCACCAGCCCTTTTTCGGACCTGCGACGCGGGTTTCGATCAAGTCGCTTTATTTACTTTATCTTTCGTATCACGGTAACGAGCGATGGTACGAGACACAAAAGATTTATTCACATTTAAATGTTGGAGTGCTCTAACGATAGCCACTTTTGGTTTTCCAGCCAAATATAAAGAAATCACACTATCGCGCTTGAATTCCATCACGAACAACTTTTTTCTGGAAACTTCTAACTAAAATGCTTTTGTACGCTTGTAAACAATATAATGAGCTGTCACTGTAATAATTTTAACAGCTGCCGGAAGAGTGGCTTAGAAATGGCAGCAGTCTGAAGTTGGTTGCAGTTTTTTAATCTCACCCTGTATAGACCTCAGGACGTCTCCATCGACGACCTCAACGAAGTTTCTCTATAGACCACCAGAAAGACATCTCCATAGACGACGACCTAAAGGATGTCTCTATAGACGATGACCTTAAGGACGTCTCTATAGACGACCTGAAGGACGTCTCTCTATAGTCAACCTGAAGGACGTCTCTCTATAGACAACCTGAAGGACGTCTCTCTATAGACGACCTGAAGGACGTCTCTCTATAGACGACCTGAAGGACGTCTCTCTATAGACGACACCTGAGGGACGTCTCTCTATAGACGACACCTGAGGGACGTCTCTCTATAGACCACCTGAAGGACGTCTCTCTATAGACCACCTGAAGGACGTCTCTCTATAGACGACCTGAAGGACGTCTCTCTATAGACGACCTGAAGGACGTCTCTCTATAGACCACCTGAAGGACGTCTCTCTATAGACGACCTGAAGGACGTCTCTCTATAGACGACCTGAAGGACGTCTCTCTATAGACGACCTGAAGGACGTCTCTCTATAGACGACCTGAAGGACGTCTCTCTATAGACGACCTGAAGGACGTCTCCTATAGACGACCTGAAGGACGTCTCCCTATAGACGACCTGAAAGAGGCCTCCCTATAGACTACCTGAAGGACGTCTCCCTATAGACGACCTGAAGGACGTCTCCCTATAGACGACCTGAAGGACGTCTCTCTATAGACGACCTGAAGGACGTCTCTCTATAGACGACCTGAAGGACGTCTCCTATAGACGACCTGAAGGACGTCTCCCTATAGACGACCTGAAGGACGTCTCTCTATAGACGACCTGAAGGACGTCTCTCTATAGACGACCTGAAGGACGTCTCTCTATAGACGACCTGAAGGACGTCTCTCTATAGACGACCTGAAGGACGTCTCTCTATAGACGACCTGAAGGACGTCTCTCTATAGACGACCTGAAGGACGTCTCTCTATAGACGACCTGAAGGACGTCTCTCTATAGACGACCTGAAGGACGTCTCTCTATAGACGACCTGAAGGACGTCTCTCTATAGACGACCTGAAGGACGTCTCTCTATAGACGACCTAAAGGACGTTTCTATAGACGACGACCTAAAGGACGCCTCTATAGATGACGACCTGAAGGACGTATCTCTACAGACGACCTGAAGAACGTATTTCTATAGACCACCTGAGGGACGTCTACCTATAGACAGCCTGAAAAAGTACTCCGTAGACGATCTGAAGGACTTCTCTTTAGACGATCCAAAGAGAGTCTTCGTAGACTATCTCTCTTCGTAGACGATATGAAGAGAGTTTTCTTATACAATCTGAAGGGGGTCTTCGTAGACAATCTAAAGTCTATGAGACTCTACAGGGAGTGTCTGTAGACTATTTCATGGCGATTTCTAAAGACGAACAGTAAAATCTGTCTCTCCCTTTCTCTCTCTCTCCCTCTCTCTCAAGTCGGCCTTAAGAAAATCTTTCTAAAGAAAATCTAAAGGAAATTTTAATAAACAGTTTGAATAAAGGTTGTCAGTGCAGAAAATGCGTTTAGTAGAGTGTCTCAATAGGTGACCTCAGGCAGCGTCTGTAATCGATCTGAAGGGATTTTTAAGCCCTCAGTCATATGGCTACAAGGGGTATATATCATTTGATACGGCCAAATGGTGCCTCATCGAAATAACGGTTTTAGACCCCAGGCCTCTTCAGTCAAAATTCGCTTCCGAACAGGGGGTTTCCGTCTGCATGTCTAGCTGGATTGGGTGCACGATAACTCTCGAAGAGAGTATCCAATTCGGTCCAAACTAAGAACATCGTAATATTATCAAACTTAGATCGAGTTCGGAGGTAGGCAATACACGTTCACTCTTTCTGGAACCTCCCCCACAAAAGATCTATATCAAAATAATGTACAATATAATGTAAAAGAAGGTATCATCTGATTTAGTTCAAGTCTTACAAATCTTAATATTTGGATCGGTACTAGATCAATAGAGAAAATTGACAATATAGGCCCATTCTATCAAGTACCTCCCCCACAAAGGGGTAAAAATTTGGAATAATTATAACTCTTATAAAAAATGAAATATATTTCCAATTGTCTTCAAAGTTCACATATCCCAGAACTTTTATTAACACAAGATCTGATGCGAAAGTGGAATATATCGGTCCAATCCTTCTGGTACCTCCAATACAAGGGGCCAAAATTTTGAATAGCCATGAAGCTCATCAAACGCTAAATGACCATCCTATTCCTTTCAAACTCTTCAAATCGCAATATATCTATCAACACAAGACCTGGTATCAAGATGGAATATATCGTTTCATTCCTTCTGTTACCTCCACCACAAAGGATTAAGGGTTAAAGTGTTAAAATTTTCAATAAATTATCTCTCATAAATATGAAATAAGCATCCGATATATCTATCAATACAAGCTCTGGTGTGAATAGAATATCGGTCCACTACTACTAGTACCTCCTCCACAAAAGGGTCAAATAGTCAACATTTTGAAAAATTTTATCTCTCATAAATACGAAATATACATCCGATCCTCTTCGAATTTTATACAACTCAAAAAGTTATCTAACATAAGATCTGTTGTGAATATCCTTCTGGTACCTCCCCCCCCAACGGGTCAAAATTTTGAATAATTTTATTTGTCTAATTCTCTTCAAATTTCACACAATTCTACTAAAGCAAGATCTGATGTGATCTGTGTTATGATGTGGCCGATATCTGTCGGTCTATCGCTTCTAGTACCTCCTCCGCAGAAGGTCACAATTTTCATTATTCATATCTCTCATAACTTGCGAAACAAGTCAGTGCTTATTTACAAAGAGGTATATCTAAATATTTTTCTCGACTGAATATGGAATTTTTCAGGCAACATGTGGGAGTCATTCCTCTACATAAACGACTTGAAATTTTATCCATGGACAAACTGAGGTAAGCTACGCAAGAAGGACCTGAAAAAGGCTTCCCCATAAATGTTCTAAAGGCAGGTATTTATACGATCTAAACCGTTGTAATAGGCAAATAGAACAGAATACACAGGCGACCCGATGAGAGTCTTTATGGTCGATTCGAAAAAAAAACATATTTATAGGGTGTTCTAAATTTACCTTCACCGGACAACAGCCAACATGCATCTTTCAAGGAGGCTAAGGAAGGGCAGAACTATATTTATTTATCTTCTTTTTCGTTTGCAACTTCCACAGCACCACTCTATAACCCAAGTGATCTTAGACGCCGTTTTTTATTCTTTTTGTTGTTGATGGTGGCTACAGTTGGTTGCAGTTGTGGCTGCTGCAGCCAGAGGAGGAAACACTGTTGCACTGTTATTGTATTTGGGGACAAGGGCTGCTGATGCACCTTTCGATATCGTATGCTCTGCCCGCTGTTGTTTTTGTTTTTGTAGTTATGTTCGAGATCATCTTCAATATCGTCGAGATGTGAAACATCATTGGCGCTACGTTTTCATGTCGGTTCTTGTTTTCTTTCTGTTTTTTGGTGTTGCAGCTTTTTTCCGAATGTTTTCATCTATAATTTGTCCTAAAAGCTGGACGAATTGCTTGTTTTTTTTTTTTTTTTTTTTTTTTTTTTTAATTTCGTTGGTGTTTTGTTTTCGGAACATGAATGTGGTAATGATGACTGTTTCATTGTTATGTTACTGTCTGGATCATAAATCTATTCCTTTATAGGGTATTACAATTTTATGACTTCTTTGATTTTTGACAATGACTTGGAATATTAAAATACAAAATAATGACTTGGCTAATATGATTGACGAAATTGATGGTAACACAATGTGAGATTTTATCAAAATTGACTTTTATTATAAGATTGTGAAAAAATGTAGGGCATTCAAGTAATCATAAAATATATTTTGAAATTAATTATAGAAAACATTTGAAATACATTTCTAAGCAGTCAATTGAGGAGTTTTTAGATTTTATGATGGTCGACCTTTCGGTATTTTTATACCCTCAGCCATATGGATAGAGGATATATCCTCTATATTATTTGATATGGCCAAAACGTGCCTTATCGAAATAAAGGTTTTAGACTCTAGGTATCTTTGGACCAATTCCGTTGCAGGGCATTTGGAGTCGATCTAGCGATGTTCGTCTGTCCGTCTGTCTGGCTGACTGGCTGGTGCGCACGATAACTCTCGAAGGGACCATTCGCTTTGGTCCAAACTTGCTGCATCGTTATATTATTACTTACCTTCCATATAAACGAAAGTTGAAATAAGTCTTTACAGACGACCGGAAGGACGTCTCTATAAGGCGAGCTAAAGGACGTCTCCATAGAAGACGACCTAAAGGACGTCTCTATATACGAAGACATAAAGGACGTCAATATATGACAATCTTAAAGGACGTCTATATATACAACGACCTAAAGAACGTCTCGACGTCGACGACCTAAAAGATGTCTCTATAGACGATCTGAAGCAGGAATCCGTAGACGATCTGAAGGAATTCTCTTTAGACGATCTAAAGAGAGTCTTCGTAGACTATCTCCCAATATAAAGGGTGTCCCCTAGACAATATAAAGATAGTCAGACTCTACAGGGGGTGTCGTAGACGACGACCTAAAGGACTTATTTATAGACGACGACCTAAAGGACTTCTCTATAGACGACGACCTAAAGGACGTCTCTATAGACGACGACCTAAAAGATGTCTCTATAGACGATCTGAGTCCGTAGAGGATCTGGAGGAATTATCTTTACACCATCTAAAGAGAGTCTTCGTTACACAAGAGAGTCTTCTTTACACGATCTAAAGAGAGTCTTCGGAGTCCCCTACTTTGTAGGGCCAGACTCTACAGGGGGTGTCGTAGGGCACCTCATAGTGGTTTCTATAGACGACAAGGACGTTTGGTCCAAACTTGCTGCATCTTTATATTATTACTTACCTTCCATCTAACGCGGAAAAGGGCAATATCGGGACATTTCATCCGGTACCTCCCACACAAAACGTCGAAATTTTCAAAAAAAAAAAAAAAAAAAAATATTTAATTGCACAGACAGAGAAAGGATAATCCAATATTACTCCAACTTTGCAAATCCTAATACCTGCATCAGTGCTAGGTCAGGTGCGAAAATTAGCAATATCGATCTACTTTATCAAGTATCGCCACCACAAAGGGTCAACGTTTTGAATAATTATAATTCGTATAAAATGTGACATTAGAGTCCGATTAACTCCAAATAGCTCAAATCACAATATTTTTATTAATCCAAGGTCTGGTGCGAAGTTGGAATATATCGATGCACTCCTTCTAGTACCTCCCCCACAAAAGGGTCAACATTTTGAGTATCCACTAAGCTCATATAACGCGAAATTCACATTTAATTCCATTAAGACTTAGTAGATCTCAATATTTCCATCAACACAAGATCTGTTATAAAGATGGTAGATATCGGACCATTAATTTGTGGTACCTCCCCTACAAAGGGTCAAAGTTTTGCATAACCAAAACTAGTATAAAATCCGAAATAAGCATCCGGTTCAATTCATATTTCACACATTCCATACATTTCTACTAACCCAAGGACTGGTGTGAAGATGGAATATGTCGGTCCACTCCTTCTGGTACCTCCCACTCAAAGAGTCAACATTTTGAATATCTATGAAGCTCATAAAACGCGAAATTAACATCTGATTCCATCCAAACTTAGCCCATCTCAATATTTCCATCAACACAAGATCTATTATAAAGATGGTACAAATCGGACAATTCCTTCTGATACATCCCCCACAAAGGGTCAACGTTTTGAATAACCAAAACGATCATAAAATCCGAAATAAGCATCAGGTTCTCTCAATATTTCACACACACCATTATTTCAACCAACACAAGATCTGCTTTGAAAATGGGATTTATCGGTCCACTTCTTCTAGTACCTGTCCTACAAAGGGTCAACCTTTTGAAAATCCATGAAGCTCATAAAACGCGAAATTAACATCTGATTCCGTCCACACTTAGTACATCTCAATATTTCTATCAACGTAAGATCTGCCACAAAGATGATAGAGATCGGTCCACTCCTTCTGGTACCTCCCTCCCAAAGGGTCAAAATTTTGAATATCCATGAAGCTCATAAAATGCGAAATTAACATCTGATTCTATTCAGACTTTTCATTTGTCAATATTTCTATCAACACACGATCTGTTATAAAGATGGTAGTGATCGGACCATTTCTTCTGGTACCTCCCCCACAAATGGTCAAAGTTTGAATAACCAAAACGATCATAACATCCGAAATGAGCATCCTTTTCTCTTAATATTTCACACATACCATTATTTCAACCAACACAAGATCTGCTGTAAAAATTTATCGGTCCACTTCTTCTAGTACCTGTCCTACAAAGGGTCAACATTTTGAAAATCCATGAAGCTCATAAAACGCGAAATTGACGTCCGATTCTATTCAGACTTTTCATATGTCGATATTTCTATCAACACACGATAAAAAATAAGAGATAGTGATAAAGATGGTAGTGATCGGCCCATTCCTTCTGGTGCCTCCCCACAAAGGATCAAAGTTTTGAATAACCAAAACTGTTATAAAATCCGAAGTAAGCATTTCGTTTTCTTCATATTTCACACATTTCATTATTTCTACTAACCCAAGGACTGATGTGAAGATGGAATATATCGGTCCATTTCTTCTAGTACCTGCCCCACAAAAGGGTAAACATTTTGAAAATCCACGAAGTTCATAAAACACGAAATTGACGACCGATTCTATTCAGACTTTTCATATGTCAATATTGCCATCGTCATACGATCTGTTATAAAGATGGTAGTCATCGGACCATTTCTTCTGGTACCTCCCCCACAAAGGGTTAAAATTTTGAATAACCAAAACGATTATAAAATCCGAAAAAAAAAACATCCGGTTCTCCTCTTATTTTACACATCCCATCATCTCTACTAACACGCGATATGCCGTGAAGATGGTAGAAATCAGTCTACTCCTTCTGGTACCTCCCCCACAAAGGGTAAAAATTTGGAATGTCTATGAAGCTCATAAAAACGCGAAATTACCATCCGATTCCATTCAGGCTTGGCACATTTCATTATTTCTATTGACATAAGATTTACCATTAAAATGGTAGAACTCGGATCCTTCTGGTACCTTCCAAACAAAGTGTCAAAGTTTTGAATAATCAAAACGATTATAAAATCCGAAAAAAAACATCCGGTTATCTTCATATTTTACACATTTTATTATTTATACTAACAAAAGGTCCGATGTGAAGATGGAATATATCAGCCCAATCCTCCACAGTGTCAAAATAGGAATTAAGATTTTGAAAAACAAAACGCTTAAAGAAAGCGAAATAAGCATCCAACTCTCTTCAAATTTCACACACACAAAATTTTTGCTAACTCAAGATCTGTTGTGAAGATGATATATATCGGCAAACCCCTTCTGGTACCTCACACACAAAGGGTCACAATTTTCAATACTTTTATCTGTCAGAACTTGGGAAACAAGTCAACGATTCTCCACAACTTGCTATATCTGAACATTTTTCTCAACCAGAAACCTGAGATGTATATGAAATTTATGATTTCCGCATAAAATTGGAGATGAATATTCGAATTTCTTGTAATTTTGCTCAATATTTATACCCTACAAAACTATGTGTTGGGGGTATTATAAGTTTGATTGGGCCAGAATTTATGTAACACCTCGAAATATTGGTTTCCCATATAGGAAAGTATATATGGATCTTCCTAGCTCGCCGAGCTGAGTCGATCTAGCTATGTATGTCCGTCCCTCCGTCCGTCCGTCTGTCCGTGTGTCCATGTTAATTTGTAATCACTCTACAGGTCGCAATTATGGTCCGATCTTCACGAAATTTAAAATGGAGGTGCGGTTAGGGTCAGAATAGAAGCCTATTTCTTTTGGAGATGATCGCCAAATGTTTAGGGGTTGAAATGGACCAAATACTGAAAAATATCAGATTTTGCAGTAGCTATACAGGTCGCAATTATAGACCAATCGACGCGGAATTTCGTACGTAGCTAGAGTTTAGGGCGGGAAAGAAGCCCACCAATTAGGGTGATCATCGGATAATATTTAGCGGGTAAAATAGACCATATCTTTTGTGTTAAAAAAAATTCAACATTTTTCATTAAACCGCGAATATTTTAAATCCCGGCAAAATCACGAAGCCATGACAAGGTTACTTCTGACCTTTACATTGATGTTAACATCCAACAAATCGGATATATAGCAAAATATGTGCGATATATACTTATGTCTACCAAAGAAGATATGCTTGAAAGATCTCTTATATGTCAAGTACGGCTGAACTGATTTCGACAGTTCTTGACAGGAAAGAAAAAACGTCCAAAAAAATCGCATAAAAATATCTCTCTAAAGATGAAAATATTGATTTTGTAAAATTTTCTCATATTTTTTCAATTTTGTCATATTTTTGGCATATTTTCATTTTGAATTAAATATTTGGTAATATTTCTACAGCTAACAAAACTAAGTAGTTAGGATTTCAGGATATCATATACAGATCGCATTTATGGCCCGATCCTTACGAAATTTCGCATGGGGATAAGATGTGTGTCAGAATAGAAGCCTACTATTTTTGGAGATGATCGCCATATATTTAGGGGTTGAAATGGACCAAAAACTGCAAAATTGTCAGCAGGTCGTAATTATCGCTCGATCCTCACGCACATTTGAATGGGGGTTATCGGACATTGCAAAAGCCAAACAGTTTTGGATGGCCATCCAAAAATATTCAATGTGTGAAATAGTTTGCCAACTTTTGTAGACAAAATACGAAAATGTCCATTCCAGAGACTTTTTGGAGAATTCACACTTCTGACTATTTCGTTACCGCTGATTTCGTTGAAAAATATAGTCAAATGTCTGTATCTCATATAGATGCGTTTCTGTCAAAAACTTTCGAGTATCTCGCCTATATAAACAGTATCGTTTATTATAGTGTTGTAGGGTATTCAACGGTCGGCCCCGCTCGTCTGTAGCCTTTGCTTACTTGTTTTATTTATATTTGATGAAGTATGAAAATGGATTACTTCGGTCCGCTATATCTGTTACCTCAGGCATATTTTCACATTTTCCAAAAATTATCACATATCTCATATAAAGGGAGGGAAGTAGTCGATATAGTCCAAATCTGGCACGTCGCAATAATTATATCATATTTATTTAGGTCCCATATGAAATGAACAATATTGGCCCATTCCTACGGAACCTACTCCATAGAGGGCCAACAATTTGAATAATCATAACATGAGTCAAAATGTATTAAATAATCGAACATTGGCTGAGAGTGAACATCTGTCGGCAAAACCGATTAATACTTTTTAACTAGTTTTTAATAAAATTATGAATAAAGATCCACATTTCGGTATGGTCCCGATTTTACTTTTCAAGGGTCTTGGCCCCATTTTCCAATCGATTTGGATTTAATTTGATATTTTTGTTTCTCAGGGCGTACAACACTTCTTCACCAAAAGTTGTCAGTGTATGGTCATGTTTCGTACCTCCTGATTCAAGCTACATCGAGGGAATTGAATATTTTTGACATCCTTTCAAATCCTTAACATCCTCAGTTATTTTACAATCGACTTCGATTTCAAACATCTTCAAAAGAACTGTATCAATTTAATTGCAATTTTATGTTGAAAATTAGACATTAAACAATAATAACCTAAAATTATCTCAAATCCCTAAGATAAGTGGCAGTTTAGGGGCAGTAATGGCACGAAACTCAGAGATTAAAAACAAAACGGACTTATTTCAAAAAAAAAAAAAAAAAAAAAAAACAAATTGTATGCCTTGACACATCCATGAAACAGTCATCAAACATATGTACAAACGGATGGATAGATGGATGGATGGATGTATGAATGTCTCGATATATCTTAACATGTCGTCTTACCCCTTTGGGAGAGCAGGAAAAAACCGACAGCAGCAAAAACTTAGCATGCAACATGCCTTTGAGCCATTATTGCAACGGCAAAAAAACGAACTTAAATTTCATCATCAGCAAAAGTTTAAAAAAAAAAAACAAAACCCAGCAAAAAACTTAAATCCATAGAAAAATCAACAGCACAGAGGGAGAGAGAGAGAGAGACAAAAAAAAACGAGGACTTAAAGTCAACAACCAAAGCAACAGCAAGAAAAAAAACTCTGGGGACCATAAAATTCCTTTTGCAAACAACGAACGGCTGACATATGACCGACGACTACGAATGTCTCTGTGCCTCTTCTGGAATGGAGATGGACGATGTATGGATGGATGGATGACGGAGTGACTGCTAAGCTATACTCTTCGTATGGTAGTATGACTTTCAAAGGAGACCGACACATTAAACTACAGCACAACAGCGGCACTGTCAGCCAAAAGCGGACGGACACAATAATCACAAAAAAAAAAAGTCAAGCATTAAAGTTCTGTTAGTTGTGTTTTTTTTTCTTGTGGCAGAGATGGGAATTAAGAAGCATATAATCCTTATAACAACTTCGAAGATATGAAACTATTTTTATTCTTATACGTCTAAGTATCCCCTATGTCCATCAAGATACCTAAAATAAGGTAGACAAGTTAAAAAGTCAATGTTCGATTAATAAAATATATTTTGACTTCTGTTATGATAATTCAAATATTTGACCCTCTATTCCTTCAGGTTCCGAAGGAATAGGCCAATATTGTTAATTTCATATCGGACCTAAATAAATATGATACAAGTATAATAGTATCAGTCGCCGTTTGCCGACAGATGTATGCCCGCAGCCTTGAGTTATGATTATTCAACACTGACGATTGACCCTTAGTGGAGGAAGTTCCGAAGCAGTGGGCCAATATTGACCAATTCATATCTGACCCAAGACGTATATAAATATTACAACATGGCAGATTTGTACTATATCGACCACTTCCTATACTTAATACCTTATTTTTGGAAAATATGAACATATGCGTGAGGTAACAGATATAGCGGACCTAAGTATTCCATTTTCAGACTTCATCTAATAGAAATACAAAATATTGGTATTGGCAAAATTACAAGGAAATCGAACATTTATATCCAGTTTTAAGCGAAATAATAAATTCCATATTTAGATATAGCTAATTGTGAAGACTTGTTTTGCAAGTTATGACAGATAAAATTATTGAAAATTGTGCCCTTTGTGGGTGAGATACCGAAAGGGGTTCGCAGATATATATCATTTTCACAACAGATCTTGTTTTAGCAAAAATGTTTGTATGCGTGCCATTTAAAGAGATTTGGATGTTTATTTCGAATTTTTGAGCGTTTCATTTTTTAAAATCTTGAAACCTCTGCGGGGGAGATACCAGATGAAATGGTCCGATCTCTGCCATCTCTATAACAGATCTTGTTTTGATGGAAATATTGAGATGTACTAAGTCTGAATGGAATCGGATGTTAATTTCACGTTTTATGAGCTTCATGGAAAAAAATTTTGAAACTTTGAAAAAAAAAAAGAAATTTGACCCTGAAAAATTATTTGACCCTTTGTGGGGGAGGTACCAGAAGGAGTGGACCGATATTTCCCATCTTCACATCAGATCTTGTTTTATTAGAAATAATGTGATGTATGATGTATAAAGAGAACCGTATGTTTATTTCGGATTTTATAATCATCTTGGTTATTCAAAACTTTGACCCTTTGTGGGGGAGATACCAGAAGGAATGGCTCGATTTCTACAACTTTATAACGGATCTTCTACTGATAGATTAGTATTGAGATGTGTCAAGTTTGAATTGAATTGAATTTTAATTTCGCGTTTTATGAGCTACATGAAGATTCCTAATGTTGACCCTTTGTGGGGAAGGTACCAGAAGGAGTGGACCGATATATTCCATCATCACATCAGATCTTGGCATAATAAAAATATTGTAATGTCTACAATTTAAAGACATCATATTTTATAAGAACTAAAATTATTAATTTTTTTTGTGGTAGCGCCACTTGATCGACATTGTCCATTTTTGCACTAAAAATTGCAAATCCTAAGATTTGCACAGTTGAAGAAAAACTGGATTATCCTTTCTCTTTTTGTGCAGTATAATATTTTCTTTGAAAATGTTAAAAATTTATGGGGAGGGGTGGATCGATATTGCTCATTTTCGAACTCGATCTAAGTTTGATAATAACACAGGGAGAGATAAAAGAACTGCAACAAAGTCAAACGCCATAATTTTTACAATTTTTTTAAATTTTATTGAATGAAAGCAAAAAATGTCGGAAATAGCATCAACTTTTAGAATAAGTTTAGAATTGTTCGAATTGGTCACCTTTGGCACGAATTATTGCCTTCAAACGGCCAATGAAACCGTCATACGCTGCTCAAATGTTGCTCTGCTGTATATTGGCCCATTCCCAGCGAAGCGCTTGCGTGAGGTGATCGACACTTTGGTATTTTTTAGTGCCAACCTTGCCACCAATATACTCCAGACACAATAGTCCAACGGATTGGAATCCGGAGATTTTGGTGGAAATTGTGCGCTTAAAATGAAGCGACGAACCTTATTTTGTAACCATTCTTGGGTGACGCGTGCTGAGTGCGATGGTGCTGAGTCCTGTTGGAATGTCTGTGGCCAAAATGTTTGCGTGTCCAAGGCTTTAATACACCTTCCAGAATATTTTCGCTATAATATTCGGCATTTATTCTGATGCAATGGTCGATTAATACGAGCGGAGAGCGACCGTCGGCTGTTGAGTTCTGGTGGCCAACCGAACGTGCACATTTTCAGTTGACCTCTTTGGCAAGTAAACACGATCATTTTGTTTGTTAACAAACGAATGTTTTCTAATCGGAGAAAACCAAACTCGGCAGTTCACCTCTTTCGGCAAAGCGAAGCAACTCTTTAGCTCTTTTGAGTCTATTTTCTTTCTGTTGCGGTGTAAGTTCTTGAACTCTTTGGAATATCAATGGCTTTACCCAGAGCTCATTTTTCAATATTTGCCGATTGGAATATTGCGATATGTTCAGCTCACGAGCCATTTTTCGGCCACTGTGACGCGGGTTTCGATCAAGTCGCTTCATTACTATTCGAACCATTTCTGCTGATGTTACTGTTTTCTTCCGTCCACTTCCTTGACATCGGGCTACGCTACCAGTATCACGGTAACGAGCGATGGTACGAGACACAAAAGATTTATTCACATTTAAATGCTGGAGTGCTCTAACGATCGCCACTTAGGGTTTTCCAGCGAAATATAAAGAAATCCCACTTTCACGCTTGAATTCCATCGCAAAAACTTTTTTTCTGGAAAATTCTCACCAAAATGCTTTTGTACGCTTGTAAACAATATAGTGAGCTGTCACTGGAATAATTTTAACAGCTGTCGCACGAGTGGCTTAGAAATGACAACAGTCTGAAGCTGGTTGCAGTTTTTTCATCTCACCATCTGAAAAAGTTTCCCTTATGTGGGGGAGAAGTAATGGACCGATATTGTCCATCTCCGAACTTGATCTAAGTTTGACAATAATATTAGGATGTACCAAGTTTGGCAGAAATCGGGCACTCCCTTCAAGAGTTATCGTGGACATCAGCCAGACATGTGGATAACGCTAGATCTACTCCAAAAGTCCTGAAACGGATTTGGTCCAAAGAGAGCTAGAGTCTTAACCCGTTACTTCTTCCAGGCCGTATCAAATGATATATATCCGCTCTAGCCATATGGTTGAGGGCATAAAAAGGTGTTTTTATGCTCTTCTGTATGTACAACTCTCTTAGAGATGTTTTATCAACAGTTTAGTATTCTACCAATAAGAGAACCATGAGAATAAAAACATTCATCCAGTGATTACAAATATCCATCTCTGCTCACCTTTCCCATTTGGTCGCTTTGGTCGTCTTCGTCGTATATCTTCTGAATCTGACTTTAGCTGTCTGTGAGAGATCTTCACATACCGTTGGGAAATTTGATCACAACAATACTCCGTTTATTTGTTGATTTGTTAAGATTGTTTTCGTCTTCTTCTTTTTGTTATAATTGTTGTTGTTGTAATTGTATTTTAATATCTACGTATGTATCTGTGCGTAAAACTATGCCTTTCTAGTTGCCCCAGGAGGGTGCAAAACTCACACGGCTAGCTCACCGTTCACCGTTTTGGCGGTCATCGTCATGGCTTTTGCACAAAAATAGTAAATGTGAGATTTTGTCTCGTTGTTGCTATTGTTGTTGTTGTTACTTTGTAATGAACAACGTTCTGATTTAATAGATCACTGATAGATGGCGTTGTGAGGTAAACATTTAAAGACAGAAAGTTTAATGACGGCCAACAAGAAATAACAACTTTGACCAAATACTGTTGCTTAGATTTTTTTGTTGGTGTTTGCGGCAAATCTTGGTCATGACGGCAACTATTATTTGATGTTCATTGCGGAAAGGAAAACAAAATTGGTTATCTATTACTGAGGATGTTTGACAGGGTCGTAAGGACGCAAGGAGACATTGGGCCTGTGATTTTTTTTAAGGAAAAAACTTTCTCAGTCCTGGGGTCGGTGATTTTTTAACGAAAAAAAAAACTCAGACCTATAGAAAAAATGTATCTCAGACCTGGGGTCTGTGCTTTTTTCTATAGATAAAATTAAAAAGACATTTGTCAGACCTGGGCTCAGTGATTTTTTTTTCTATAGAAAAAAATGTCTCAGATCTATGGGGTCTGTGATTTCTTTTTTTCTATAGAAAAAAATGTCACAGTCCTATGGGTCTGTGATTTTTTTCTATAGAAAAAAAATCTCCCAGTCCTGGGGAAAAATCTCCCTGGGGGGAAATCTCCCAGACCTGGGGGTCAGTGAGTTTTTTCTATAGGAAAAAATCTCAAAGACCTGGGGGTCTATAAGAAAAAATCTCCCAGACCTGGGAGTCTGTCAGATTTTTCTATAGGAAAAAATCTCCCAGACCTGGGGGTCTGTGAGTTTTTTCTATAGGAAAAAATCTCCCAGACCTGGTGGTCTGTCAGTTTTTTTCTATAGGAAAACATCTCCCAGACCTGGAAAAAATGTCTCAGACCTGGGGTCTGTGATTTTTTTTTCTATAGAAAAAAAATCACAGACCCCAGGTCTGAGACATTTTTTTCTATAGAAAAAAAATCACAGACCCCAGGTCTGAGACATTTTTTTCTATAGAAAAAAAATCACAGACCCCAGGTCTGAGTCATTTTTTTCTATAGAAAAAAATCACTGACACCAGGTCTGAGTCATTTTTTTCTATAGAAAAAAAAATCACTGACACCAGGTCTGAGAGATTTTTTTCTATAGAAAGAAAAATCACCGACCCCAGGTCTGAGAGATTTTTTCTATAGAAAGAAAAATCACCGACACCAGGTCTGAGAGATTTTTTTCTATAGAAAAAAATCACAGACCCCATAGGTCAGAGACATTTTTTTCTATAGAAAAAAAATCACAGACCCCATGTCCGAGACATTTTTTTCTATTGAAAAAAAAAAAAATCACAGACCCCAGGTCTGAGACATTTTTTTCTATAGAAAAAAAATCACAGACCCCATGTCCGAGACATTTTTTTCTATAGAAAAAAATCACAGACCCCATAGGTCAGAGGCATTTTTTTCTATAGAAAAAAATCACAGACCCCATAGGTCAGAGACATTTTTTTCTATAGAAAAAAATCACAGACCCCATAGGTCAGAGACATTTTTTTCTATAGAAAAAAAATCACAGACCCCATGTCCGAGACATTTTTTTCTATTGAAAAAAAAATCACAGACCCCAGGTCTGAGACATTTTTTTCTATAGAAAAAAAATCACAGACCCCAGGTCTGAGACATTTTTTTCTATAGAAAAAAAATCACAGACCCCAGGTCTGAGACATTTTTTTCTATAAAAAAAAATCACAGACCCCAGGTCTGAGACATTTTTTTCTATAGAAAAAAAATCACAGACCCCAGGTCTGAGACATTTTTTTCTATAGAAAAAAAATCACAGACCCCAGGTCTGAGACATTTTTTTCTATAGAAAAAAAATCACAGACCCCAGGTCTGAGACATTTTTTTCTATAGAAAAAAAATCACAGACCCCAGGTCTGAGACATTTTTTTCTATAGAAAAAAATCACAGACCCCAGGTCTGAGACATTTTTTTCTATAGAAAAAAATCACAGACCCCAGGTCTGAGACATTTTTTTCTATAGAAAAAAAATCACAGACCCCAGGTCTGAGACATTTTTTTCTATAGAAAAAAAATCACAGACCCCAGGTCTGAGACATTTTTTTCTATAGAAAAAAAATCACAGACCCCAGGTCTGAGACATTTTTTTCTATTGAAAAAAAAAATCACAGACCCCAGGTCTGGGAGATTTTTTCCTATAGAAAAAAACTCACAGACCCCCAGGTCTTGGAGATTTTTTCCTATAGAAAAAAACTCACAGACCCCCAGGTCTTGGAGATTTTTTCCTATAGAAAAAAAACTCACAGACCCCCAGGTCTTGGAGATTTTTTCCTATAGAAAAAACTCACAGACCCCAGGTCTGAGACATTTTTTCCAGGTCTGGGAGATGTTTTCCTATAGAAAAAAACTGACAGACCACCAGGTCTGGGAGATTTTTTCCTATAGAAAAAACTCACAGACCCCCAGGTCTGGGAGATTTTTTCCTATAGAAAAAACTCACAGACCCCCAGGTCTGGGAGATTTTTTCCTATAGAAAAATCTGACAGACTCCCAGGTCTGGGAGAAAAAAATGACTCAGACCTGGGGTCTGTGATTTTTTTTCTATAGAAAAAAATGTCTCAGACCTGGGGTCTGTGATTTTTTTTCTATAGAAAAAAATGTCTCAGACCTGGGGTCTGTGATTTTTTTCTATAGAAAAAAATGTCTCAGACCTGGGGTCTGTGATTTTTTTTCTATAGAAAAAAATGTCTCAGACCTGGGGTCTGTGATTTTTTTTCTATAGAAAAAAATGTCTCAGACCTGGGGTCTGTGATTTTTTTCTATAGAAAAAAATGTCTCAGACCTGGGGTCTGTGATTTTTTTTCTATAGAAAAAAATGTCTCAGACCTGGGGTCTGTGATTTTTTTTCTATAGAAAAAAATGTCTCAGACCTGGGGTCTGTGATTTTTTTTCTATAGAAAAAAATGTCTCAGACCTGGGGTCTGTGATTTTTTTTCTATAGAAAAAAATGTCTCAGACCTGGGGTCTGTGATTTTTTTTCTATAGAAAAAAATGTCTCAGACCTGGGGTCTGTGATTTTTTTCTATAGAAAAAAATGTCTCAGACCTGGGGTCTGTGATTTTTTTTCTATAGAAAAAAATGTCTCAGACCTGGGGTCTGTGATTTTTTTTCTATAGAAAAAAATGTCTCAGACCTGGGGTCTGTGATTTTTTTTCTATAGAAAAAAATGTCTCAGACCTGGGGTCTGTGATTTTTTTTCTATAGAAAAAAATGTCTCAGACCTGGGGTCTGTGATTTTTTTTCTATAGAAAAAAATGTCTCAGACCTGGGGTCTGTGATTTTTTTTCTATAGAAAAAAATGTCTCAGACCTGGGGTCTGTGATTTTTTTTCTATAGAAAAAAATGTCTCAGACCTGGGGTCTGTGATTTTTTTTCTATAGAAAAAAATGTCTCAGACCTGGGGTCTGTGATTTTTTTCTATAGAAAAAAATGTCTCAGACCTGGGGTCTGTGATTTTTTTTCTATAGAAAAAAATGTCTCAGACCTGGGGTCTGTGATTTTTTTTCTATAGAAAAAAATGTCTCAGACCTGGGGTCTGTGATTTTTTTTCTATAGAAAAAAATGTCTCAGACCTGGGGTCTGTGATTTTTTTTCTATAGAAAAAAATGTCTCAGACCTGGGGTCTGTGATTTTTTTCTATAGAAAAAATGTCTCAGACCTGGGGTCTGTGATTTTTTCTCTATAGAAAAAAATGTCTCAGACCTGGGGTCTGTGATTTTATTTCTATAGAAAAAATGTCTCAGACCTGGGGTCTGTGATTTTTTTTCTATAGAAAAAAATGTCTCAGACCTGGGGTCTGTGATTTTTTTTCTATAGAAAAAAATGTCTCAGACCTGGGGTCTGTGATTTTTTTTCTATAGAAAAAAATGTCTCAGACCTGGGGTCTGTGATTTTTTTTCTATAGAAAAAAATGTCTCAGACCTGGGGTCTGTGATTTTTTTTCTATAGAAAAAAATGTCTCAGACCTGGGGTCTGTGATTTTTTTTCTATAGAAAAAAATGTCTCAGACCTGGAGTCTGTGATTTTTTTTCTATAGAAAAAAATGTCTCAGACCTGGGGTCTGTGATTTTCTTTCTATAGAAAAAAAATGTCTCAGACCTGGGGTCTGTGATTTTTTTTCTATAGAAAAAAATGTCTCAGACCTGGGGTCTGTGATTGTTTTTCTATAGAAAAAAATGTCTCATACCCATGGGATCTGTGTTTTTTTTTTTATAGAAGAAAATGTCTCATACCCATTGGGTCTGTATTTTTTTCTATAGAAAAAAATGTCTCATACCCATGCGGTCTGTGTTTTTTTTCTATAGAAAAAATGTCTCAGACCTGAGGTCTGTGATTTTTTTTCATTAGAAAAAAAATGTCTCAGACCTGAGGTCTGTAATTTATTTTTCTATAGAGAAAAATGTCTCAGACCTGAGGTCTGTGATTTTTTTTCTATAGAAAAAAATGTCTCAGACCTGGGGTCTGTGATTTTTTTTCTATAGAAAAAAATGTCTCAGACCTGGGGTCTGTGATTTTTTTTCTATAGAAAAAAATGTCTCAGACCTGGGGTCTGTGATTTTTTTTCTATAGAAAAAAATGTCTCAGACCTGGGGTCTGTGATTTTTTTTCTATAGAAAAAAATGTCTCAGACCTGGGGTCTGTGATTTTTTTTCTATAGAAAAAAATGTCTCAGACCTGGGGTCTGTGATTTTTTTTCTATAGAAAAAAATGTCTCAGACCTGGGGTCTGTGATTTTTTTTCTATAGAAAAAATGTCTCAGACCTGGGGTCTGTGATTTTTTTCTATAGAAAAAAATGTCTCAGACCTGGGGTCTGTGATTTTTTTTCTATAGAAAAAAATGTCTCAGACCTGGGGTCTGTGATTTTTTTTCTATAGAAAAAAATGTCTCAGACCTGGGGTCTGTGATTTTTTTTCTATAGAAAAAAATGTCTCAGACCTGGGGTCTGTGATTTTTTTTCTATAGAAAAAAATGTCTCAGACCTGGGGTCTGTGATTTTTTTTCTATAGAAAAAAATGTCTCAGACCTGGGGTCTGTGATTTTTTTTCTATAGAAAAAAATGTCTCAGACCTGGGGTCTGTGATTTTTTTTCTATAGAAAAAAATGTCTCAGACCTGGGGTCTGTGATTTTTTTTCTATAGAAAAAAATGTCTCAGACCTGGGGTCTGTGATTTTTTCTCTATAGAAAAAAATGTCTCAGACCTGGGGTCTGTGATTTTATTTCTATAGAAAAAAATGTCTCAGACCTGGGGTCTGTGATTTTATTTCTATAGAAAAAAATGTCTCAGACCTGGGGTCTGTGATTTTTTTTCTATAGAAAAAAATGTCTCAGACCTGGGGTCTGTGATTTTTTTTCTATAGAAAAAAATGTCTCAGACCTGGGGTCTGTGATTTTTTTTCTATAGAAAAAAATGTCTCAGACCTGGGGTCTGTGATTTTTTTTCTATAGAAAAAAATGTCTCAGACCTGGGGTCTGTGATTTTTTTTCTATAGAAAAAAATGTCTCAGACCTGGGGTCTGTGATTTTTTTTCTATAGAAAAAAATGTCTCAGACCTGGGGTCTGTGATTTTTTTTCTATAGAAAAAAATGTCTCAGACCTGGGGTCTGTGATTTTTTTTCTATAGAAAAAAATGTCTCAGACCTGGAGTCTGTGATTTTTTTTCTATAGAAAAAAATGTCTCAGACCTGGGGTCTGTGATTTTCTTTCTATAGAAAAAAAATGTCTCAGACCTGGGGTCTGTGATTTTTTTTCTATAGAAAAAAATGTCTCAGACCTGGGGTCTGTGATTGTTTTTCTATAGAAAAAAATGTCTCATACCCATGGGATCTGTGTTTTTTTTTTTTATAGAAGAAAATGTCTCATACCCATTGGGTCTGTATTTTTTTCTATAGAAAAAAATGTCTCATACCCATGCGGTCTGTGTTTTTTTTTCTATAGAAAAAATGTCTCAGACCTGAGGTCTGTGATTTTTTTTCATTAGAAAAAAAATGTCTCAGACCTGAGGTCTGTAATTTATTTTTCTATAGAGAAAAATGTCTCAGACCTGAGGTCTGTGATTTTTTTTCTATAGAGAAAAATGTCTCAGACCTTAGGTCTGTGATTTTTTTTTCTATAGAAAAAAATGTCTCAGACCTGGGGTCTGTGATTTTTTTTCTATAGAAAAAAATGTCTCAGACCTGGGGTCTGTGATTTTTTTTCTATAGAAAAAAATGTCTCAGACCTGGGGTCTGTGATTTTTTTTCTATAGAAAAAAATGTCTCAGACCTGGGGTCTGTGATTTTTTTTTCTATAGAAAAAAATGTCTCAGTCCTGGGGTCTGTGATTTTTTTTTCTATAGAAAAAAATGTCTCAGACCTGGGGTCTGTGATTTTTTGTTCTATAGAAAAAAATGTCTCAGACCTGGGGTCTGTGATTTTTTTTCTATAGAAAAAAATGTCTCAGACCTGGGGTCTGTGATTTTTTTTTCTATAGAAAAAAATGTCTCAGACCTGGGGTCTGTGATTTTTTTTCTATAGAAAAAAATGTCTCAGACCTGGGGTCTGTGATTTTTTTTCTATAGAAAAAAATGTCTCAGACCTGGGGACTGTGATTTTTTTTCTATAGAAAAAAATGTCTCAGACCTGGGGTCTGTGATTTTTTTTCTATAGAAAAAAATGTCTCAGACCTGGGGTCTGTGATTTTTTTTCTATAGAAAAAAATGTCTCAGACCTGGGGTCTGTGATTTTTTTTCTATAGAAAAAAATGTCTCAGACCTGGGGTCTGTGATTTTTTTTCTATAGAAAAAAATGTCTCAGACCTGGGGTCTGTGATTTTCTTTCTATAGAAAAAAAATGTCTCAGACCTGGGGTCTGTGATTGTTTTTCTATAGAAAAAAATGTCTCATACCCATGGGATCTGTGTTTTTTTTTTTATAGAAGAAAATGTCTCATACCCATTGGGTCTGTGTTTTTTTCTATAGAAAAAAATGTCTCATACCCATGCGGTCTGTGTTTTTTTTCTATAGAAAAAATGTCTCAGACCTGAGGTCTGTGATTTTTTTTCATTAGAAAAAAAAATTTCTCAGACCTGAGGTCTGTAATTTATTTTTCTATAGAGAAAAATGTCTCAGACCTGAGGTCTGTGATTTTTTTTCTATAGAGAAAAATGTCTCAGACCTTAGGTCTGTGATTTTTTTTTCTATAGAAAAAATGTCTCAGACCTGAGGTCTGTAATTTTTTTTTCTATAGAAAAAATATCTCAGACCTGAGGTCTGTGTTTTTTTTTTTTCTATAGAAAAAAATGTCTCATACCTGAGGTCTGTGATTTTTTTTTCTATAGAAAAAAATGTCTCAGACCTGAGGTTTGTGATTTTTTTTCTATAGAAAAAAATGTCTCAGACCTGAGGTCTGTGATTTTTTTTCTATAGAAAAAAGTGTCTCAGACCTGGGGTCTGTGATTTTTTTTCTATAGAAAAAAATCTCTCATACCTGGGGTCTGTGATTTTTCCCATAGAAAGATAGATTTTTTCTATAGGAAAAAATCTCTCAGACCTTGGGATCGTTGATTTCCCCTCCCCCTCAATTCTACTACTCCCCTGACTATTGAGGAAGATAAGAAATTTTCTATTTATATTTAAACACCTTCTACATAGAGCAATTGCCCAGCTCTAACATTTGTACGAAATGAACAATGTACTGCAGTTAACTGAACAAAAAAAAATTGGAAACGTTTCAAAGTGAACAGAAATTAAACGCTTTGAGCATTTTCCGTTCTCTTGGCAAATCGAATGGACATAACATCATGCAATGGCCATCGCGCGATGGCTAGGATATGATCGTACAAATCATTTAATGTAGCCAGAATGTGAACGAAGAAATTGAGCAAGGCGGTGTGGGGGGACAGGAGTAGTTGAACTTCAATATTAACCCGGTGTGCGGATAGTGTCGGCGGCTATGGCTATGGATTTTCTTATGTTATTGCGGCAGTACTTATCTGTGGAAGATCTCTATCACTTCTTACACACATTAAGGCGTTATTGCGGCGGCTTGGCAGCAAGAGAAAAAGAGGAAAACTTCAGCGTTGGCAATAAAGGCCAGTCGGCCGGTCGGTCGGTCGTTTGGTTGGCCAACTGAGGCAACTGGAGTCCAACCCAAGTTTGCTTACCATGATCGCCACCATCGCCATCACGATGATGATGATTGCAATCATTATTGTCGTTATGTGCGGTTCGGTGTGAGCGAATATTGTCGGTACGTGTGGCACTTTATGTCGGCATCGAATGTCTTCTGGTGGCGTTTTTATTGTTGTTGTCGTTTTTTGTTGTTGTTGTTGTCGTTTATGCTTTTATATGTGCAACGAATTTTGAAATTGCAGCCTTTAGCTGACAGCATGAATGATAGCGTCAAAGGCGAAGCTAATCAAATTTGACCATCATCATCGTCGTCATCATCATTTGTTGTGTGTCTATATGTGTGTGTGTTTTGTGCGGAAAAAATAGCGATACTGGGTTTCATACTTTTGCAGATATATTCAGCTATATGTACGATTCTATGAAGTTATTTGCCAGAACACAAAAGTTATGTGGCAGCAGAAGGGGAGGGATGGAAACCTAAATTGCAATTAAGACCTTGTTCATACCCTCAGCCATATGACTACAGAGGCCGAAATTTGCTTCATCGAAATAATGTTGGTAATATAAATGACTGAGCAACATTTCAAATTTCCCTGAACTAATCTCCGTTTTTGAGGATCTCACCCCACTGTGCGATGGCACAGGCTAGATTGACTTGAAATGTCCTACACCGGGATTTCGTCCCCAGAGACCGAGATCCTAGGTCTCTGTGGATGAAATCCTGGGGGTCTCGGAGTCTGTGGACGAAATCCGGTTTAGGACATTTCGAGTCGCATAGTGGAGTAAGATCCTCAAAAATGGGAATAAATTCAGGTAAGCATTCTACCGTTCTGAAATTTTGCACTGACATTTATTACACCCCTAGTATGTTTGGTGCTAAAAATGGGACATAACGGTCCACGTTTCGGTATGGCTCCCACATAAGCGTTACTTCCTGATTTTCGGTATTATAAATATTTTCTCTGGTTTTTCGACCTTTTGGATTGTTAATAAGAACATTTGTTTGAGCTTGAGGTCAAAATTTTGAATTTTCGGTATTTTGAATCTTTTGTCCACAATTTTAAACCAAATCATTTGTAACTTAATATTTGGAGTTCTGGAACGATATTATCTTTTCATACCAAAAAAAATTCAAAATTACTCCAGTATTTAGTATAAGCCCCGTATTTACTGTACCTTCTAATTTTCGGATTTTTTAAGGTTTCGACCACAATTCAAAAGCCGAATCTTGAGAATTTCTCCCTACTGAACTTTGTGAAGATAGGGCCATAGTCATATATTTACTATTTACAACGGAACTTCCATATTCTAGAAATTTTGGAAATCTCTCCCTGCATAATTGCGAATATAAGTCAACAATTATGTACAGGTCCAATATAACGGTACCTCCTTATTTAAAGTATTTTAAGGATGTTAGACAGAGTTTTTTATGCCCTTAGCCATATGGATAAAGAGAGTATATATAATTTGATACGTGCCACATAAAAATAACGGTCATTGGACCAAAACCGTTTCAGGACTTTTGGAGTCCATGGCCGTCCGTCCGTTCATCCGTCTGCCTGGCTGGTGCGCACGATAACTCTCAAAGGGAGTATCCGATTTGGTCCAAACTTTGTACATCGTAATATTATTATCAAACTTAAACAAAACTCAAAGATGGACAATGTCGGTTCACTTCTTCTGGTACCTCGCCCAAAAAAGGTCGACATTTTCAAAAAATATTTTACTGCACAGACAAAGAAAGAATAATCTGCTTTTACTTCATAAATTTGCATGAGTGCTAGGTCAGGAGCGAAAATGGCCAATATAGGTTCACTCCTTCAAGTACCTCCTCCACAAAGTGTCAACATTTTGAATAAGTATAACTCTTATAAAATGTGATATAAGAGTCCGATTGTCTTCAAATCACACACGTCACAATACTTTTATTAAAACAAGGTCTGGTGTGAAGCTAGGATGTGTCGGTCTATTCCCTCTGACACCTTCCCCACAAAGCGTCAAAATTTTGAATATCCATGAAGCTCACAAAACACGAAATTAATATCCGATTTCACTCAGATTTGGTACATCTAAATATTTCTATAAACACAAGATCTCTTATAAAGATGGTAAATACCGGTCCATTCCTTCTGGTACCTCCCCCGCAAAGGGCCAACGTTTTGAATAACCAAAACGATCATAAAATCCGAAATAAGCATCCGGTTATCTTTAAATTACACACATCATAATATTAATCTGGCTACTGGTACCTCCCCCACAAAGGGTCAAAAGACCCAATCCTTCGGAACCTACACCATACAGGGTCGACAATTTGAATAATCATAACAGAAGTCCAAATATATTTAAATAATCGAACATTGGCTAAGGGTATGCATCTGTCGGCGAACCCACATATACTTTATATATAATTTGGTATTTTGGATATTGGATAAAATCTACGAAAATGTCCAATGTGGAACCACCCTTTACCGTAGGTCTCTGTAAATCCCAATGGTGTTGGATACCCAAAAACAAAGATTAATTCGAAGAAAGCATTTCTTTGTTCACATTCATTGTTTTTAATACCCTCCGCCATACTATGGAGGGTATATTCACTTTGTCATTCCGTTTGAAACTCCTCGAAATACTTATGTCAGACCCAACAAATTATATGTATTCTTTAGCTTAAAATTCTAAATCGATTTAGCGATGTCCGTCTGTCTTTGTGTCTCTCTGTCCGTTGTAATCACGCCAGAGTCTAAACGAACTAAGATACGAAGCTAAAATTTTAAATAGTTCAATCCTTTGTCTGCAGGAAGGCCAAGTTCGAAGATGGGCTATATCGGTCCACGATATCGTATAGCCCCCCATAAAAGGGTGCCTCCCGATATTCGGTATTTTGATGATCTTAGCGACATTATTCATCGGCATTGGTTAAAATTTCATATTAGAAGTTCGGAATCGGTACTACAATCAATGACAAAAAATGTTTCATGTAGGACCACGTCTTCGTATAGCCCCCAAGTAACAATACCTCCCAATATTCGGTATTTTGCTGATTTCAGCGACATTATTCACCGCAATGGTTTCAAATTTAGTACTTGCACTTCGTAATGGGAACTACAGCCTATGACAGAAAATTGTCTTTACAGGTCCAGGTCTTCTTATAGCCACCATATAAAGATGCCTCCCGATATTCGGGAGGTTTCGTATTTGAATACTAATGGCTATGACAAAAATTTTCCATACACATCCAAGTTTTCGTATGGAACCCAATATTACGGGTACCTCCATATATTCTGCTCTCTTAAGATTTTAACACAATTGTAAGCCATCCATTTTGTGGAAGGCATTCAAAGTTCAGGCCGTCCGAACTAACTGTTTGTACTTGTTTTTTATACCCTACACCACAAGGTGGTCAGGGTATTATGCCTTTGTGCATTTGTTTGTAACAGGCAAAAGAAAACGAGATAGACCCATAGTTCCTTTTGATGATCTGCATAGAATCACATTCTAAGTCGATTTATGCATGTCCGTCCGTCCGTCTGTCCATGTATTTTTGTAAACAAAGTACAGGTCGCATTTATTGCCCGATCCAGATGAAATTTTGCACAGATCATTTGTTTGGCCCAAGGACAAACCCTATTGAGATTGGATATAATTGGTCAAAATTTAGATATAGCTCCCATATATAACTTCGTCCGATTTGCCTTTTATTGTGCACCAAACGTGTAGTATCAGCCCGAATTGTATGGAATTTTGCATATACAACCAAATTAGGCCTGAAAATAAGTATGCCAAATTTGATCGAAATCGGCTCAGATATAGCTATAGCTCCCATATATATTGTTCATCGGATTTGTTATTTTTGTCCTCCGCAGCCGTAATATGCACTCTGTAACAACAATATTTGGGAAAATATATCAAATACAGCTCAGAAATACATTTGCTTAATTTTATCGAGATCGGTCCAGATTCGGATATAGCTCCAATATATAACTTCGTCCGATTTACTTTTTATTGTGCACCTAAAGTCTAATATTTGTCTAAATGAGATGGAATTTGGCACTTACGACCGAATTGAGTCTAGAAGCTAGTATGTCAAATTTGATGAAGATCGGTTCAGATATAGATATAGCTTCCATATATATTATTCATCCGATTTGTTATATTTGTTAGCCACAACCGTAATATGCACTCCGTAACAACGATATTCAGGGAAATATATCAAATACAGCTCAGAAATATCTTTGCCAAATTTTATCGAAATCGGTTCAAGTTTGGATATAGCTCCCATATATATTTTTATCCGATTTCAAAATAATTGTGCACCAAATGAAGCAATATAAGTCCGAATTTAAAAGATACAAATGCTTCGGCATATTTAGTCCTTTGAACTTTAAATTACAATTATAATCATAGCATGTATGATTGAATTCTCCCATAAAAAAACTTTTAATTGTTATGCGGAGTTCTACTAAATTAGCAAAGTGGTGTAGGGTATCATAAAGTCGGCCCAGCCCGACTTTAAGACTTTACGGCATTTTTTTTTTGAAAATTTCCAAACTCTTTCCATTTTGTAGAAGGTATTAAAAGTTCGACCTGGCCGAACTTACTGTTTTTACTTGTTTTTTTTTTTGCGGTTTTTCCTCTCTGTGCATCGTTACTCATTACTTGTTAAAGAAATGTAAGTTATTTGTCTCTTAAATTTAAGGAGTTAAGCTCATTACTTTTGACTTAAATAGATTGACTTTGATATCGCGATTCATTGTCTTTGACCTACTGTAAATGTAACTACAAATTTTTTTCTTTCTGAGTTTAATTTCGATATTAGCATATTTATAGTACCCTTTTTTTGTCCTCCTTAAAACCAAGGGAGTTCTCTACTAAAATTAAATTTTAAGCTCCTTACTACACCATAGCGCCACCACTTCCACGATTACAAAAATAATCATTAAAGTAGTGTCCATTAGCACAAAACTTCCTACCTCACACACACACACAACCATCCTTCATCTCTCTTAACATTGTCCTTATGCCCTTCTTCGTTGTCTTCCTCCCCCTTTTACATGTCAATAGGTTCTTGAATTTCCTTTGATCTATTTTCATATCTTTGCAAAATTCTTAGCCGCACTTATGCTCATATGATGGTTTCGTGATCATAATGACCATGTCATGCTGGTAATGCAGGTGGTCCCACCGAAGACAAATGCTACATTTTCCAAAGAACTGCACGCTGCAGTAGATAAATATTGACAATCTTATTTAATAAAGCATTCAATAAAGGCAAATCGAACATAGGAAAGGAAGACATGCTAACACACACGCATGAGTCGAACCACTCAATCTCAATGTCGGTAGCTACAGTGGGTCAAAAGAAGAAAAAGTTGATTTAAGGTCACCGGCAAAAATTTGGTAGATACACTGCCATTTTCGCCATTACTAGTAATGACAGTCACATACCCTCTGCATTACCAGAAAATTAAAAAAAAAATTATTTAATATTTCAAAAAATATATCAAGAAAAATTGTATACTTTTACCATGAAAATCAATGATTGATTTGTATACCCTGGAGGGAACATCTAGCTTGTTTTTCGACATACGCATATTAGACCCCACAAATTTGATTGTGCGACAAAATTAAATTTCTCTGATAGGTATGAGAAAAATTCAGCTGATTATGAAAGTAGAGCTAAACCAGTAAAGAAAGACTTAAAGTCGGCCGGGCCGACTTTATGATACCCTACACCACTTTGCTAATTTAGTAGAGCTGCGCATAACAATTAAAAGTTTTTATGGGAGAATTCAATCATACACGCTATGATTATAATTATAATTTAAAGTTCAAAGAACAAAATATGCCGAAGCATTTGTACCTTTTAAATTCGGACTTGTATTGCCCATTTGGTGCAAATTTAATTTGAAATCGGATAAAAATATATATGGGAGCTATATCCAAATCGGAATCGATCTCGATAATATATAACGATATATCTAAATTTTGACCGATTATCTCCAATTTCAATAGGGTTCGTCCTTGGGCCAAACAAATGATTTGTGCAAAATTTCATCTAGATCGGGCAATAAATGCGAACTGTACTTTGTTTACAAAAATACATGGACAGACGGACGGACGGACATGCATAAATGGACTCAGAATGTGATTCTATGCAGATCATCAAAAGGAACTATGGGTCTATCTCGTTTCCTTTTGCCTGTTACAAACAAATGCACAAAGACATAATACCCTGACCACCTTGTGGTGTAGGGTATAAAAACAGAAAACACGTGTGCCGTCGTTTTGACATCATATACTGCTCGAAAATTCCTCTGTCAAATTTTATCGAGATTCAGATTAGGATATAGCTCCTATATATATCTTTACCCAATATCAGGTTTATTGTGCACCAAATGGCTAATATAAACCCAAATGGCTAATATCAACCCATAGAACCACTGAATTCGTCCTATTGATGTAAATCGGTTCAGATATAGCTATTGCTCCCATATATATGTTTTATCCGATTTGGGTTTAAAGTCCCTCACAAGCATTATATGCATTCCACAACAATGATATTTGGTACCAGATAAGTGTACCAATAGTCTGAAATAAGCGTATTAAATTTTGTCGAGATCAGTTCTGATTTGGATATAGCTCCCATTTATATTCTCAACCGATTTCGGGTTAATTATGCACCAAATAGACAATATCAGTCCAAATAACCTGAATATTGGCATATCCGACCCCTTCATTCGTAATATGCATTCAACAACAATGATATTTGATACAAGTTATCCGATACAGCCCAGAAATACCTTTGCCAAATTTTATCGAGAACGGCTAAATTTCGAATATAGCCTCCATATATATCCTTAATCCGATTTCGGGTTTATTGTGCAAATAATGGCTAATATCAGCCCAAATGGAGTGAATTTCGGGACGTACGTTTCCATTTTGTGCAACTCTCCTCCGATATAAGTATATATTTTTATACCCTCCACCGTAGTATGGAGGGTATATTAAGTTTGTCATTCCGTTTGTAACACCTCTAAATATACATTTTAGACCCCACAAAGAATATATGTATTCTTGATCTTTGTCGATTTAGCGATGTCCGCCCGTCTGTCCGTCTGTCCATCAATCCGTCTGTCCGTCTGTGGAAATCACTCTAGCTTCCAAACGAATTGAAGTATATTGATAAAATTTTACTCAAATGTATATTATGTCTGCAGGACTTTTGGTATTGAAAATGGGCCATATAGGTCCACGTTTTGGTATAGCCCCGAAATATAACCGTACCTCCCGATATTCGGTATTTCGATGATTTTAGAGACAATATTCATGGAAATTCTTTCAAATTTGGTATTTGATGTTCGTAATAGATGCTACAGCCTATGACAGGAGATTGTCTGTGCAGGTCCACGTCTTCGTATAGCCCCCATGTAACGGTACCTCCCGATATTCGGTTTATTGATGATTTTAGCGACATTATTCACCGGAATTGTTTCAAATTTGGTATTTGAAGTTCGTAATGGGTGCTTCAGCCTACGTCAAAAGATTGTCTGTGCAGGTCCACGTCTTCGTAGAGCCCCCATATAACGGTACCTTCCGATATTCGGTATTTTGATGATTTTAGCGGCATTATTCATCGGAATTGTTTTAAATTTTGTATTTGAAGCTCGTAATGGGAACTACAGTATGTGACAGAAAATTATCTATGTAGGTCCAGGTCTTCGTATATCCTCCATATACCAGTATCTCCCTATATTCGGTATTTTGACGAGTTTAGGTACAAAACCCATTGAAATTGTTTGAGATGTTTTATTTGAAGTTCGTAATGGATGTAATAGAAAATTGTCTATGTTTGTCCAGGTCTTCGCACAGCTCTGATATAACGGTACCTCCCATTATTGATCGTTTATTTCAAGATTCGAATTTGGATATGGTAATGGCTTATGACAAACAATGCCCATGTAGGTCCACGTCGTATAGATCCCAAAATAAGGGCTATATTCGGTATTTTTAAAATTTTAACAGCATTTTTTAAAGATTTTATTTTTTGAAAATTTTCAAATTCGTTCCAAATGGTAGAATGTATTCAAAGTTCGGCCCGGCAAATATTACAATTTAAAATAAATTGAAAAGTGGGCGTGGTGAATTTTTCTTTTCATGAGCTACAGTTTTATTGGGGCTATACTAAAACCTAGACCTATATGAATATTTATATTCATAAATGTATCCTACATACTGGGATCACAAACTGTCAATCAGGGCTAAGACAACCAAAAGGGCTTCAATCTGTCAGTACAGTTATGTGGGGCCCATACCAAAACGTAAACGTTTTGTCGCCTCCATACTTGGGTGGGGGGTATAAAAATTGAAGATGAAGAAACTTGCCCGCGTATTAGGTTAGCTTATGACGTAAACTTTTAAAACTATCTAGCTCTACTTTAAAAATCCACTTAGTTGTTCCTATAATATTTGTTTATATTGCAAAGTGGCGTTGAAATTTGCAAATAGCTTCCATATAAGTTATTCCGATTGAAAATATTCTGTTACCTTTGTTATCCACTGTACTTTGGCAAAAGGGAACTTTTACACATCTCTATCTTGCAGTTGAATTGAAGGGAAACCGGCAATAGAAATCTATGAAATACAACCCAGAGACAGACAGAGTATGTCGGCAAAACATCAACAGCTAGCAAATAACAGCAACATCAACAACAAACATAAATACAAAACAAAATCTTAATAAAGTACTCAAATAGAGAAAAAGAGAGAACAAAATATGAAAACATTTAAAGACAACAAACAGAATAATAAGAAAAGTACACAGATTAATAAATGTAGGCAACAAAAACAGAAAACAACAACAAAAAAGACAAACAACAACATAAGAATATGATTGCTGGTCAGAGAAAAAACAGCAACAGCAACAAAAAAAGGAGGCGAAAACGCCAACAGACCCTAAACCAGCAATTGAGTCAAAGCTAAACACCTAATACTTTTGGGTGCGATAGGGCAGGTTCCGAACACCAACAGCACATAGTCAGCAGAGGAGGGTTTTCACTTGAACTGGTGTAGTGTGGTACTAGCTGCAGCCTATAGAATAACATGGCTGTTTTGAACTCAGCCGACCAGAAAAGTAGTTAATGGCAAATAATATAAAGTAAATAGAGGAAGGAGAAAAAACTACAAAACAGAAGAGGCAGAAAAAAAATTGGCAAAAATAGTACCGAACCAAAAACTCAAGCAAACATTTCTGCAAACCGCCAAAGATAACATTGCAAAATTTTTTGAAAAGATAAATCAAATTTTTACACTGAGAAAAAAACACAAACGTCAGGCGGAACGATTGCCATTTTGCATATTTAACAGTTGTACGGGAACTGTAATTTTTTATTAAATACATAGACAGACGGACATACATTAAGCAACTCGGAATATCATTGCAGATGCAGATCTTGATATGAAACTATAGTCCTACTAGCTGTCTGGTCATAAAATTCGTTATATTTTAACTTCTACGAAAAATTTAACCCAAAACAGGGAGAGATGAAAAAAAAAATCAACCAACTTCAGACTGCTGTCTTTTCTAAGCCACTCGTCCGACAGCTGTTAAAATTATTCCAGTGACTGCTTATTATATTGTTTACAAGCGTACAAAAGCATTTTGGTGAGAATTTTCCAGAAAAAAAGTTATTCGTGATGGAATTCAAGCGCGATAGTGCGATTTCTTTATATTTGGCTGGAAAACCACAAGTGGCTATCACTAGAGCACTCCAGTATTTAAATGTGAATAAATCTTTTGTGTCTCGTACCATCGCTCGTTACCGTGATACTGGTAGCGTAGCCCGACGTAAAGGAAGGGGGCGAAAGAAAACAGCAACATCATCAGAAATGGGTCGAAAAGTAAAGAAGCCGCTTGATCAAAATCCGCGTAGCAGTAGCAATATTCTATTCGGCAAATATTGAAATCGGGGTAAAGCCATTGAAAAGAGTGCAAGAACTTATACCGCAACAGAAAGAAAATAGACTCAAAAGAGCTAAAGAGTTGCTTCGCTTGGCCGAAAGTAGTGAACTGCTGAATTTTGTTTTCTCCGATGAGAAAACATTCGTTGTCCAGCAGTTTGTAAAAAAAAAATCATCGTGTTTACTTGCCAAAGAGGTCAGCTGAAAATGTGCACCTTCGGTTAGCCATCAGAACTCAAGCGCTGGCCATGGTGATGGCAAACATTTTGGCCGCAGACCTTGGACATTCAAACAGGAATCAGCACCATATCACTTAGCACGCGCCACACAAGAATTGCTACAAAATGAGGTTCCTCGCTTCATGGCCACCAAAATCTCGCACAATGGCCACAAAAATCTCCGGATACCAATTCGTTGAACTATTGTGTCTGGAGTATTTTGGAAAGCAAGGTTGGCACTAAAAAATACCAAAGCGTCGATCACCTTAAGCAAGCACTTTGCCGGGAATGGGACAAAATGCCGCAGAGCAACATTCGGGCAGCGTGTGACAGTTTCATTGGCCGTTTGAAGGCCATAATTCGTGCCAAAGGTAACCAATTCGAACAAATCTAAACTTATTCTAAAATTTGATGCTATTTCCGACATTTTTTGCTTACATTCAATAAAGTTTAAAAAAATTTGAAAATTATGTCGTTTGACTTTGTTACAGTTTTTTATCTCAGCCTGGATAAACCCTACAAACCAACAGTGACCTCTGTATTAAATTTCCGGATTTCAGCTCCGTAATTCCTCTTATTACCAAATTAAATACAATTATAGTATGCATATCCAAATCCGGCTCCTTCTCCCAACCACAGACATCGACAGTAACATCAATATCAAATTTCGGAATTCCAGCTCATTCCGCTCAATCAATACCAAATTTAATACTACTTATTGCTTTTCGTACTATTGCAGTGCACATTTCCAGAACCACCTCCAAATACCAAGAGAGTCCTCTATATCAAGTTTCAGCATTTCAGCCCCACCCGTTCCTGGAATACCAAATTTAGTGCTATTTAGTACATTTCATACTATTGCAGTACACATTTCCCAAACCACATCCATATCTCAATACCAGCTGTCAACAGACTGCAGAATTTCAAAAATATATCCCTTCACATAAACCAAATTTAGTATTATTTAGTACTTTCCGTATACTTATGCTACACATTTCAAAAACTCACTCCATATCGTAACTGCAGACACCAACAGTGACATCCATATCAAATTTGTGAATTTCAGCTCTAAACTTAGTACGATTACGTTTTTTTTTTGGTGCAATTGTAGTACGAATTTCTAGATACCAACAGAGACCTCAATATGAAATTTCGGGATTCCCACTCTATTCCGTCACCCAATACTCAATTTAGTACCATTTAGAACTTTTCGTACTATTACAGAACACATTTTCCAACCCACATCCATATCTCATTTCCAGATACCAACAGATAATTTAAGAATTCCAGCCATATCCCCAATACCAAATTGAGTACAATTAAGTAATTTTCGTCCAATTGTGGCACACATTTCCAAATCCACCTTAAACTGAATTTAGAACCACTTAGTACTTTTCAAATAGTTATGATACACATTTTCAAGAGCACCTCCACATCTCAACCCCCTATATCAGCAGTTATCTAAATATCAGATTTCAGAATTATAGTTCTACCTCTTCACCCAATACCATATATAGTATCATCTAGTAATGGTCGTACAAATATGGTACACATTTCCAAAACAACTTTCAAATATCAATTCCAAATACCAAAAGAGACCTGAATATAAATTTCGGGATTCCAACTCTATCCCCAATACCCAATTTATTAGAAATTAGTACTTCTCGAACAATTAGTACACATTTCCAAAACCACCTCCATATCTTAACCATAAACACCAATAGCGACATCTATATCAGAATTTCGGATTTTAGCCATATCTTTTTATCCATTAACAAAGTTGGTACCATTTAGTACTTTTCGTACAATTATAGTATTCATTTCCAAAACTACCTATATATCTCAATTCGAGATAACAACAGAAACTAAAATATCAAATTTGAGTATTGCAGTCCTATCCCTTCAACCAATACCAAATTTAGTACCTTTTAGTACATTTCATACAATCATTGTACACATTTCCGATACCACCTTCATATGTCGAGGCTACGCATGAACAGCGACCCTAATACCAAAATGTACCAAAACAAGTTAAAAAGTATCAGTCGGTATTGCCGACAGATATATACCCTCAGCCTATGTTCGATTAAATAATCGAAATATATTTGACTAGTGTTACAATTATTCAAACGTTTGATCCTCTATGGAGCCGGTTTCAATATTGTCCATTTCGTATCAGACTCAAAAATATGATATAAATATTCCAACGTTCCTGGTATGGATTATATCGACTCACTCCTTACTTTATATGAGATATGTAATAATTTTTAGAAAATGTTAAAAAGTGCGTGACGTACCATATAGAGTCTACCGAAATATTCCATTTTTATACTTCATCTGATATTGAGCGAAATATGGGGCAAAATTACAAGAACAGTTATTTATGTCAAATTTTATGCGAAATCATAAATTCCGATAAATTTCATATTCATATCAGGCTTCTTATTGAGAGAAATATTTGAGCATAGCAAATAGTAGAGAATTGCTAAATTGTTTAGAAAGTTATGACAGATAAAATTATTGAATATTGTGACCCTTCGTATAAACTTCACAACAGATTTTGTGTTAGCAAAAATATTTGTGTGTGTGAAATTTGAAAAGAGTTGGATGCTTATTTAGCTTTATTTGTGCGTTTTGTTTTTTAAAATCTTGAACTCTATGTAGAAGAAGAAATGGTTCGATCTATACCACCTTTATAACCGATTTTGTGTTGATAGGAATATTGAGATGTGCCAAGTCTAAATGGAATCGGATCTTAATTTGGCGTTTTATGAGCTTCATGGGTATTCAAAATTTCGACACTTTGTGGGGGAGGTACCAGAAGGAGTGGACCGATACATTCCATGTTAACACCAGATCTTGGGTTTATAAAAATATTGAGATATGTGAAATTTTAAGACTATCGGACTCTTACATCACATTTTATAAAAGTTATAATTATTCAAAATTTTGACCCTTTGTGGGGGAGGTCCCTGATGGAGTGGACCGATATTGTCAGTTTTCGCACCTTACCTAGCACTGATGAAAATACTAGCACTTGCAAAGTTCGAGCAAAATCGGATTATCCCTTCTCTTTGTGTGCAAAAAATATTTTTTGAAATTTCGACCTTTTGTGGGGGAGTTACCAGAAGGAGTGGACCGATGCATTCCATTTGCGCAGCAAACCTTGTGCTAATAAAATTATTGCGATGTGTGAAATTTGAAGACTATCGGGCTCTTACATCACATTTTATAAGAGTTGTAATTATTCAAAATTTTGACCCTTTGTGGGGGAGGTCCCCGATGGAGTGGACCGATATTGTCCATTTTCGCACCTGAACTAGAACTAATAAAAATATTAGGATTCGCAAAGTTGGAGGATTATTATCCTTTATTATCCTTTCTCTTTCTGTGCAATAAATTATTTTCTTTGAAAATTTTGACATTTTGTGTGGGAGGTACCAGAAGGAGTGAACCGATATTGCCCATCTCCGAACTCGATCTAAGTTTGACAAAAATATTACGATGTACCAAGTTTGGACCAAATCGAATACTACCTTCGAGAGTTATCGTGCGCACCAGCCAGAGAGACAGACAGACGGACGGACGGACATCGCAAGATCGACTCCAAATGTTCTGAAACGGATTTGGTCCAAAGAGACCTAGGGTCTAAAACCGTTATTTCGATTAGGCACGTTTTGGCCGTATCAAATGATATATACCCTCTGTAGCCATATGGCTGAAGGTATAAATATAGTAAAACAAGTTAAAAAGCAGTAATTTCGGCCGGGCCGAACTTTTAATACCTTCCACCATTTGCAACGAATTTGGAAATTAAAAAAAAAAAATAAAATCCTTAAAAAATTCTTTTAAATTTTAAAAATACCGAATATTGCCGTTATATTGGGGACTATACGACATGGACCTACATAGGCATTGTTTGCCATTAGCCATTACCATATTCAAATTCGAAACTTGACATAATCGGTGAATAATGTAGCTAAAATCATAAAAATATCGTATATAGGGAGGTACCATTATATCGACAATTTTCTGTCACAGGCTATAGCATCCATTACTAACGTCAAATACGATGTATCAAACAATTTCGGTGGGTATTGTACCTAAACTCGTCAAAATACCGAATATAGGGAGGTACTGATATATGGGGCCTATACGAAAACCTGGACTTGCATAGACATTTTTCTGTCACAGACTGTAGTTCCCATTACGAACTCTAAATACGTAATTTGAAACAATTCCGGTGAATAATGGCGCTGAAATCATCAAAATACCGAATATCGGGAGGTACCGTTATATGGGGGCTATACGAAGACGTGGATCTGCACAGACAATTTTCTGTCATAGGCTGTAGCATCCATTACGAATCTCAAATACCAAATTTGAAACAATTCCGGTGAATAATGTCGCTAAAATCATCAAAATACCGAATATCGATAGGTACCGTTATATAGGGGCTATACGGAGACGTGGACCTGCCCAGATAATTTTCTGTCATAGGCTGTAGTATCCATTTCGAACTACAAATACCAAAGTTGAAACAATTCCGGTGAATAATGTCGCTAAAATCATCAAAATACGAAATATCGGGAGGTACCGTTATGTGGGGGCTATGTGAAAACGTGGACCTGCATGGCCCATTTACAAACTTAGCCTGCCTACTGGAAAAATAAACACGGGTGCAAAATTTTAGCCTTCTATCTCAATTCGTTCGAAAGATAGTGTGATTACAACAGATAGACAGACATACACACAGGCGGACATGGCTAAATCGACTTAGAATTTTACGCTGATCAAGAATATGTATACTTTGGGTCTGACATGAGTATTTCGAGGAGTTACAAACGGAATGACAAAGTTAATATACCCTCCATAGTATGGTGGAGGGTATAAAAACTGCTTCCTTACATCGACTCTACTCTTCAACCTTGATTCATTCTAAATTTTAAATATTTAGTTCTAACCGTTCAAATGATGCGAAATGGTATCAAATGTAGTAAATTTTAGTACTTTTTCATACAGTCCTGCAAAAAATGTTACCTTTGATTTTTGACTGGTTCATTTTCGCTGTATTTACCACTCTCGGTTCTGCAAAATTTTAACTTTTTGGTCCATTAGAACCCCTTAATACACAATTTGAAAAAAAACAATAGGTTTCTCACCTTAACTCCATGCAATATTCCGTGAGTATCGGACGATCCGATGAAAAAATTTTTCACATTTTTATTGGGATTTTTTTGTGTCAATTTTTAAGATTTTATCCTTTTTTGGCAAAGGGGCCATTTCGAGTTGGTGAGAATTGTTGAAATTAGTCCAGCGGTTCTTGACTCATAAGCGGAATAACTAATATAATTTTCTTGTACATATATGTAGATTGTACCAATTTCCTATGATATTTTCGCTATCATCTGTAAAGGTCGGAAGTGACCTATTAGTACATATGTGATTTCGCCGGGATTGAAAACCTTCGCGATTTAGTGAACATTTTCGTATTTTTTTTTTCGTGTACAAGTTATGGTCTATTTTACCCGCTAAATAATGTCCAATGATTAAACAAAATGTTAGGCTTCTGCTCAGCCCTAAACTCTATCCCCATGCTAAATTCCGCATCGATTGCCCCATAATTGCGACCTGTAGAGCAGCTGCAAAATCAGGACATTTTTCTGTTTTTGGTTCATATGAACCCCTAAATATTTTGCGATCATCTCCAAAAAGAATAGGGTTCTATTCCGGCCATAACCCCATCTCCATTCTCAATTTCGTGAGGATCGAGCCATAATTGCGACCTGTAGCGGGATTACTATTGAATATGACCAGACGGACGGACGAACATACATAGCTAGATCGACTAAGCTCGGCGATATAGAAATATCCGTACAGTATAGTTTCCCATGTCGGGGATCCAACACATAGTGTTGTAGGGAGATATTTTGACACTATTAGAAGCCTTTTCTCTCAGTGTAAAATTTCCTTCATAATTTCTTACAACGTCGGTAGGTATGAGGTCTATTTTTATGTTTTCATAAATGTGATATTACAACATAGCAAAAACCAACAAGACTTCTATGAAGAGGCTTCCCTCAATTCATGTGTGGCAATAGTTTGTGGACTCGGTATGGCTACAGAGGATGGCAAAAGGAAATAAAGAAAAAACACACAACATCAACCTCAAATCGCAAAGAGGAATAGGAGGACAATGTTATAGATCAAAAGAAGAAAATATTGTCATCAATAGATTATTATTGAGGGGTTAAGCGAATCGGAAAATGAAGGCGGCAAACTACATCAAAGCGACAGTGACAGTGTTCGCGGACGAGCATTGCGACCACCGACAGCCGGACAAGCCAGCCCGCAACATTAATATCAACTTGCAAAATACGCTGGCCATTGTAGCATTAGTGACAACATGAGACAACATCTAACGTTGCCGACATTTGAGTAGCTCAAGGAAATGTTAAATTCTCTCAAAGTACCACCACCACCACCCCGGCAAATCTTTACGCTCAAAAAGCGTATTTGACCAAATGCGGGCGGCATCGAACAAAGCTAGGAATTTTTTGCGTTTGAATGCATTTTTCCACCGGATACGAGTGGGGTACACCAGAATGCAAAAAAAAAACAAGCTTTAAGACCCCCATTTGCAAATGCATTTACGCTTGTTTTTCACACCTTTGTTGCAAGGTGTTAATAGGTTCTTAACATTTATTCATTAGATGTACGAATGTTGGCGATGATGATGGTGATAATTTGATTCATAATTTTCGATGGGGTGCTGCTGTAAAATATTGTAAAGTGGAATACATGCTTTGTTTTGAGGTTTGAATGACATTGACCCCTTTTTGCCATTTTTAGGGTTAATTACCCCAACACAATTGTATCTATATTTTCCTCTACTATAAATTTTAGATTTTTTTCGGATATGCTTCCAAAAATCAGTAACAATGTAAATATTACACGTTTAAAAAATACCAAATATCAAATTTGGAGATACCACCGCCGTATCTCAACATAATATGCCAACAGAGACCTTAATAACACACTTCGAGGTACCAGCCCAATACAATCACTCTATACCAAATATAGTAACATTTAGTACTCTTCGTACAATTTTAGTACACATTTCCAAAACTACCTCCATAGCATACCAAAAGAGCCATCAATAGTAAATTTTAGGACCCAGCTCTATTCCTTCAACCAATATCAATTTTTGTTCTACTTGGTACTTTTCGTACAAATGAAGGACACATTTCCGAACCCATACCTAATATCAATGATATGGAATTTCATATCTCAATTCCGGATACAAAAAGTAACATCTATGTTAATTAGGATTTTTTTCCCATCTTTTACTCATTAACAAATTTAGTACTATTTAATATATTTCGTTAAAGTATAGTACATGTTTTCTGAACCACTTCCTTGTCTCGATCCCAGATACCAACATAGACCTTAATATTAAATTTCGGGTTTCCAACTCAATCCCTTTATCAATACAAAATTTAGTACTTTTCGTACAATTTAAGCACACATTTTCAAAACCACCTCCATATTTTGTTTCCACTTACCAATAGAGACCTCTATATTAAATTAAGAAATTCCAACCCTATCTGTTTACCCAAACTCACCACCTTTATATCTCACCTTCAGATAAAAACAGAGACCTTAATATCTAATTTCGCCATACAAGCTCTATACAATCATTCAATACCAAATTTAGTAACATTTAGTACTTTTCGTACAATTTACTACACATTTCAAAAGCCACCAATATCTCAATTCCACGCACCAACAAAGACCTCAATGTCGAATTTGAGGATTCCGGCTCCATCCCTTCCCCAGTACCCAAATTAAGTACCATCTAATGCCTTTCGTAAAAAATATGACGGATTCCCAAACCACCGCCAACTCTTCAATACAGATATCATCAGTAATCGAAATATCAAATTTCAGATTTTTTGTACCATTTAATAATTTTCCGACATACATAGGACTCATTTCTAAATCACAGCCAAATTTTAAAAACAAATTCCAACAGTTCTCTAACTATCAAATCTCTAAATTTTATCTCTATTCTTTCGCCCAATACCAAATATAGTACTCTTATTTATGTCCAGGCTACATACGAACCCTAATAACAAATTTCAGATTTTAATCACTCTCTACATACAACAACACCCAACAACAAATTGTACAAAATATAGTACAATTAAGTATTGTATTACACATTTCCAAAATCACATCTTCATAACAAACCTACTTCCAGCAGGAACCCCAATACAAAATTTCAGAATTCCAGCTTCATCACCCTAAACAATCTATTGAAAATATAGTAACATTTAGTACAGTTCACACACTTAGTACACATTACCAAAACTTCCTTAAAATATATCAAATTTACTTTCCAACCCTGGTTCCCGTACTAAATTTCAAGTTTTTAGCTGTATTCATAATAACATAATAAAATGCTACCATTTTACAAGTTTAGTACCATTTTAGAACTTTCGGTAACCTTAAGGTTCGAGTTTACAAAAACCCTTTGGTACATTTATCCTGCACTCTATCAGGGACTGTCATTTCAAATTTCAAAATTCTAACCCATATTAAATTTTCAACTTTTAGTACATTTTAGTACTTTTCGTACCTTTTTAGCACAAAATTTCCAAAACCTCAGGCTTATCACACGCCTACGCACCAAAAACTGACCATCGTGCAAAATTTCAAGATTCTAGCTTCAGTCGTGACGTTTGGTCGTTGATTTTTGGTTAGTGAGTTATTTCATTACTCTTTCAATATTAGAGGCCCTTTAGATTATACTTATTTTAAATATCTTCTATCGGACGATTTTCTATAGCGAAAGATACAATTTTCTGCTAAATCGTTTGGAAATATGAGCAAGATCTCGAAATAAATACCGATTTTATTTATTTCGGGGGCTTTGTTCGTATATACTTATGAAGGGGCTGTACAAAAATCTGGACCTGTATTGCAAATTGTTTACAAGGAAGGTTTTGACATACCAAGAACCTAAAAATATCACAATTTTGCGAAATTAAATGGAAAATATGACAGCCGTAAACGTTACATGAAATGAGCATCTATCCGTATAAAGGATCTGTCTCAATAAGTAAAGCCATTGAAATTCCAAAAAGTGCAAGAACTTACACCGCAACAGAAAGAAAATAGACTCTAAAGAGCTAAAGTTGCATCGCTTGGCCTAAAGTGGTGAACTATCGAATTTGGGTTTCTCCGATGAAAAAACTTTTCTTGTCCAGCAGTTTGTAAAAACAAAATGATCGTGTTTACTTGCCATAGAGGTCAGCTGAAAACGTGCACCTTCGGTTGGCCACCAGAACTCAAGCGCCGGCCATGTGGCCATAACAGCCGAGGGTCGCTCTCTGCTCGTATTAATCGACCGGTTAATCAGAATAATTGCAGAATATTATCTCGAAAATATCCTGGAGGGTGTATTAAAGCCTTTGGCACGCAAACATTTTGACCGCAGACCATGGACATTCCAACAGCACTCAGCACCATCGCACTCAGCACGCGCCACCCAAGAAACGTTATAAAATGAGGTTCCTCGCTTTATTTCCCGTTGGACTATTGTGTCTGGAGTATTTTGGAAAGCAAGGGTGGCACTAAAAAAATACTAACGTGTCGATCACATCAAACAAGCGCTTCGCCGGGAACGGGCCAAAATGCTGCAGAGCAACGTTCGGGTAGAGTGTGACGGCCATTTGAAGGCCATAATTCGTGACAAAGGTGACCAATTCGAACAAATCTAAACTTATTCTAAAATTTGATGCTACTTCACTTTTTTTTTGCTTTCATTCAAAAAAAAAAAATAAAAATAAAAAAAAATTAAAAAAAAATGTAAAAATTGTGGTGTTTGAGTTTGTTGCAGTTTTTTATCTCACCCTGTATATACTTAATGGGGTCTACGACGAATATTTAGGGATGTTACAAATGGAAAGACAACCTTAATATACCCTTCTCTTCAAGGAGGACGGTATAAAAATGTGCAAACTTTTGACCAAATCGAAGGCTTCTCCGAAAGTTATAGTGCAACTATCAGACAGGATTTTGTCCAATGAGACACACCGGTTTTCTTGATGAGACACATTTTGACAGTATCAATAGAGATGTACTCTCTGAAGTAATAAGACTGATGGTATAATATTTTAATCACCAAAACATATTGAAGCAATTTTCTGTTATTTCAATTGCCCTGAACAACAAATATGTTCGTAAGGATGGCATCTGACGACGTCTCACTTCATATGCAACTGCAACTGAAAGGTTATACTCAAAAATATCTTAAATTGGAAAATGTAAGATTATCCCTTACAAATAATTAACAGACAATTTTCTCTATAAGACACAATGGAGAAAACAATCCCCACTATAATACCCTTCAACAATGAAAGATGAGATTACAACGATTCAATTGTTGTCATGTTTCGTCTATTGGCCAATTTTACATTCATACTTAAGGACATGGTTGAAAAAGATAAATAAACAGATAGATCAATAACGATCCTCTTCAAAATTTCCAAAACAAAAACCTGATCATCGGATTACGTACTTGAGGACATACTTAGCGGAAAGAACATACATTCTTTTTAGAAAGAACACATGGATCACTTGTTATTTTAATGGCTTACATGTGTGTGTATGTTCATGTGTGTTGTACAGGAGTTGCATTACATTCGTCCTAAAGACTGCCCTTAGAGTTATAAACTAGACATTGGAAAACGATTGAAGACTCCATAATAAGATGTAATTGTTCTGATGACAATGAAGTTGTTTTACTGATACTACCGTATCCGACCAGACCAATTTCCACTTGATTTGGGTCACATTTACCTCTAGCTTTCAAAAGAACCTTGCAAAACATCTCATTACTGAATAATGGGTTTATTAAGTATCTTTTGGCGTCAGTAACTACTTTAAAAAATCTGCTAAATTCTAAGAAGTAATAAAGCCAACGAAGTTATGTACAAATACTTGTTAATAATCAAAATTAGAATTTTCGTGTAGTGCCGTAATTTAGGACGACATCTTAACAAGGTCAGTGTCGAACATATTGAGTTTCAATGTTCAATATTTTTTGAAAAAAAAAACCTAATAAAAATAAAAAAAACAGTAAAGAAAGTCTTAAAGTTTGGCGGGACCGACTTTATGATACCCTACACCACTTTGCTAATTTAGTAGAGTTGCGCATAACAATTCAACGATTTCATGGGAGAATTTAATCATACACGATGATGATTATAATTGTAATTTAAAGCTCAAAGGACTTAATATGCCGAAGCATTTGTATCTTTTAAATTCGGACTTGTATTGCCCATTTGGTGCACAATTAATTTGAACTCGGATTAAGATATATATGGGAGCTATATCCAAATCTGAACCGATCTCGATAAAATTTTTCAAAGATATTTCTGAGCTGTATTTGATATATTTCCCTGAATATCGTTGTTACGGAGTGCATATTACGGTTGTGGGTAACAAATATAACAAATCGGATGAACAGTATAAATGGAAGCTATAGCTATATCTGAACCGATCTTCACCAAATTTGACACACTAGCTTCTAGGCTCAATTCGGTCGTAAGTGCCAAATTCCACATTTGGACAAATATTAGACGTTTGGTGCACAATAAAAGGTAAATCGGACGAAGTTATATATGGAAGCTGTTTCGAAATCTGAACCGATCTCGATAAAATTTAGCAAATGTCTTTCTGAGCTGCATTTGATATATTTCCCCAAATATTGTTGTGACAGAGTGCATATTACGGCGGCGGTGGACAAAAATAACAAATCGGATGAACAATATATATGGAAGCTATAGCTATATCTGAAACGATTTCGATCAAATTTGGCATACATATTTTCAGGCCTAATTTGGGTGTATATGCAAAATGTCATACAATTCGGGCTTATATTACACGTTTGGTGCACAATAAAAAGCAAATCGGACGAAGATATATATTGGAGCTATATCTAAATTTTGACCGATTATCTCCAATTTCAATAGGGTTCGTCCTTGGGCCAAACAAAAGATCTTTTCAAAATTTCATCTGGATCGGGCCATAAATGCGACCTGTACTTTGTTTACAAAAATACATGGACAGACGGACGGACGGACGGACAGACGGACGGACGGACATGCATAAATCGACTCAGAATGTGATTCTATGCAGATCATCAAAAGGAACTATGGGTCTATCTCGTTTCCTTCTGCCTGTTACAAACAAATGCACAAAGACATAATACCCTGACCACCTTGTGGTGTAGGGTATAATGAACAGAATCGTGTTGTCCGTGTTTAAATACCCAAATCTCTGGATCCTGGAAAGGCTAAAGCTCAAATTATAGGTTTTGAAATAGTTGCAGTGTAAGCTATAATTTAGTAAATGTTTTGTGGACCCCCAAAATAGAACCATTTTCAACATTTGGGGAATCTTCTAAAAAATACCGGGCCTAAACATGTTAATAAAACTCCCGAACCGTTTAAATTAACCCATCATGTGACTACTTGTTTTCATTAGCTGATCCTATACTGTTCATACCGGTTCAGTAAGTTCGGGTCATGGACCCAGACTTTAAGGTCCGGAAAATATTTTCCACGAATCGGAGTAGAAATAACTACCTCTGGGAAATTTTTCAAAAAAACCAATATTGTTTTCTAAACTAGAGTTGTCCGAATTATGTGTTTTAAGTCTTGTGTTGAAATTTCTTTTTGAAGCTGTTGGCCATGGTGAAGTTTAGAAGGTGAAGTGATTTCAAATAAGCCTATCCATCCCTGCATTTTCTCTAATTTGCCTTATCAAATATTCACCGCCTAGAAAACAGGGCCAAAAATATTTACCTGAGAAATTCGTATTCCTTTTTGAATTGTGAAATCCTAATTTAATATCTCCCTGTTATAAAATTTTGCCCCTCTTCCAGTTAGGCTCTTTTACTGCCTTACCATTGAAAATCACACTCTTGCCACACCACCCTATTCTACAGATCATCATCATCATCGAAATAAATGAAAACATACACTTGAGGTTCTTAAGTTTTCAATGGGGGCTGACAATTTCACTTACAAGGAATGATGAAAATGAAGATGTGTTTTATTTGCTGGGAAGAATAGAGTCGTCATCATCATCGCCGTCACCAACGCCAACGTTTATGCAACCGCAAAAGGAAGGCAGGCAGGCAGCCTACAAAGTATTTGTTTTATTTTCTCTTTCGTCGCGGTGTTTGTCGTTCGAATTACAGGCGGCACACACACGCCGGGAAACAAACACATGTTACCATTGCTTTCATCTTCTACCTATCTCCCTCCCTCCATCCTTCCCTCCATCATATGTGTATGCACATGTGCTGAGTGCTGGATATGGAAATCTCGGACATCTGGTGCAAAGTGCTGCAACATAGAGATGTCAGTTTCAACCACTTATATTTGATCTGTCCCTCTGTTGGTAGGTCGGTCCATCGTTCGGTTTGTTTGTTGTTCTTATGTCTCGTCGAGTTTTCTTTCCTTCTTTTTACATCTTTGTAGTAGGTTTGTGTAGTGTTTTGTCTGTCTCGTATTTGCTATTTGTCTATCCATTTTGGAGAGGGTCGATCGCTGTGCCCAACCACTTTAGAATGTAATTTATTCCCGGAGTTGTCGGCGGAGATGACTGGGTGCCAACATTTGTTCAATTGCATTCTCTTGGTTTCAGTTCACATTTCATTTGTTGTCATCATTCATTCGCAGCCATGAAGATGGGTAGAATGAGACTATGAAGTGCTCTTAAGTGATGGGATACCATGAAATTGGCTTCCCCATGTCCAGCAATTATGCGTGTGTGTATGTGTGTGTTTTAAATGTGCTCATGTTTTTATTATTGTTGCATACAATTTACAAGATTTCATTTAGGTCAAATTATTGTTAAAGGCTTAGCGGGGTTTATCTTTCTTATGATTGCAATTAAAGCTGTGTTATATGGGTCCACGTTGTGGTATATGTCCCCAGTGTCCCCTTCTATATATATCTATGCCCGACTTCACGTTTATTACACTGTGCAAAAAAAAACGCCGAACCCCAGTAGGTTATGAAAGTAGAACTATAATAAATCAAGTAAAGAAAGTCTTAAAGTCGGGCGGGGTCGACTTTATGATACCCTACACCACTTTGCTAATTTAGTTGAGCTCCGCATAACAATTAAAAGTTTTTTTTTTTTTAGTTTTACAAATCATACAAGCTATGATTATACTTATAATTTAAAGTTCAAAGGACTAAATATGCCGTAGCATTTGTATCTTTTAAATTCGGACTTGTATTGCCCATTAGGTGCAAAATTAATTTGAAATCAGATAAAGATATATATGGGAGCTATATCCAAATCTGAACCGATCTCGATAAAATTTGCCAAAGATATTTCTGAGCTGTATTTGATATATTACCCTGAATATCGTTGTTACGGAGTGTATATTACGGCTGTGAGTAACAAAAATATAACAAATCGGATGAACAATATATATGGGAGCTACAGCTATATCTGAACCATTTTTCACCAAATTTGACATACTAGCTTCTAGACTCAATTCGGTCATAAGTGTCAAATTCCACCCCATTCAGACAAATATTAGACGTTTGGTGCACAATAAAAGTTAAATCGGACAAAGTTATATATGGCTATATAGCTATATCTAACCGATCTGAACCGATCTCAATAAAATTTAGCGAATGTATTTCTGAGCTGCATTTGATATATTTCCCCAAATAATGTTGTTACAGAATGTATATTACGGCTGCGGAGGACAAAAATAACAAATCGGATGAACAATATATATGGGAGCTATAGCTATATCTGAACCGATTTCGATCAAATTTGGCATACTTATTTGCAGGCCTAATTTGCTTGTATGTGCAAAATTCCATACTATTCGTGCTGATATTACACGTTTGGTGCACAATGAAAAGCAAATCGGACGAAGATATATATGGGAGCTATATCTAAATTTTTACCGATTATCTTCAATTTCAATAGGGTTCGTCCTTGGGCCAAGAAAATGATTTGTGCAAAATTTCATCTGGATCGGGCAATAAATGCGAACTGTACTTTGTTTACAAAAATACTTGGACAGACGGACGGACATGCATAAATCGACTCAGACTGTGATTCTATGCAGATCATCAAAAGGCACTATGGGTCTATTTCGTTTCCTTTTGCCTGTTATAAACAAATGCACAAAAACATAATACCCTGGCCACCTTGTGGTGTAGGGAATAAATATAAGATGTGCGGCGTTTTAAACGTTAGCATAGCAAAGTTACCTAAATAGGGGTTATGAATAACTTATGATTCCTTGGAAACCTTCCATTCTAGGTATAACCACCAAGGGGCGTATTTATTACACCCGTATTAAATATCAGTTAAATCGAAAGGAAATTATGACAAAAAAATCGGATACTTAAAATCTACATTGAATTTACAAATAGGTATTTTTGTTGAAAGCCTATATCCCGGGAAATAAGGATTTAACCCCCCCCCCCCAAAAAAAATACGGTACTGTTATAAGGATAATAAGACCTACCTTCGGTAAAAAAATGCAGATTTTTCCGCCAGTGTAAACCAAAGAAGTGTAAACCCAATTTAAGCCAACCATTCAGATTAAGATATATCTCCCATATATTATTTCCATTCGATTCTAAAATTGCATAACTCCATACTACTTCTCAAATATATAAGTTTCTCCGAAAAACTTCCTCGAAATTGGTCAAAAAGTGAAATTTACTCGAATTCGAGCTAGTGCGCTTTTGCGACTAAAGAAAAAAAGTTAAAAAGCATTAAGATCGGACGGGTCGAACGTTTGAATACCCTCAACCATTTGGAATGAATTAAGAAGTTTTCAAAAAATTAATAAAAAATAGAATCCATTAAAAATGCTGTTAAAATAATCAAAATACCAAATATGGGGAGGTAGCGATATATGGGGGATATAGGAAGACCTGGACCTGCAAAGACAATTTTCTGTCATAGACTGTAGTACCCATTAGGAACTTACAAATTTGAAGAATAAACATACCCCCTTTAAAATTTCTTAAAATTAAAATTGAATTTATGTAACGCACTGTATAGAGCTCCATCTATCGATGATAACTAATGTTTCGCAAATATTAACATAGTTTCGCAAATATTAACATAGTTGGTAACACTGCATCGATGTCTAGCAACGACATACACCAATCAGTCGTCGAATGGTGTTTGTCGTCGATATGTTCGAAACTATATCCCACTTAATAAAATTTCCCAAATTGAATAATTATCCAATGTTAAAACCGACAATTTAAAATTATCAATATATGTCCACATGCATAGATGTCACTGCATGTCTTTGTTATCGATTATATTAACCCGATATATTCGTTTGACGATAATAATGCGCTATTTTCAAAACAACTATTTTTGAGGCAAAAATGGGAAATTAAAAATCGGTTTTTCTTATAAAATAACAAGTAAAAAAGCTGTAAGTTCGGCCGGGCCGAACTTTTAATACCCTCCACCATTTGGTACAAATTTGGCAATTTCCAAAAAATAAAACCCGTTAAAAATTCTGTTAAAATCTTAAAAATACCGAATGCTTATACGATGACCTGGGCCTGCATAGGCAACTTTTGTCATAAATTATTACAATATTTAAATGCGAAACTTGTAGAAAAATCTGTTTATAATGTAGCTAAAATCATCAAAATACCGAATATGGGGGGTACCGTTATATGGGGGCTATACGAAGCGTGGACCTGCACAGACAATTTTCTGGCATGAGCTGAAGTATCCATTAGGAACTTCACATGCGAAATTTGAAACAATCCCTGTAATAATGTCGCTAAAATCATCAAAATACCGAATATCGGGTGGTACCTTTATATGGGGGCTATATGAAGACGTGGACCTATATGGCTCATTTTTTGATTTAGGATGTAGTATCCATTACGAACTTCAAATACCAAATTTGAAACGATTCCGGTAAACAATGTCGCTAAAATCCGTTATATGGGGGCTACACGAAGACGTGGACCTGCACAGATAATTTTCTGTCTTAGGCTGTAGTATCCGTTACGAACGGCAAATGCCAAATTTGAAATAATTCCGGTGAATAATGCCGTTAAAATCATCAAAATACCGAATATCGGGAGGTACCGTTATATGGGGGCTATATGATAACTTGGACCTACATGGCCCATTTACGAACTTAACCTGCCTACTGGGAAAATATACATGTGTGCAAAATTTTAGCCTTCTATCTCAATTTGTTCGAAAGATAGCGTGATTACAACAGACAGACAGACAGACGGACAGACAGACAGACACACAGACAGACACACAGACAGACACACAGACAGACAGACGGACATGGCTAAATCGTCTTAGAATTTTACGCTGATCAAGAATATATATACTTTGTTAGGTCTGACATGAGTATTTCGAGGAGTTACAAACGGAATGACAAAATTAATATACCCTCCATAGTATGGGGGAGGGTATAAAAATGGTATGAAGATCTCTGTACGCATTTAGTCCTACATTAAATAAGGCCCACATGCAAACAGGAAAAGTAATTTGATTATATGTAAGTTATTTGATATACCTGACCGAGTTTCACCAAATGGAAACATTCAATTGAATATGAAAAAATCTATCCAATTTGAGCTGATATAATATTACAAGTATATCGAAGCTGTATAAAATCTGAACCGATCTCAAGAAAACTTGGCAGAGGTAATCTTGAGTTGCATTTGATGTCCGGTATCAAATTTCTTTGTTGTGGAGTGCATATTACGAATGTGAGGGACTTCAATACTAAATCGGATGAATCATATATATGTGATCTATAGCTATATCTGAATCGGTTTTCACCAAATTTGAAGTCCTTTTTTCTAGTATGAATTCAGTCGGAATTACCAAAATTCAGTCCTTTTTGGCTCATATTAGTGTAGAGTGCATATTACGAATGTGAGGGACTTAAACACCAAATCGGATGAAACATATATATGGAAGCTACAGTTACATTTAAACCAATGTTCACCAAATTTGATGTACTTGAGTCTACACTGAATGTGGTCGGGTATGATAAAATTTAAAATACTTATTTCGAGGAGCTACAATCGGAATGGCAAACTTTATATACCTTGGATGAAATTGGGTTAAACATTATTGGTCAATGTCCAAGCAATGGAAAATTTATTTTTGCCAAACAAATAAAATACGATTTTTTTACTTCTGAACTTGAGGAAAACATGACAAGTTTAGTCAATTAGTTATCAGTTGCTAGGCCTTAACAAACTTATATTTTTTGTGATAACATGCAATTGTTTACCATCCCCTTGATATAGGTTATGTTCACACGACATACACGTGATCGCCAAAAACAGTTGTGAAGTTCAGGAATTTTAGTAACACACAAATGTTATCAAGGCACTAAATAGATCAATTTGCGTAGTTTGTACTTTGGAGCCATAAAAGTGATTGAAATTATAGACATGAAGCCGTTGGCCTGGTAATTAAAGTGCATTTTTATACCCTACACCACAAGGTGGTCGGGGTATTATGTCTTTGTGCATTTGTTTGTAACATGGAGAAAGAAGCAAGATAGACCCATAGTTACTTTTGAGGATCTCCATAGAATCACTTTCTGAGTTGAGCATGTCAGTCCGTCTGTTCACGTATTCTTGTGAACAAAATGCAGGTCGCTTTTATTATCCGATTGAGATGAAATTTTGCACAAATCATTTGGTTGGCCCAAGGACGAAATTGGAAATAATCGGTCAAAATTTAGATATAGCTCCAATATATATCTTCGTCCGATTTACCTTTTATTGTGCACCAAACGTATAATATCAGCCCGAATAGTATGGAATTTAGCAAATTAGGCCTGAAAATAAGTATGCCAAATTTTCAGATGTAGCTATAGCTCCCATATATATTTTTCATCCGATTTGTTATTTTAGTCCTCCGCAGCTGTAATATGCACTCTGTAACAACAATATTTGGGGAAATATGTCAAATGCCACTCAGAAATACCTTTGCTAAATTTTATCTAGATCGGATCGGATATATATATATATATATATATATATATATATATATATATATATATATATATATATATATATATATGGCAGCTATATCCTAATCTGAACCGATCTCTGATGTCCGGTACCAAATAAAACCCCAAATTGGATGAAATATATAAATTGGAGCTATAGGTATATCGGAACCGATTTTCTCCAAATTTGATATTTGCTTCTAGACTGAATTCGGTGGGATGTAAAAATTCAGGTCATTAGGACTTATATTGGCTATTCGGTGAACAATTAATCTGAAATCGGTCGAAGGTATGTGGGAGTTATATCTAAATCTTATCCGATTATAACCAATTTCAATATGGTTCGTCCTCGGGCCAAACAAATATTGTTTGTAAAATTTCATCTCAATCGGATAATAAATGCTTCCGGCATTTCGTTCACGAGAATATATGGACGGACGGACGGACGGACTGACATGCATAATTCGACTCAGAAAGTGATTCTATGAAAATGATCAAAAGTAACTATGGATCTGTCTCGCTTCCTTCCCCATGTTACAAACAAATGCACAAAGACATAATACCCTCACCACTATGTAGGGTAGGGTAGGGTAGGGTAGGGTATAAAAATTGCGTTCTATCGATCCAAGCTCATGTACGAATCATTACCACAAGCTGACAATTGTGCCGGGGGTATTGGATGACAATATCCCCTTACTGTCCTATCAAATAACGCTTATCGACGGCAACTTATTTTTTGCGTACTCAGTTAACAGCAATATGCGTAGACTAAACTTAATAGTGAAGGGCAAAATTTTAGAATTGAATATTCTGAATTACAGATTTTCACCCATATACCAGTAGCTTTTACTTTAATTCACCACTGAGTTTACATCAATTTGGTTAAAATTTCTCAATGGATAGTTTTAACATGGCCCGTGGGTAAATACCTACTGGTTATATAAATGGAAAATTAAACATAACAAATAAAAAAGCAGTAAGCAGTAAGGCCTGGCCAAATACCCTCCAACATTTGGAACAAGTGTGGGCATTAAAAAAAAAAAAATAATAATAAATAAAATTCTTTAAGCCCCTGTAAAATATACCGAACATAGGGAGTTACCGTTATATTGGGGTCTATACGAAAACGTGGATCTGCATAGGCAGTTTTTGTCATAGGCCATTACAATATTCGAAACTTGAACAATTTCGGTGAATAAAGTCGATAAAATCGTCAAACTACCGAATATAGGGAGGTACCGTTATATGGGGGCTATACGAAGGCGTGGACCAGCATAGCAATTTTCTGTCATAGGCTATAGTAGCCATTACGAACTTCAAATACCAAATTTGAAACAATTTCGGTGAATAATATCGTTAAAATCATCAAAATATCGAAAATCGGGATGTACCATTGTATGGTGGCTATACGAAGGCGTGGACCTGCACAGACAATTTTCTTTCATAGGCTGTAGTATCCATTACCAATTTCAAATACCAAATTTGAAACAATTACGGTGAATAATGTCGCTTAAATAAAGAAAATATCGAAAATGGGGAGGTACCGTTATGTGGGGGCTATACCACCGTGGACCTACATGTCCCATTTTCAATACTTTGTGGGATCTAAATTGTATTTTTCGAGATGTTACAAACGGAATGACAAACTAAATATACCCGTTGTAGATAAGGTACCATTAGGAATGGTCCGACATATTCCATATCACACCTGATCTTGTGTTGATAGAACTATTGCGATATTCGAGTTTGAAAATAATCGGTTGCTCATTTCAGATTTTATATGAAGCTCAACATTATTCAAAATGTTGAGCTTTTTGTGGGGGAGTTACATGAAGGAGTGGATCAATATCTGCCATCTTCAACCTGGTCTTGTGTCAGTGAAATTATTGGATGTGCGATATTTGATGAGAATATCATGCTTATTTCACATTTTATGAGAAATATGATTTTTCAAAATTTCGACCCGTTATGGGTGAGGTAGCAGAAGAAATGGTGCGAAATATTCAGCCTCCACACCAGATCTTGTGTTTCTAAAAATATTGGAATGTGCGAAAAATGATGACAATCGGACCCTTATTTCTCATTATATGAGAGCCATAATTATTCGAAATGTTAACCCTTGATGAACCGATATTTTTAATTCTCGCATCTGACATAGCACTAATACAAATATTGGGATTTGCGAAATTTCAACAAAATTGGATTATTTTCTGTGAAAATGTTGACCTTTTGTGGGGGAGGTACCAGCAGGATTGGACCGTTATTGACCATCTCTGAAATCTATCTAAATTTGACCATAATATTGGAATGTACCAAATTTAGATTAAACGGGATACTCCCTTCGAGAGTTATCGAGCGCACCAGCACCAGCACCAAATTATCCAAATTTACTTTGAAAATCAGGCTCTAGAGCAGTTGGCAAATGACCCGTTGTTTTATCGCAAAATTGTGTTCAGTGATGAGGGGCATTTTTGGCTTAACAGGTTTGTTAATAAGCAAAATTGACGCATATGGAGTGAGACCAATCTACAAGAGACGCTACAGACTCCATTACATCCAGAAGAATGCACCATATGGTGCGGTTTTCACGCTGGTGGCTGGCATCATCGGACCTTATTTCTTCAAAAATGAGGCCGGAGCTCGCGTCACGGTCAATGGAGATCGTTACCGGACCATGATCAATGATTTTTTGTTTAAAAACAAGTAAAAAAACATTAAGTTCGGCCGGGCCAAACTTTTAATACCCTCCACCTTAGGGTAAAGGAAACATTAGAAGAAATGTGGCAAAACCATTAAAATGCCGAATATCGGGAGGTACCGTTATATGGGGGCTATACCAAATCGTGGACCTACACATGCAAGGCTCCGCCAACGGAGCTAGAACCCATTATGACCTACAAATACCAATTTTCAGATAAATACGTGAAAAAATGTGGCAAAAATCATCAAATTACGGAATATCGGGAGGTGCCGTTATATGGGGGTTATACCAAAACGTGGACATATAATTACAATGACTCGCCACACGAACTGGGACCCATTATGATATACAACTAAAAAATTTTCAGTGAAATTCGTGAAAAAATGTGTCAAAAATCATCAAACTACCGAATATTGGGAGGTACCGTTATATGGAGACTATACCAAAACGTGGACCTATACATACAATGTTTCGCCACACGAACTAGGACCCATTATGACTCACAAAAACCAATTTTTAGACAAATCAGTGAAAAAATGTGGCAAAAACCATCAAAATACCGAATATCGGGAGGTACCGTTATATGGGGGCTATACCAAATCATGGACCCATACATGCAATGCTTCGCCACCGGAGCTGGAACCCATTATGACCAACAAATACCAATTTTTAGACAAATCCGTTAAAAAAATATGGCAAAAATATCGAATATCGGGAGGTACCACTATATGGGGGCTATACCAAAACGTGGACCTATACATGCAATGTTTTGCCACACGTACAGGGACCCGTTATGACCTACAAATACCAATTTTCAGACAAATCCGTGAAAAAATGTGGCATATATCATCAAAATACCGAATATATGGAGGTGCCGTTATATGGGGACTATACCAGAACGTGGACCGGTATATCTCATTTTCAATACCAACCATCCTAGACACAATACCAATTGCTCTGCTAAATTTTGGCGCTCTACGTCAAATAATGTGGGCTGTATCGTGATTTCAACAGACAGACAGACGGACATCGTTAAATCGACTTAGAATTTGGCATACGGCGAACGTCACGTATTAATCTTTCGAATAAAAACAAGTAAAAAAGCAGTAAGTTCGGCCGGGCCGAACTTTTAATACCCTCCACCATTTGGTACAACTTTGGCAATTTCCATAAAAAAAATAAATAAATAAAATCCATTTAAAATTCTGTTAAAATCTTAAAAATACCGAATGCCTATACGACGACGTAGTCCTGCATAGGCAACTTTTGTCATAAGTTATTACAATATTTAAATGCGAAACTTGAAGAAAAATCTGTTTATAATGTAGCGAAAATCATCAAAATACCGAATATAGGGGGTACCGTTATATGAGGGCTATACGAAGGCGTGGACCTGCACAGACAATTTTCTGGTATGGTCTGAAGTATCTATTACGAACTTCACATGCGAATTTTGAAACAATCCCGGTAAATAATGTCGCTAAAATCATCAAAATACCGAATATCGGGGGGTAAGGTATAAGGGGGCTATATGAAGAAGTAGACCTACATGGCCCATTTGCTGTTTTATGCTGCAGTATCTATTGCGAACTTCAAATACCAAATTTGGAACGATTCCGTTAAATAATGTCGCTAAAATCATAAAAATACCGAATATCGGGAGGTATCGTTATATCGGGGCTATATGAAGACGTGGACCTACATGGCTCATTTCTTGACTTAGGCTGTAGTATCCATTACGAACTTCAAATACAAAACTTGAAACGACTCCGGTAAATAATGTCGTTAAAATCATCAAAATACCGAATATCGGGGGGTACCGTTATATGGGGGCTATACGAAGACGTGGACCTGTACAGATAATTTTCTGTCTTAGGCTGTAGTATCCATTACGAACTTCAAATGCCAAATTGGAAACAATTCCATTGAATAATGTCGCTAAAATCCTCAAAATACCGAATATCGTGAGATACCGTTATATGGGGGCTATATGATAACTTGGACCTACATGGCCCATTTACGAACTTAACCTGCCTACTGGCAAAATATACATGTGTGCAAAATTTTAGCCTTCTATCTCCAGACAGACAGACAGACAGACAGACGGACAGACGGACAGACAGACAGACAGACACACAGACAGACAGACGGACATGGTTAAATCGTCTTTGAATTTTCCGCTGATCAAGAATATATATTCTTTGTTGGGTCTGACATGAGTATTTCGAGGAGTTACAAACGGAATGACAAAATTAATATACCCTCCATAGTATGGTGGAGGGTATAAAAATGATTAAAAATTAATTTTTTGAGTTATTTTTTACAATTTCAAGTTCTATCGAGCTTAAAAAACACCCTTTACATATGGAAATGTGGCTGAGGGTGTATAAATAGATTATATTCACTTTTCAGTTTTTGGTGTAGCCAAATATAAAAATATCTCTATATTTGCGGTAATTTGTAAGGTTTGGTACCAATTTTATAGCAAGTCACCTGAAATTTGATATTTCGGTTTCCAAAAAAAAAAAAAAAAAAAAATCATATGTGCTCTTGATAGCTCTTTCTGAAGGTTTGGTAAGTTTTTGTGGGATCAGCTCCAATTTTAAAAATATGCAAGCAATGTCTTTAAATTTTCAGTCAAGTTATTAAGTAAATAGTTGAATTTCAGCACACTTCGAAATGGTTAAATTTTCGCGAAAACTTTTCCTCATCACTGTTGTTTGTACTCGTATAATTTTTTACAATGTCCAATGAGTATGAATAACAAAATAAAATGCAACAAAACAAAACAAAGGGAAAAAAATTAATACAAAATAATGCCAATAAACAAAAATAAATTCTACATGCAAACAACACACACACACTGATGCGTAAACAAACAAACAAATAAACAGCTAAAGCCAACCAGGCCGGCCAGCGTATCGACGTCTCGCGTACTAACATCGTTCGTCTCTTGAGTAAAAATAAAAACAATGATTAATAAAAAAACAAGAGAAAACAACAACAAAACGCAAAATAATACAAACAAAATCGAAAAAATAATAAAAAAACAAACGAAAAATGGAATTGTTGTTGTTGTTCTTGCTGCATTGGCATTGGGTTCAAAGTACGGCAAAGTGGCGTGATTTCCGAAATGGAGAAGCATTTGCTGCATTCGCCGGCCGACGGGAATTTCATTCTTTATTCTCTCTGTTGTTGGTGTTTTTTTTTCTTTCGTTTGCTGTATTATTGATATAAGTATATATTTGTTGTTGTTATTGTTTTAGTGACAGTAATTCTGCTGATAACAACAGCAATAATTCGTCGTATTTGGCATTTAATCGTTGCTGTATAGCTCTAATATTAGCTCTAATCTTAAACCGTTTAGGTACATCGGACTTGACGATTATCGTTGTCACAACGTTTTTGTTTTGCAATAATTTGAACAAAGTTTGTTTGGGCAGAGAGTGGTGTTGGATGACAATAGGTCCCATATATAAGTGCTTTAATAATAGTTGATAAATTATAAAATTTTCGGGAGTAAAAATTGTAATACTGTGCGACAAATTAATAGTTACAGACAATCCCAACTAATTATGGAAAATAGAGCTTTGAAAGTTTTTTTTTCTCAAAGCAACTTTAATGGCCTGGAAAATTTCCCTCTCATCCATACCTTCTGTAATTTTCGGATTAAGATTCCTTGGAATTTTTGAAATTTAGGTACTTTGAATACCCTCCACCATGTGGAACGAATTAGAAAATTTCAAGAAAATAAAATCCATTAAAGATTCTGTTAAAATCTTTAAAATACCTAACATCTGAATGTGCCGAAATATGTGGGATATACGATATTGTGAACCTATATAGACAAAGCTATGTCTGGAGCATTCACAAAGAACTCCTTGTGTGGAACTTCAGACAATTCCGTTGAAAAATGTGGCTAAAATCATAATTCTCTTCCAAGGGATAAAGTACTGACAATGAACTCCTTGGGTGGAATTTCCGAGAATTTCAATTAAAAATGTGGCTGAAATCATTAAAATCCCAAATAACGGGGGTACCGTTATATGGGGGGATATACGATATCGTGGATCTATATAGATAATTCTCTTCCAAGGGATAAAGTACGCACAATGAACACCTTGGGTGGAATTTCAGACAATTGCATTGAAAAATGTGTCTGAAATCATCAATGATGAAGGGTATAATAAAATTTTCCTTGGACGGGAACGTAAGAAGACAATATATTGAACATAATTATTTGTCATAAAATATAAGTTCCAGAATACATACAGAACCCAAAATTTAACCTAAAATCCAGGAATTTATAAATATTAAAATGTCAAATTCCATAGTTATCTGGTCAAAATTATTTCAACGTATTTTTGTTTTAAAATTTGTACGGAAAACCAGTAAAGAAAGTCCTTAAGTCGGGCGGGGTCGACTTTTTGATACCCTACACCACTTTGCTAATTTAGTAGAGCTCCACATAACAATTAAAAGTTTTTATGGGAGAATTCAATCATACACGCTATGATTATAATTATAATTTAAAGTTCAAAGGACTAAATATGCCGAAGCATTTGTATCTTTAAAATTCAGACTTGTATTGCCCATTTGGTGCAAAATTAACTTGAAACCGGATAAAGATATATGTGGGAGCTATATCCACATCAGAACCGATCTCGATAAAATTTGGCAAATTTATTTCTGAGCTGCATTTGGTATATTTGCCCACATTTTGTTGTTACAGAGTGCATATTACGGCTGCGGAGGACAAAAGTAACAAATCGGATGAACAATATATATGGCATACTTATTTTTAGGCCTAATTTGGTTGTATGTGCAAAATCCCATACTATTCGGGCTGATATTATACGCTTGGTGCACAATAAAAGGCAAATTGGACGAACATATATATGGGAGCTATATCTAAATTTTGACCGATTATTTCCAATTTCAATAGGGTTCGTCCTTGGGCCAAATAAGGTTCGTCCTTGGGCCAAACATTTCGGGATTTCAGCTATATCTCTTCACCCAAAACCAAATTTAATACCATTTAGTACAATTATAGTACATATATCCCAAACCAGCTCTTTCCCTCAACTACAAACACCAACAGTGGCATCCATATCAAATTTCAAGATTCCAGCTCAATCCCTTAATCCAATACCTAAAAAAGTACCATTCAGTACTTTTCGTGCACTTATAGTACAAATTTCCAAAAATACCTCAACATCTTAATCCCAGATACCAACAGAGTCCTTAATATTAAATTTGGGGAAGGGTTACCCAATGACAAATTTAGTACCATTCAGTACTTTTAGTACAATTATAGCACACATTTCCAAAAATAATTTGAGGATTCTAGCCCCATCCCTTCACACACTATCAAATGCAGTACCCTTTAGTACTTTTCGAACAACAATAGAACACATTTCCGAAACAACCTCCAAATATCCAGGCTACACATGAACAGCGACCATAAAACCAAATTTCCAGATACCAACAGAGACCTTAATAAAAAATTTGATGATTCCAGATCTATCCCCTTATCCAATACCAAATGTGGTACCATTTGGTACTTTTCGTACAAATGTAGGATCATCAATTATCTAAATATCAAGTTTCAAAACTTTATCTATCCCTTGAACCAATACCCAATTTAGTACCATTGGCACTTTTCTCCCAATCATAGTACAGATATCCGAAATCACCTTCAAATGACCAGGGTACACAAGAACAGCGAACCTAATAACGAAGTATCAGATATCAATCCCAATCTGTTCGTCCTACACTAAATTTTACTAAATATAATACTATTTAGTATCTTTCCAGCAGGGACCCCATTTTTTAGTACTTTTGGTTCCAGTAGTAGGTCTGAAATTCCAGAACCCACTCTCATCTCACTAACATTTTTATTTATTTTTTTTTTGTACCATGAATTTTCAAAAACACTTCTCAACCCTAATGCCGAATTTCAGATTTAAAGCACTATCCGACTTATACCAAATTTATTACCATTTAGTACTTTTCGTATAAGTGTAGTACGCGATTTCAAAACTACCTATATCAACCCACAAAGGTGATCCTTATTCCAAATTCTAGACTTCTATCTCAATTCCTTATGGAACCAAATTTCAACCCTAGACACTAAGGTACTAATGTCAAATTTCAGATTCCAAGCAGTACTCGTTCATGCAATACCAAAATTAGTACCATTTAGTAGATTTCGTCCGCTTGTTGAACGCATTTTCAAACCCAACTCTTTATCTTAAACCTAACCACCAGCAAAGACGCCAATACCAACATTTTCCAGATCAATCCGGTCAACAAAAACGCAATTACACCGAATAAAGTACCATTTACTGATCTTTACTATTTAAAATGGATCTAGAGGTGTCCGTCCGTTTATCTCTCTGTCTGGCTGACTAGTGTGCACGATAATTATCGAAGAAAGTATCCGATTTGGTCCAAACGTGGTACATTGTATTGTAATTTAGAGCGGTACCTCCATCACATTAGGTCAACATTTTCATGAAACGATCATCCAATTTTTTGCAAACTTTGAAAATCTCAATATTTGCATCACTGCGATGTCAGGTGCGGAAATGGACAATATCGGCTCACTCCATTAAGTACCGACCCCATAAAGGGTCAAAATTTGGAATAGTTAAAACGCTTATAAATTGTGAAATAAGAGTTCGATTGTCCTCAAATTTCGCACATCTCAAAACTTCTACCAACACAAGATCTGGTGTTAAGATGAGATATATGGGTCCACTTCTTCTGGTATTTCCCCTACATAGGGTCAAAATTTGGAATAATTATAAAATGTGAAATAACAATCCGATTGTCTTCAAATTTCGAACATTCCAAGATTTCAACCAACACAAGATTTGGCCTGAAGGCGGAATCTGTCGGACCACTACATCAATTACCTTCCACACAAAGGGTCAAAATTTGGAATAATTATATCTCTCATAAAATAAGAAATAAGCATCAGTTTTTCTTTAAATTTCGGGTATCCCAAGATTTTTTGTAACACAAGCCCCAGTGTGAAAATTATAGACATACCTACCTCTTCTAGTACCTCTCCCACAAAGGTTCAAGGTTTGCAATACTTTTATCTCTCATAACGTGCGAAACAGCAGATTATTCCCAAAAAATGGTTATAGATGCCTGATTTTCTTTAAATTTTGCACATCCACATATGTTTGTCAGTATTAGATGAAGCGGAATGCTTTGATCCAATGTATCTGATACCTCACATTTTGTCATTATTTTCCAAAAAATATCACATATCTCATATAAAGTGAAGAAAGTAGTCAAAATAGTACAAATCGGGAACGTTGTAATATTTATATCAGAGAAGTGGATAATATTAGTCCATTCCTTCGGTATCTCTTCCATAAAGGGTCAACATTTTGAATAAGCATAATGTAAGTCAAGACATCTGTTAATAAACTGACACAGGCTTAGGGTATACATCTTTGGGCAAAACCGACAGATACTTTTTAAATTGTTTAAATATCAACGGGCAGAACTGGAGTCTAAAATTTGATAGTAGATTATATAAAGATACTGTAGGTTTATGTCATTTCTTTCTGACTATCGCAAAACAAAGGCACCAACCTGTACTCCAAAATTTTTAACAAAAAATTGATAAGTTAGCAGCAATTCAAAGCTCAGAACAAGGAAGCCCAAATGAAAATTGCGTGAGATTTAAATTTCAAATTATCTTTATTTTTATTATTTTAGTTGGAATTTTTTATTTGAAATTTGTTTATGAATTATGTGGTAAATAATTAACAAATCATATCAATGTTGCTCATAAATTGTCTGCGAATAGGTCGCATCCGATTGGCCCACGAAAAAAAAAAAAAACAAAATAAATAAAGGAATTTCTCGGTGATAACGAAAACGATTTTCTAAGCAAAATATTCGCTACTGTGTTTTTTATTTTTCTGATTATTCTCACATTTAGGTGAGTGTGCGGGGCATTGCCCACATGTTAAAGTTTAATTAATTCTTATCAACATTTTCATTTTCGTTGTTTTTGAAATGTGAACTTGCCTACCGAAAAAATAGGACTATGCCAGCAAAATTATTGTTTCATTGTCGCAGAATTGGCAAATGAATGACGGCGCTTGGTAACAAGAAAATCATTAAAAAAAAACATTTTTTCTTTTGGGATTTTTTTTAACATTTTGTATGCAGAATAAGTCTAATGATCTCCGACAACAAAATATTTGAGTTTTGCAATTCCTAATTTTATTGGGCTTGTGTTAAGTAATGTATTGTGATTTCTTTTTTTGTATCCGTTATACAGAGAATATAAGTTCAATGATTTCACAAATTAAATACAAACTCGTGTAATGCGGTTTATTTCATTTGCATCGTCTAGTGCTGACACGTGTAAATTGTCTAATATTTTAGAGGTTAATTAATTAATATCCAAATATTGAATTGTGGTTATGAAACAGGATTTAATAATTCAACGCCACCTATGGTGACAATGTGAATTTTATTCAAGTAAGAAACAAACGTATTTATGTACTCTCGGCGGAACAAGCTTTTGATACCTTCTACCATTCCAAGGGGGATAACTTTTGGAGTTTTGGTCAAAAAGCACCTTTTTCGAGAGATATGTTTTATGTCTGAGGGAAGAAAATACAAAAAAAAAAAAAAAAAAAAAATAAATAAATAAAATAAACCCATTAGAACCATCAATTTCATTAAAATATAGAGTTGCCCATTAAAATTGTTGACAATCGTGGCTATTTCCAAATCATCCTATTAGCAAAAATCCAGCAGATTATAAAAGTAGAGTTAAAACAAGTAAAATAGTATCAGTCGGTTTTGCCGAGAGATGTATACCCCCAGCCTTGAGTTATGAACGTGACAGATTTGGACTATATCGACTACTTCTTGTACTTTATATGAGATATGTGCAAATTTTCGGAAAATGGAAATATGCGTCAGGTAACAGATATAGCGGACCGAAGTATTCCATTTTCATACTTCATCTAATACAGATAAAAAATATTGGTATGTGCAAAATTCGAAGGAAATCGAACATTCGTATTCAATTTTATGCGAAATCTTAAATTCCGACAAATTACATATTCATATCAGAATACCAAGAGAAATATTTAGATATAGCAAGTTGTAAAGAATCGCCGACTTGTTTCACAAGTTATGACAGATATAAGTATTGGAAATTGTGATCCTTGTGGATGAGGTACCAGAAAGGGGTCTGAAGATGTATATCATCTTCACAACAGATCTTGCGTTAACAATAATGTTTGTATGTGGGAAATTTGAGGATATATAGATGGATGCATTGGGATGCTTCTTTCGAATTCCTTGAGCGTTTTGTTTTTTAAAATCTTGAACCCTATGTGGGGAGGTACCAGAAGAAATTGTCTGATCTCTACCATCTTTATAGCAGATCTTGTGTCGTTAAAATTTTTGAGATGCACCAAGTCTGAATGGAACCGGATGTTAATTTTGCGTTTTATGAGCTTCATGGATACTCAAAATTTTGACCCTTTGTGGCGGAGGTACCAAAAGTAGTGGTACCGATACATCTCATCTTCACATCAGATCTTGAGATAGTAGAAACAATGGGACGTGTGTAATATGAAGAGAACCAATGTTTTTTTTTGGATTCTTTGCTCTTTTTGGTTATTCAAAATTTAGACCCCATGTTGGGGAGGTACCAGAACCAATGGTCCGATCTCTACTATCTTTATAAAAGATCTTGTGTTTATGAAAAGATTGAGATATGTCAAGTCTGAATGGAATCGGATGATAATTTAGTGTTTTAAGAGCTTAATGGATATTCAAAATTTCGACCTTTTGTGGGGAAGGTACTTGATGGAGTGGACCGATATTGTACATTTTCACACCTGACCTAGCACTGACGCAAATATTAGGATTTGCAAAGTTGGAGCAAAATAGGATTATCGTTTTTCTTTCTGTGCAAAAAATAAATTTTTTGAAAATTTTTTGTGTGGGAGGTACGAGAAGGAGTGGACCGATATATTCCATATTAACACCAGACCTTGGGTTAAAATAAATATTAGGATGTGTGAAATTTGAAGACAATCGGACTCTTATATCACATTTTATGAGAGTTGTAATTATTCAACATTTTGACCATTTGTGTGGTAGGTACTAGATGGAGTGGACCGATGTTGTGCATTTTCATACCTGACCTAGCACTGATGCAAATATTAGGATTTGCAAAGTTGGAGCAAAATCGGATTATCGTTTCTCTTTCTGTGCAAAAAATAATTTTTCTTGAAAATTTCGACATTTTGTGGGGGAGGTACCAGAAGGAGTGGACCAATATATCCCATCGCCGAGCTCGATCTAAGTTTGACAAAAATATTACGATGTACCAAGTTTGGACCAAATATGATACTCCCTTCGAGAGTTAACGTGCGCACCAGCCAGCCAGACAGACGGACGGACGGACATCGTTAGATCGACTCCAAATATTCTGAAACGGATTTGGTCCAAAGAGACCCAGGGTCTAAAACCGTTATTTCGACAAGGCACGTTTTGACCGTATCTGTAGCCATATGGCTGAGGGTAGAATTAGAAGACACGTGTATCGACGGTTTGAAAGTTAGCATCAAAAAGTAAACTAAATAGAAGAGGTAAGCTACCCCCCTTTCACATTATTTTTTCAATGTTCGTATCAAGATTACATGGAATCCGTTTATTATAGGTATACAGGGTCTTCGGTAATATTGCAGATAAAAACAACGAGGTTTATTTTGGTTAAAATGTTAACCATCGAGCGAGTCAACAAAGCTTTGCTAAATACATCTTAAACTATTTAGAAGTCCCTTTGTATATGATAACAAGTGAAAGAACAGCTAAGTTCGGCCAGGCCGGGATTTTTATGCCCTCTAACATTCGCAAGGAACTTGAAATTATATAAAAAAAAAAAAGAAAGGTCGGCCGGGCTGAACTTTGAATAACCTCCACCATTTGGCAATTTTCAAAAAAATAAAATCCGTTAAAAATTCTGTTAAAATCTTAAAAATATCGAATGTAGCCATTATATTAGGGTCTATACGACGACGTGGGCCTGCATAGGCAACTTTTTTCATAAGCCATTACAATATTCAAATGCGAAACTTGAGAAAAAATTTGGTGAATAATGTCGCTAAAATCATCAAAATATCGAATATCGAGAGGTGCCGTTATATGGCGACTATACGAAGGCGTGGATCTGCACGGACAATTTTCTGTCATGGACTGTAGTATCCATTACGAACTTCAAATACCAAATTTGAAACAATTCCGGTGAATAATGTCGCTAAAATCATCAAAATATCGCATATCGGGAGGTACCGTTATATGGCGACTATACGAAGGCGTGGATCTGCACGGACAATTTTCTGTCATAGGCTGTAGTATCCACTACGAACTTCAACTACCAATTTTAAAACAATTCCGATGAATAATGTCGCTTAAATTACCAAAATACCGAAAATAGGGAGGTAACAATATGGTCCATTTTTAATACCAAAAGTTCAATACAAAAAGTTCCGCAGACATAATATACATTTGAGTAAAATTCTATCAACTTACTTCATTTCGTTCGGAAGCTAGAGTGATTTCCACAGACGGCTGAGGTATTTCTGGGCAGAGGTACAGACGAACATATATATGAGAGCTGTAGCTATGTATATCTGAACCGATTTTCTCGAATTCGAATTTAATATACTTGCTTCTAGTCTGAATTCGGTCGGATATGCCAAAATTCAGGTCATTTGATCTGAAATTGGCCATTTAGTGCACAATTAACCCGAAATCAGTTGAGGATATATATGGGAGCTATATCCAAATCTGAACCGATTGTCACCAATTTCAATAGGGTTTACTGTTTGCAAAATTTCACCTTATTCGAATAATAATGGCGTCCTGCTTTTTGTCCACAAGATACATGGACGGACGGACAGACGGACTGACATGCATATATCGACTTAGAAAATGATTCTATGAAGATTCTCAAAAGTAACTATGATAGAGAGAGCTTGAGCTTGATAGCTCGTCTTTGAAAATACTCTCTGCTTTAGCTCGCCTATCCGAAAAGTCACTCTGATTTTTAAAGATTTTTTTGGGGAGGATCTAATTTTTTCTAAGAATCAGATTTGGATTTTTGAAGGATTTTTGTGGGAGAACCTGGGACCAATAATGTAGGTTTTTTAAAATATCTTTGGGTAGTAGTAGTAGATTATTAATCGCGTAAATCATTTGGGGACGAGCTTAAGAACACCTGATTTTGTTTTTTTTTTCCTTTCTGGACAAATTTTAAAATTTTTTGGAAATTTTTTTCTTAGGACCTTAAGATTTATAGTTGAGGATTTTCAATTGATTTTTTGGGCTTTTAGCTTAAAATCAATTATAGTGGATTTTTGAGGACTGTCTGTATACCAACCAATATTCGTTTTTTTATTTATTGTTTTTGGTAGACTCGGAGAATCATAACTCTAAAATTCAAAGAAATTTTGGGGAGAACCTTTAGAGCACTAAACGTTAATTTTATGAAGGATTATTTCTAAGAAACAATACTGGATTTTAAAAGAATTTTTGGGCAGAATTTTCAGGCTAATAGTCGAGCATTTTTGGAGGATATTCTGGGTAAATATTTTTGAAAGGGCCTTGATATAAAATTGTGGTTTTTTACAGAATTGGTGAGGACCTTGTGACTAGTAGTCGAGAATTTCTAAAGTATTTTTGGGGAGATATCTTGATATTTGTTGAGGAAACTCCCTGATTCAGCTCGTCTATGAAAAGACTCCCTGCATCAGCTCGTCTCTATGAAAAGTTTCCCTGATTTTTAAAGAATTTTTTTTTGGGAGGATCTTTTAATCAACTATGATGATTTTCTAAAAGACTTTCTGGGGAGGAGCTTGAGATCAGTTATCGTGGATCGTTGGGGATGACCGTGAGACTAAAAATTGCGGACATTTTGCAAAGGACTTTGAGGCTGTCAATTATGAATCTTTATACAATTTCTTGGGGAGAACCTTGTTACCAGTAATCCTGATTTTTTGAAGAATTTCCGGAGAGAACGTGATAATTTTTAAAGATTTTTTTTTCTAAGAATCAGATTTGGATTTTTGAATGATTTTTGTGGGAGAACGTTGGAACAATGATGTTGGATTTTTGTCCAGTAGTAGTAGATCATGAATCGCGTAAATTATTTGCGGAAAAGCTTCAAAACACCAGTAGTTTTTTTTGGACTGAACAGGAGTCAATAACCATAGATTTTTAAGGAATTTTAGGAAATAACCTAGGAAATACGAATCGTGAAAATTTTGTACGGGGATTTTTATACCCTCCACCATACATAGTATGGAGGGTATATTAATGTCGTCATTCCGTTTGTAACTCATCGAGATAATCATTTTAGACCCAACAAAGTATATATATTCTATATATATATTTTTTTTTCTTGATCAGCGTAAAATTCTAAGACGATAAGACGTCTGTCCGTTCGTCCGTCTGTTGTAATCACGCTACAGGCTATACGAATTAAGATAAAAAGCAAAAATTTTGCTCAGATCTCTCTCAGGTCAAGTTCGAAGATGGGCTATATCGGTCCACAATATCGTATAGCCCCCATATAACGGTACCCCCCGGTATTCGGCATTTTATTGATTTTAGCCACATTTTTCAATGGAATTGTCTGAAATTCTACAAAAGGAGTCCCTTGTGAGCATTTTACCCCCCTCAAAAAGAATTGTCTATACAGGGCCACGATATCGTGTATCCCCCATATGTCCTAATTCGTTCCAAATGGTGGAAGGTATTCAAAGTTCGACCTGGCTGAACTTACTGCTTTTTTACTTGTTTTTTTTTTTTTTGATTAATTTTTTGAAATTTTAATTTTGATTTTTTTGGGAATGACTCATTAACCATATATTTTTAAAGAATTTTACGAAATAACCTTGGAAATACGAATCGTGAAAATTTTTTCGGGGCCCTTTGTTGATTTTGAAATGATTTGGTTTTCTTTTTTTTGGAAACTACCTTGAAATCAATAACCTCAACTTTTTTTGAGAAGACTTTGAGGCACCTAACAAAAATCGTGGACTTCAAAAGGATTTTTGAGGGACTTTAAAACTTCCAATCGTGAATTTTTACAGTATATTTAAAAAAGTATACATACGATTACCAATCGTGAATTTTCGAAGATTTTTGTAAGGAGATTGCGACCAATAATAGTAGATTTTTAAAAGTAATTTGTGGAGTAGTTTTAGATCAATAATCATGGATTTTTAAAGAATTATTGGGGAAAATAGTCGAGCAGTTTTGGAGATTTTTTTGAGTAAAATCTTGAGAATTATTTTGGGGAGAGCATTAATACCAAAAATTTCAATTTTTAAAAAATTATTGGTAAGGAACTTCAGAATACTCGAGAATTTCTAAAGGATTTTTGGGGGAAAATCATGAGACCAATTATCGTGGACTTTAAGAAAAAAATTGGAGAGATTCTTGAGACCAATAAACATGAATTTGTTTATATGAAAAGACTTCCTGCTTCTGTTCGTCGTCATAAAAAGACCTCCTATTTCAGCTCATCTGAATAAAGAGCCTCATTTATATAAATATATAATATTTGAAATCGTCTTAATAAAGGTTTCCTTTATTTCCTTATCTGTATGAAGACCAGTCTGTTCACAAAAAAAAAGACTTCATCGTTTGTCTTTTGAAAAATCAGCTCATCCAAAAAAATGTTCCTACCTTTAGGGTTTCTTTCATACTCTGTCTTCTTTATCATTATTTGGACTGCTTTCATAATTTGAAAAGGCACACATACATATGAACGCATCTCAATCAATTCTAAGTCTTTTAGTTTTTTTCTTACTAAAGTCAGACATTTCATCACAAGTGTCTGACCTTGAAATCAGTTTTGGTAATGCGTACTCCAGCAAGATTTTAGGAAGGGTTTCTATCTATCTCCAAGCTATGTATGAAGAATGTTTTTTCGTTGTTGCTTTGTTTGTCGTTTTTTTTTTATAAATATTCATGAGTTATTCACTGGAATCGCGTAAATTTCATTTTAATGACTACAAAAAACGCAAAGGGTTTGTTTCACGGTCTGGGAAGTCATAATTGCTCTTCAAAAGTGAAGTCCAGCTTCAGAATGAGGGGGAATTCGGCTGCAGCAGCAAAGTTAGTGGACAGTGGGGCAGATGGGATGCATATGATGATCCAAAGGGGGATTTTTGTTAAAAAAGTTCTGAATGAAGTTATAATCTCACGAGGTGTGGAAGGATAATTAAAAATGGGGTCATGATGTAGCCAGATATGCGACTGTTTCCTTTGAACATGAGGCTCGAAAATTGTGAGGGCCTCCAACATGAAAACTTGATGACATGGGAAAACCGACCAGAGGTTATGTACCCTCTGCTCCACCGTTCCATAATTATTTCTCAAAAAAAAAAAAGTATTCGTAATGCAGTTAAGACTTGCAGCTAAACAGCCCAGAATTATATAAAATCTTACCACAAGTGGATGAAAGAAAAAACTTAATATAATTTTAAAATAGTTTCACATCTCAGCGATCGTTTTCAGTTTGCGTGAAGACCTCAATGTGGTTACAATTCTCAACCAAAAAAAAAAAGCTAAGCCTACCAAACAGACAAGTACTAAACTGGTTGTGCGAGTTGGTTTTTTTTTAATTTTCTTAAAACCATTTTAAGTAAAGTTAACATTTTTTCGGTACAAAAATGGAAGCAGAATGGAAGCCAATGAAATTTGGAGTGATATTGATTGGGAGTTTATGGAAACTTTCCTCTTTTTCAGCTTTTTTTTAAAAGGCCTCTGAATTGTCGTTTGTGGAAAGATCAAAATCTTCAAAATGATATTTTATAAAAATGAGATATTAAAAATAGAATAAATTACCTCCAATTTTTATACCCTCCACCATACTATGGAGGGTATATAAATTTTGTCATTCCGTTTGTAACTCCTCGAAATACTCATGTCAGACCCAACAAAGTATTTATATTCTTGATCAGCGTAAAATTCTAAGACGATTTAGCCATGTCCGTCTGTGTGTCTGTCTGTCCGTCTGTCTGTGTATTGTATTCACGCTATCTTTCGAACAAATTGAGATTGAAGGCTAAATTTTTGCAGACGTGTATATTTGGGCAGGTTAAGTTCGTAAATGGACCATGTAGGTCCAAGTCATCATATAGCCTCCATATAACTCCTCCAGCGACATTATTTAACGGAATTGTTTGAAATTTGGTATTTAAAGTTCGTAATGGATACTACAGCCAAAGACAGAAAATTATCTGTGCAGGTCCACGTCTTCGTATAGCCCCTATATAACGGTATCTCCCTATATTCGGTATTTTGATGATTTTAGCGACATTATCTAACGGAATCATTCCAAATTTGGTGTTTGAAGTTTGTAATAGATACTGCAGCATAAAACAGAAAATGGGCCATGTAGGTCCACGTCTTCGTATAGCCCCCATATACCGTAACCCCCGATATTCGGTATTTTGATGATTTTAGCGACATTATCTAACGGAATCATTCCAAATTTGGTGTTTGAAGTTTGTAATAGATACCGCAGCATAAAACAGAAAATGGGCCATGTAGGTCCACGTCTTCGTATAGCCCTCATATACCGTAACCCCCGATATTCGGTATTTTGATTATTTTAGCGACATTATTTACCGGGATTGTTTCAAATTTCGCATGTTAAGTTCGTAATGGATACTTCAGCCCATGCCAGAAAATTGTCTGTACCCCCTATATTCGGTATTTTGATGCTTTTAGATACATTTGTAACTTCGAATTCAGCCCTTTTACCGTTTTTAACATACATTATAAACAGATTTTTCTTCAAGTTTCGCATTTAAATGTTGTGATAACTTATGACAAAAGTTGCCTATGCAGGTCCACGTCGTCGTATAGGCATTCGGCATTTTTTAATATTTTAAGAGAATTTTTAACGGATTTTATTATTATTTTTTTTTTTTTTTTTTTGGAAATTGCCAAATTTGTACCACATGGTGGAGGGTATTTAAAGTTCGGCCTGGCCGAACTTTCAGCTTTTTTACTTCTTCAATTTGCAGAAGTTGTGTAGGTCATAAGACTCGCAAATATACATATATTTCTTAAATTTTTAAAGGCCTCCAAAACTTCTAAAAATCTATCGCTAGAAGGCCTGCGAATTTAGAAATTTCCCAAAAATACAGTCTATGAAAGATATCTCCCTCAACCTAATTTTTAGTTTTTCTAACGATTGCCCTCTTTAGCACGCCTATTAGGATCATCTGCATCTAAAATGACTCTATTCTTTAACTCTGCTATCAGATACACTGTTTATGAAGGATATCGTTCAACCCGTTTCTACTGGCTCCTTTCTGTAGCTGTTGTCTAAAGGTTCTCTTCTTAAATTTGCAATGAGGGTCACTCATGGAGTGTATGATGGATGCAACAGAGAACTTTTAGAAATTCGTACTACAAGTGTACGAATATTATTAAAATGTACTACATTTGGTATCATTTCGATATATGTAAAAGCAAATTTGAAATGGGAGTCAAGGTTTAGGGAGAAGGGTCGATGTACAGGGTAAGATGAAAAAAACTGCAACCAACTTCAGACTGCTGTCATTTCTAAGCCACTCGTCCGACATCTGTTAAAATTAATCCAATGATAACTCATTATATTGCTTAAAAGCGGACAAAAGCATTTTGGTGAGAATTTTATAGAAAAAAGTAATTCGTGATGGAATTCAAGCGTGATAGTGTGATTTCTTTATATTTGGCTGGAAGACCCCGAGTGGCCATCGTTAGAGCACTCCAGCATTTAAATGTGAATGAATCTTTTGTGTCTCACACCATCGCTCGTTACCGTGATACTGGTAGCTTAGCCCGACGTCAAGGAAGTGCACGGAAGAAAACAGCAACACCAGCAGAAACTGTTCGAAAAGTAAAGAAGCGACTTGATCGAAACCCGCGTCGCAGTAGCCGAAAAATGGCTCGTGATTTGCACATATCGCAATATTCCATTCGGCAAATATTGAAAAATGAGCTCGGGGTGAAGTCGTTGAAATTCCAAATTGTGCAAGAACTTACACCGCAGCAAAAAGAAAATAGACTCAAAAGAGCTAAAGAGTTCCTTCGCTTGGCCGAAAGTGTTGAACTGCCGAATTTGGTTTTCTCCGATGAGAAAACATTCGTTGTCACCAGCAGTTTGTAAACAAACAAAATTGTCAAAAAGGTTAGCTGAAAATGTGCACCTTCGGTTGGCTACCAGAAGTGTCGATCGCCTCAAGCAAGCGCTTCGCCGGGAATGGGCCAAAATACCGCAGAGCAATATTCGAGCAGCGTGTGACGGTTTCATTGGCCGTGCGAAGGTCATAATTTATAATTTGTGAAGGTCATAAGATAACCTATTCGAACAAATCTAAACTTATTTTGAAATGTGATGCTATTTCCGACATTTTTGCCGATGGTCGCTCTCGTATTTATCGACCGTGGCATCTGAATAAATGCCGAATAATATAGCGAATATATTATGGAGGGTGTATTAAAGCCTTGGGCACGCAAACATTTTGGCCGCAGACCTTGGACATTCCAACAGGGCTCAGCACAATCGCACTCAGCACTCGGCACCCAAGAATGCTTACTAAATGGGGTTCCTCGCTTCATTTCCATCGCACAATGACCACCAAAATCTCCGGATACCAATCCATTGGACTATTGTGTCTGGAGTATTTTGGAAGGCAAGGTTGGCACTAAAAAATACCAAAGTGTCGATCACCTCAAGGAAATGCTTCGCCGGGAATGGGCCAAAATACCGCAGAGCAACATTCGGGCAGCGTGTGACGGTTTCATTGGCCATTTTAAGACCTAATTTTGTGCCAAAGATAACCTATTCGAACAAATCTAAACTTATTTTAAAATGTTATGCTATTTCCGATATTTTTTGCTTTCATTCAATAAAATTAAAAAAAAATGGAAAAATTATCGCGTTTACCTTTTTTATCTCACCCTGTAAGTATCTGGAATTGAGATATGTAGGTGGTGGTGTGTACTTGTAACTCTATGAAAAGTACTAAGTGGTACTCTATTTAGTATGGGTGAACGTATAGAGCTGGAAACCCGAAATTTTTATATTCATGTCTCTGTTGGTATCTGGGATTGGGGTATGGAAGTGGACTCCGAAATGTGCACAATAATTGTACGAAAAATACTAGATGCTTCTAAATTTGGTTTTGGGTGAAGGAATAGAGGTGAAATCCAGAAATTTGATATTCAGGTCTCTGTAGGCATCTTAAATTGAGAAAAGGAGCTGGTTTTGAAAATGTGTACTATAATTGTACGAAAAGTACTAAATAATTAAATTTGATATTGGATTAAGAAATAGTACTGAAATTCGGAAATTTGAAATATATGTCACTCCTGGTGTCTGTGGCTAAGACATGGAGGTGGTTTTGGAAATTTGTACTATAATTGTTTGAAACGAGCTAAGTGGTACTAAATTGGTTATTCGGTGAAATGTATGTACTATAATTGTACGGAAAGTACTAAATGGTACACTATTCTGTATTGGATGAAGGGATATATTTGGAATTCCCAAATTTGATATTAAAGTCTCTGTTGGTATCTGGAATTGAGATGTGGAGGTGGTTTTGAAATATGTACTATAATTGTACGAAAAGTACTAAGTGATACTGGGTAAAGGGATAGAGCTAGAATCCAGAAATTTGATATAAAGATCCCTGTTGGTATCTGGGATTGAGATGTGGAGGTGGGTTTTGGAAATGCGTTCTATTTTTTTACAAATATTTCAAAATAGGACTAAATTTGATATTGGTTGGACGAATAGAGCTGAAATCCTGAAATTTGATATAGATGTTACTCTTGGTGTCTGTGGCTATAATATGGAGGTATTTTTGTAAATCTGTATTATAATTCTGGGTCCATTGTGCAATGCTTTAAATTAATATCCTTCTCGGTAAAGTTCGAAATTAAAGTTTTTGAAGACTTTTTGCTGTGAAAGATAAAAATGTTCCTATTATTCTTTCCGAAGAAGGAAAAACTTGAATAAAATGGAAACCCTTGAAAGTCAGAAAATTTAGTACAATGTATGAAGTTTCGATTTAGAAATTTTGACAAACAGAACAAATTATGAATTTTAAGTACCAAAAAGGCCAAACACGGCCTATTGGAAATAATCTACAATTTTAGACTGGACGTTTCGACGACCAATCGGCACTAGTGTATTATAATACACAATTTTTTATACCCTACACCACAAGGTGGTCAGGGTATTATGTCTTTGTGCATTTGTTTGTAACATGGAGAAGGAAGAGAGATAGACCCATTGTTACTTTTGAGGATATCCATAGAATCACTTTCTGAGTTGATTTATGCATGTCAGTCCGCCCGTTCGTCTATCCATGTATTCTTGTGAACAAAATGCAGGTCGCATTTATTATCCGATTGAGATGAAATTTTGCAAACAACATTTGTTTGGCCCAAGGACGAACCCTATTGAATTTGGAGATAATCGGTAAAAATTTAGATACAGCTCCCATATATATTTTCGTCCGATTTGCCTTTTATTGTGCACCAAACGTGTAATATCAGCCCGAATAGTATAGAATTTTGCACATAAAACCAAATTAGGCCTGAAAATAAGTATGTCAAATTTGATCGAAATCGGTTCGGATATAGCTATAACTCCCATATATATTGTTCATCCAATTTGTTATTTTTGTCCTCCGCAGCCGTAATATACACTCTGTTACAACAATATTTGGGAAAATGTATCAAATACAGCTCAGAAATACATTTGCTAAATTTTATCGAGATCGATTCAGATTTGGATATAGCTCCCACATATAACTTCGTCCGATTTACCTTTGATTGTGCACCGAACGTGTAATATCAGTCCGAATTGGATGAAATTTGGCACTTACGGCCGAATTGAGTCTAGAAGGTAATATGTCAAATTTGGTGAAGATCGGTTCAGATGTAGCTATAGCTCCCATATATACTGTTCATCCGATTTGTTAACTTTGTTACCCACAGCCGTAATATGCATTCCGTAACAACGATATTCAGGGAAATATATCAAATACAGCACAGAAATACCTTTGCCAAATTTTATCAAGATCGGTTCAGATTTGGATATAGCTCCCATATATATCTTTATCCGATTTCAAATTAATTGTGCACCAAATGGACAATACAAATCCGAATTTAAAAGATATAAATGCTTCAGTATATTTAGTCTTTTGAACTTTAAATAATAATTATAATCATAGCGTGTATGAGTGAATTCTCCCATAAAAACTTTTAATTGTTATACCGAGCTCTACTAAATTAGCAAAGTGGTGTAGGGTATCACAAAGTCGGCCACGTCTGACTTTAAGACTTTCTTTACTGGTTTATTATGAAAATACGTTTATATACTTGTGGACAGAAATATTGGATATGTGTCCATTCTGGTTATACTTCATAGGCAAATATTTTGCTATTATTCATTCCGAAAAGGAATAACTTGAATAATATATTAAATCTTGATAGTCTGACAATTTAGTACGATATATAAAGTTTTGATTGAAACAAATTGTGCATTTTAACTTCGAAAAAGACCTAACACGAATTGTTGGAACGAATCTAAAATTTGAAGGTGGGCTTTTCTCTGACGAAGTAGCGGGCACTTACTAGAGTATAATAAAAGCAAATTTTCTTATTATTAGGCCCACTTTTCGAATAATTCCCATAGATCTACAAGCAATGTCTTTCAAAACGTTAATTATTTGGGGAATTCAATCACTGAGTCATTATGATGTAATAACAAAAATCCAATCACCCCACTTCACAATCCCTTTACCATATATAAATCATCGATACGTATTTTTCTTGTTTGCACATCAGCAGATCATTGGCTCTGAGTCAACGACAAAATTTGTACGTATAAACTCGTATCTATGTATGTTTGTACCCTGCGTTGAGACGATGTTGAACTTTGGAATCTGCTGGTTTACATTCAGCATCAGCAACCGCACGTATCGTCTTCTTCTTCAAGTGTTCATGTAACAATACTTTTTAACCGCTTACTTGGGAATTGTATTGCATTCTGGTCAAAGTACAAAACCAACCATATTGGATTGGATTATCTTGTAAGGGAAGTGACACAAATGACGATTTGCAGGGCGATGAAAGAATTCGTCATAAATATATGAATTACACTATGCAACATAAAAAAACAGTAAAGAAAGTCTTAAAGTCGGGCGGGGCCGATTTATGATACCCTACACCACTTTGCTAATTTAGTAGAGCTCCACATAACAATTAAAAGTTTTTATGCGAAAATTCAATCATACATGCCATGATTAAAATTATAATTTAAAGTTCAAAGGACTGAATATGCCGAAGCATTTGTACCTTTCAAATTCGGACTTGTATTGCCCATTTGGTGCAAAAATGAATTTGAAATCGGATAAAGATATATATGGGAGCTATATCCAAATCTGAACCGATCTCGATAAAATTTAGCAAAGATATTTCTGAGCAGCATTTGCTATATTTCCCTGTCGTTGTTACGGAGTGCATATTACGGTTGTGGGTAACAAATATAACAAATCGGATGAATAATATATATTGAAGCTATAGCTATGTCTGAACCGATTTTCACCAAATTTGGCATGATACCTTCTAGACCTAATTCGGTCGTATGTGCCAAATTCCATCCCATTTGGGCAAATATTAGACGTTTGGTGCACAATAAAAGGTAAATCGCACGAAGTTATATGTGGGAGCTATATCCAAATCTGAACCGATCTCGATAAAATTTAGCAAACGTATTTCTGAGCTGCATTAGATATATTTCCCCAAATATTGTTGTTACAGAGTGCATATTACGGCTGCGGAGGACAAAAATAACAAATCGGATGAACAATATATATGGGAGCTATAGCTATATCTGAACCGATTTCGATAAAATTTGGCATACTTATTTTCAGGCCTAATTTGGTTGTATGTACAAAATTCCATACTATTCGGGCTGATATTACACGTTTGGTGCACAATAAAAGGCAAATCGGACGAATATGTATATGGGAGCTATATCTAAATTTTGACCGATTATCTCCAATTTCAATAGGGTTCGTCCTTGGGCCAAACAAATGATTTGTGCAAAATTTCATTTGGATAGGGCAATAAATGAGAACTGTACTTTGTTTACAAAAATACATGGACAGGCGGATGGACGGACTGACGGACTGACATGCATAAATCAACTCAGAAAGTGATTCTATGCAGATCATCAAAAGGAACTATGGGTCTATCTCGTTTCCTTTTGCCTGTTACAAACAAATGCACAAAGGCATAATACCCTGACCACCTTGTGGTGTAGGGTATAAAAATGCTCATTTGGTTACTCTCTTGAGAGTCAAATTTTATGGAAAATTCTAAGGAATCCCAATCCGAAATTTTCAATAATGGAATATTGAGGGGAATTACTGAAAGTTTCGGATTGGGATTTCTTAGAACTTTACATAAAATTTGACTCTCAAATGATTAACCAAATGTGACTATTTGGCCCTTTTATTTTGAAATAAGGTTAAAAACTTCTTATATAGGGGATCGTTGTAAGTCAACATATTCCACAGACATATTTGTCAGAAAGTCCACCACAGGCCACAAAATACATGAACAGTCTAAATCTTACGTCAGGAATTCATAAATACTAATAACACATTATGAGTTTAAAGTACGGCTTTATATTGTATATATGTATATTTATGCAAAGTTGTCCGACAAATCATCATGGTATTTTTCTTTAAAAAATATTGTACCTAAATATATGAATGATTTGACACCAACAGAGACCTTAATATCAAACATGGATATTCCAGCTCTATACGTTCACTCAATACCAAATTTACTAACATTTAGTACTTTTTGCATAATTTAGTACACATTTCCAAAACCACATTCATATCTCAATATTAAAATCAAATTTCAGAATTGTACAGGATGAGATGAAAAAACTGCAACCAACTTCAGACTGCTGTCATTTCTAAGCCACTCGTCCTACAGCTGTTAAAATTATTCTAGTGACAGCTCAATATATGGTTTATAAGCGTGCAAAAGCATTTTAGTGAGAGTTTTCCAGAAAAAAAGTTATTCGTAATGGAATTCAAGCGTGATAGTGTGATTTCTTTATATTTGGCTGAAAAACCGCAAGTGGCTATCGTTAGAGCACTGCAGCATTTAAATGTGAATAAATCTTTTGTGCCTCGTACCATCGCTCGTTATCGTGATTCTGGTAGCGTAGCCCGAAGTCAAGGAATTGGATGGAAGAAAACGACAACATCAGCAGAAATAGTTCAAAAAGTAAAGAAGCGACTTGATCGAAATCCGCGTCGCAGTGGGCGAAAAATTGCTCGTGAGCTGAACATATCGCAATATTCCATTTGGCAAATATTGAAATAAGAGCTCGGTGTAAAGCCATTCCAAAAAGTGCAAGAACTAACACCGCAAGAGAAAGAAAATAGACTCAAAAGAGCTAAAGAGTTGCTTCGCTTGGCCGAAAGTGGTGAACTGCCGAATTTGGTTTTCTCCGATGAGAAAACATTCGTTGTCCAGCAGTTTGTAAACAAACATGATCGTGTTTACTTGCCAAAGAGGTCAGCTGAAAATGTGCACCTCTGGTTGGCCAACAGAACTCAAGCCCCGGCCATGGTGATTGTGTGGGGCGACACAGCCGGCCGTGGCATCAGACTAAATGCCGAATACTATCGATAAAATATTCTGGAGGGTGTATTAAAGCATTCCAACAGGAATCAGCGCCATCGCACTCAGCACGCGCCACCCAAGAATGGTTACAAAATGAGGATCCTCGCTTCATTTCCAGCGCTCAATGGCCACCAACATCTCCGAATACAAATCCGTTTGACTATTGTGTCCGCAGTATTTTGGAAAGCAAGGTTGGCACCAAAAAATACCAAAATGTTGAGCACGGGATTGGCCAAAATACCGCAGAGCAACATTCGGGCAGCGTGTGACCGTTTCATTGGCCGTTTGAGGACCATAATTCGTGCAAAAGGTGACCAATTCGAAAAATCTAATCTTATTCTAAAATTTGATGCTATTTCCGACATTTTTTGCTTCCATTCAATAAAATTAAAAAAATGTAAAAATTATGGCATTCGACTTTTTTGCAGTTTTTTTATCTCACCCTGTATATACCTAAAATGCAAGGATTCCAAGAAATCTTAAACCGTAACATTTCCAAAATGTGGGTGCGGGTAGAATTTGTTCCCTCTATTTATGTTACTTTGCGGTATGTGCATTCATAACACCGATGATTATTCTTATAATTATAGAAAAAATATAATATTATAAATTTAACAAGTAGTAGCAGTAAGTTCGGCCGGGCCGGGCTTTAAATACCCTCCACCATTTGGAACGAATTAGAAAATTTTCAAAAATAAAATCCATTAAAAATTTTGTTAAAATATATATATAAATATATAAAATATAAAATATCTAACATCGGAAGGTGCCGATATATGGGGGATATACGATATTATGGACCTATATAGACAATTACCTTTCAAGGGTTAAATTGCTCACAAAGAACTCCTTACGATTGGAAAATGTGGCTAAAATCATCAAAATACCGAATATCGGGGGGTACCGTTATATGGGTGCTATACGATATGGTTAACATATATAGATAATTCTCTATCAGAGGGTAAAGTGCTTACAAAGAATCTCTTGTTTACAATTTCAAACAATTCCGTTGAAAAATGTAACTAAATGTTGAAAATGTAACAAAATACCGAATATCGGGGGGTACAGTTACGTACGTACGATATCGTGGACCTATATACATAATTCTCTTTCGAGGTATAAAGTACCCACTAGGGTCTCCTTGTGTGGAATTTCAGACAATTCCATTGAAAAATGTGACTAACATCATCAAAATACCAAATATCGGGGGTACCGTTATATGGGGGCTATACGATATCGTGGACCGATATAGATCATCTTCGAACTTGACCTGCCTGCAAACAAAAGAGGGAGCTTTGCAAAATGTTAGCTTCCTATCCTAATTCGTTTAGACTGTAGCGTGATTACAACAGACGGACGGACATGGCTAAATCGTCTTAGAATATAATATAAAATATATATACTTTGTTGGGACAAACGGAATGACGAACTTAATATACCCTCCATACTATGTATGGTGGAGGGTATAACAAGTAAAAAAAATTAAGTTCGGCCGGGCCAATCTTTTAATACCCTCCACCTTAGGGTAAAAGAAACATTAGAAGAAATGTGGCAAAAACCATTAAAATGCCGATTATGGGGAGGTACCGTTATATGGTGGCTATACCAAAACGTGGACCTATAATTACAATGTTTCGCCACCGGAGCTGGAACCCATTATGACCCACAAATACCAATTTTTAGACAAATCAGTGAAAAAATGTGGCAAAAACCATCAAAATACCGAATATCGGGAGGTACCGTTATATGGGGGCTATATCAAATCATGGACCCATGCATGCAATGTTTCGCCACCGAAGCTGGAACCAATTATGACCAACAAATACCAATTTTCGAACAAATCCCTGAAAAAATGTGGCAAAAATCATCAAATTACCGAATATCGAGAGGTACCGTTATATGGGGACTATACCAAATTATGGACCCATACATGCAATGTTCCGCCACCGGAGCTGGAAACCATTATGACCCACAAATACCAATTTTTAGACAAATCGGTGAAAAAATGTGGTAAAAAAAACTAAAATACTAAATATCGGGAGGTACCTTTATATGGGGGCTATACCACAACGTGGACCTATACATGCAATGTTTTGCCACACGCTCAGGGACCCGCTATGACCTACAAATACCAATTTTAAGACAAATCCGTGAAAAAATGTGACATAAATCATCAAAATACCGAATATCGGGAGGTACCGTTATATGGGGACTATACCAGAACGTGGACCGATATATCTCATTTTCAATACCAACCATCCTAGACACAATGCAAATAGCTCTGCTAAATTTTGGAGCTCTACGTCAAATAATGTGGGCTGTATCGTGATTTCAACAGACAGACGGACAGACGGACAGACAGACAGACGGACATCGTTAAATCGACTTAGAATTTTATGCTGATTATGAATATATATACTTTATGGGGTCTAAAACGAATATTTAGGGATGTTACAAACGGAATGACAAAGTTAATATACCCTCCTTTCCAAGGTGGAGGGTATAAATATAATTTTATAAATTTTTAAAAATTAAAAAAAAAGTTATAGAAGAGAATTTTTTCTATTCTGCCACACACATGTATTGATCATTAGAAGCACAAACAATTACGCTTTTCAAATCCATATCTAATCAAACATATGCTTAGGTTCTAAAGAGCAACTTGGCAACTTTGTGAACCTGGTGTTAAAACCAAAATAAAATCTTCCATAACAAACAAACTGAAGTTAATTAAAACAACAAAGAGTTTATTTATTTATTTCATGGATTTTTATTTGAATTGTATTTAACAAAACAAAGCATGAGAAAAAATTTCCACTCATCGTATCTTTTTTGGCTTGTCTCTCTGCCTCTCTGTCATATCTAAACGTATTTGGCCATTTTGACGATTACACAAAACGTCATGTACAGGGTTATAAAGAAGGGCACAAAGAAGGCAATGGACCGCGATGGCTGTGGTACCGGTCGAAAGGCATAAATCGCTGTGTGAAATATACGCGATATGGCAACGATGCAAAATAATAAACGTGCCACAATGGCATTCGGCCCGGTTGTAATGTAGGCCAAGGCAATCAACAAATAGGGTAAAATGTTCTCCAAATCATTGCGATGGGCTCTGTTGGTTGGTTGTTGTTGTTGTAATATGCAAAATGTAAAATGTTAAAAAGAATGAGAACAACAAAGTTGAAAATGAATACCAACCTTCGAACACGTTCTACATCAGGATCTTGAAATGAAACTTCTGCTGCTTTGCTCAGTGCCAAATCCTCGGGATTGACAAATGACTGGAAAAAGGGTAACAAATTAAATACATTACAATGTTTTTGTTTAAGAAAGAGCATGTTTGAAAATTCCACTCTTTTTGATTCTTTCTTTTCAAAAGTTAAAAAAATTTACAAAAAAAAAAAAACATATATCCTATAAAAGAAAAGAAACGGATACCCCATATAGTCCAAACTTGTTCCTTGGGTGCATCAAATTACCTTTTTCGAAAATCGTCTCGCTGCAGTCAATAGCGTCATCAGCAGCATTTTCAGCACCAATAGGCCAGCCCAAAAGCAATAACAACAAAATACGGGATTATCAGACGATAGAAGATTTAGAGTACTTGTTACTTCTGCCATTCTAAAATAATGTCACGTCTTTATACGATCTCGTAGGCCTTATAATGGAAAAGGTTTTGCACGGACAGTTGAAGAGAAACTGAAAATTTTGCAATGAATAGCAGTTGCCATAGGTATAAAATATTAGTGAAAAATAAAAATGTTCCAGCATTTGTCACAATTCCCACACAAAGTGAACTCGTATATTAAGGTCAACACAACATAAGTCTAAAAAAAAGTAAAGCTGTGGGTGGCAGATACTATGGAAAATAACGGACCCAATGAGCAAGACCTATAATTAAATATGCACCAGCTATGTAAGAAAGCAATTAAAAAACTGGAAAAGAAAGGATAAAAGTTTGGCGCTGCCGACTACATGACACCCTAACCCACTCTGTATGTCTAGCAGACGGGATTCTCGTAACATCTTTACGTCTATATGGGGACTTTGTGAAATTAACGAAAAAACGATTAAGATGTGTGATGTTGGAACAAATAAATATTACTACGTGTATGTTTTGTGCTAAATCGTAGACATTATGCGATTTTTATGCCCTACACCACATAGTGGTAAGGGTATTTTATGTCTTTGTGCATTTGTTTGTAACATGGAGAAGGATATGGAGATAGACCCATAGTTACTTTTGAGGATCTTCATAGAATCACTATCTGAGTCGATTTATGCATACCAGTCCGTCCGTCCATGTATTTTTGTGGAGAATGCAAAAAAATATTTTCTTTTCACCAAGGACGAACCCTATTGATATACCTACAGATATCTTCAACCGATTTGGACTTAATTGTGCACCAAATGGCTAATATCAGTCCAAATGACCTGAATTTTGGCATTTACGACTGAACTCAGTCTAGAAGCAAGAATATTAAATTTGGAGAAAATCGGTCAGATGCAGCTATAGATCCCATATATTTATTTCATCCAATTTGGGGATTAAGTCCCTCACATGCGAAATATGCACTCCAGAAGAATGATATTTGGTACCGGACATCAGATACTGCTCGAAATACCTCTGTCAAATTTTATCGAGATCGCAGATTAGAATATAGCTCCCATATATATCTTCATCCGATATCAGGTTTAATATGCACCCAATGGCTAATATCAGTCCAAATGACCTGAATTTTGGCATTTACGATTGAACTCAGTCTAGAAGCAAGTACATTAAATTTAGTGAAAATCGGTTCAGATATAGCTATAGCTCCCATATATATGTTTCATCTGATTTGGTTTTGAAGTCCCTCATATTCGGAATACGCATTCGACAACAATGATACAGCCCAGCTATATATTTGACAAATTTTATCAAGATAGGTTCTGATTTGGATATGGGTCCCATTTACCGATTTTGGGGTGATTATGTACAAAATGCCCAATATCTGTCAAAAAGTCTTGAATTTTGGTAAATCCGACCGAATACAGTCCAGAAGCATGTACTGGAGAAAATTGGTTCAGCTTTAGCTCCCATATATATGTTTCATTCGATTTGGTGTTTCAGTACCTCACATATAACCTTAATCTGAATTTAAGTTTATTGTGCAAATAATGGCTAATATCAGCCCAAATGGAGTGAATTTCGGGAGGTACGCTTCCATTTTGTGAAACTCCGCTCCAATATGTATCTTTTAATATAATCCTTCTCTAAGTAATATCATGCACTCTAAAGCAAGCTATAACTGCTCTTAAGCCAAGTATTGATAGGTGGTATGGTCTACTTGAAATAAATTATTTTGTTATGGGAGCTCTACTAATTATGCATAGTCATGTAGGGTATTATATAGCCGGCCTCGCCCGACTTTTGACTTTTCCTCACTGGTTAATATATATGATTTCCTGCAGTTGTTTTAGAGGTATAATTTAACCTTGTTTAGAAAAAAAAAGACAAATAAGCCCCTGCAATATTGCCGAAGACTCTATTTACATAAAATGTCAGGATTCTAATCCGAAATTTTAAAAAAATGTGGAAAAAAAGGAAACTTGTCTCCTCTATTTAGGCTACTTTGCGATGTAAAATGTTAAAAGGCAAATATATGTGTCTTCCTTTTTCTTGATCAGCATGAAATTATATGTCGATGTCCGTCCGACCGTCTGTTGTAATCACGCTGCACGCCAAAACGAATTAAGATAGGAATCTAGAATTTTGTACAGATCAGTCTTTGGCCTGCAGACAGGTCAAGTTCGAAGATGAGCTATATCGCTCCACGATATTGTATAGCCCCCATATACCGATACCGAGAGATATTTTTTGTTTTTAGTCAAAATTTTAAATTGAATTTGGTGTAAATTGGCGGTATGTGTTCCCAGTAGACCTAGACAAACATGGCCAGATTAGTACATGTAGGTATTGGGAGTTCGTAGAGGATACTATTTCCTATGGCAGAATATTATCTATCTAATAGGTATTTTAAGGGTTTTAGCTACATTTTCAACAGAAGTATCTCAAAATTAGTACTTAGAGTTCGCAATAGGCACGACCTTCTCTGGTAGAAGATTGGCTCGTACAGCTTCAATTTCCTGAACTGATTAATGGAATTTTTTAACATTATAGCGGAATTTTTCTACGATAAAAGTTCGGCTGCTTTTTAACTTACTTTAGGTATTCTTTCATAATCCACATAATAATAATGATAATAATAATAATAATAATAATAATAATAATAATAATAATAATAATAATAATAATAATAATAATAATAATAATAATAATAATAATAATAATAATAATAATAATAATAATAATAATAATAATAATAATAATAATAATAATAATAATAAGAATAATAATAATAATAATAATAATAATAATAATAATAATAATAATAATATTGCTAATAATAATAACTCCATTAAATGAGAATTTTTTTTAATTTTTTTTTAAATTTTCCAAAAATCATGTACATACATCTCATAAAGAGACTCGAGTCGATATGGTCATATTTATATTAGAGCGAACTATATATTAGGCTATAGTCGTGCGGGGCCGACCATGCGATACCCTTCAACACTACAATTTGTTAGAAGCACCTTGTGTCCAAATCCATTTTGGTAGATTTCGCTTTTGAAATTATGTCATAGATCACTGTCCAGATATTACCCTTAGGTTTTTGACAAGGGACATCTGGCCAATATATATACGCACTGCGTCGTGCTGTTAGTTACAGCTAAATATAACTCAATGGTCATCCTCAACTCTCTTCTCATGCAAAATGTCATGCCGACTGGTTAAATTTTTGTGATCAGAATTTTTTTCCGTTTTTTTTTTGTTCTTCAAAAGCAAGAGGTCTCTCTGTATCTCCAAATTTAGACTCAACTATATGATTTGCTTGTCTACATTATTTGGCTATATTCGTCAACAAAGTCAGAAGTTCTTATGTATATTTTGGATTTCGTCTCGGCGTTTCGTTAGAATGGAAATTTTGGTATTTTTTTTTAACACAAAAGTGGTGGTACATTCTTCCTTTATTTTGCGTCCTTTGGGGTATATACTCTTATCTGTCGGAACACCGACTGAAACTTTCTATGAATTTTCAAAAAAATCCAAAAAAAGGAAAAAATCCGGACAAAGTTTGCATAACTAGAAGTCTAATTTATACTCGCGCATTTTTAAACACATGTTTATTCGATCTGCTATCATCACCGTATTATTTATTTATTTTTCGAAAATCGGATCATTGAAAAAATAGCCATTGCATTTTACCGATAAGAAAATTGACTCACTTAAAGCAAAAACCTGAACCTGGACTTCCGTTTGAAATTCATTCACATATTTATGCAATAAATTATTATAATTTGATTATTTTTGTGTGATTTTCCCATTATTTATTAATTTAAATGATGTCTGATTCATTTGTATGAATGCAGCGAAGATCACAGTTTATCAGTTTGGCTTTGCAAAGCGAAAAATGAAAAAATGAATCTACTATAATGTGGTAGAGATCAGTACTGAAATTGAAAATACTAAAAACACGCCAGTCCTACCAAAGCTTTACAGAATTTATTATCCAGATGGGAGAGTGGAATATCTATATCCTGTGAAATTTCGAACTTAATATCGAAACTAATATAGATGGTTCTAACTGCAGCAGAACCATAGCAGTGCGTATGTGATAGTGTCTCTCTGGCTTTAATTTTCACTGCAAATTTCAGATCATGAAGCTCGTAAAAAAATAAGATTTTTTATTTTATTCCACGAAAGATTATATTTTGGGCTTCGAACCCAACAATTAACAGATTAAATGAATTAGACTCCAACATATCCAGTTCAAAACAATATATTTTAATACTGATTGCGTAAAATCGGATTTCATTATTTTCCAGCTCCTTCGTAAACATTGTTTTTTTTTTCTAATTTAAAAAATAATATAATTTTAAAATATTAAAAAAAAATATATTTTTTTTCAAATATTTTTAATGAATGTCATAATATGACAATGTTTGCTTGCATTCGATTTTGATTAGTGAGTGGATTTCAGAACTTTGTGCTTTGTTTTGAAACGTTTGCTGGGCTGTGAAGTGTACTTTGTGTCCCGAGGTGGTCGGCGATTGGAATAGACGTGTATTTAGGTGACGTTTAACTTTTTTTTATTTCAATTATAAATATTAAATGCGATAATTTGAATTTGCTGCATTTTTAAAAAGGCCAATCATTCGGCGTATAAATATTGAAGAAGGCAATGCGTTCGTTACATACGTAGGAAAATACGAACAAACGGATTTTGTGAACATGGGTTCAGATTCAATTACTTAATTGGATTCACAAGAAAAAAAATCTTATATTTGTTTTTGGCTACAAGAATTCTAAAATTTTGTATCGACGATGTGGGCTATACAATACAGTTTTGTATCTATATATAAGAGAAAGTCATATAAGCTACACTATTTATAACCCAAAAACGGCTTACCAGATATACAAGAAAATTGGTGAGGGTGTATCAGTCGGTTTTGCTCACAGATGTATACCCTCAGCCAATGTTCCATTATTTAAATATATTTCGACTTCTGTTATGATTATTTAAACGATTCACCCTCTATGGAGTAGGTTCCGAGGGAATGGTGCAGTATTGTCCATTTCATATTGGACATAAATAAATAAGATATAAATATTGCGACGTGCCAGGTTTGGGCTATATTATACCCATGCTTGGAGGGTATATTAAGTTCGTCATTCCGTTTGTTACTCATCGAAATAATAATTTTAGACCCAACATAGTATGTATAAACTTGATCAGCGTAAAATTCTAAGACGATTTAGGTCTGTCCATCCGTCCGCCGGTCCGTCTGGTGTAACCACCCTACATTAAAAACTAATTGAGATAGGAAGCTAAAATTTTGCACAGATCTGCGTTTTGTCTGCAGGCAGGTCAAGTTCGAAGATGGGCTATATTTCTCCATGATATCGTATAGCCCCAATATAATGGTACCCTCCCCCATTTTCGGTATTTTGACGATTTTAGCCCCATTTTTCAATGGAATTGTCTGAAATTCTACTCTAGGAGTTATTTGTGAGTATTTTACCCCCTGAAAGAGAATTATCGATATAGGTCCACGATATCGTATATCTCCCATATAACGGTACCTCCCGATATTCGGTATTTTGATGATCTTAGAAGCATTTTTAACTGAATTGTTTGAAAATTCACACAAGGAGTTCCTTGTAAGTAATTAATCCCCTAGAAGAGAATTGCCTATATACGTCCATGATATCGTATAACCCCCATATAATGGTTTTCATTTCAGCGGTATTTTTCGACGGATTTTTTGAAATTTTCAAGTTTTTTTTTTCCAAATGGTGGAGGGCATTTTCACTTGTTTTGTATGAGATATGTGAATGTTAAAATGTACGTGAGGTATCAGATATAGTCTACCGAAGTATTCCATTTTCATACTTCATCTTAAACATATATAAATATTGGTATGGGTCAAATTAAAAGAAAATCGAACATTTATATCCAATTTTATGCGAAATCATAAATTCATTTCAGGTTTCTGGTTGTGAGGAATATTTAGATATAGCAAGTTGTAAATAATCGCTGACTTGTGAAATTTGTGACCCTTTGCGTATCATCTTCACAACAGATCTTGGGTTAGCAAAAATGTTTGTAGGTGTGAAAGTTGAAGTGAGTTGGATGTTTATTGAGGAGCTACCAGAAAAAATGATCTCATCTGTACCATCTTTATAACAGATATTGTATTTATGGAAATAGTGAGATGTACCAAGTCGGAATGGAGTTGGATGTTAATTTTTCGTTTTATGAGCTTCATGGATATTGAAAATTTGACCCTTTTGTGGGTGAGGTACCGGAAGGAGAGGACCGATATATTCCATATTCTCACCAGACCCTGGGTTAAGAAAAATTTTGTGATCTGTGTAATTTGAAGATAATCGAACTCTTACATAAGATTTTGTAAGAGTTATAATTAATAATTATAATTATTCAAAATCTTGACCATTTGTGGAGGAGGTACTTGATGGAGTGAACCGATATTGTCCATTTTCGCACCTGATGCAGCACTGATGCAAATATTAGGATTTGCAAAGTTTGAGCAAAATCGGATGATCCTTTCTCTTTCTCTGCGACGCGGGTTTCGATTAAGTCGCTTCTTTACTTTTCGAACCATTTCTGAGATGTCATTGGTATAATTTTAAGAGCTATCGGACGAGTGGCTTAGTAATGACAGCAGTCTGAGGTTGGTTGCAGTTTTTTCATCTCACCCTGTATATGTAACAAAAGATTTAGTTCCTTTGGTGACTTATAGTGAAATTTGATGAAAAATATTTTTTTCCATGACGTCATCCTCATAAAATGATGCGTGGTAGAAGAATTTTGCTTGAAATCGCATTAAGTACGTCTTAAACCGAAAAAAATAACTGGCTATCGTATATTCCCCATTAAAATGTACCTCCAGATATTCGGATTTTTTATGATTTGTGTCACACTTTTCACCCGAAATGTTTCAAACTTGTTGTTTGGAGTTCCTAGTAGATACTACCTCTTTTGACAGAAAATGGCTCATACAGGTCCACATCTTTTTATAGGCCCCGATATTTCGGTTTTTCCATTTTTCAACAGGATTATCTCAAACTTGGTATTTGGAGTCTGAGATAGACGCCACCTTCTCTGGCACATAATTGTGTGTAAACGTCCACGTTTTCTTGTAGCCCCGTAAAACTATAAAAACCTTAAATTCCGAATGCAAATGTATGGATTTTAAGGCGTCTTTACCGGAAAATTAAAAAAAAAATAAATGGATGAGTGGATGATTTCCCCTTTATTTAGGCTATTTGGGATGCCAACTTTCAAAACGCCGATACACGTGTCTTCTATTTTTAGCTCTACGCTCATAATCTGCTGGATTTTTCCTGTAATTATTAAAAAAATACCAACACTGTTAAATTAAAAAAAAATATTTTATTTCACAGTGTAATTTAAATACACAGGCCTAAATCGTGCTTAATTTTTTTTTATTCGTATTTCAATATTTGTATTTTTTTTTTTTTTTTTTTTGGAAATTTCTTTCCTTTGGTATTGCGATTATTTATGATGAAATACTTGATGCATGCATCAATTATTAGCTGTTCTCTAGACAGACAGCAGTGAAAAGCAAAAGGTAAATTTATGTACCCTGCAAAATAAAACAATTACAAACAGCAAAAACAACAACAACAACACCATCAGGCTGTCGAGTGAGAACGACTCTGATGGCAAGAGCGGAGCTGCGAGAAGAGAGGGCAATGTTGAAAATAAAAATGAAAAATTCAAACAGAATTCAGATCGTACCAGAAAAACACGTTTCGACGACACACGTAAAAGATCAAAGTCCAAATGAGAGACAGACAGAACACCATACAACCATACATACGTTAATGGCATGGACAGACATTTTTTTATAAGAAAAAAAATATAAAAAAAGGAAAAAAACACCACACCATCACTTTAGAAAAATGACGAAACCCAAAGCAAATAAAAGAGAGAACTTTGTACAGACATAGTCACTAAATGTATTATTAAGCCAAAGAGGCATACATGAACACCAACAATATTTACCCTGATGTACACTCACCGTTAAGAATAACTCACTCATTCACTCAGTTGTGTATATAGCCAAGAGATCCCATTCCCCCACAACAATGTGGATCCCACTCAAAGTACTCAAAACAATTTTGTAAGAGACTCGGCTGTGTTTAACAAGAGAGAATCGAAGAGATTGATGAGCACCTTAAATTCGATGCAATGCATAAAAACAGCCGGCTAGGGCAGGGATCACCTCCCACTCTGCATTCCGACAAAATGTATTTTAAATGCGTCAAATAACCTCGAAATATTTATGTATGCACATAAATATTGGATTTGTAGGTTACTATTTTAACGAATTAGAATTTTGATGCATAACATTTATATAATGGAAACCTCTGGACTTAACAGCCGATTCGGTAAATTAAAATATTAATTTTAGAACAGTGTTGGCTTGATTGTTCGGGATGCCATAGTATTTTGTTATTGCAAAATGGTCAGGTTTAATCCCTTTATTGTTGTTTATATATAAAAACAACGTTTGTTTATTAGTGGTGAATGATGGTAATGCAGGGAATACCTAGTTTTCGGAAAGAGCCACCAATCCTCATCAGTTCCCTTGTTTTTTGTCTGGGATATTCTCCCCAGAAGTTATTTTAAAAACAAGCAAAGAAAAGGCTATATTCGTGCGGGGCCGACCATGTGATACCCTACAACACTACAATAAGTTAGAAGCCCCTTATGTTCAAATCCATTTTGAAAGATTTCGTTTTTGAAATAATCTCATAGGGCCCTGCCCAGGTGTTACCCTTAGGCATTTGACCGGGGCATTTGCCCAATATTTACTTACTACGTCGTGTTGTTAGGTATTCAAAACAATTTCACAATTGTGGCCCATTTTCTCTCCTCATGCAAAATTCCGTGTCGATTGGTTTTAAATTGTGACCTGTACAGCGTCTGCAAAATCAGGAAAATTTTCATTTTTTGACCAAATTTACATCTTTAAAAACAATAGGATTTAATTCCGAACCTAACCCTACCCAGACGATAATTGTGACCTGGATCTGGGTTATATAATTGTGACCAGACGATAATTGTGACATGTATATAATATCCTCAAAACATAGTGTTGCAGGGTGTAAAAAAAATTGAAAACGTACAATTCAAAATTGTAAGTCTAATTGAAAATATCGCATGCGATAAAAACAAATATGACAATAAGTGAAAAAATGTAACAAAAAATGTTAACTTTTTTGTTGGCAAATTTTTACGCGATCTTCTTAGATTTTACCCTTTTCTGGCAAGAGCCCATTGCAAATAAGTGAAAATTGTCAAAATCCGTCTAGCGGTTCTTGACTTATAAGTGGAATAACTAACATCAATTTAATTTACATATAGATGGTTCCTATTTCGGTACATATCCGATATGTTGGCTATCAGCATCACTGTAATGGTCAGTAGTGACCTTCTAATAAACTTGTGATTTGGCCGGGATTAAAAATATTCGCGGCTTTGTGGAAATTTTCGATTTTTTTTTTTTGGTGTAAAAGCCCCAAACTCTAATTACATCCAAAATATCGCGTTGATTGGTTTGTAACCATTCTTGGGTGGCGCGTGCTGAGTTCTGTTGGAATGTCCAAGATCTGCGTCCAAAATGTTTGCGTGTCCAAGGCTTTAGTACACCCTGTAGAATATTCGGCATTTATTCTGAGGCCACGGTCGATTAATACGAGCGGAGAGCGACCATCGGCTGTTATGGCCACATGACCCACACCATCAACATGTCCGGCGCTTGCGTTCTGGTGGCCAACCGAAGGTGCACATTATCAGCTGACCTCTTTGGCAAGTAAACACGATCATTTTGTTTGTTTACCAAACTCGGCAGTTCACCACTTTCGGCCAAGCGAAGCAATACTTTAGCTCTTTTGAGTCTATTTTCTTTCTGCTGCGGTGTAAGTTCTTGCACTTTTTGGAATTTCAATGGCTTTACCCAGAGCTCATTTTTCAATATTTGCCGAATGAAATATTGCGATATGTTCAGCTCACGAGCCATTTTTCGGCCACTGCGACGCAGGTTTCGATCAAGTGGTTTCTTTACTTTTCGAACCATTTCTGCTGATGTTGCTGTTTTCTTCCGTCCACTTCGAGCGATGGTACGAGACACAAAAGATTTATTCACATTTAAATGCTGGAGTGCTCTAACGATAGCCACTTGTGGTTTTCCAGTCAAACATAAAGAAATCACACTATCACGCTTGAATTCCATCACGAATAACTTTTTTTCTGAAAATTTCCCATCAAAATGCTTTTGTGCGCTTGTAAACAATATAATGAGCTGTCACTGGAATAATCTTAACAGTTGTCGGACGAGTGGCTTAGAAATGGCAGCAGTCTGAATTTGGTTGCAGTTTTTCCATCACCCCGTATGTTTCATCCGATTTTATATGCAAGCCACCCAAATCCGTATTATTCACTCCATTATAAGTACTTCCGGTACAAGATATTAGGCACATCTTAAAAATACCTTTCCCAAGTTTTGCCTTGTCTTTTTATAACGATCTTCATTTAAATGGTCCGGATACGGTATCTGTACGGACGAACTTATCTTCGTTTTTATTTGTTGGTATTGAAATGGATCATGTAGGTCCATGTTTTGTTATAGCCTCCATATAACTGTGCAGGAAGATTATTTTTTTTTTTTTAATTTTAATCACAATTTTAATAATTTTCTGTAAATTTGTTGTTTGTGTTCTCAGCATGTAGGACGTATGATAACAAAAAGGTGTCTAAATAGATTTAAGTTTTGTTAAATTCCCCATATAACTCTATCTCTCGATATCCGGCATTTTTACGTTTTTAGGCGAAATTTTTTCCGGAATTGTTTTAAATTTGGTATGTGGACTTAGTGATGTGTACTACCTCTTATGACAGAAAATTGCCCAAACGAGGTCCAATTCTTCTTTTAGGCTCCAAAACACTGTACCTTCCAAAATTCGATATTTTCACAATTTTAATTTGAATTTGAATACTACTTCCTATGACAGAAAATTGCCTATGGGAGACTCTAATCTCCCTATGTCATTGTTCAAAAGAAGGCTATATGTCCTCTGATAGAAAATTTTCTAGACTGATAGACCTAAACGGTGGATGGATGTTGAGGAGACTCTTGCATGCTCCAATATCCAGTGGCTTTTGAAAACTTACTAGACCCGATCAAGGTCCCGTCGAGCGGCTTTTATCAACTTGCACCTTTTCATGATGGCTTGCAACAACTCAGCGAGTCGGACATACTTCCTCAGTGGCTTCGTGTAACTCAAACTTTCAACTTTAATTTCAAACTATAAAAAATTACAAAAGCAAAGCATTGGTATTTGACGAAGTAGTAGTTTTACACCCTACACTTTTTCTCCAAGCACAATGGAAACTTTATTTTTTTCATGTTTAATTATGGTCCATTTCATTTATAAACCCCCAGCCATATAACTAGAGTGTCTGTAGGCTGGTGTGCACGATAACTCTCGAAGGGAATATCTGATTTGGTCCAAATTTGGTACATCGTAATATTTTTGTCAAACTTAGATCGAGTTCGGAGATGGGCAATATCTGTCCACTCCGTCTGGTACCTCCCCCACAAAACTTAATAAAGATAGGATGATTTGATTTTGCTTCAACTTTTTAAATCCTAATATTTCCATTCCTTTTGTAGGATCCAGATTTTGAATAACCATGAAGCCCATAGAACGCGAAATTAAAATCAGATTCCATTTAGACTTGGTACAACCCAATATTCCCATCAACACAAGATCTCGTCTAAAGATGGTAGAGATCGAACCATTCCTTCTGGTACATCCTCACTTAGTGTTCAAGATTAAAAAAAAAAAAAACAGTAAAGAAAGTCCTAAAGTCGGGCGGGGCCGATTTTATGATACCCTACACCACTTTGCTAATTTAGTTGAGCTCCACTTAATAATTAAAAGTTTTTATGGGAGAATTCAATCATATACGCTATGATTATAATTATAATTTAAAGTTCAAAGGACTAAATATGCCGAAGCATTTGTATCTTTTAAATTCGGACTTGTATTGCCCATTTGGTGCGAAATTAATTTGAAATCGGATAAAAATATATATGGGAACTATATCCAAATCTGAACCGATCTCGATAAAATTTGGCAAAGATATTTCTGAGCTGTATTTGATATATTTCCCTGAATATCGTTGTTACGGAGTGCATATTACGGCTGTGAGTAACAAATACAATAAATCGGATGAACAATATATATGGGAGCTATAGCTATATCTGAACCGATCTTCACCAAATTTGGCATACTACCTTCTAGACTAAATTCGGTCGAATGTGCCAAATTCCATCCCATTTGGATAAATATTATACGTTTGGTGCACAATAAATGGTAAATCGGACGAATTTATATATGGGAGCTATATCCAAATCTGAACCGATCTCGATAAAATTTAGTAAAGGTATTTCTGAGCTGCATTTGATATATTTCCACAAATATTGTTGTTACAGAGAGCATATTACGGCTGCGGAGGACAAAAATAACAAATCGGATGAACAATATATATGGGAGCTATAGCTATATCTGAACCGATTTCGATAAAATTTGGCATACTTATTTTCAGGCCTAATTTAGTTATATGTGCAAAATGCCATACTATTCGGGCTGATATTACACTTTTGGTGCACAATAAAAGGCAAATCGGACGAAGATATATATGGGAGCTATATCTAAATTTTTTCCGATTATCTCCAATTTCAATAGGGTTCGTCCTTGGGTCAAACAAAAGTTGTTTCATCTCAATCGGATAATAAATGGCAAGAATACATGGACAGACGGACGGACGGACGGACAGACGGACTGACATGCATAAATCAACTCAGAAAGTGATTCAATGCAGATCATCAAAAGGAACTATGGGTCTATCTCCTTTCCTTTTGCCTGTTACAAACAAATGCACAAAGACATAATAGACATTATCTGGGGCGTTTAAGTAAGTTTCGTGGTTATTGCCCTATATTTATGTTTTCTATTATGTTAATAAGAATTCATTTTTCCGATACGTCATTAAAAATATTCGCTGTTAAATGGAAATTATAGCATTTTTCGCAACTTGTAATTTTCAAATTTCAATGACTAAGTGAAGAGAAAATACCTTCCAAGAACTTTCAATGTAACTTTTCCATTTCATTGGGATTACAATAGAAGATAACATGACACTATTAAGAAATAAACTCTTAATCACATTTCCAAACAAAAATATCAGCAAACGTTTTTTATTTACATTATTATTACGTCTTCATATCAATCGTTTATGGTAGAATTACTCAACTGAACTTTGTAACCCCTGCCTCAGAATACAATGTGTGTGTGTGTGTAATACTATTAAATTCACTTTCATTTATTTCATACAACAACACATTTCTCGTAAATAGTACTCGTCCACTTGAGGAAATACCCAATTGAACTTTGTCCCACTTGCATTTACAAACACAATATGTTGTTCTTCGAAATGCCATAGTTTTGAAATCCGACGGTTATCACTCATAAGATTACAAATACGATTGTACCAGGGAAATACCCATGTTATCACAACTCTGATATTCTAAATTTACTGTTAAGATTACACAACCATAACAATCTCAACTTACAAACAATTCGATTTTTATGACGTTGTAGCTATCAAATGTCACTGAAATAAATCTAAAACCATAGAACTGGCACAAATCACAAAGGCGATAGAATACGATTTTGTAAAATGATTATAAATATCACCTGATTGTGACTAATGTTGGGGGGAGGGGGGGAATTGGAGGATCTTATGGGTATGTATGTATGTATGTAAGCTTATAGAAATATTGAGATTTTTATAGAACGCCAACTACGTTCATATGTACACATATCAAATCATCCAGACTTTTACAGAACAATAACTGCACTTCTTACTACGAAATTGCTGATGTAAACAAATGTTTACCAGACAACTACACATACAGATATTTATATATACCCACTGACACAAAAGCAAACAATGATAAAAATTTATTAACTGTTGGAAATTTCTTTTTATTTTGCAATCATCTTTGTTTATATCCTCTAGGGGCATATGACGATAGGCATATTGCGTTTGTTATACGATTTGTAACTTCGTTACATGAGAACTTGATTAGTATGGAAATACAATAGAGAAGGGTTGTCATTTCTTCTATGAAAATGTGAAATGAAAACATTTACAAAGAAACTTTATATTTTCATAGAACAAGAATCCAGTATGGCTGAAACCCGATACTGGACATTTTGCATGTGGTTCAATGTTATGGCGATTAGGGGTGAGGTAAGACTGGGTTTTTGGAAATTCGTAGGAAAAGCACTAAAATATACTAAAAATTGAATGCTTTGTATTGGAAAAACGGAATGAGCTAAAATTCTGATATTTGAAGTGAGAATCGCGGATGGGGTTCGGGATAGGTGTACGAAAGAGTTTTTGGGAATTCGTACTAAATCGGTACGAAAAGTACTAAAAAATGGAAAACTTTGTATTAAAACCAGTAAAGAAAGTCCTAAAGTCGGGCGGGGCCGACTTTATGATACCCTACACCACTTTTCTGATTTAGTAGAGCTCCGCATAACAATTAAACATTTTTATGGGAGAATTCAATTATACACGCTATGATTATAATTATAATTTTAAGTTCAAAGAACTAAATATGCCCAAGCAATTGTATCTTTTAAATTCGGACTTGTATTGCCCATTTGGTGAACAATTAATTCGAAATCGGATAAAAATATATATGGGAGCTATATCCAAATCGGAACCGATCTCGATAAAACTTGCAAAGATATTTCTGAGCTGTATTTGATATATTTCCCTGAATATCGTTGTTACGGAGTGCATATTACGGTTGTGGGCAACAAATATAACAAGTCGGATGAATAGTATATATGGGAGCTATAGCTATATCTAAACCGATCTTCACTGAATTTGATATACTAGCTTCTAGACTCAATTCGATCGTAAGTGCCAAATTTCATTCCATTTGGATGAAAAATATATATGGGAGCTATAGCTATATCTGAACCGATTTCGATCAATTTTGGTATACTTATTTTCAGTCCTAATTTGGTTGTATGTGCAAAATTCCATACTATTCGGGCTGATATTACACGTTTGGTGTACAATAGAAGGCAAATCGGACGAAAATATGTATGGGAGCTATATCTAAATTTTGATAAAATGTTGGTTTTCGAAATGTGTACTACAACTACACGAAAAGTGCTTAATAGTACTATATTTCGTACAATTTGCTATTTTGTGAACAGATAGTGCTTGAAATCTGATATTTGGTATAAGGGTCGCTTTGAATTTGTAGCCTGGACGTGTGGCTACTACAATTGTACGAAAAGTACTAAATGGTACTTAATTTGTTAATGAGGGAAGCGATAGCGCTGGATTCCAGAAATTTAATATTGAGGCCTCTGTTGGTATCTGAAAGTGATTGCTCAGGAAATGTGTACTACAATTGTACAAATAGTACTTAATAGTACAACATTTGGTATTGGATGAAGGTATCGGGCTAGAATGTTAAAATTTAATATTGAGGTTTTTGTCGGAACCTGCAAACAAGATATGGGGGTGATTTTGGAAATGTGTACTATAATTGTTCGAAAAGTACTAAACAGTATAACATTTAGTGTTGGGTGAACGAATCGAGCTGGAATCCGGAAATTTGATATGAATGAAAAAAATTGTTGTCTTTGGTAAAGAGGAGGAACTGGTTTTGAATGTGTGTTCTGTAACTGTACTAAATAGTACTAAATTCTGTAGTTGAGAGAACGAGATTGTTTTGGAAATGAGTACTACAGGTTCACGAAAAGTACTAAATAGTTCTATATTTGGTTCAATTTGGTATTGGGTGAAAGGATAGTACTTGAAATCTGAAATTTGTTATTTCGGAAATGTGTACTATAATTGTACGAATAGTACCGAAAAGTATTACATAGTACCAAAATTGAGTGTTGGGTGAAAGAATAGAGCTTAAAATCTAAAATTTTGATATGGATGTCATTGTTGGTACCCGTGATTGAGAGAAGAGGCTGGTTTTTAATATGCGTACTATAATTGTTTGTAAAGTACTAAATGGTACTAAATTTGATATTGGGTGAAAGGATTGGTCTAGAATCCTGAAATTTGATATGGATGTCGCTGTTGGTCTCTGTAGTTGAGAGAGCGAGCTGGTTTTTTAAAATGTGTACTATAAGTGTATGACAAGTACTAAATAGTACTATATATGGTACAATTTGGTATTGGGTGAACAGAAAGTGCTTGAAATCTGAAATTTGGTATTCCGGTCGCTGTTCATGTGCAGTCTGTATCTATAGAGGTGGATTCGGTGTATGTACTATATTTGTGCCAGAAGTACTAAATAGTACTAAATTTGGTATTAGGCGAAGGGATAGAAGTGGAATCCTCAACTTTGATATTGAGGTATTTTTTTGGTAACTGGAATTGTGATATAGAGATGGGTTTGGAAATGTGTATCGTAATTGAATAAAAGGTACTAGATGGTACTAAATTTGGTATTAGGTGAAAAGACAGAGTTGCAATCCCGAAATGTAATATTGAGGACTCTGTTGGTGTTTGGTCTTGAGATCTGGTTGTGGTTTTGCAAATGCGTACTTAAATTGTATGAAAATTACTAAATATTAGTATATTTGGTACAATTCGGTACTGGGTGAGCAGATAGTGCTTGAAATCTGAAATGTGGTATGTTTATGTGTGGCCTAGACATAGGGAAGTGGTTTGGGCAATGTGTATTATAATTATACCAATAGTACTGAATTGTACCATATTTGGTGTCGGGTGAAGAGATAAAGAAAAAATTCTGAAATTTGATATTCAAATTTCTGATGGTATCTGTGTTTGAGATTTGGGGTGGTTTGGAAATTCGTCCTATACAGGGTGAGATAAAATAACTGCAACAAAGTCAAGCGCCATAATTAAGCAAAATATGTCGAAAATAGCATCAAATTTTAGAATAAGTTTAGATTTGTTTGAATTTGTCACCTTTGGCACGAATTATGGCCTTCAAACGGCCAATGAAACCGTCACACGCTACCGGAATATTGCTATGCGGTATTTTGGGCCCATTCCCGGCGATGCGCTTGCTTGAGGTGATCGACACTTTGGTATTTTTTGTGTCAACCTTGCTTTCCAAAATACTCCAGACACAATAGTCCAACGGATTGGTATCCGCTGGAAATGAAGCGAGGAACCTCATTTTGTCATTTGTACCATTCTTGGGTGGCGCGTGCTGAGTGCGATGGTGCTGAGTCCTGTTGGAATGTCCAAGGTCTGTGGCCAAAATGTTTGCGTGACCAAGGCTTTAATGCACCCTCCAAACTATTTCGCGATAATATTCGGCATTCATTCTGATGCCACGGTTGATAAATACGAGCGGAGAGCGACGGCCCACACCATCACCATGACCGGTGTTTGAGTTCTGGTGGCCAACCGAAGGTGCACATTTTCAGCTGACCTCTTTAGCGAGTAAACACGAGCATTTTGTTTGTTTCCAAACTGCTGGACAACTAGTGATTTCTCATTGGAGAAAACCAAATTCGGCTGTTCACCACTTTCGGCCAAGCGAAGCAAATGGTATTAATTTTGATATTGGGCGGATATCTGGAATTGAGAAGGCAGTAGTTTTGGAAATGTTTACTATAATTGCTCGAAAAGTACGAAATGGTACTTATTTTGCATCACTTGGATAAAAAGGTGACGATTGTTTTGGATATGGTACTATATTTGATATTATGTGAAGGGATAGGGATGGGATCCTCAATTTTGATATTGGGGTTATTGTTGGTTTCTAGGGTTTACATGGAAACGTTGAAATGGTCTTGGGCAGAAAAATTGGATGTGGGTCCATTGTGCATTGGTTTTTCTAATGTCGTCCTCTGTAAATTTCAAAGTGAAAGATGATCAAGTGTAGTGACTTGGTGTAGAAGGTGAACATTTCCCTAACATTATTTGCGAAAAAAGGAAAAACTTGAATAATATATAAATACCTTAAAAATCTGAAAATTTGGAATGAAGTTTTGATTAGAAAATTTTGTCAAACTGAATATGTTGTGCATTTTGAGTACTAAAAAGCTAGTTTTCTTATAATTACAATGTTCAATTGTCAGTCTGAGTTGTAGAAAATTGCATGGGGATTTGTAGTTTTGAGTTCTTAGGTGAAACTTTGTGAAGGCTTTTATATAGTTTTGATCACATACACAGTGACCCTTATAGTTTGAGATATACTTCGTAACATTTTGGTTAGAGTTTTTAAATTTCACAGAGATCTTTGGATTACATCTAGAATCTTTGTTAGAGAAAAAATATCATTTCGGTTCATATTTCGATTTCAAGTATTTTTTACGTTAGAAGGGAGGGACCGATACTTTTCCATTTTGGAATCTGACCTAAGTTTTGTACAAATTATATATATATAAAATTTGTCTTTCATAGTTTGTGGTGCTTAGTATTTCAACACTTTTCCAAGTGTCACTTTAAGATCCCATAATTCGTTACAACCCAACCTTTTACTCATTTGTATACTTTTGCTCGATACGTAATCACTGTCGAGACGCAGCCCCGAACTTACACAAAGACCATTCGCTTGTCGACATTCATGTCGGGCAAGAACTACAACAGCACCAACAACATCAACAATCTTTGAAATGACAAACATTTAATTCGATTACAATGCCTCAATTGCAGGCTTTGTTTGATTCGCTGTAATTGCCTCTGGTTTGTACTTTGTGCGCAGTCTGGAGAAACTTAATGGCAAGGAAAGCTCTTATCATCGCGTGTCCCCATCACACACACACACACACCCCGAAACAAATGTGGATGGACGGCGGGATGCATTATTTATAATAATCAGTATTTTATTTATTTACAAAAAAAAAAAAATAAATAAATAAACAAAAACTATGAAAAATAAAATATTGCTGTCATCGCAATTTGCTACATCCACTTGGTTCTCTGGATGAGAGGGCAAAGGTCTCATTTTTTATTAAATTTTTTTGTTTTTCATTCTCAATCATTTTTTTGGTCCCATTAAAAACTACTTTAAGGGTATTCGTTTTTTATTGCTGGGAATCGTAAAATTTTGTATTTTTTAAATTTTGTATTGTTTGTAAGAATATTGCCCTAGTGTGCATATTGAAATAAGTCAATTCCAGAAAAAAATGTTTTGGGAAAAATTATTGCTAAAATCTAAAAGACGCTAAAAGTCTACTCATGCATATAGAAAGTCTTAATTTTGGAAACTTCAACATCACAGACACCCTTATGAATAGGATTCTTTGCACTGCTTTAGAACTTCAACCATCTATTATTTTCTGTTCAAATTCCAGGTAATCTTCATAATGTGATCTGCAATATAGGGGTATGACCAAAAAGAGGAACAATATTGATAAAAACAGTTCAAATAAAACACTTGCTTTTTGAAAATGTGGAATTCTGGAATTCTTTTACATTAGACGATCGATAATTAATAATTCCTATTGAAAATTCCTTAGTACTTGCTAAAGGTTGTGAAGATTTTCTTATAGAGAAGACTAACAAGAGTCGAAAACTTAGTATGTGTACATCTGCATGCACAGACCAGACTATCACAACTCACCAACGTACACAGACGGTAGACCCTGGCCCCCGAAAGTTATACATTTTCCTTTAAAAAATTAATAAGTTGTCCGTTAGGCTACCGCCAAAAATTGTTACAAAATGCGATTCTGGGTACGTCGGTGTTCGGCGTCATTTGTAAGAAGGCCTTGAGGCCTTGTATGAATAAAACTATTAAGGTCTTCTCTGAGAAGACCTTGAGCTCTTCAATGAGAAGACATGAGATCTTTTATGAGACGACCCCTAGACCTTTAATGGACAAAGCGTTTATTTCTTCTTTGAGAACACATATCTATCTCCAATCAGATGACGACGTGTTTCTTTTTTTCTTAAAAAAAATCCATGCCTACCTTAGGGCCTTATGGTATGAAAATTTTAATTTTTAAGATTTTTAAAAATTGCAATTTGCTCTACTTTATTAGCGAATAGTTTTGATTCACTCCAACAGTGTGTGTTAGGCCTTTTTAGTACTCCAATTGCACAACTGTTTCAGTTTGACAGAATTTACTTCTCCCCATCCTAGTACTTTTCGTTATACTTTCCATTATAGTACGCATTACTAAAACCACCATCATATACCAACAGATACGTCAATATAAAATTTCGGAATTAAAACTTTATCCATTCACTCAATGGCAAAATGTAGTACCATTTAGTACTTTTCGAAAAAATCATAGTACACATTATCTAACTATCTGCTGTCCACCCTAGTCACCAACTGTGATCTCGATACCAAATTTCAGAAATCCATTCGTATTCCAACAGCCAACCTTACATTCTGTGAAAGTCAAAATCAAATATCGGGATTCCAGCTCAATACGAAGTAGAGTAACATTTAGTACTTTTCGTACAATTTTAGTACACATTCCCAAAACCACCTCAATATCTCAATTCCAGATATCAACAGTGACATAAAATTTCAGGATTTCAGCTAGTATTTTCAAACAATTATAATACGCATTTTTAAACATGCACTATCTGTTCATCCAATACCAAATTGTACTAAATATAGTACTATTTAGTACATTTCTTGCACTTGTGGTACACATTTTCAAAACCACCACCACATCTCCCATCTTCAACCAACAGGGACCCCAAAAACTAATATTTCAAAATTCCAACTTCAACTTAAAATATCCTTTAATCCCTCTAGATATTCGACTAGAAGTGTCCGACCTAGAAGACCAAAATTTATGAATTTGAAAACATCGGTTCATGTTTTGGTATAGCAAGTTCTTCTGTTTTTGGACAACATTTTTAGAGGAATTTGAAAATCTCAGTATTTGCATCAGTGCTAGGTCATGTGACCAATCAAGTACCTACCCCATGAAGGGTCAAAAGGGGTCAATATTTTGAATAATTATAAAATCGGAAATAAGCATTCGGTTCCCTTATTATTTCACAAATCCCATTATTTCCACTAGCACAAGATATGCTGCAAAGATGGGTTATATCGGTTCACTCCTTCTGATACCTCCCCTACAATGGATCAAAATTTTTATACCCTCCACCAAAAAAAGTATGGAGGGTATATTAAGTTCGTCATTCCGTTTGTAACTCATCGAAATAATCATTTTAGACCCAACAAAGTATATATATTCTTGATCAGCGTAAAATTCTAAGACGATTTAGCCCTGTCCGTCCGTCTGTTGTAATCACGCTACAGTCTAAAGGAATTAAGATAGAGAGCTAAAATTTTGCACAGATCTCTCTTTTGTCTGCAGGCAGGTCAAGTTCGAAGATGGGCTATATCGGTCCACGATATCGTATAGCCCCCATATAACGGTACCCCCGATATTCGGTATTTTGATGATTTTAGCCACATTTTTCAATGAAATTGTCTGAAAATCCACACAAGTAGTTCCTTGTGGGTACTTTATACCTCGGCAGAGAATTATCTATATAGGTCCACAATATCGTATAGCCCCCATATAACGGTAACCCCACGGTATTCGGTATTTTGATGATTTTAGCCAAATTTTAAATGGAATTGTCTGAAATTCCACAAAAGGAGTCCCTTGTGGACATTTTACCCCCTCAAAAAGAATTGTCTATATAGGTCCACGATATCGTATATTCCCCATATAACTGTACCCCCCGATATTCGGAATTTTGATGATGTTAGCCACATTTTTCAATGGAATTGTCTTAAAATCCACACAAGTAGTTTCTTGTGAGTACTTTAACCCCTGAGAGAGAATTGTCTATACAGGTCCACGATATCGTATATCCCACATATAACGGTACCCCCGATTTTCGGTATTTTTATGTTTTTAGCCATAGTTTTCAACAGAATGGTCACAAGGGGTTCTTTGTCAGCACTTTACCCCCCGACAGAGAATTCTCTATATAGGTTAACGATAACGTATAGCACCCATATTACGATACCCCGCGATATTCGGTATTTTGATGATTTTAGCCACATTTACCAATCGTATTGTCTGAAAATCCACACACGGAGTTCTTTGTGAGCACTTTACCCCTGAAACAGAATTGTCTATATAGGTCCACAATATCGTATATCCCTCCATATCGGCACATTCCTATATTAGATACTTTAAATATTTTAAAAGAATTTTTAATGGATTTTATTTTTCTTTGAAAATTTTTGTAATTCGTTCCAAATGGTGGAGGGTATTCAAAGTTCGGCCTGGCCGAACTTACTGCTTTTTTACTTGTTAATATCCAAAACATAAAATTAACATCCGATTCCATTCAGACTTGGTACATCTGAATATTTTCATCAAAACCAGATTTGTTATGAAGATGGTAGAGATCCGGCAGTTTCTTCTGGTACCTCCCCCAAATAATGTTCAAGATTTTGAAAAACAAAATGCTCAAAGAAATACCTAAATATTTCCCAGAGACCTGATGGATATGGAATTTAGGATTTGGCATAAAATTCGATACAAATGTTCGATTTTCTCGTAATTTTGCCCATACCAATATTTGTATCTGTATTAGATGAAGTTTAAAAAAATAGAATACTTCAATCGACTATATCTGGTCTCTCACGCACATTTTAAGATTTTTTAAAAATTTGCACATATCTCATATTAAGTGAAGGAAGCATCTAATATAGTGCAAACCTGGCACGACGCAATATCACATTTATTTAGGTCTGATACGAAATGGACAATATTGGCCTATTCCATCGGAACCTACACCATAGAGGGTCAACAATTTGAATAATTAGAGCAGAAGCAAAAAAAAATATATTTAAATAATCGAATATTGGCTAAGGATTTACATCTGTTGGCCAAACCGACTGATACTTTTAAGCTTGTTTATTTCTACTTCTTAATGTGTTCGATACAGGCCCACGTTTCGAAATTTGCAGGATATCTTGTTTATGCATTCATAATTTTTGTAGAATTTTTATAAATTAAAACTTGACTGATTATAATTTGTTTAATCTAATCAAAACCTACAAAATACTCAAATTTATTATTTAAAAACATTTTATGTTTTTTATGCATAGAGACCATTATCAGCAAGTCGACCCCTCTGAAATTTTTACTAAAAAAATAATATTAAAAAAAATTTAAAACCTTAGAAATTCACAACAAAATCACATCACAAAAATTAAAAATTCATGCTTTTAGCTTTCCGAGATAATCTCATATAATTGTGATTTTTTTTTTTTTTGTAGAAAACTAAATTTTACTGTAGACAAACCAACGACAGTAGCGAGCTTTAGCTTATCAATGAAATTGTTTCATTCAAAAACAAAATATTAAAAAATACCCAGAACACCACATTCGATCTACGTGACATTTGTAATGCATGAAGTCTGTTGGGCGTGTGTATGAAAGCGTATGAAAAATGAATTTTGCCAAACGGAAACAAAATGTTGTGAATAACAAATCTAAGAATATTTTTTTATATATATGCATCGCACACAACGTATTGGGCACAAGCCAATAAAGGTATCCCTGGCAAGCACATATAAATTTTGTGCGTATTTTTAATATTCAGCCATATTTTTGTGAAAATTGAAAGAGGTCCCATCTTCAAATTCTTTAGATGTATAGGTGTAGGAGGGCAAATGATCCACCGCCGATATTCCAAAGAAAAACAAGTTAAAAAGCTGTAAGTTCTGCCGGGCCGAACTTTGAATACCCTCCACCATTTGGTACAAATTTGGCAATTTTCAAAAAAATAAAATCCTTTAAAAATTCTGTTAAAATCTTAAAAATACCAAATGAAGTATATATTAGGGTATTGCGACAACGTGGACCTGCATAGCCATCTTTTGTCACAAGCTATTAGAATATTCAAATGCGAAATCTGATTATAATGTAGCTAAAATCATCAAAACGCCTAATATAGGGAGGTACCATGGGAGTTATAAAACGTGAACCTGCACAGACAATTTTCTGGCATAAGCTGTAGTATTCATTACGAAATTCAAATACAAAATGTGAAATAATTCCGGTAAATAATATCGCTAAAATCATCAAATTACCGAATATCGGGGGGTACCGTTATATTTGGGGTATTCGAAGACGTGGACCTGCACAGACAATTTCCCGTCATAGGCTGTAGTATTCATTACGAAATTCAAATACCAAGTTTGAAACAATTCCGGTAAATAATGACGCTAAAATCATCAAAATACCGAATAGCGGGAGGTACCGTTATATGGAGGCTATTCGAAGACGTGGACCTACATGGCCCATTTTCTGTGTTATGCTGTAGTATCTATTACGAACTTTAAATACCAAATTTGAAACAATTCAGGTGAATAGTGCCACTAAAATCATCAAAATACCGAATATCGGGAGGTACCGTTATGTGGGGGCTATTCGAAGACGTGGACCTACATGGCCCATTTTCTTATTTATGCTGTAGTATCTATTAGGAACCTCAAATACCAAATTTGAAATAATTCAGGTGAATATTGTCGCTAAAATCATAAAAATACCGAATATCAGGAGGTACCGTTATATGGGGGCTATACTAAAACGTAGACCTACATGGCCCATTTTCTGGATTAAGATGTATTATCTATTACGAACTTTAAATACCAAATTTGGAACAATTCAGGTGAATAGAGTCGCTAAAATCAAAAAAATTCCGAATATTGGGAGGTACCGTTATATGGGGGCTATACGAAGACGTGGACCTACATGCTTCATTTTCTGTTTTATGCTGTAGTATCTATTACGAACATTAAATACCAAATTGGGAACAATTCCAATTGGGAACAATTTTCTGTCTTAAGATGTAGTATCTATTACGAACTTTAAGTACCAATTTTGAAACAATTTCGGGTAATAATGTCGCTAAACAACAAAATACCGCATATGGGGAGGTACCGTTAAATAGGGGCTATACCATTTTCAATACCAAAAGTCCTGCAGACAAAATACACATTTGAGTAAAATTTTATCAACCTACTTTATTTCGTTCGGAAGCTAGAGTGATTTTATGCTGATCAAGAATATATATACTTTGTGGGGTCTAAAATGTATATTTCGAGGTGTTACAAACGGAATGATAAACTTAATATAGCCTCCATGCTATGGTGGAGGGTATAAAAATATATATAAATAGTTGTCGATTTTTAAAGGTGGGCAACGCCAAATTATTTTAATTATAACCCCCTTAGTTCGAACTTCAATCTCTCAAACACTTAAAACTTCAATATAACGCAAAAGACCAAACATTTTACCAATCAGTTTGGACTACAAAAAATTATATTCACAACTGTCCATTCCGTCGTTATCAGTCCAAAAGCTCACAAAAAACAAAACATTTGTCAAAATTATTAAGTAAGAGTGTGTGTGTGTTTGTCTGTATTAACATTTGTCAAATGGAATTAAAATAGCAAACATGTGAATTAGCTTTGCAATCACCACTGACGGCGGCAGAACTTTGAGAGTCTAGAATGAAAAAAAAAAAAAAAAAAACAGAAAATCAACCAATTGAATAAAATGTGATCAAAGGTCACTTTTGGTGCCACTATCACAATCAACACCCGCTCTTCCCTCCTTCTCTTTTCACCCTCACTCTCTGTCGATAATTCAGTGCCATTCGAAGAAAGACACTTAACAAAAATAAAAAAAAGCCCAACAACATTTAGAGATTAAAATGAAATTTAAACCCTGAGTTGGGGGCTAATTTCATTTAATGATTAATAATAATATTTGCGAGTTGGATCGCTCGTTCGAAAAATATCACAACATTGCCCCGTTGCCAGGGAGCATATCAGGACAAGAGCAAAGCAATAAAAAAAATAAGAACTAAATGCTCGGAAGTGACGAAATATTTATGTACCCTCAAGCATGGGGCATGCCAAAACCTTCAAAACAAGTCAAATTGGGAGGCTTTTTTGTCTTTCCGTTAGTTTTATATTCTCAGAAGGTAAATAAATTTTGATACGGTCAAAATGAGCTTTTCTCCCAATAAAACCAGCATAGTAAAAATGAGAATATTTCTCGCACAACCAACTCGATTGATAACATTATTAAGATGAACAATATCATACCACCCTCTTTGATACTTCCAATTTTCAAAGAAAATAATTTTCAGAGTAGGAATAATATTTGAACAAACATTTGATAGGACAAATAAAACAAGTAACAAAACTGTAAGTTCGGCCGTGCCGAACTTTGAATACCTTCCACCATTTGGAACGAATTAGGCAATTTTCAAAAAAATAAAATCCGTTAAAAATTCTTATAAGCCATTTTTGTCATAAGCCATTTAAAATATTCAAATGCGAAACTTGAAATAAAATCGGTAAATAATGTAGCTAAAATCATCAATATAGGGAGGTACTATTATATGGGTCTATATCAAAATGTGAACTTGCACACTTTTCTGCCTTAGGCTGCAGTATCCATTACTAACTTCAAATACCAAATTTGAAACAATTCCGATGAATAATTTGGCTAAAATAATCAAAATACCAAATATAGTGATGTACCGTTATATGGGGGCTATAAGAAGTCCTGGCCCTACACAGACAGTCTTCTGCATATGCTGTAGTAGCCATTACGAACCTCAAATACCAAATTTAAAACAATTCTTGTGAATAATGTCGCTAGAATCAACCAAGTACCGAATATCGGTAGGTACCGTTTTATGGGGGCTATACGAAGACGTGGACCTGCGAAGACAATCTCTTGTCATAGGCTCTAATATCCGTTACGAACTTCAATTACTAAATTTGAAACAATTCCGGTGAATAATGTCGCTAAAATCATCAAAATACCGAATAACGGGTACCGTTATATGGGGGCTATTCGAAGACGTGGACCTGCACGGACAATTTTTTGGCATAGGCTGTAGCATTCATTACGGAATTCAAATGCCAAATTTGAAATAATTCCAGTAAATAATGTCTCTAAAATCATCAAAATACCCAATATCGGGAGGTACCTTTATATGGGGGCTATTCGAAGACGTGGACCTACAAGGTTCATTTTCTGTCTTAAGCCGTAGTATCTCTTAAGAACTTTAAATACCAATTTTGAAACAATTCCGGTAAATAATGTCGCTAAAAAGATCAAAATAACGCATATCGGGAGGTACCGTTATATAGGGGCTATACGAAGACGTGAACCTGTACAGACAATTTTCTGTCTTAGGCTGTATTATCCGTTACGAAATTCAAATACCAAATTTGAAACAATTCCGATGAATAATGTCGTTAAAATCATCAAAATACCGAATATCGGGAGGTACCGCTATATGGGGGCTATACGAAGACGTAGACCTGCACAGACAATCTCTTGTCGCAGACTCTAATATCCGTTACGAACTTCAACTACTAAATTTGAAACAATTCCGGTGAATAATGTCGCTAAAATCATAAAAATACCGAATATCGGGAGGTACCGTTATATTGGGGCTATATGAAGACGTGGACCTACACACACAATTTGCTGTCTTAGATTGTAGTATCCATTACGAATTTCAATGCCAAATTTGAAACAATTCCGGTGGATAATGTCGTTAAAGACATCAAAATGCCGAATATCCGGAATACAGTTATATGGGGATTATATGAAGACGTGGACCTACACAGACAATTTTCTGTCTTGGGCTGTACTATCCATTACGAACTTCAAATACCAAATTTGAAACAATTGCTATTAATAATGTCGCTAAAATCATCAATATACCGAATATCGGGAGGTACCGTTATATGTGGGCTATACCAAAACGTGGGCCTACATGTCCCATTTTCAATACCAAAAGTCCTGCAGACATAATATATATTTGAGTAAAATTTTGTCAATCTACTTAATTTCGGAAGGTAGAGTGATTTCCACAGACGGTCGGACATCGCAAATTGATATAGAATTTTATGCTGATCATTAATATATATACTTTGTGGGGTTTAAAATGTATATTTCGAGGTTTTACAAACGGAATGACAAATTTAATATCCATACTATGGTGGAGGGAATAAAAAATATACATAAGGCACCAGATATAGTCGATTTTCATTTTCATACTTTATTTATTACCGATAAAAATATTGGTTTGGACAAAATTTCGAAAATCGAACGAGAAAATCGAACAATTATATCCATTTCATACATTTATAAATTCCATATTCATCTCAGGTTTTTGGTTGAGAGAAATATGAATTGAAAACTGTCACCCTTTGTGGGTGAGATACCAGAAGGGATTTGTAGATATATATCATATTAACAACAGATCATAAGTTAGCAAGAATGTTTGTATGTGTGAAATTTGAAGAGAGTTAGATGCTTATTTTGCATTCTCTGAGCGCATTGTTTCTCAAGATCTTGAACCCTATGTTGGTGAGGTACCGGAATAAATGGTCCAATCCTTATCATCTTTATTACAGATCTTGTGTTGAAAAAATATATTGAGATGTGCCAACTCGGATGTTTATTTCGTGTTTTATGAACATCATAGAGATTCAAAATGTTGACCCTTTGTGGGGGAGGTACCAGGAGGAATGGTCCGATATATTCTAGACAATGGGTTAATAAAAATATTGTGATGTGTGTAATTTAAAGACAATCGGGCTGTTACATCACATGTTATAAAAGTTATAATTGTTCAAAATGTTGACGCTTTATGGGGGTGGTACATGATGGAGTGGACCATATTGTCCATTTTCGCACCTCACCTAGAACTGATGCAAATATTAGGATTTGCAAAGTTGGAGCAAAATCGGATAATTCTTTCTCTTTCTGTGCAGTAAAACATTTTTTTTTTGAAGCTTCGATCTTTTTTTGGGGGAGGAGATTGGACTGATATTTCCCTTTTTTCCCATTTTCAACATTGTTCCTCCGATGGACTTATGTTTTGCTCACTCAAAAAATATGTTGTAACTGACAATAAATTACATTTCTTCCAAATACAATCCCAGCAATGTAGGGTATCGGCATGGTCGGCACCAATCACGCATAGTACGCATATGTGTTATGTTTGCAGACATTTCAAGTACACAATTATGTTTACGACATCTAAAAATAAATCGACTTTAAAACATACGTCTAGTCAAAATAGCATATGTCGGACGATAATCGTCTGACATAAAATAATTTGCAAAAAAATAAATGCGAAAATATCACCGGTGCGGTATACAACGCAATATATATCACCTTTTACCAGCCAGACAGAACCGCTAAGAAATGTTCATTGATAAGTTTATCGCGATTATTTCATTGGAGAGACATAAATATTTTCTTGGCGTCAATCAGGTTAAGGAAAATTAACAATGAAAACGATATTTTGTGATTTAAATGTTCAATTAATTCAAGGTCCAGCTCTGCATTTACCTTGTCAAATTTTACTTCAGGGAAGAAAACTTTTTATACCCTCCACCATAGTATGGAGGGTATATTAAGTTTGTTATTCCGTTTGTAACGCCTCGAAATACACATTTTAGACCCCACAAAGAATATATATATTCTTGATCAGCATAAAATTCTATGTCGATTTTGCGATGTCCGTCCGTCTATCCGTCTGTCCGTCTGTGAAAATCACTTTAGCTTCCGAACGAAATGAAGTAGGTTGATAAAATTTTACTTAAATGTGTATTATGTCTGCAGGACTTTTGGTATTGAAAATGGGCCATGTAGGTCCACGTCTTCGTATAGCCCCCATATAACGGTACCCCCGATATTCGGTATTCGGATGATTTTAGCGACATTATTTACCGAAATTGTTTCAAATTGAGTATTTGAAGTTCGTAATGGATACTACAGCCTATGACAGAAAATTGTTTGTGCAGGTACACGTTTTACAACTCCCCTTTTTCAAGTTTCGCATTTGAATATTGTAAAAGCTTGTGACAAAAGTTGCTTATGCAGGTCCACGTCGTCGTACAGACCCTAATATACGGCTACATTCGGTATTTTTAAGATTTTAACAGAATTTTTAACGGATTTTATTTTTTTGAAAATTGCCAAAATTGTACCAAATGGTGGTGGGTATTCAAAGATCGGCCCGGCCGAACTTACAGCTTTTTTACTTGTTTCGGTGTAATCTATGTCGAGTAAACTCTGTCCTCTGTTGAAATAACGACAGATCTCGCATATTCGACATTATGCAACGTACATTCAGACATATCTATGTTACTAACAGAGTAAAGTAAAGGAAATGGCTGAAGCTAGAATCTTGAAATTTTGGGTGATGGTCACTTTTGGCCCGAAGGAGTCAGATAAGGCTGGGTTTTTGGAAATGCGTACTAGAACGGTACGAAAAGTATAAAAACTCACTAAATATGGTACCCTTTGCATTTGAGCAAGCATTAAAGCTAGATCTTATAAATTTCGAATAAGGGTCGCTGATGGAATGTATGATAGATATATCAAAGGGTTTTTGGAACTTCGCACTATAAGTGTACGAAAAATACTAAAATGAACTACATTTTACAGCTAAAAACTTGAAATTTCGGAATGGGAATCAAGGCTGAGTAGTAGAGTCGATATAAGGAGGTAGCTGTGGAAGTGTTTACTCATGTATACAAAAAGTACTAAGCGGTACTAAATTTTTTACAATTTGAATTCAGTGGAACGGATGAAGCTGGAATCCTGCAATTTAAAATTAACATTACTGGCGTAGTCTGGGATTGAGATATGAAAGAAGCTTGCGAAATTTGTACTTATGTGCAGGAAAAGTACTAAATGGTACTAAATTTGGTAGTAAGTGAAGAAATGGAGCTGAAATTTTGAAATTTTATATAGATATCACTTTTGGGGTTAGTGTTTAAGATATGGAGGTTGTTTTGAAAATGCGCACTTTAATTGTTCGAAAAGTACTAAGTGGTACTAAATTGAGTATTGATTTTTGGGATAGAGTTGGAATACAGGAATTAGTGGAATTGTGTATGTGGCTTGGAAATGTATACCGTAAATGTACAAATTATTGAATAGTACTAAATATGGTATTGAGTGATTGGATATGGTGAATATATGATGTGGTGTCCGTTGGAATTGCAATTTTCGAATTTCGAAGAAAGGAAAGTTGTGCTGAATTGTGCTAGGTTTGTGCTCAATTGTGCCGAATTTTTTTTTTCGAAATTCGAAAAAATTTCTGAGATATTCGAAAAAAAGATATTTCTTCGAAAAAATCTGAGAGAATTGCAATTTTTGAATTTCGAAAAAATTAAAGTTGTGCTGAGTCGTACTCGGTTTGTGCCCATTTGTGCCGTTAAAATTTTTTCGATATCTCTTACCAATTTCGAAAAAAACGATAATTTCGAAAGTATGTCAGAATTGCAATTTTCGAATTTCGAAAAAATTAAAGTTGTGTTGGGTCGCGCTTGATTTGTGCTAACTTGTGCCGTTAATTTTTTCTCAATATTTTCAACCGTTTTCAAGATATGGCAATTTCGAAAAAAAACCAGTATTTTTCAGAAAAATTGCTGTAATTTTTGTAAAAATTCAAATATCGAGATGCGGTAAATTGTGCTGAGTTGTGCTCACTTAGCACAATTTTTCGTCCATACATAACGAATTTCCACCTTTACTCGTTACTCGCTAAAAATTAAAAAAATGAATAACTTTTGTAATATGTGGAATTTTTGAAATCTGCAAGTTGTGCTGAATTGTGCTCACCTAGCACAATTTTTCGTCCATACATTGGAAATTTATATCTCTACTCGTTAAAATCGTAAAAATCAAAATCGCATATTTAGAAACAAGATATCGAAAAACTAAAACTTGTGCTGATTTGTGCACAATTTTTCGTCCATACATTGAAAATTTGTATTTCCACTCGTTACTAGTTAAAATTGGAAAAAATACATATATAACGAAAAATTGCTGTAATTTTTGTAAAAATTCAAATATCGAGATGCGGTAAATTGTGCTGAGTTGTGCAGCAATTTTTCTGAAAAATACTGTTTTTTTTTCGAAATTGTCATATCTTGAAAACGGTTGAAAATATTGAGAAAAAATAAACGGCACAAGTTAGCACAAATCAAGCGCGACCCAACTTTAATTTTTTCGAAATTCGAAAATTACAATTCTGACATACTTTCGAAATTATCGTTTTTTTTTTTTTTTTTTTTTGAAATTGCTAAGAGATATCGAAAAAATTTTAACGGCACAAATGGGCACAAACCCAGTACGACTCAGCACAACTTTAATTTTTTCGAAATTCGAAAATTGCAATTCTCTCAGATTTTTTCAAAAAAAAAAAATCTTTTTTTCAAATATCTCAGAAATTTTTTCGAATTTCGAAAAAAAAAATTCGGCACAATTGAGCACAAACCTAGCACAATTCAGCACAACTTTCCTTTTTTCGAAATTCGAAAATTGCAATTCCAACGGACACCACATGAATATATGGGTTATGTAAATCCACTTTCACTTCCTATCTCGTGTTTACTTTTTTCAACAGAATTGTCTGCATTTAATATTTCGAATTCATAACACATACCTAGTCCATTGGAAGAAAATAACCTATATACACCTTCTCTTTGACATAGCCCCCTCATGTCTCAGTATCATCCCATATTCAATATTTTACACATATATTTATTATAAAACTAAAAATTGCATGTTCCATTTCTTTATTTCACATTGCAACTTTGGATGATGAAACATTTGTAGCGATTCCTGATAATGGTCACATTTCAATACTTTATCTACTTTTTTGCAATTGGACTTTGATTTCCGTCTGGTGGACATAAAATGTATTCAATGCCCTGGAAAGTATGGGCAAACATTCTCTGAAACCGCGTATCAGTAAAGTGTCTCACCCGAGACTAGTGGAGAATACTTGCGGCCTTAGCGTTAAAAATGTCATGTTTTTCTTTTTTCTTAAGCGCAAGATTATTATTCAATGGCTATAAATACGTATATAAATAAATAAGACCTCATACATCTTGCATTAATACTGTACTTTCGAACTTGCTTATCGCTGCACTTTGCATTTCTTTTTTCTTTTCATTTCATTTCAGCGAATGTGTCTGGGTCAAAATGCATTTGAAGATGTGAAGTGGCAATAAACAAGCACATAAATAGTTTAGACGCTTGTTTCTGATACTCAACTTTCTATTTTAAAATTGGCCACTTGAACCCCAAATATATTTCTTTTGATATAAAACATTTCGACCCGATGGCGTCAATTTCTTGTCACCAAGCTCTTGAATGCCTTATCTTTGCTATATGCAAAGTTCATGGGGTTTGAAATTCCCAGAATGGATTTGATACTTGTGAAAACTTTAAGCATTTATGGTAGAAGAGGTTCATAACCATATCTTGAGTTATAAAATTTGGAGCAGCGACGTAGACGCAATTGAAACTATTGGACATTTTTCCATAGTTCAGATGATGAAATTCATATTTTTTTTAAATATTAGTCATTTGCCGTTGTTTTAACTTATTAAAAAATAAAAAAAAAAATTAAAAATTAAAAATTGTTTTAAATGTTGTTCAAGTTTCAGAAGGAATAATAGGAAAATGTTTACATTTTACACCAAATTTGATCTTCAAAAATGTTCATTTCGAAGTTTGTAAAAACATTGCACAATGGACCCTCATCCAATTTTTCTGTCCAAAAACTATTTCAACGTCTCCATATGTAAATTCAAGATTTCAATTTCAGGATTCCAGCTCTGCAATCTTCCCCATTATGAAATTTAGAACTATTATACTCCAAAATCCTTATTCAATTTCAGAACCAAATTAAAAAAATTATACTATTAATTTTCAAAACTACCTTCACATCTCAATTCCAGATACCAAAACAGATTCTAACATCAAATTTGGGGATTCTAGCACTATTCTCTTACCCAATACCAAATTTAGTACCATTTAGAAAATTTCGAACAATTATGGTACACATATACATATACATCTAAATATCTCAAAAAACCAGATACCAACAGACTCAAATTTCGGGATTCGAGCGTTATCCCTTCACCCAATACCCAATTTGGTACCACTCTGTACTTTTCGCACAATTATAGTACGAATTTGCAAAACCACTTCCTTCTCTAAACCGCGGAAAGCAACAATGACATCTACATTAAATTCGAGGATTTCGGCCCCATCCCTTCGCCCATTACCAAAATCTAGTACTATTTAGTACTTTTCGAACAATTACAGTACCTATTTTCAAAATAATATCTATATTCCAACCTTAAAAAATTAACATTGACCTTAATATATAAATTTCCGAATTTCCACTATTACCAAATGTAGAACCATTTAGTACACATATCCAAAAACACTTCCATATCTCAATCACAAATGCCAACTAAGAACTCAGTATCAAATTTGAGGATTCCCAGCCCCATCGCTCTACCCCAAACCGAAATTAGTACTATTAAGTACATTTCGTGCAATTCTAGTACACATTTCCAAAACCACATCCATTTCTAATTTCCAGATACCAACAGAGCTAAACACCAAATTTCAGAATTTCACTTCTATCCCGTCACCCAATACCAAATTTAGAACCACCTATAAATTTTCGAAAAATTTTAGAACACACATCCAAAACCACTACTATATCTCATTTGTAAATACCAACAAAGATCTTATTATCAAATTTCCTTTACCCAATACCAAATTAAGTACATTAAGTACTATTATAGTACACATTTCCAAAATAATAATAATAATAATAATAATAATAATAATAATAATAATAATAATAATAATAATAATAATAATAATAATAATAATAATAATAATAATAATAATAATAATAATAATAATAAAACACCACCGTATCTTAATCCGAGATACCAACAGAGACCTAAATACCATATTTCGGGATTTTAGCTCTATAATTCTCCCCACTGCCAAATTTAGTACCATTTAGTTCAATGGTAGTACGCATTTCCTAAACCATCTTCATATCTTAACCAAAGACACCACCAATATTTAATTTCAGGATTTCAGCTCTATTCCTTCACCCAATACCAAATTTAGTACTATTTAGAATTTTTCGTACAATTCCAGTACACATTTCCAAAAACACATATTTATCCCAACTCCAGATACCAACAGTGACCTTAATATAAAATGTCAGGGTTTCAGCACTATCACTTAACCCAATTTAGTACCACTTAGTACATTTTGAAAAATTTTATCTCACATTTTCAAAAACATCTCCTTGTGAACATCTTGTGAATTTTATTGGCATACCTCATTATTTTGTAGCTTACAGTTAATGCAGAGAGTATGTGGTTGTCATTACTAGTTATGCTGAAAGTGGTACATATGCCTTCCAAATTTTGGCTTGGAATTACGAAATGATGTGATACCCTTGAAAAGATACATTTTTCGGTTCCAGAACTTGGAAGAATGTAAAAATGTAAGCGATTTTTCATTATGGTATGGAAAAAATGTAATACTAATAGATTCTTTCAGGTTCTGGAACAAAGCATTTATTTAAATCTACAAACATCTTCCGACTAATTTGTTTGTTTGCACGCCATTATCAAAATTTAAATAGCAAACAAATAAGTTTGTTGCCAGACAAACTACTACCACAGACCACGTGCACACTTCAACCTGATGTCTACAAAAATAGTTGTTTTGTTTGCTAACAACAAGAAGACGTACAACAACAAATGTAGTTCTTCTAAAAATAAACTATTTTCAAAAAAAAAAATCCCATTAGACTTTGGACTTGTTTAGGTTGGAAACACTTCAGATATGATATCATTCGGTCATAATTTATGCCATCTCCAGACGAAATATGACGTATTTCAAAGCAAAAAGAAAAACAACTTCTCATTCTGTTCAGAGACTCAAACCATTAAATAAACGTGGTGATTCCGGTACCGTTCGATTCTGTCGAATAGTATGTACGTGTGTTTGGTGTATTTGGTTTGGGTGAAAAGATTAGTATCGTCTCACCAGTATCGTCTCCATCTAAGCATGTTTAGAAAAAAAATTACTTTTAATTTTTTAAAATCCAAAGGTCGACAGACATATACAACAGTTGCACCACCCAAACCTACGAAATCAATCTTACACACTCACTATACCACTACTTGGAGAGGGTTTTATGGCTTGGTTTGGCTGAAAAGTTTGTAACAAAGCGAAATATTGATAGTGGACTCACTCAATTATTGTCTCATAGTGCCATGTGATATTTTTGATAGCTGGTTTTTGATAATATCTATACCAAGGGCTATTTTCTCAAATGTTTATATTGTGGACTTTAACGAACAAAGACAAAATAGGCAATTTTAATAACAAGATTTTTATAACCTACGACACACAGTGGTACAGCGTATTGCTATTCTTCCTAGGGTCACATTCTGAGTCGATTTATGCATATAATATTGACCCCTTATGGGGGAGGTACTAGAAGGATCGGACCGATAAATTATATCTTCACACCTGACATTGGGTTAATAAAAATATTGTTATGTGTGTAATTTGTTGACCCTTTGTGGGGGAGGTACTTGATGGAGTGCACCGATATTGTCCATTTTCGCACATGACGTAGCACTGATGCAAATATTAGGATTTGCAAAGTTGGAGCAAAATTTGATTATCCTTTTTTCTTTCTGTGCACTAAATTTCGAACTTTCGTGGGGATTTACCAGAAGGAATGTTTGATAATAATACTACGATGTACCAAGTTTGGACCAAATGGGATACTCCCTTCGAGAGTTATTACGCGCACCAGCCAGCCAGACAAACAGATGGACATCGCTACATCCAAAGAAACCTAGAGTCTAGAACCGTTATTTCGATAAGGCACATTTTGGCCGTATTAAATGATATATACCCTCGTTAGCCATATAATATCAGTTATAGGTTTTCTGACCAAAGAAGTCTTGTAAAGGTTATCTGGCCATAGAATATCTGAAAACGTCCTCTGCCCATAGAAGTTTCGAGAAGTTCTTCTATACAAAAAAAATCTTCTGTCCAAAGATAAGACTTAAAAGAAGACCTTTACAGAAAGCCCCTGCCAATAGAAGCCTAGGATATGTACGGGTATATCCATAATATAGCTTCGAAGATCTTACGTCTGTGGAGGAAATGCCTCTCAGGCTCAGGAAATTTTTAGTCGGTCTATGCAGGAGCTTACTATTCCTCGAAAAGAGAGCATAAGATTTCGTCCAAACTTGGTAAATCGCAATATTTTTACCAAGATAATATCAGGTGCGGTGGCGGTCAATTTATTTGGTACCTACGTTCTATAAAGTTCAAAAAAGTCGAAAATGTCATACATATATATATATAAACTGCTGAAGCTAGAATATTAAAATTATTAGGGCTGGGCATTTGAAAATCCGAACTTTAAGGTTCGAACTAAAGCTCTAAAATGTAAATAACCTTCTGGTGTTAGAGCTAACAATTTTGTATGAGAATCGAAGTCAGAAAGTAAGTTTGATATATGAAGAGGCTTTTACAAATATGTAGTAAGTGTGCAAACTGTACTAAATTGAACAGAAATCGAAACAGTTTGGTTTAGGCTGAACGGATGAAGCTGGTATTTTAAAATTTTATATTGGGTTCCCTGCTGGTGGTAGGTTTGTGATAAAGGGGTGGTTTTAGAAATGTGTTTTACAAGTGCACGAAAAGTACTAAATAGTACTATGTTTGCTACAGTATGGTATTTTATGAACAGATAGTGCTTGAAATCTGCATTTTTATATAAGGGTCACATGTGTAGCTTAGCAATATGGTGGTGGTTTTGGAAATGTACGAAAAGCACTGAATGGTATTATATTTTGTGTTTGCTGAAGGTTTATAAATAAAATTCTAAATATTTTTATTAAGACTATCGAGCATCTGCGTTTGTGATTTTTCGATGGTTTAGGAAACTAGTCCTATAAAAGTACTAAAGGTACTAAAATTGATATTGGATGAAGTAGTAGAGTTGGAATTTGATATAGAGTCTGTGTTGGTATCCGGAATCGAGTTGTGTTGAGTGTTTTGGAATGTATACTATAATTGTTCGAAAAGTACTAATTAGTACTAAATTTTGTATTGGGGGGGTAATAGAGCTGAAATCATGAAATTTCATATGAATGTCTTTGTTGGTGACTGTGATTGAGGGAAGGAAATGTTATTGGATATGCGCACTATAATTTAAAAAAAAAAAATAATTGTAAAAAACATTAAGTTCGGCCGGGCCAAACTTTTAATACTCTCCACCTTAGGGTAAAAGAAACATTAGAAGAAATGTGGCAAAAACCATTAAAATGTCGATTATGGGGAGGTACCGTTATATGGGAGCTATACCAAAACGTGGACCTATAATTACAATGTTTCGCCACGGGAGCTGGAACCCATTATGACCCACAAATACCAATTTTTAGACAAATCAGTGAAAAAATGTGGCAAAAACCATCAAAATACCGAATATCGGGAGGTACCGTTATATGGGGGCTATATGAAATCATGGACCCATGCATGCAATGTTTCGCCACCGGCAAATACCAACAAATACCATTTTCGAACAAATCCCTGAAAAAATGTGGCAAAAATCATCAAATTACCGAATATCGGGAGGACCTATAATTACAATGTTTTGCCACCGGAGCTGGAACTCATTATGACCAACAAATACCGATTTTCAGACAAACCCGTGAAAAAATGTGGTAAAAAAAACTAAAATACTAAATATCGGGAGGTACCTTTATATGGGGGCTATACCAAAACGTGGACCTATAATTACAATGTTTCGCCACGGGAGCTGGAACCCATTATGACTAACAAATACCGATTTTCAGACAAATCCGTGAAAAAATGTGGTAAAAAAAACTAAAATACTAAATATCGGGAGGTACCTTTATATGGGGACTATACCACAACGTGGACCTATACATGCAATGTTTTGCCACACGCTCAGGGACCCGCTATGACCTACAAATACCAATTTTAAGACATGAAAAAATGTAGCATAAATCATCAAAATACCGAATATCGGGAGGTACCGTTATATGGGGACTATACCAGAACGTGGACCGATATATCTCATTTTCAATACCAACCATCCTAGACACAATGCAAATAGCTCTGCTAAATTTTGGAGCTCTACGTCAAATAATGTGGGCTGTATCGTGATTTCAACAGACAGACGGACATCGTTAAATCGACTTAGAATTTTATGCTGATTATGAATATATATATACTTTATGGGGTCTAAAACGAATATTTAGGGATGTTACAAACGGAATGACAAAGTTAATATACCCTCCTTTCCAAGGTGATAATTAATTTTGGTATTGGGTGAAGGTTTAAAAATTTGTACTACTTGTGTTCGAAAAGTGCTAAATTGAACTAAATGTGGTATTGGGTGAGGGGAAAGGGTAAAATTCTAAAATTTGATATTGAAATCACAGAATGTAAGAGATTTTGCGCTGGGTTTTGGGTATGTATGCTATAATTGTACGAAAATAAATAAATAGTACTAAATTTGGCATTAGGTAAGGGAATAGACCTGAATTCCTGAAATTTGATATAGATGTCACTGTTGGTGTCTGTGGTTAAGATATGGAGGTATTTGAAATGTGTACTAAAAAAGTACCAAATGGTACTAAATTAAATATTGAGTGAAGGGATATAGCTTTAATCCTTTTTTTTGAGGTCTCCATTTTTATCTGTGTTTGAGATATGGAGATGGGTTTAGAAAAGCGTACTAAATATTACTAAATTTGGTATTGGGTGAAGGAAAAATGCTGAAATCACGAAATTTAATACTGAGGTCATTGTTGGTTTCTAGGGTTTACATATGGAGGCGTTGAAATAGTTTTGGACAGCAAAATTGGATATGGGTCCCATTGGGCAATGTCGTTACTAATGCCCTCCTCAATAAAGTTCAAATAGGAAATTTTAAAGGCATTTTGATCTAAAAGGTAAACATTTTCCTATCATTCTTTCCGAAAAAGAAAAACTATAGTAATATATAAATCCTTGAAAGTCTGAAAATTTAGTAGGAAGTATAAAGTACTGATTAAAAATTTTTGTCGAACTGAACAATATGGAAATATTGAGTACAAACAAGTAAAAAAGTTGTAAGTTCGGTCGGGCCGAACTTTGAATACCCTCCACCATTTGGTACAAATTTGACAATTTTCAGAAAAATAAAAACAGTTAAAAATTCTGTTAAAATCGTAAAAATACCGAAAGTAGCCGTATAATAGGGTCTTAACGACGACGTGGGCCTGTATAGACAACTTTTGTCATAAGCTATTAAAATATTAAAATATTCAAATGCGAAACTTGAAAAAAAAAAAAGAAATCGGTGAATAATGTAGCTAAAATAATTAAAATACCGCATATAGGGAGGTGCCATGGGGGTTATAAAACGTGGACCTGCACAGACAATTTTCTGTCATAGGCTGTAGTATTCATTACGAGCTTCAAATACCAAATTTAAAATAGTTCCGGTAAATAATGTCTCTAAAATCATTAAAATACCCAATATCGGGAGGTACAGTTATAAGGAGGCTATACGAAGACGTGGACCTACACCGCTCATTTTCTGTCTTATGCTGATGATTTTAGCGGCATTATTTACCGGAATTGTTTCAAAATTGGTATTTGAAGTTCGAAATGGATACTACAGCCTAAAACAGAAAATGGGCCATGTAGGTCCACATCTTCGTATAGCCCCCATATAACGGTACCTCCTGATATTCCGTATTTTGATGATTTTAGCGAAATTATTTACCGGAATTGTTTCAAATTTGGTATTTGAAATTCTTAAAAAATTGTCTATGCAGGTCCACGTCCTCGTATAGCCCTCATATAATGCTACCTCCCTATATTCGGTATTTTGATGATTTTAGTTACATTATTCACCGATTTCTTTTTTTTCAAGTTTCGCATTTGAATATTTTAATTACTTATGACAAAAGGTGCCTATGCAGGTCCACGTCGTTGTATAGACCCTAATACAACGGCTGCATTCGGTATTTTTAAGATTTTAACAGAATTTTTAACGGATTTTATTTTTTGAAAATTTCCAAATTCTTCCAAATGGTGGAGGGTATTCAAAGTTCGGCCCGGCCGACCTTACAGTTTTTTTTACTATTGGAAATATCGAATGGAGCAACCATCAATATTCTTTCAGCTTTAACACAGTAGCGCCAAAACATTCGTCAACCTTGAAACTGACTATATACATGGCACCACCGTTTCACCCGCAGTCCATGATTCATAGAATTGAGTATTGTTAGGAAATTTTATTAAAATCTAATCCCCGGTGGTCCGATTTTGTGAAATTCTCATCATCTGACTACATTGTTTTCATAATGTTGAAACCTATGACTACCATTTCCTGCCACTATCGCAATTATGCCAGCCACAATAATAACAACTTTATCAATTCGGATTTTCGTGAACAAAAACTGCAATCGGAATTTGGACTTTCTAATGTGAAAGTACCCAAAAGAATGCAATTGAGCCAAAAAACGGTTTTAGTTACGATCTAACTTTATATCTTTACGACCACCGCTATAAATCATTTGAAACAACATCATTATCATGTTTACAAAAATAATTATCATCATCGTCGTCGTCATTATTGCACTGCGAATGAAATTCTGAATGACCTTTCAACGTACTTCTGTCTACCTCTTAGTAATCTTCTGGCAAACTCAACGCCAACTAAAAATGTCTGAGGTCTGTATTTTTTTGGGGTGACTCGTTTTTTAGCCAAAGGGGGGGAATTTCGTACGATATGGTGCCATTTGTGGGAGAAGTATGGGGTTTCCTACATCATTTAGGTATCAAAGTCTAAAAGATTTTTATTTTCAACATTTTTTCTGTTTTGCACTTAAACGAATCATTATTCAACGAAGGGAGAGATCTCTCTCTCTCTCTCCACCTATGAATCATGAATAAGTGCAGAAGAAAAGAGCATTGCAGTTTAAAATAAGCTCTTTTTATCAATTATTTATGACAGTGAGAGGAAATGTGTGTTTTTGAGTGGCTTCGATTGGCAATGTACCTTCTTATCGCCAGTTAACAACAGCCGCTGGGGTACAGTACGAGCATGAAAGTCATACTGAGAGAGAAAGTTAATTATAGGCCTGCAGCTATGAAATACAGAGTCCAATTTTTTTCGTGGAGAATTTATCATCCGACAATACACATAGGCGAAAAGTGTTGCCATATCTTAGGGACAATTTTGGATTTGGGGGTATTTTGTTTTTAATTGTGGGCCTCGCATGCAATATGTTAACAGGGCTTTTACAATGCTATGATAATCTAGTCACTTTCCCAGAGTATGAAATTTCTCAACATTGGCTATACACCATTTTAAAATAGGGTTTGCAGTTTCTCTGAGTTTTTTCAGAAATGGAGGCTCGATTTTTCTCATCAGATCTAGTTCCGAATGAGTACAATCATCTGTGAGGATATGTTATGAGAAAATTCTCAGATCAACAGATCTTCTCTACGAAAAACTGTACACAGATTTTCTCTAAGAAGAAGAGCAATTAATCTGTGATAAGGCTTCAGATAGTCTTCGAGAAAATCCGAAGTTTTTGGAAACTTGTAGCAAAAGGCTTCGAAAAGTACTAAAAATTAATAATTGGAAACGGAATGAGCTAGAATTCTGAAATTTGGAATGAGAGTCACTGATAGGGTGCAGAATAGATATACCAAAGGGTTTTTGAAAATTCGAAAATTAAAAAATTTTTGGAAACTCGTAGTAAAAGGTTTCGAAAAGTACTAAACTGTACTAAAAATTTAAAAATTGGACGGAAACGGAATGAGCTGGAATTCAGAAATTTGGAATGAGAGTCGCTGATAGGGTGCAGAATAGATATACCAGAGGGTTTTTGAAAATTCGAAAATAAAGGTTACGAAAAATCCCAAAATGGTACTAAATTTCTTGGTACCATGTGAACGGATAGAGCTAGAAACTTCAATTTTTTATGAGAAGCAAGGTAAGTTTGAAATATGAAGATGGTTTTGGAAATTTGTACTAAGCGTGCGAATTGTACTAAATGGCACTAGATTTGTAACAATTCGTTGTAAAGTAAAGAGATGAAGCTGGAATCTTAAAATTCTGTCTTGGGGTCCCTTTTGGTAGTAGGTTTGTGATAATGAGGTGGTTTTTGTAAGGTACTAAATAGAAGTATTTATGGTACAATTAGAAATTAGGTAAAGAGATGGTGGTTGAAATCTAAAATTTGGTATTATGGTCGCTCTTCATGTGTAGCCTGGACATAAGCGGTGGTTTAGGAAGTGTGTATTATACATGTACATAAAATACTAAATGGTACAAAATTTGATATTGGGAGAACTGATAGAGATAAAATTTCGGAATTTGATATTTAGCTAACTGATGGTATCTGAGATTGAAATTTGGCAGAAATGCGTACCATATTTTTACGAAAAGTTGTAAATGGCATTAAGTTTGATTTTGGCTGAAGGGACACTATTGGTGTCTGTGGTTAAGACATGGAGGTGGTTTTGTAAATGTGCACTATAATTGGGTATTGGATGAAGAGATACGGTTAAAATCCGGAAATTTGATATGAATGGCACATATTCGTACGAAAAGTACTAAATAGTACTAAATTTCTGTTGGTATCTGGAATTGAGATAAATACTGTAATTGTACGAAATTTGGCAATGGGTGAAGGAATAGAGTTGATATTTTGAAATTTGATTCAGATGTCACAATTGCTGTCTGTGTTTAATATAAGATGGTTGTTTTGGAAATGTGTACCATAATTGTTCAAGAAGTACAAATAGTACTAACTTTTTGAGTGAAGGAGTTGAGATGTAATAATCAAATTTTATATCCAGGTCTTTTTTGATATCTGTATTTGAGATTTGGGTAAAGAAACCATATTTATATAAAAGTATCGGAATTCACTCGTAATCCACTTTAACCTACAACTATCAGTAAGACCGTATGGGTAATGCTAATACTAATTTTTAGTCAAATCCGTCGAAAAATGTGTGTATCATTAAAATACTGAATATCCGGAGGTACCATTATGTGGGGGCTATACGAAAACGGGGATCTATACATACTACGTTCCGCCACAGGAGCTAGAACCCATTACGAATAATAAATACCAATTTTTTTTATAAATCCGAGGAAAAATGTGGCAAAAATCATCCAAATACCGAATATCGGGAGGTACCATTATATGGCGGCTATTTCAACACGTGAACCGATATATCCCATTTTCAATACCAACTATACGCAATACAGATTATTCTGACAAATTTGTCAAGCTCTACACCAAATAATGTGAGCCGTATCGTAACTTTAACAGACAGACAGATGGACATCGTTAAATCGATCAGGGTGAGATAAAAAGAAACTGGAACAAAGTCCAACGCCATAATTCTTACATTTTTTAAAATCTTATTGAATGAAAGCAAAAAATGTCGGAAATAGCATTAAAATTTAAATTAAGTTTAGATTTGTTCGAATTGGTCCCCTTTTGGCACGAATTATGAAATTTAAACGGCCAATGAAACCGTCACACGTTGCCCGAATGTTGCTCTGCGATATTTTGGCCCGTTTTCGGCGAAGCTCTTGCTTAAAGTGATCGACACTTTGGTATTTTTTAGTGCCAACCTTGCTGTCCAAAATACTCCAGACAGAATAGTCCAACGGATTGGTATCCGGAAATTTTGGTGGTCATTGTGCGCTGGAAATGAAGCGAGGAACCTGATTTTGAAATCATTCTTGGGTGGCGCGTGCTGAGTGAGATGCTGCTGAATCCTATTTGAATGTCCAAGGTCTGCGGCCAAAATGTTTGAGTGCCCAAGGCTTTAATACACCCTCCAGAATATTTTCGCGATAATATGTGGCACTAATTCTAATGCCAGGTTCGATTAATACGAATGGAGAGCGACCATCGGCTGTTATGGTGGCCCACACCATCACCATGGCCGGCGCTTGAGTTCTGGTGGCCAACCGAAAGTGCACATTTTCAGCTGACCTCTTTGGCAAGTAAACACGATCATTTTGTTTGCTTAGAAACTGCTGGACAACGAATGTTTTCTCATCGGAGAAAACCAAATTCCGCAGTTCACCACTTTCGGATAAGCGAAGCAACTCTTTAGCTCTTTTGAGTCTTTCTGTTCAATGACTTTGCCCTGAACTCACTTTTCAATATTTTCCGAATGGAATATTGCGATATGTTCAGCCACTGCGAAGCGGGTTTCGATCGAGTCGCTTCTTTACTTTTCGAACCATTTCTGCTGATGTTGCTGTTTTCTTCCGTCCACTTCCTTGATGTCGGGCTACGCTACCAGTATTACGGTAAAGAGCGATGCTACGAGACATAAGAGATTTTTTCACATTTAAATGCAAGAGTGCTCTACCGATAGACACTTGTGATTTTCCAGCCAAATATAAAGAAATCACACTATAACGCTTGAATTCCATCACGAATTACATTTTTTTCTGGAAAATTCTCAACAAAATGCTTTTGTACGCTTGTAATCAATATAATTAGCTGTCACTGCAATAATTTCAACAGTTGTCGGACGAGTGACTTGAAAATGGCAGCAGTCTGAAGCTGATTGTGGTTTTTTCTTCTTACCCTTTATATACTTTATGGGGTCTACGAATTACAAAAGGAATATTACAAAAGGAATGCTAAAGTTAATATACCCTCCTTTTTAAGATGGAGGGTATAAAAGGCTTTACACGAAGTGGTAGAACGAATAAAAAATTTAAAGTTGGACCTTTCGCTAACGATGTGGCGGTCACTTGCTTGTCTATGGTCTGTTCCAGAACTGCAGGAACGTAAAAGTTTTTACTACGATAACCGATTTTCCCTTTATGATATCGAAAAAAATTGCAAAATTGGTAGATTCTTGCAGGTTCTGTAAAAGAGCAATAGTGTAGCACACTTCTAAAAATGTTCGAATCCCATTTGGGAATAAGAAGTGGCAACACTCACTGTTTTTTTTTTTGTAGTTGTTTTGGAATAAACGCAACGACTCACATACAAAACGATGATTAACCAACAGCCCATGGCGCTGATTAAGAGAGTCCAACTGAGCGAAGTACACGCCATCGTAGAAGATAAGCGTGTACTGTGGACTGTGTCTTTTTTGGTTTCTGAGCAAATGAGTCGGAATAAAAATACAAAAACCGATCGATTTACACTCAGTTTCATATTCAGAGCGAACATCAGCAGACAAGCGAACATAGCCAACTTGAGTTCATTTTCATATAATATCCGCGGAACCAGTTTCACAGCAAGTCAGACACATAGTGTACGCGCTAAAGAGAGGATATAAACGTTAATTGGACGGATTATAAGAAACGGAGTTTTTTTTGTCATTTAAGAAGAAATTCTATAATCTTTTGAAAAAAAGAAAGAAACAAAGAAGAAGAAAGAAGTGATCAAAAAACAAACAACAAAAATATTGCTTTTGAGAAAGTAATTGAAAAAAAAAACAGAAAAGTGAAATAATTTGTAAAAAAGAGATTTTACAAATAAAAGAAGTCAAACTAAATTTGAAAAAAAATCCAAAATTATATCAAGAACAACTTAAAAAAATACCACATAAAATGGAAAGTGTAGAAAATAAAGCAGCCACCGGAAATGGCAACTCTGCCGCCGTTGTGGAGACAAAAGATACCCAAAATCTTCTGCCACATTTGGAGTCATTGGAACGTATTATCAAATTGCCAGTTGTTGGTGCTGCCTGGGATAAATCACAAGATGTCTATGGCAAAGTTAAAGGTAGGTTAAAGAGGAGAAGAAGAAAAAAAAAAAAGAAACTCCACTCGTTTGTAGCCAAAGAGAGAAAAACTAGACAAAACGACCTCAAATGGCTGGCTGGCAGGCAATATTGCTTTAGCTCAGTAACATCGTCATCGGTGTTAGAAAGAAACTTCAGCGGCGGCCATTAACAACTACAACAATGTAACTTGTGAAGTTCAATGAACCCCTTGGCAATATGTTTTCTAGCTCGGACAGACCTTGAGTGATTCTAGAGAACGAAGCAAAAAATACTGCGAAATGAATACAATAACAACAACAAGAGTATAAATAAATGTCAGTTGCATTATGTAAAAACCGAAAAAATTGTTGTAAACAACTGTCATTGTTGTTGTTGTAAATTTTGCATATGTATGCAGATAGGCTGGTATATGCAAATTAACCGTAATTATTATTTCGTGTAGTCTCCTCAACACACATGTTGGCCAGAGTTTCTGTGGCCAAGACATGAGACGTTACTTTGAAGTGAAGCCATATTTTTGTAGGTCGACATACGGTCTGAAAAAGTTTATGGCATATCGTGTTTTTTTTTTTTTGATATTCTATGGCAATAAGAGGCAGGTATTTTGAGTTAAATCAACAAATTTGTCAGTAATTGGAAGTGTCTACCATATATTGGGAAAAAATCTTCGTTTTTGGTAGTATCGCAAAAAAAAATTTTGGTCGGAAAATTTTGATGTGCTTTTCTGAGTTCCAAAAATCTACAGTGCCTAAAAAATCGCCAAAATTTGGGTATTTCGTTACTTAAGCGATGTTTGAGAGGGGAATTTGTTGTACACCTCCATCATTTCCAATGTTCTATTAATTTCTAATATTTTGGTGTACATTCCTGCATCCTGGAATTTTTGGAAGAATTCGAACAATTTTTTTTTTTGGTATGAAATTTTTAATTGCATTGAAGTTGTTTTTTTTTTGCTGGCGAAAATTGTTTTTAATGTTTAACTTCGATTTGAAGTTTTCAAAAGTTTACGTCGTTCATGAGGCATTAAAAATCCCTACAATTTGGGTATTTTTTTACTTCAGCGATGTTTGAGAGGAAAACATGTTGCCTTCCTTCATCATTTCCAACAATTATTCGTTGAAAAACAGCTCTAGTATTTTGGTATATATTAGAGCAACTTGGAATTTTTGGTAAATTTCGCCCAAAAAAATTTTTTTGGTCGGAAAATTTATATTGTTTTTAAATTTAGTTTTTTTTTTTATTCTTAAAGAAAATGTCTGAAATTCTTAACTTCGATTTGATGTTTTCGAAAAAATCCAACGTTTTAAGACGCCTTAAAACTACCCAAAATTTGGAGATTTCGAAATCTGTAACAACAAATTGCTGGACTCTCCAATCTGTTCACCTATTTTGCATTGTCTGATTGCAGTCACGTCGACTAGAAAAGTGGCTTAGGCCATTAAAAAAAAATAATATATAAATAAAATAAATTGGCCGGAACCGCAGTGTGGGCCTTTTGGCTATACGGATTTGGTAACTGCTTCACCCGGACACTTTTGGCCCATTGTGTTCATCCTAGGAAAAAATGTAAAATTTTAGGGTTCGTAGAGATATAGAAATGAGAAAGAGAAGGAAAAAATTGTAGACATAAGTTTAATTAGGAGGGTGGTCGGGCCTAGTCTGGGAATGCCTTTACAAAATTGTAAATGATAAACGTTAGAGTTCCTATCTTCCACCTTCCTTCCTTAGGCTATGTGTAGTTTTTTATACCCTACACCACATAGTGGTAAGGGTATTATGTTTTGTGCATTTGTTTGTAACATGAAGAAGGAAGCAAGATAGACCCATAGTTACTTTTGAGAATCTCCATAGAATCACTTTCTGAGTTGATTTATGCATGTCAGTCCGTCCGCCCGTCTGTCCATGTATTCTTGTGAACAAAATGCAGGTCGCATTTATTATCCGATTGAGATGAAATTTTCCAAAAAACATTTGTTTGGCCCAAGGAGATTGGAGATAATCGGTAAAAAATTAGATATAGCTCCCATATATATCTTCGTCCGATTTGCCTTTTATTGTGCACCAAACGTGTAATATCAGCCCGAATAGTATGGAATTTTGCACATACAACCAGATTAGGCCTGAAAATAATTATGCCAAATTTGGTCGAAATCAGTTCAGATATAGCTATAACTCCAATATATTTTTCATCCGATTTGTTATTTTTGTCCTCCGCAGCCGTAATATGCACTCTGTAACAACAATATTTGGGGAAATATATCAAATGCAGCTCAGAAATACCTTTGCTAAATTTTATCGAGATCGGTTCAGATTTGGATATAGCTCCCATATATAACTTCGTCCGATTTACTGTTTATTGTGCACCAAACGTCTAATATTTGCCCAAATGGGATGAAATTTGGCACATACGACCGAATTGAGTCTAGATGCTAGTATGTCAAATTTGGTAAATATCGGTTCAGATAAAGCTATAGCTCCCATATATATTGTTCATCCGATTTGTTGTATTTGTTACCCACAGCCGTAATATGCACTCCGTGCCAACGATATTCAGGGAAATATATCAAATACAGCTCAGAAATATCTTTGCCAAATTTTATCGAGATCGGTTCAGATTTGGATATAGCTCCCATATATATTTTTATCCGGTTTCAAATTAAAAATTTTAATTGTTATGTGAAGCTCTACTAAATTAGCAAAGTGGTGTAGGGTAGGGTATAGGACTTTCTTTACTGTGTTTTTTTTTTTTTTTTTTTTTTTGATAACATGGAATAGCGTGCTACAACTGCCAAGTTTGATAACACAGGACATCTGAAAAGTAGATGTTCAATTGACATATTCACATAGTATAGTGGCAGTGGTAAGGAACACTCTTGTCCCATATTGAGATCTGATGTCGAATACTGCAGTCAGTATGCCCACAGCGATTCTTAGATCAGACCTACGAAGTGGTTGAAGGTAGCTTATTTTTCTCCTCGAAATTACCAATCAGAGGGCCTCAGATACTCTTCGTCGTTTTTTAAGTCAGTCTTTCCCATTTCTCAAGCGAGTGTGTCGTTTAGAAATTGTTTAGCTTAGCTTTAATTTTTGCAATATTTCTTTTTCTAGAATAATTTCACAATTTACCTACAGCTGACCACACCCCATAGTCAGCTATGTCTAGTTTTACGGAGAACAAAAAAAAAAAAAATATGGTTATTATTGGTAAATTGAGGTTCATTGTAAAAAAGTGCCAAACACAATGGCAATAGAAATTACATAGTTAACAACATTTCATACAAACTTAGAATCAGAGAATTTGCAAACGGCGAAATGAATGAATGAATGAAAAATACACCCAAGAATTTTTCTCACAATTTGTTGTTGTTGGTGTCTCGATTGTTGCCCCGTTATACCTCCAGTCTACAAATAATAATTGAAAACAATTAAATTTAATTGAAAATTTAAATTATCAACAAAATGTGTAGCACTCGAAAGAGGTGTAGAGAGAGAGAGAGAGAGAGGGGTTCAACAATTCAGTTCAACAATTTCTTTAAGCAGTCGTCAAGGGAGAATCGCTTGGGCATCTAAGAGAAGATTTCAATACAAACAAAAAAAATCAATAGAGTAAAGCGAAATATCTGAAATATTATCAATATTCAATAATAATAAATAATGTAAATGAATGACAGGGTGTGGACCAAAGAGGGGAAGAGTGGTAGGTAAATATGAGAAGAAAAAAACATCAATAATTGTTTGATTATTATTGATTCAATGACCCAGCAAGCAATGGACTGATCAACTTTTAATTTCAATAATTGATTTAAATTGATCAGAGGGGAAACTGGGAAATTTGCTGCTCAATTCGAGTAGGAAGAGGCCTCTGTTTGTATATGAGACACAAAAAAATTCAAAGTCCAAAATACATTGCATGGCGTTACTAAATTTTGAAAAGCCAAGTTTGCTACACTCGCAATTATGAAATTGCAATAATATATTTATAGATCCTCGACATCAATTGAAATTTCTTCTATTAGAATATTTTAGGTATTGGCATTTCAAAGGCTCTTTATTTCCATATTAAGGGTCTTAAAAAATATGTAATGATTATAAATGTAAAATTCATTTTGACAAAAAATTAAGATAGGGAAATATTCAACTAAATATTGAACTACCCGAATTTTTGTAGCCCAAAAAAAAAAACAATCATTTACTCTTCCCTGGCTATTGTTATGCAGCGAACAATAAAAAATTAATATATCACAAAAATGACGTAGATGGGTATTTCGCATTTCCAAACAGATAGCGGATTGTATTTTGAAAACAAATAAGACACACATACTTATTTCCTATTATATAAACAATAACAAAAAATACCTCCAGTTATCAACAACATGCTGATGATAATAATAATGATCATCATCAGCGCCATCACCTGTTATTTTTTTTTTTTTTTTTTTGGTGCTTTATTAATTTTTTGGCACAAAGTCCAAAGTAATTTACATAAATACCTCAATCATACCGAAAAAAAAATATTATGAGAAAAAGAGACAACAACAGTGTTCGGCTCAATTTGCGGGAAGATAAATGAAAAATGTATTCCGCAAAAAAAATGTATAATAGGTTATTGTGGCACGAAATGAATTATTAATGCATAGCTCGTTTTCGGAATTAAGAACTAAGTTTATATTTAACAGTTATTTAATTCCGGCAGTAACACATGCCCGAATTCTGTTTTTTTTTTTTTTTTTTTGGTTGTGTGACATTGAAAGGTGTTTGTTTTGAAGAGAAAGATTGCAAATGGGAACAAAAAAAAAACAAGCACTATTTTAAAATTAATTTAATTCTTTGGTATTAAATTTCTACGAATAAACCAGAGCTAAGATGGGAAGCTACTCTGTTATAACAAATATAAATAAATTCGGATTGTCTTACAATTGGGTTGCAATGTCCTACCAAGCTCAATATATAACACTGGACAACCTATTTCAAACTTGAGCTCCAAAAAAACTCAGCCGAATTGAAGTACAGAATAAAATTTGCAGGGCACTCCTAGGAGTTGAAAGAAAAAACAAACGAGCAAGACTCTATTTTTCGGTTTCGCTTGAATAAGGGCGAACATTCTCTTTTAATTGAAAAACGAGTAGATTCTACTCTTGTCGAACATGTATATGTATTTTTATACCCTCTGCCACTTTATGGAGGGTATATTAGGTTTGTCAATCCATTTGTAATACTTCAAAATATTCACAATAGATCCTACAAAGTCAATTGAATTTTGTACGGGAACAAATGCAAATCAATGCGAATAATCCGTTGTAAAGTGGACCGAGCCATGCCCAACTGCTGAGAACGTCGTTTTTGGCATGTTCTTGGGGACCTCTCAACACTGGCTCGTACGGCAGCGATATTCTCGGCCGATCGCCTTGGTTGACTTTTATATGGCCTCTTCGAATTAGAAAGAGCCTTACCAGTCGAAAATGGTGTTCTTAGAAGGCGCACTTCTCACATTTTTTAATGTTTTAAAAGCACGTTGAGTTTTCACAATTGACTTCTTCTGTTGACTGTAAATTTCAACTATTTCAGAGCGCTCGCGTGGCGTGTATTGGTTCATGGTAAAAATCTGCTTGGACTGACGCTTCAAACGCGGTATGTCATTAAGCGATGTGACATCTCTGTCAAAAGTTATGGCGTTGTCAGATGGGTCCGTCGAATATGGACAACCCTATATTCTGAATCAGCGTACGACCTAGCGATGTCCGTCTGTCTGTCCGCATACACGCATAGTTTACCAGTAGGCAGGTTAAGTTCGTAAATTGGCCATGTCGGTCCACGTTTTCGTATAGCCCCCATATAACGGTACCTCCCGATATTTGATATTTTCATGATTTTAGCGAAATTATTTACCGGAATTATTTCAAATTTAATGTTCGCAATGGGTACTACAGCGTATGACAAAAATTGTTGTAGGCAGGTCCACGTCTTTATATAGCCCCCATATAACGGTACCTCCCGATATTCGGAACTTTGATGATGTTAGCGGCATTATTCACCGGAATTGTTTCAAATTTCGTATTGGAAGATCTTAACGGGTACTACAACCTATGGCAAAAATTGTTGTATGCAGGTCCACATCTTCGTATAGCCTCCGTATAATGGTACCTCCCGATTGTCGGTGACAAAAAATTTCGTAAGCTGCACCACATCTTCGTAAAGTCTCTCCTTAATTTAAGTGGTAGTTTTTTGAATTTTTTAAGTTCCTTCCAAATGGTGGAGGGTATTAAAAGAACGGCCCGGCCGAACTTTGTTTAAATTACTTTATTTTATTTTTTTTTTTGCATTGAATTTCGATGTATAAACCAAAATTATCAAGAGAAACTACTTTGTTATAAAAATGTCAAATTTCAAAAAATGTCAAATGGCCCACTAAACCCAATATTAAACACTTATACTCTTTGTATTTTTGGGTTTCGCTCGAATAAGACCGAGCATTATTTGTAAATTTCAGAGTAGAAGCAAAATTTGTTCAAAAACGGGATATATTCTACTCTTGTCGAGCACTCTTGTCTTGTGTATTTTTTGTACACTCAATACCTCTTTCCCCTCACACTCCCCCTCTTCACCCTCGTAGTACCTTCTCCTATAAGTAATAATAATGGACATGTTTGAAATTCATCCATATCTACCCATGAGCATTATTTATAGTTTTATGAATTAAGTTCCTAAAATACAAAAAATCGTTCATTGGAAACAATTTCTGAATTCTCTTCAATCAATATATATGTATTTTTGATTGTATTCTATTTAAATAATTTTTTCAAAATAAGTTTAAACAGTATCTAAGAGAATATTAAAGATAGTTTTTGATGTTGCCATAATCTCCCTCTCTTGTAAATAAATTCATTCTTGCTTTTTACTCCGTTTTGTCTTTCAATTTTTGATATATTTCAATAACCTCGTCTACTTTGATAAAAACAACAACAAACTCCAATAACCATTTTAAAATTCAACAATATCGGCCAAAAAGCATTACTTATAATTCTATGAACAGAGTTCATAGAATGCAAAAATCCGTTCATTTGCAACACTATCTGAACTCTATTCATTTATATATTAAATTTTATTTTGAGTGAATTCTATTTAAATAAAATTTCAAATTATCAAAATAAGTTTAATATTTATAAATTAGTTTGTTATTGTCATACTAAACTTTTCTCCTCTCTTGTAGGCAAACTCATTCATTCCTCTTTCTTTTATGAACAGAGTTCATAGAATTTAGGAATTCATTTCTTTTTAGTAAATTTTGCCTTCCATTGTTTTTTTCAAAATCATCAACTCTCCCCTAACATTAATAGAAAAACAACAACAACAAAACCAACAAATATCAATCAAAATCGACAAGAGAGTATTATTTTTAATTTTATGAACTAAGTTCATAAAATGCAGAAATCCATGCATTGGCAGCGCTATACGAATTATATGTAAATTATTTTGAGTTAATTTTTTCAAATCAAATTTCCAAAATTCTTCTAATCTTCATTGAAATAGAAATTTTAAAATTATTCTTGTTATTGCAATACTCATACGTTTGGCGTTCAAAGTCGAACAGTAATCTTTTGCCACAATCAAAATATTTGTCAAGCAAAACAAAAAATTGGAATACCAACAACAATGAACGCACGTTAAACCAATTTACTTAAACTCAAAGTACCTATCACAAAATGTATTATAATTCCAACCCAAACAACAACAACAATGCTGCTAGCAAATTCTGGAAATTTAAAGCCACGAGCATTTGATTATCGTCAAAGTAAAAAAAAAAATAAAAAAAAAACATAAAACAACAACAATTGCAATATCGAACAAAGAAACAATGACTTTTAAACAGATATATTTGAACATGATTTCGAATTTGCATGAGCTCTATTAATAGCTCATTAAAAACCATGTTTATTGATTTTGATTTTATTTTTTGTGGTAAAGAAATAATATTGGAATTTATTTTAAATATTAAAAAAAAATATTCAGAAAAAATTAAAATTTTAAAAATTAATTTGTCTTTTTATTAAAGTGAGATTTATAATTTTACCAAATTTAGAACAAGATTAAAAAAGATGTTTGTCTTTTTATAAAACTCAGTTTTTTAATTTTTAAAATTATCAAAAAAAAAAAAAATAAGAACAAAAAATATTTAAAATTTATTCAGATAAAGGTATTTACATTTTGGTTTGTTTTTATACCCTACACCAATAAGTGGTAAGGGTATTATGTCTTTATGCATTTATTTGTAACATGGAGAAGGAAGCGAGATAGTCCCATAGTTACTTTTGATGATCATCATAGAATCACTTTCGGAGTCGATATATACATGTCTCTCCGTCAATTTGTCCATGCCGTTTGGGCAGGTCGCATTTATTATCCGATTGAGATGAAACTATTCAAACAATATTTGTTTGGCCCAAGGACCCTATTTAAATTGGTGAGAATCGGTTCAAATTCAGATATAGCTCCCATATATATCTTCAACCGATTTCGGGTTAATTGTGCACCAAATGGCCAAAATCAGCCCAAATTGTCTGAATTTTAGCACTATCAACGGAATTCATCCTAGAAACAAGTTTTTCAAATTTTGGTTAGAATCGGCTAAAATATACCTTTAGCTCCCACATATATCTTTCATCCGATTTGGGTTTTAAGTCCTTCACATGCCCTCCACAAGAATGATACCTCTGTCAAATTTGATCGAAATCGGATCTGATTAGGATATAGCTCCCATATATATCTTTATCCGATTTTTGGTTTTTTAAAAAATGTTGCCAAGATCTTTTCAGATTTGGATATAGCTCCCATACACAGGGTGAGATAAAAAACTGCAACAAAGTCAAACGCCATCATTTCTACATTTTTTTTTTAAATTTTACTGAACGAAAACAAAAAATGTCGGAAACCGTCACACGCTGCCCGAATGCTGCTATGCAGTATTTTGGCCATTTCCGGTGCCAACCTTGCTTTCCAAAATACTCCAGACACAATAGTCCAACGGATTGGTATCTGGAGATTTTAGTGGCCTGGAAATGATGCGAGGAACCATGTAATCATTCTTGGGTGGCGCGTGCTGTGTGCGATGGTGCTGAGTCTTGTTGAAATGTCCAAGGTCTGTGGCCATAATGGTTTGCGTGCCCAAGGCTTTAATATACCCTCCAGAATATTTTTCCGCGATAATATTCGGCATTTATTCTGACGCCACCGTCGATTAATGCGAGCGGATAGCGGCCATCGGCTGTTGTGGCGGCCCACACCAACACCATGGCCGCCGCTTGAGTTCTGGTGGCCAACCGAAGGTGCAGATTTTCAGCTCACCTCTTTGGCAAGTAAACGCGATCATTTTGTTTGTTTACAAACTGCTGGACAACGAATGTTTTCCCATCGGAGACGGAGAATACCAAATTCAGCAGTTCACCACTTTCGGCCAAGCTAAGCAACTCTTAAGCTCTTTTGAGTCTATGTTCTTTCTGTTGCGGTGTAAGTTCTGGCACTTTTTGGAATTTCAATGGCTTTTTCCCGAACTCATATTTGAATATTGCGATATGTTCAGCTCACAAACCATTTTTCGGCCACTGCGACGCGGGTTTCGATCAAGTCGCTTCTTTATTTTTCGAACCATTTCTGCTGATGTTGCTGTTTTCTTCCGTCCCCTTCATTTATGTCGGGGTACGCTACCAGTATCACGAGCCAGTAACGAGACACAAATGATTTATTCACATTTATATGCTAGAGTCCTCTAACCATAGCCACTTGGGGTTTTCCAGCCAAATATAAAGAAATCACACTATCACGCTTGAATTCCATCACGAATAACTTTTTTTCTGGAAAATTCTCACCAAAATGCTTTTGTACGCTTGTAGACAATATAGTGAGCGGTCACTGGAATAATTTTAACAGCTGTCGGACGAGTGGCTTAGAAATGACAGCAGTCTCAAATTATGTTTTTTTTTTCTTTTCTACGTGGGCTATACTAAGTTCGCATACTAGTGTAGGGTATCATATACCCGACCCGCCCGATTTTTTTACCTTCCTTACTGGTTTAATAACTCATTTTTTTCTTTATAACCTCTTAAGGTTATGATACCCCCCTGCTCAATTTCACCATGCCCTGTCGATTATTCATATCAAACCTTTTTGGTTTTTGTATAACACTTGTCTGCATTTGCTGTTACTAAACAATGACAATAATTTATAAATAATTATAGTTTTTTGTTTTTGTTGTTGTCTGTTTTAAATGCGCATTTCAATTACTATTTCACAGTTTAGAGTGTACATTTTGAAATGAGAATGGAGAGATTTGTTTGTTGTTGATTTTTTTTTTCAAAAATAATGACGAATAGTGGATAGATTAATTACTTGGCTGAAGTACTGATGATGACATTTTTTTTAAATTTAAATAAAACTTAATTACTGATCTCTGGTCACGTTCAAGTAATTTGCATGGCTTCGGCCGGCAGAAATCGTTATTAAATTTTATTTTAATAGATATACGATCATTTGCTGATTATACCCTATGGTGGGGGAGGAAATGATTTACTAAAGGGGTCTTGGGGGGATTTAAATTTTATAACCTGATGAGTAAACATGTTATCCAGAACTTGCCACACTTAAATGAATTTTGGCTTAAAACGCATTTACCTACAGATATTTATACGAGTATATACCCTCCAATACAATATCGTACCTTTAATTTGGCAATTTTTAAATTTCCCCAAAAATTCCAAATTTCGGAGCCCATATACCAGTCAATTATTTACTTTCAATTTTATTTTGGGACCAACATCGTATGACTTTTATTCTGCAAAACAAAAAAAAAAAAACAACCTTATCGGCCAGTTTATGGCATTATCCTATGATTTATTTTAACTTGAAGTTTGACGTCGTCGAATTGGCGATAATTAAAATTCTTATTCGCCGTCTTGGTCTCATTCTCTAGAGCGTACACAAAAAACCCCAAATAAAAAAAATCAATTGCTAAAGTACAATTGGCAAATGGCTGATAAGCAATGCAAAAAAAGCCAAGATAAGCAAAAGACCATGACATTGCCATAATTCATGGCATATCAAAATCAGGTCAACAATCTCGCTCAAGTAAAGAGAGCTCTATGACTACACACACACACACACATTGACTTTCAAATAACCTTTGCTAATTTCGTTATTTTTTCTATTCTTCCAGGTAAAAATCGTGTCTTCAATTGGGCGTTGAGCGCCGCCGAAGACTGTGTTTCCCGGGCCGTCACCACTGCCGCACCCATTGTCTGTAAGCTGGATCGTCCCATCCACTATGTAGATCAGACTTTGGTAAAGGGTATTGATAAATTGGAAGTTAAGGCCCCCATCATTAAGGATACACCCCAAGAAATCTACAATCAAGCCAAAAACAAGGTTATTGATGTTGTCCAGCCTCATATCGATCGTGTGGTGAAATTCAAAACTGCCGGACAACAAAAAGCTGCCTCCCTGAAGGATTTGGCCTGGCAAAAGGCCAATGAGGTCTTGGCCACCCAATACGGTAGTTTGGCTGTGAATGGTGTTGACACCACAACCGCCTTGGCCGAACGTCTCTTGGAATACTATTTCCCCAAATCGGATTCGGATGTGGAGGAAGATAATGGTGAGTATTGAGGTGGGGAGTTTCGATTTTTTTTTAAACAAAAAAAAAAAATACTTTGTAGGAATATCCTGTATAAAATAATAGCGATGTAGGGTCTATACATTTTGATTAAGGATATAAGTTCAAAGTGGCATTTTATTTTGTGTTATTTTTTTTCAAACATAATTTCCAATATCCAAAATGATTTTAATCTTTATTTAAATTGAAATTTAAGACCTTATGAGAGTCTTCTATAGAGAAAATATCTGAGACAGAAAAACTCTCCTCTCTCTATAACCGATTGGTAGAAGTCATTATAAAGTCTGTATAAGGCTCTCCATCTGCAAAATAACAGTATAAAGTCTTATATCTATAGACATTCTGTATAGGGTCTAGGATAGATTTATGAGGATTTTTTTCTGGAAGAGTAGAATAAGGTCTAACATTTGGTAAGGACATGTATAAGCTCAACTATCCACGAAGAAGAATTGGGGTTCATTATCCTAAGAAGACATGTTTGTAGTCCTTTATGCTTTCAGGGTCCTATAAGGCTTTCTATCTGCAAAATACCTGTATAAGGTTTTCTAACTTTCGAGACCTGTTAATTCTATCTATGAAATACCTGTAAGAGGTCCACTATCATTAGAACCGACAATGGTATTAGACCATCAATCTACCTATATCATATTTATAAAAATCCAATCCAAGGCCCAGTAAATCTATATAAGGCCTCTATCCGTAGTAGATCAGTATGATGACTTCTATTCGGAAATAACTGTAAAAGTCCACCAAGCCACAGAAGATCAATATAAGGTCTGTATTAGGGACTCCGTTTATGTAAGAACTATATATGGTCATCTATCTAAATAAGTCGTATATCAGGTCTATTATTCATCTCTGCATCTCTGCTGAAGGGTCTTCTGTCTTTAGATGCCCTGTTTGAATTTTTCTATCGATAAGAGACATGTATATGGTCTCATTCAATCTATATATGTTATAGAAGATCTGTGTGAGGTCTTCCATACATATCAGATCTTCTACCATCATATAAGGTCTTCTATCCATACGAGACTTCTATAAGATCTTCCATTCATAAAAGGCCATAGAAGACCCATATAAGGTCTTCTATCCATAGGAGACCCGTATAAGATGTTCTATCTATGGAAGGTCTGTATTAGGTCTTCCACCTGAAAAAGACCCGTATAATGCCTTATTTCCATTGAAGAGCCACATAAGAGCTTCTATCCAAAGAAGACTAATATAAAGTTTTTTTTTTATCCATTAAACCCGTATTCTATACATAGAAGATCCGCATAGGGTCTTCTGTGCTGTACAGGTTCTATTATACATAAAATACCTACATAAGATCGTCTAACAATAGAGGACCCGTATAAGGTCTTCTATCCATAGAAGACCCATTGAAGAGCTATTGAAGCTTTGTGAATGTTATTCTATACACGGAAAGCCCTATATGTTATTTTATTTAGGTAACCCGTCCTATATAACCTTCTATCCATAGAAGGTCTTCTATTCATAGAAAATCCGTAGAAAGTCTTCCCATAGAAGGCAGAGGACCTCTAAAATGACTGCTATCCGTAGAGCATTTAAGATCCATATCTGTTGTCTAAATATGACCTTAGAAAGGTCCTTTGTGGATAATAACACAAATGATACCCATTTTTTGGCCTTTTTAAAATTTTGCGAATTTTTTTTTACAAAATCCGGGTCCAGAATGTCGATAAGTTTGATATAACTACCGAAAGGTTTGAAAAAAACACCCATCGTGATCACTTGTTGTGAAGGTATTTTCATTACCTCTAAAATGATACCCATATTGTCCATATCGATTTAGTAGATCCGGGTCTAAACCGGATATTGGAACCGGATTTTCGGGTATCCGGGTCGGCCCCCAAGAAAAAAACATTCTATCACGTAATCAGTTTTCAAATGATACCAATATTATCCATATCGGTTTAGTAGATCCGGATCAAACCCGGGTCTTGGACACGGACTTTGGGGCTGGGCCTGGGTTTCAAGATCTTCGTCAATTTCTATGAAGACAGAGGAACTTATTGTTGGGATTATATGACTATAGGCTATAGAAGTGATCTTATTCTTCTTTCTCAGGTGGACGTTCTGGGGACCACTTTTGTCTAGCTTTTTCAGACATAATTCGAGATATTTTAATTGTAATTTGAGAATGATTCGAATTACAAATGGAATAATTCGCAATACCAATGGAAAAATTCGAATCAAAAAGATATCTTCCATTAATATTGCACCCTCCAAGGGCCTTCTGTCCTGTTCTGAATCACATTCAACAATTTCAATCAATTTCGCACATATATATTTCTTTATCACTCTGCAGAGTGCTGAAAAACAACAACAGCAATTGGCAAAGAGTACAACAAGAACAAAATAGAAAAACCCCATGATAAGATAACATTCAGAACTTCAAGGTGCAAAACATATGGAAACTCACATGCTTTTATTTTTCAAGCATTTATTTTTAAAGATTCCAAGGTTTTTTTTTTCTTTCGTTGCACCCATTTATTACGACTGAATAACTGAGTGACAGACTAACTGACTGACTGACTGCCTGCCTGATATGAAACAATGTTGTGTATATAGTGTGTTGATGATGTTGAGAGTACTATTCTATTATCTGGCGACCTTAATAAAATCTGACAAAAAAAAAAAGACTCGGTAAACATCATTGTTTGCACTCGTATGAACGTCATATTTGCATTGAGAGAGAGGGACGCTCATACAGACACATAATGGAATTTATGTCGAGATTTTATTGTTAGAGAAGGCACAATGGAATTCGAGTGTGAATTTATTAAGACGTACTTTTTTGGAATTCTCAGATTTTCAATTTTTTTCTAGAATTAATATTGAAATTTTTAAAAATAAAACAGGGATTTCAGAGAAAGAGCCCAGAATTCTTTCCTTTCAAATTTTATAGTATTAGACTAACACATTATTTTTTTGTAATTGTAGTTACTTTTTTAATGGAAAAAGTCAATAAAAATGTTTAATTTCAATTTTTTCCTCATTTAATTCTCAGATGTAAAAGAAATTGCTGTCACACAAAATGGCCATAATGGCAAACATCCCGAAAATGACAGTAAGTTTTTTTTTTGTTTGTTGTTAATGTTTTGTTTCGATCGTTTTTTTTTTCGTATCTAGACTTCTATTGGCCTTTTAAAATTAACCAAAATATATGTACGTTGCCTCGACAACCCCATAAAAATTGGGAGTCCAGAGGCAAGAGCTATCGCTAAAAGAAGAGTTAAATTTGCATGCCACTAAAAAAACAAATTTTGAAATATTTATTGGCTTTTTCTATTTGTTTTTATGATGAATTCTGCATGGTTCAATATGTAGATAAATGTTTATATTGTTGTAAATATTTTTTTGATTTTTTAAATAATATTTTCCAACTCGTATTTTGAAAGCCAAGTCTCCAACGGCTAATATTCACAGATAATGAGAGGTTCATTCTTTGAAGAAGAACTAGTTCTCGCTCTCTTAGTTCTTTCGTTCCTTTTAATTGAATAGTTCCTGCTAGTTCAACCTATACTGTTGTTTTTGAGAAGTACAGGTGTATCAGAGATTCCCTACCATTAATCAAAAAAAAAAAAAAATAAATAAATAAATAAATAAATAAATAAATAAATAAATAAATAAAAAATGACCAAGGGAACAATATTTAAAAAAAAATATTAGACATACGACAGAACTCAAACTGGTTTCAACAGTTCATTTTGCAGAATAGTTTGCCATGAGCAAGTTTATTACGGAACTTTACAAATCTGCCGACTTTTTTTCACTTTCCAAGTGTACATTTCACACGGCAACTTCTTGCGGGGAAAGAAAAGGTATTTGGAAAATGAATTAATTAAAAGAAAAAAAACTAGGACCAGTTTCAGCAGTTCCTTCCGCAGAATAGTTCCCTTGTTCAAAACCATTCTGGAACTACACAAACCCTTCTATGAATTTCCTTCAAACTTAAGTTGGTTACTTTCCAACGTGACGTTTATTTAGTAATTAATAGCGAAAACGATATTTTACAAAAGAATAAAAAAACAAAGGAACTGTAACTAGTTTCAATAGTTCATTTCGCAGAATTGTTCCCCCGAACAAGATTAGTTCCCCGGAACAATACAAAATTGCCGATGACTTTTGCTCACAATAAAGACTGGCTAGTTACCAAGTATGATTTACTCAATAACTTCTTGCGTCTATAGGAACCGTATTTTTAAATGAATTCATTGAACGGAAGAACTGGCACTAGTTTCAAAAGGTCTTTTCGTAGAATGGTTCCCATGAGCAACTTGTTTTTCCGAAACTAAATAAAACTGCCGATGAATTTTATTTACAATTAAGTCCAGTATGCGTCCCTGGCTACTTCCCAAGTAAGGTTTGCTTATTTAGTTCCTTCGTTCCTTTTAGTTCTTATATTTTAGAATAAATAGCTATTTCTAGTTCAAAAAAATCTACTGTCTTTGAGAAAAGTAGTTGAATCAGAATTAATGTAAGGATATTTGACAAAAGAATTAAGTAAACGAAAGAACTAGAACTACAACAGCTCATTTCGTAGAATAGTTCCCATGTTCCAATTTATTCAAGAACTATACAAATCCATCGATGAACTATGAACTTCTTCATACTTTTTATGAAACTACTCAGAAATTTCTTGTAGGAAAGAGAAAAACATTTGACAAAAGAATACGATAAACAAAGGAACTTGAACTAGTTCCACAAGTTCATTTCGTAGAGTAGTTCGTTTGAGTATATTTATTCCGGAACTACAAAAATCTGTCTATGATTTCCTTTCAAAATTAAGACCAATAAATATTCCTGGTTACCTGCAAGTAGGAAAGGTTTGCAGAACAGAGTACAACATTTAAAAAAAGAATAAGATAAATGAAGGGACAGGGACTAGTTGCACCACTTCCATGCGTAGAATAGTTCTCGTGAGCAATTTCTTTCCGGTACTTCAAAATTAAGTCCAATTTATATTTCTGGTTACTTTCAAAGTAAGAATGATTTGCAGGAATGGGAACGATATTTATCAAAAAAAAAAATGGAATTAGTTCCAACAGTTCCTTTCGAAGAATAGTATCATGAGGATATATACAATTCTGCTAATGACTTTTGTTCACAATCAGGTCCGAAAGTTGCCATTTTTCATGTAAGATTTACTCAGTAACTTCTCGTTGGAAATATAAAGATTTTTAACAAAATAATGAGACGAACGAAGGAACTAAAACTAGTTCCAACAGTTCCTTTCGTAGAACACTCCCAGAGAAGAAGTGTATTCCGAAAATATACAAATCTGCCGATGCTTTTTGTTCATAATTAAGTAAAGTATGTGGTCCTGCCTACCTCCCAGGAGAGATTTACTGAGTAACTTATTGCGGGAACAGAGAACATTCAGAAAAATTAAAATATTTAAATTATTGACCCAAAAAATATTAAATTAGAGAGTTTTGATTTCCATTAACTACCACCGACTAATATGTGGTTACGAAAACTTTTCCCCCAAAAACTACTCAGGAATTTGTACTCTCTCTCTCTTGTACAAATATTGCAAAAAGTTATCGAACAATATTCTGTTAATTCCAGCAAGAAACGGCAAACATAATTAATTGTCGTAGCTCCGAAATGCGAGCGAGTATCACTCTTTTCTCGAACATGAGCAGGAGTACTCCTGCGAGTAAAAAGGAGATGGCGAGTATACCCTATTTTTCTATGCCACTCGAATAAGAAACAGGGAGTGGTCTTTGCTCTTTTGAAATCGAATAGATTCTAATCTTGCGGAGTACTATTTTAGTTTTTCCTCTCAATTTTACTCTTAGAGCACACTCTTGCTCTATATTTCTGGCATTTTTACTCCCACCCTTAATTTGAAAACAGAAGTGATTTTTGGCATTGTCAAAAAATCAAAATAGAGAACTTCTTTTAAAATTCCAACTCTTTGAGCACTCTTTCCCCCGAGTATGTTGCACTCGTGAGTAAAAATGAGCAAATTTGAGCTCTGCTTACCTAGATAATTCCAGGGATTGCAATAAATGGATCTTTATTTATTTTCTTTGCTTCTTTTCCGTCTTTCTATCCTCATTTTCTTTTCTCCTTTAAAATTTCCCTTTTGTGTCTAAGAACCGTAAATGACGTTTATTTTTTTCTCTTCCTGTTTCTTTTCATGTTTCCTCTCCACATTTAGTTGAAGAAATTTATAATCAAGATATTGAACTTGACAGTAGATTCTTAGTTGCGGCCTCCACCGTCTTTCTGTCCATGTCACTGAAAATTATTACCGAAATTGTAGAATATGTTAGACAAAATCCCGAAATAATCAATATTATCGATAGGCAAATCAATGATTTCATGGTAAGCTTTCCCCGAAAAAAAAAAACAAGCCATGACTAATAAGTAAAACTAAATTGTAAATAATTTGTGTGTATTTGTATTGGAATGTATTTATGTGTGCGTGATTTTTTAAACTTTTTTATACTAATTCTCCCTTTTTTCTTGTTTCAGTCCCAGTTCCCGCAAGCGAGGACCCAGTACTACACACCGTACAGACCGTCGGCCGACTCAAGAACAAGATATCCCGTCGCGTCTATAGAAATGTCTCCAGACAGATCCGCAAAGTCCAAAAGGGCAACGTCAACGACTATCTAAGCTCCCTCATAGCTGCCCTCAAATTGCATCAATACATTAACTTCATTAACTCATCGATGGGTACAAATGTGGAGCAATCATCGTTGACTGAAAACTCAACGACGGCGGCGCCGTCCACATCGTCGTCAGCCAATGCCAACAACTGTAAGGCCCCAATGTAAAGTGGTGCTGAAGCAGGGAAATTAAAAAAATTATCTTTTTTTTTGTTTAATTGCATTTTATTTTTTTCTTTCGTCTACCACGAGGAGAAGAACTAACCCATAAGTCCATGCCTCCAAACTAACCTACCCTTCGCAACCCAAAATCTTCCCTCTCCCCCCCCCCCCCCCAAACTAATCCTTAAGTTTTATTTAGTTGTAGATTATCAAAAAATCAAAAAAAAAAAAAATGAAAAGAAATTAAAAAACAATTCAACCAATTGTTTATTTAGTCGCTAAGCAAATTAATGAATATCCCCCTCTCTATCACTCACTCCAATGTGAGATCATTCAAAAAGAAATCCTGAAATCATAAAATACATAAACAAATAGGTGGGGAATGTTTTCGATTTATATGAAATTGATTTATTTGCAAGTATTTTGAATTCCACACTACTCAAAATCAATTTTTGCTTCCTAAACATTCCCTTTGCTTTCTGCCCTCCTAACCTTAAAATAAAAAAAAAAAAATAAAATTTATTGCCAATGTAAATATTTATAAACAAACAAAATATTGATTAAACTACAACTGAAAATTTATATTTTTGAAAAAAAGAAGTGAAAGAATTAAGCTTTAATATTGAAATAATATCATAAAGCCTACGTCATACATACGCACATATCTATTATTTTATATCAATATTTTAAGTTATATATTATATTTATAAATAGTAGTAAACAAAACTTTTTAAAGAACACATATTCTATTTTTTTAGATTTTTAAGTACCCCAAGAAATGAAAAAATACTGAAATAGAAGTATAATTTTTTTTGTATAATCTGTAATAATAATAACATGCTATATAAATAATATGAACACACCCACACCACGTATATATGTGAAAAATAAAAGTGATAAATTATTATTATGAAAATATATAATAAAAATAATAATCATAATAAGATGAAGAGAAAAAAACAGAAGAAAACATGGCATTATTTATTTATAACCAACACCACAAAGTGTGGTTTGAAAGTATGCATTGCAAAGTAAATATAAGGACAAGTTCCTCTTCTAGCATTTTTTATACATTCAGTCATATGGCTAGAGAGGGTATATACAGGGTGAGATAAAAAACTGCAATAAAGTCAAACGCTATAATTATACCCTCAACCTTGGAACGGAGGGTATATTAACTTTGTCGTTCCGTTTGTACCATCCTTAAATATTCGTCTTAGACCCCATAAAGTATATATTTATAATCAGTCGATTTAACGATGTCCGTCTGTCCTTGGTATTTGTGGGTCATAATGGTTTCCAGCTTCGGTGGCGAAACATTGCATGTATGGGTCCATGATTTGGTATAGCCCCCATATGACGGTACCTCCCGATATTCGGTATTTTGATGGTTTTTGCCACATTTTTTCACTGATTTGTCTAAAAATTGGTATTTGTGGGTCATAATGGGCCCTAGTTCGTGTGGCGAAACATTGTAATTATAGGTCCACGTTTTGGTGTAGCCCCCATATAACGGTACCTCCCGATATTCGGCATTTTTGTGGTTTTTGCCACATTTGTTCTAATGTTTCTTTTACCCTAAGGTGGAGGGTATTAAAAGTTTGGCCCGGCCGAACTTAATGTTTTTTTCCTTGTTTTTACATATTTTTTTTTTTTTAATTTTATTAAATGAAAGCAAAAAATGTCGGAAATAGCAACAAATTTTAGAATAAGTTTAGATTTGTTCGAATTTTTCACCTCTGGTACGAATTATGGCCTTCAAACGGCCAATGATATTGCCAACCTTGCTTGCCACAATACTCCAGACACAATAGTCCAACGGATTGGTATCGGGAGATTTTGGTGGCCATTGTGCGCTGGAAATGAAGCGAGGAACCTCATTTTGTAACCATTATTGGTCGTGCTGAGTCCTGTTGAAATGTCCAAAGTCTGCGGCCTAGCGTGCTCAAGGCTTTAATATACTATCCAGAATATTTTCGCGATAGTATTCGGAATTTATTGTGATGCCACGGTCGATTAATACGAGCAGATAGCCACCATCGTCTGTTATGGCGGCCTACACCATCACCACGGCCGGCGCTTGAGTACTGGTGGCCAACCGAAGGTGTACATTTTCAGCTGACCTCTTTGGCGATCATTTTTTTGTTTGTTTACAAACTGCTGGACAACGAATGTTTTCTCATTGGAGAAAACCAAATTCGGCAGTTCACCACTTTCGGCCAAGCTAAGCAAATCTTTAGCTCTTTTGAGTATTTTTTTTTTTTTCTCATTTTGACGGTTATACCCACATTTTTCCACGGATTTGTCTAAAATTTGATATTGGTAGTTTGCAATGTGTTCTAGCTCCGGTGGCAGAACATTGAATATCTAGGTCCGGTTCGGTATTTTGACGATTTAAGGCACATTTTCTAATAGATTTGTGTGAAATTTGGTATTTGTACTTCATTGTGGGTTCTACTACCGGTGCCAAAACATTGTCGATATTGGTCAACGGTTTCTAAACAACGGTTCGGTATCTAATATATGGACCGATATCCGGTATTATGATAACCCTAGTCACATTTGCCCACGAAAGTATGTTCAATTTGATATTTAAGATATAGGCTCCCGTTTTTATGGCCCCCATCTACCGATCTTACTGAAGTTTGAATTTTTTTTTGGTGTAATCTGCGACCCAGAGTAGAGTTTCATGGCGAATAATATTGTGAAATTTGTTGAATGTAGTTTTTAAAAAAATTTCGAAAATGGGCCATAAAAACACCGTCGATGATTCACTTGAGGGTTTACAACTTTTATGACAAATATTGACAACTATTAATTCGAAATTTATTTAAAAACGGAAGAGGGGAAAACTTTTAAGGGCCGACAAGGGAGCTTTCTCCCATATTTTTTATCTTTTGTGTGGGAGTACCAGAATCAGCTAATTGAAAAATTTTCCCTACTGTATTTATGTTGCTATAAGTATTACAATGTGCAATACGGTTAGTGGAATGTGTGAAATTTGTAGACGAATCCCATTCCTTCAGAACTCATAAAGAAACAAGTAAGCAAAGGCTATAGTCGCGCGGGGCCGGCCATGTGATACCCTACAACACTACAATAAGTTAGAACGCCCCTTATGTCCCAATCCATTTTGAAATATTTCGTTTTTGAAATAGGCATTACCCTTAGGCATTTGACCGGGGGCATTTGCCCAATATTTACTCACTACATCGTGTTGTCAGGTATTCAAAACAATTTCACACCAAAATTGTGGTCCATTTTGCAATTAAATATAATCCAATGATCATCCAAAATGCTCGACATCTTTCCCGTCCGTCACCTCTCCTCATGCAAAATTCCGTGTCGATTGGTTTTAAATTGTGAACTGTATCAGGAAAATTTTAATTTTGTTTTGTCCAAATGTACATCTTAACTCTGAACCTAACCCTACCCCTATGCCAAATTTCGTTAGGATCAGACGATAATTGTGACCTGTATATAATACCCTCAAAACATAGAGTTGCAGGGTGTAGACAAATTATTGAAAACAACTGTATGTTGTAAGTCAAATTGTAAGTCAAATTGAAAATACCGCATGCGATAAAAAAATATGACAATAATTGAAAAAATGTAACAAAAAATGTTAACTTTTTTGCTGGATTTTACCCTTTTCTGGCAAGATTCCATTGCAAATTGGTGAAAATTATCAAAATCCGTCCAGCGGTTCTTGACTTATAAGCAGAATAACAAACATCAATTTCATTTACATATAGATTGTTCCTATTTCGCTACAAATCCGATATGTTGGCTATCAGCATCACTGTAATGGTCAGTAGTGACCTTCTAATAAATTTGTCATTTGACCGGGATTTAAAATATTCGCGATTTTGTTGAAATTTTCGTAGTTTTTGACATAAAAGTTATGAGTTATTTTAACCGTTGAATATTGTCCGATGACCGTCCAAATTGGTAGGTTTCTGCCCAGCCCTAAACTCTAACACCATCCAAAATTCCGCGTTGATTGGTTTATAATTGCGGCCTGTAGAGCAACTGCAAAATGAGGACATTTTTCAGGTTTTGGTCCATTTCAACTCCTAAATATTTTACGATCATCTCCTAAAACAATAGGCTTATATTCAGACCCCATCCCCACCTCCATTTTCAATTTCGTGACGATCGGGCCATAATTGCGACCTGTACCTTTATTACAAATTAACATGGACAGACGGACGGACGGACATACATAGCTAGATCGACTCAGCTCGGCGAGATAGGAAGATCCATATATTCTTTCCTATGTGGGAAACCAATATTTCGAGGTGTTACATAATTTTTGGCCCAATCAAACTTATAATATCCCCAACACATAGTGTTGTAGGGTATAAAAAGGGTCAACAGTTTGAATAATCATAATCATAATAATCAAGGCAGATGGTATACATCAGTTCATGTCGGATCATGCTTTCCCAAATAGGCACAAGGATACGATATGGAAATGTTCATACAATAATGGAGTTTTCAAACCATCAAATAGATTAAAATCGATTTGAGAATTGCGAAATTCCTATCATTTCCAACAACAAGTTTTGGATTTTTCAATTGTTCTCATAAACTATTAAAGCATTGAGCTTAAAAGTTGAGCATACTTTTAGGAGTAAGGAAAAATGTTGCCACTGCGATATTTGTTACTAACTAAGAGAAATAAAGTAGAAGTGGCCCACTTTTATGAGACACAAACTGGTAAATATGTATATAAATAGCATGTCTTCAAAATGATAGCAAACTATAGTTCATATTAAAATTGTATTTATATTAATTAAATGTTGTTATAAGTTTAATTGGACCAAAAATTACGTAACACCTCGAAATATTGGTTTTCCACATAGGATATTAATATCTCGCTGAGCTGAGTCGATCTAGCTATGTATGTCCGTCCTTGTTAATCTTTAATCACTCTACAGTTCGAAATTATGGCTCGATTTTCGCGAAATTGAAAATGGAGGTGGGACTATGGTCAGAATAGAAGCCTATTGCTTTTGGAGAATATTTATAGCAATTATAGTCCAATCGACGTGGAAGTTAGAATGGAGCTAGAGCTTAGGGCTGGGCAGAAGTCTTCCAATTTTAATGTTCATCGGGTAATATTTATTGGGTGAACTAGACCATAAGCTGATTTAAATATACGCTAAAAAGCATCAATATACCGAATGTAAAGAAATATTGTTATGCTGGGGGCTTTAATATGGGGGATATACGATATCGTGAACCTGTATAGACTATGCTTTTGCAGGCGGTAAAGTACTCAGAAGGAACTTCTTGTGTGCATTTTTAGGCAATTCCTTTAAAAAAAAATGGCTAAAATCACTAAAATACCGAATATCGAGAGAAACAGTTTATAAACGTGGACTATATCGTCTACTTTCTATTCTTTATATGAGAGATGTGCAAATTTTTAGAAAATGTGGAAATATGAGTGAGTTACCAGATATAGCGGACCGAAATATTCAATTTCATCTAATACAGATAAAAATATTGGTATTTTGTTGTTGCAAAATCGTCAGGCTTTGGTATTTGTAAAATTGAACATTTATTTACAATTTAATTTCATATCAGATTGCTGGATAAGAGAAATATTAGGATATATAAATTCGTATAGAATCGCCGACTTGTTTCGGAAGTTATGACAGATACAAATATTGGAAATTGTGACCCCAAACACAGATTTTGCTTTGCTCGGATTATCCTTTCTCTTTCTGTGCAGTAAAATATTTTTTGAAAATTTGGGGATTATGTGGAGTAGGTACCAAAAAGAGTGATCTGATATTACCCATCTTCGAACTCGATTTAAGTTCTGCAATAATATTACGATGTACCAAGTTTGAATCAAATCGGATACTCCCTTCGAGAGTTATCGTGCGCACCAGCCAGATAGACAGACAGACGTACATCGACTTCAAATGTCATGAAACGGATACATACCCTCTCTATCCAGGTATAAAAATAGACAAGACGGACTAACAATTATTGTTGATGATCATCTTCTATATTGATTTATCCATGTCCGTCCGTCCATTGAAGTTAATGATAATCATTTTAGTATAGTTGCCAAACTCTATACTTGGAATCTATGGAACAAAGCGTGCGGCAAAATCCATACACTGGTCTAAAATAAACTTTTTTTAAAAGGTCCTTAAAAGTCCTTAACCAAGTGCTAAGGTGAACTGCATTGGTCAATTAATTCTGGTTTTTTTTGCAGATATGCCTTATTTTTCTTTTTTCTCCCATGAAATAATTACGAATAACATCATGAGTTTTCTATGAATATTCTTCAGATAATTAACCCATTTAGATTTTTCGTGCCATAAATGCATCTATCCTATAACTGCCGCAATGACGATGTATGCTGCAACGAGTCATTTCTTTATGTGTATTTTGAGATCGATTCACTCTTTTCCAGGAACATGGTAACATTGCTCTAATGATTGATCCCCCCAATTGAGCTTCCAACTGGTCTTGCTGACAATATGGCGGTTTATTTTTAAGGAATTTGAACCAAAGATTGTACTGTTTTGCTTCGGATTTTTTGCTCGATGAAAAACATATGAATGTGCAACAGAAGCAACAACAGCAACATGCTATGTATAGATTGTTGTTGCACATGATCCGCATGGAATCGCAACGTACGCTACATTAGAGAAGATGATGTCACAGGCAGCAATTGCAAAGTGGAGACATTTTTAATGAAGGTTATTTTGTAACGCCGTAAAAGTTCCTTTGGAATATTCCTAAGAAATAAATGTTTTGGGCTGGCACTCCTTAATGCATTCTTTTTAAATTCTTCTCGAAGGTCAAGGTTTGGGCAGACCTTGCAAATAAAAAAGGTGCGAGAACTCCGAGGAAAACTTAATTTAAAAAAAAAAATGGAAATATTTTCGGAATTTTTGGGAACATTCATGCAAATATGTTTTTGATATGCAGTGAAAATAGGGATTTCGTCCTGTGGTGACTAATATTAAAATTTGATGAAGAATATTTTTGTTTTTGGCGTCATTCTTCTAAAATGATGCTTTATAGGAGATCCATGCAAAAAACTCACATAAAGTACGGCTTTAACCCTAAAGTGTGTTTTTATATATTCGAGTTTCTGGCGTTTTAAGGTCTTATGACAAATAATTTTGTGGAATATTTTGAATTGTAATCTAAACTTCATACGTCGTATTCAATTTTTAGACTTTCAAGGATTTATATATTATTTAAGATTTTCCTTTTTCGGAAAGAATAACAGGAAAACTTTAATCTTTTATACCAAGTCTTCCAACTTCTTCATTTTGAAGTACACCAAGGAGAATATTGGTAAAACTATTGTACAATGGACCCACATCAAATTTTTATACCCTATATATATATATAGGGTATATAGGGATATATTAAATTCGTCATTATTTTTGTAACTCATCGAAATAATAATTTTAGACCTAACAAATCATCAGCATAAAATTCTAAGATTGAGCCATGTCCGCCCGTCAATCTGTCCGTCTGTTGTAATCACGCTAGAGTCAAAACGAATTAAGATAGGAAGCTAAAATTTTGCAGAGATCTGTATTTTATGTAGGTAGGTTTATACAGGTAGGTCAAGTTAGAAGATGGGCTATATTGGTCCACCAAATCGTGTAGCCCCCATATAACGCTACCCCCCGATGTTTGGAATTTTTATGATTTCACCCACATGAAATTGTCTGAAATCCTACACAAGGAGTTCTTTTTGAGTACTTTCACCACTGGAAGAGAATTGTCTATATAGGTCCACGATATCGTATAGCACCCATATAACGGTACCCCCCGATATTCGGTATTTGATGATTTTAGCCAAATTTTTTAATGGAATTGTCTAAAAATGAACATAAGGAGTTCCTTCTGAGTACTTTACCCCTTGTCTATATAGGTCCACGATATCGTGTATCCCTCATATAACAGCCCCCAGCATAACAATATCTACCTACATTCGGTATTTTGATGTTTTTGAGCGACATTATTCAAAGGAATTGTTTCAAATTTCTTATTTGAAGTTCTGAATCGGTACTACAGCCTATGACAGTAAATTACTTATGCAGGTCCACGTCTTCGTATAGCCCCCATTTAATGGATTTTAATTAAGTGGTATTTTTCGACGGATTTTTTTTGTTTTTTTTTTTTCAAGATCCTTCAATATGGTGGAGGGTATTTAAAGTTCGGTCCGGTCGAACTTAGCTGCTTTTTTTTCTTGTTCTATGTATAACTGTGTCAATATCTCTTCATACGGAAGCCCCAACAACAAACAGTGTCCTCAAAATCAAAATTCCAGAATTTCAGCTCTATCCCTTCACCCAATACTATATTAGTAACTTTTAGTACATATTTCCGAAACAATCTACATCTCTCCATCCTAGACACTAACAGTGATGCAAAATTAGTATCATTTAGTACTTTTCGTACAGCAATAGTACAGATTTTCAAAACCACCTTTATATCTCAATTCCAGACGCCAGAGAGATATTTCGTACTGTTCGTTCAATTTTAGTACGCATATCAAAACCCAGCTCCTTCTCTTACCCACAGATAAATAGCCACCCTAATACAAGTTGCATACATCGATTCCAGATTCCACATGAGACCTTCATATCAAATTTCAGGACTCCAGTTCTGACCCTTCACTCAATACCAAATTTAGAACCATTAAGTACTTTCCCGCCAAATCTCAAACACAGACACCATCAGTTATCTAAATATCAAATTTTAGAATTTTATCTCCATGCCTTTGCCCAATACCAAATATAATAATATTCAGTACTTTTCGTACCATTGAAATACGCACTTCCAAAATCCCCTTCATATCTCAATTACAGATACCAAGAGAAAACTCAATATCAAATTACGGGATTTCAGCTTCATCCCTTCACATAGTACACAATTTAGTACCATTCAGTACTTTTCATGCACTTGGAGTACACATTTCCCAAGCCGCATCCATATGTCCGGGCTACACAACAACAGGCAACCTAATACCAAATTTTAGATTTCAAGCAGATATTGGTATTCATCCAATACCAACTTATACCAAATATAGTACTATTTAGTACTTTTCGTACAATTATAAGTCGTACTTCCAAGATAAACTTCATATCTCAATGCCAGATACCAACAAAGACCTCAATATCAAATTTCAGGATTTCACTATCCCTTCACCCAATACCAAATTTAATACTTTTCTTACAATTATAGTACACATTTCGTACAATTACACACACATCAATAATCTAAATATCAAATTGCAGAATTTTATGTTAACCCCTTCAGGGAATACAAAATTTATTGCCGTTCTATTATAATACACACTTCTACGCCCAGGCTACACATGAACAGCAACCCTAATACTAAAATTCACATTTCAAGCTCTATCTGTTCACCCAATACCAAATTGTACCACATGTAGTACTATTTAGTACATTTCGTGCACTTCCATTGCACTTTTTCCTAAAACCAACTCTTTATCACAAACCTACTACCAACAGGGACCTCAATACAAACTTTAACCAGTAAAGAAAGCCTTAAAGTCCACCATTATATTAAATTAAAAGTTTTTATGGGAGAATTCAATCATACACGCTATGATTATAATTATAATTTAAAGTTCAAAGGACTAAATATGCCGAAGCATTTGTATCTTTTAAATTCGGATTTGTATTGCTGATTTGGTGCACAATTAATTTGAAATCGGATAAAGATATTTATGGGAGCTATATCCAAATCGGAACCGATCTCCATAAAATTTCGCAAATATATTTCTGAGCTGTATTTGACATACGGAGTGCATATTACGGCTGTGGCTAACAAATATAACAAGTCGGATGAACAGTACATATGGGAGCTATAGCTATATCTGAACCGATCTTCACCAAATTTGACATACTAGCTTCTAGACTAAATTCGGTCCTAAGTGCCAAATTCCATCCCATTTGGACAAATATTAGACGTTTGGTGTACAATAAAAGGTAAATTGGAAGAAGTTATATATGGGAGCTATATCCAAATCTGAACCGATCTCGATAACATTTGGCACATGTATTTCTGGGCTGTATTTGATATATTTCCCCAAATATTGTTGTAACAGAGTGCATATTACGGCTGCGAAGGATAAAAATAACAAATCGGATGAACAATATATATGGGAGCTATAGCTATATCTGAACCGATTTCGATCAAATTTGGCATACTTATTTTCAGGCCTAATTTGGTTGTATGTGCAAAATTTCATATTATTCGGGCTGATATTACACGTTTGGTGCACAATAAAAAGCAAATCGGACGAAGATATATATGGGAGCTATATCTAAATTTTGACCGATTATCTCCAATTTCAACAAATGACTTGTGCAAAATTTCATCTGGATCAGGCTAGAATTGCGAACTGTATTTTGTTTACAAAAATACATGGGCAGACGGACAGTCGGACGGACGGACATGCATAAATCAACTCAGAATGTGATCCTATGCAGATCATCAAAGGGAACTATGGGTCTATCTCGTTTCCTTTTGCCTGTTACAAACAAATTGCACAAAGACATAATACCCTGACCACCTTGTGGTGTAGGGTATAAAAATTCCAGCTTCATTCGTGCACCGAAAACTAAACTGTTCCAAATTTAGTACCATTTAGTACAGTTCGCACTATTAGTGCACATTTCTAAGACCACCTTCATATATCAAACTTACTTTCCAACCTTGATTTTCAAAGTTCAAGTTTCTAGTTTTATCTATTCACGTAATACTAAATGGTACCATTGTAGAAGTTTTGTGCTATTTCAGAACTTTTCGTAGCCTTAAATTTAGAAATTTCAAAAACCCTAAGGTACATCTATCCCGCACTCCACCAGTGACTCCCATTCAAAACTTCAGAGTTCCAGCTCATTCCATTTGTCCAATAAAGAGTATTCAATTTTTCGTAAATTTTAGTACTTTTCGTAGCCTTTTAGTACGAATTTCCAGCCTTATTATGCCCCTACACACTAAGACCTTTGTGCAAAATGTCAAGATATTAGCTTCAGCCGTTTCGTCTGGGCGTTGATTTCCTGTGAGTCCGTCAGTCCTTTATATATATATATATATATATGCTTCAGAAAAAATGTCCCTTAAAAATCCCCATTCTGGGATGGTCATTACAGGACTTAAACATTTTTTATACCCTCCACCTCGGAAAGGAGGGTATATGACTTTGTCATTCCGTTTGTAACATGTCTACATGTTGGTCGTAGACCCCATAATGTATATATATATATTCATAATCAGCATAAAATTCTAAGTCGATTTAACGATGTCCGTCTGTTTGTCCGTCTGTCTGTCTGTTTGTTGAATTCACGATACAGGCCACATTATTTAACGTAGAGCCTCAAAATTTAGCAGAATAATTTCTAATGTGTCTAGGATGGTTGGTATTGAAAATGACATATATCGGTCCACGTTTTGGTATAGCCCCCATATAACGGTACCTCCCGATATTCGGTATTTTGATGATTTTTGTCGCATTTTTTTAATGGATTTGTCTAAAAATTGGTATTTGTTGGTCATAATGGGTTCTAGCTCCGGTGGCGAAACATTGCATATATAAGTCCACGTTTTGGTATAGCCCCCATATAACGGTACCTCCCGATATTCGGTATTTTGATGATTTTTGCCACATTTTTTTCACGGATTCGTCTAAAAATTGGTATTTGTTGGTAATAATGGATCCTAGTTCGTGTAGCAAAACATTGTAACTATAGTTCCACGCTTTGGTATAGTCCCCATATAACGGTACATCCCGATATTCGTTATTTTGATGGTTATTGTAACATTTTTTCACGGAATTGTCTAAAAATTGGAATTAGTTGGTAATAATAGGTTCTAGTTCCGTTGGCGAAACATTGTATACATAGGTCCACGTTTTTGTATAGCCCTATATAGCGGTACCTCCCGATATTCGGTATTTTGATGATTTTTGCCACATTTTCCCACGAATATACCTAAAAATTGGTTTTTGTGGGTCATAACTGGTTCTAGTGTTGTAAATCTGCGTTTAATAGGGTCCCTGAAAATATAAGCTCCCTGGAAAATATTCTCTTTTAAAAAAATTAGGGCCTACAGGGAATAATCCTGGATAATACTCTTTCATAAATGCCAAATTTTCGTCGGGGATTGTTCTTTTAAAACATAAATAAATATTAGCATTTTATGTCAAAACAATCTTCCGGAATGGAAGAAAATTTAGTTTTTTTTCTGGGAAAATACCTTGAAAATTTTCCTAAAACTATCAGATTTTAGAGAGTAGTCCTTTAGAGGTGTTTATATCAGTCCACTGATATTTCTAAAACCCTTCTTAAAAAAATCTCGTTTGGCTGGAATTTTGGTTTAAATATTCCTCCTCAATAACCTTCGAAGCGTTGCAAATGCCGTGACCAAACTAATATACCCAGTCTTCCAATCATCCTCCTCCTTATTTTATACTTGACGATGGCAATAAAACTGTTGTTGCTGTTGCTTTATTGTTTGGCTTTGTACGTAGGTGTGTGTGTGTGTGTGCATGGATTGGCGCGGCGGTCGGTCGGTCAAGAAATGACTCAATTAATGCTGTATAAACGGACGCAACTCCAAAAGAGAACAAAATGACTCAATTACTTGGATTAAGACAGAAGAGACAGGCCGAAGACTTGATGATTGGATGAAACCAGTTCTACGATATGGCAACAAGTAAACCTTTCTTCCACCGTTTATCTCCAGGCAGGCAAGCGGACAGCCAGCCAGCCAGTCCGCCAGCCAGCACAGATCCATGCAACCAACACCGAACACTGAAAACAGCACAGACTGTAAAACGAACTACTGTGTATGATTGTGTGTCTGGCTGTTTGTCCGTGTTGTCTCCAAGTCTGTCCCAATACTCCTTCTGTTGTTGTTATATCCACGTCGTGAAGAAGCAGAATAGTGACGATGGTGGTGATCGCTATAGAGGAGCCCATAAACATATTTATGTATACCCTTCTTACATTTAGAGTTTCGTGTGTTTTTTTTATTTTTGTTTATTTTCTTGTAGTCTGCCAGCCACTGATCGAATCCCTTCGTTTGTTCGTGTTAGTCTTGTTGTTGTTGTTTTTTATTATTTTGCTGGCTAAGCAGGCGTGTGTCCACGAAAATTTGTGTATACTTCAAGCGAACTATAAATTGTTGCTACCCTCCTGAAATTGGGTATTTTCAATCCGATATTATGTTTGGTGTTCTTGGGGGAACAGGATGAGGTGTGATTGATTGCCGGAATCAGGAAATCGTAATGTGTGAAATATAATACGGAAAATAGAAATCTGCTCAACATATGTTTTGGAACTTATATAAATAGGAATTTTCGGTAAATAAGAAGAGGTAGGAACAGATATTAACTCAGTTAAACTTCAAAGAAGGTCTTCTCATAGAAGAGCATAAAAACTTCTTTCATAGAAGAGCATAAAAACTTCTTTCATAGAAGAGCAGAAGGTCTTCTCTCATAGAAGAGCAGAGGGTCTTCTCTCATAGAAGAGCAGAAGGTCTTCTCATAGAAAGCAGAAGGTCTTCTCTCATAGAAGAGCAGAGGGTCTTCTCTCATAGAAGAGCAGAGGGTCTTCTCTCATAGAAGAGCAGAGGGTCTTCTCTCATAGAAGAGCAGTGGGTCTTCTCTCATAGAAGACCAGACGAACTTCTCTTATAGAAGAGCAGAAGGTCTTCTTTTATAGAAGTTCAGAAGGGTTTCTCTCACAGAAAGCCAGAAGATTTTCTCTCAGGGAAGAGCAGAAAGTCTTCTCTCATAGAAGAGCAGAAGGTCTTCTTTCATAGAAAAGAGGAAGGTCTTCTTACAAAAGATTAAAAGGTCTTCCCATAAAAGACCAGAAGGTCTTTTCATAGAAGACCCAAAGAAAGTCTTCTCACAAAAGACTAGAAGGTCTTCTCATAGAAGTCCTAAAAAAGGTCTCTCATAGAAGACCCAAGGAAGGTCTCCTCATAGAAGTCCCAAATAAGGTCTTCTCATAGAAGTCCTAAAGAAGGTCTTCTCATAGAAGTCTTTAAGAAGGTCTTCTCATAGAAGACCCAAGAAAGGTCTCCTCATAGAAGTCCCTAAGAAGGTCTTCTCATAGAAGACCAGAAGGTTTTCTTCTACAAGATCAGAAGGTCTTCTCATAGAAGTCCTTAAGAAGGTCTTCTCATAGAACAGAAGGTCTTCTCATAGAAGTCCTAAAGAAGGTCTCCTCATAGAAGACCTAAGGAAGGTCTCCTCATAGAAGTCCCAAAGAAGGTCTCCTCATAGAAGACCAGAGAAAGGTCTTTTCATAGGAGACCGGGAAGTCTTCTTATAGGAGACTGGAAGTTCTTCTTACAGGAGACCTGAAAAGGGCTTCTTATAGCAGACCTGAAGGTCTTCTTATAGAAAACCATAAGTTCTCCTTGTAGAAAACCCTGAAGGCCAGTGAATATTCTTATTTATTGAAAATCTATGTTTGACAATCTTAAAAATCTTAAGGTTTTTTTCATCAGACTTCTTCACATTCTTCACAGAAACAAAAAACACATCAACATTTTGTTGAATTAATTAAAGAAATGTATCCAAAAATGATTTACGATAAAAGTTAATTAATTTTCTAAAATCTCAATTTTGAAAATTTCCAAATTAATGAACAATTTAAATCGTTTCATTATGAACTGATTAGTAACAACAACGAAAACGAAATTAGCTTTTAATCCAATCATCTTCTCTCATCGTCAATATTCACTGAAACGCTGTAGGGTGCCAAGACGGGAATAGCATCTTAATTATAAAGTTGGCATCCATGCAGCTAAAGATGTGTGTACAGTCAGCTAAACGCATCATATCATGTGATCAATGACAGTGTTCCGAAATGAAGAAAGAAAAAGCGAAGGGAGTGTGGCGATTGCAACGCATAACGAAACTGAAGAGAGTTTGTTTTTTAACATTTTTCCAAGATTAAAAATCAAAAGTCCAATAATCATATGGTCTATATGGTCATTCAAAACCTAGTTTAAATCAGTAAGCAATGGTCAAAAGTAGGGCGGGGCCGCTATATGATACCGTACACCATTATGTTATTTGGTAGAGCTCCCGTAACAAAAAAGTTTTAAGTGAAGTAGGTCATACCTACTATGATCCAAATAACATTGCTGTAAAATGCATGATATGACTTCGATAAGGATTATATTAAACAAGTAAAAAAACATTAAGTTCGGCCGGGCCAAACTTTTAATACCCTCCACCTTAGGGTAAAGGAAACATTAGAAGAAATGTGGCAAAAACCATTTAAATACCGAATATCGGGTGGTACCGTTATATGGGTGATATACCAAATCGTGGACCTACACATGCAATTTTTCGCCAAAGGAGCTAGAACCCATTATGACCTACAAATACCAATTTTCAGACAAATCCGTGAAAAAATGTTGCAAAAATCATCAAATTACCCAATATCGGGAGGTACCGTAATATGGGGGCTATACCAAAACGTGGACCTATAATTACAAAGACTCGCCACACGAACTGGGACCCATTATAATCTACAACTACCAATTTTCAGAGAAATTCTTGAAAAAATGTGTCAAAAATCATCAAAATACCGAATAATGGGAGGTACCGTTATATGGCGACTCTATCAAAACGTTGACCTATACATACAATGTTTCGCCACACGAACTAGGACCCATTATGACCCACAAATACCAATTTTTAGACAAATCCATAAAAAAATGTGGCAAAAACCATCAAAATACCGAATATCGGGAGGTACCCTCACATGGGCGCTATACCAAATCATGGACCCATACATGCAATGTTTCGCCACCGGAGCTGGAACCCATTATGACCAACAAATACCAATTTTTAGACAAATCCGTGAAAAAATGTGGCAAAAAAATAAAATACCGAATATCGGGAGGTACCTTTATATGGGAGCTATACCAAAACGTGGACCTATACATGCAATGTATTGCCACACGCACAGGGACCAGTTATGACCAACAAATACCAATTTTCAGACAAATGTGTGAAAAAATGTGACATAAATCATCAAAATACCGAATATCGGAAGGTACCGTTATATGGGGACTATATCAGAACGTGGATCGATATATCTCATTTTCAATACCAACCATCCTAGACACAATACAAATTGCTCTGCTAAATTTTGGCGCTCTACGTCAAATAATGTGGGCTGTATCGTGATTTCAACAAACAGACAGACGGTCATCGTTAAATAGACTTAGAATTTTACGCTGATTATGAATATATATGTACCAAACTTCAGTCAATTTGAGCTGATATTAGTCATTTGGTGCACAAAAAAACTGAAATCGCATAAAGATATGTATGGGAACTACATCTGAATCTGAACCGATCTTGATAAAATTTGACAGAGGTATTTTCGAGCAGTATCTAATGTCCGGTATTAAATAACATTGTAGTGGAGTGCATATTACGCATGTAAGGTAATTCAATAACAAATGTGTTGAAACATATATATGATAGGTATAGCTATATCTGAATCAATTTTAACCAAATTTGACTGATATTGGCCATTTGGACTGATATTTGGCCATTTAGTGCACAATTAACCCGAAATCGGTTTAAGATGTATATGAGAGCTATAAGTACATCTGAACCAATTTTCACCAAATTGGAAGAGCTTGTTCCTCGGATTATTTCCTTGGAAAGTGCCAAATTTCAGTCAATTTGGGCTAATATTGGCCATTTGGTGCACAACTATATATGGATACACAAGATATATATGGGAGCTTTATCTAAATCTGAACCAATCTTGATAAAATTTGGCAGAGGTATTTCCGAGCTCTAGGTGATATCTGGAGCTATGGGTATATCAGAACCGTTCTTAGGTTGAATTCCATCAGATTTGCCACTTTACCCGAAATCGGTTGAAGATATGGAAGCTATATTTAAATTTGAACCGATTCTCACCAACTTCAATGGGTCTTTTCATCTCAATCGGATAATAAATGCGAATAGCATTTTGTTCAGAAAAATACATACGGACGGAGGGACAGACGGACTGACATGCATAAATCGACTCAGAAAGTGATTCTATGAAGTTCCGCAAAAGTAACTATAGGTATATCTCGTATCCATCTCCATGTTACAAACAAATGCACAACGACATAATACCCTTACCTTTTCGTCCTACATTTGTTGAACTGAGAAATAGGATCCATCAGTATAAATTTTTGTATCATAAAAATTTGGTCGCAGCTATGCCCCGATCGTGGAGTTAGGTTTAGGGCCAGAGTAGAACCCTTTTGTTTTTGGAGATGATTGCAAAATATTTAAGAGTTGAAATGAACCAAAAATAAAGTTCTGTTGATTTTGCAGTTACTCTGCTGGTCGCAATTATAGACCAATTTACGCAAAATCTATTATATGGCTAGAGTTTAGGGCTGTGCAGAAGCCTACCATTTTGTTTGGTGGTCGAACAATATTTAGCGATTAAAATAGATAAAATATGAAAATTGCCACTAAATCGCGAATATTTATGATCCCGACGAATTCATAAATACGTTAAAATGTCACTTCTGATATAACAGTAATACTGATAGTCAAGGTATCGGATATTTAACAAAATGGGAACAATTTATACCATCATGTCGATTTAGCGATTTAGATTTATATTAGATTTAGTTCGTCAGTCTGTCTGTCCTTCTGTGGAAATGACTCTAGCTTCCGAACGAAATGAAGTAGGTTTATCAAATTTTACTCAGATGTGTGTTAGGTCTGCAGGACTTTTGATATTGAAAATGAGCTATATAGGTCCACGTTTTGGTATAGCCCACATATAACTGTACCTTCCTATATTCCGTATTTTTATGATTTTAGCTACATTATTCATCGGAATTGTTTCAAATTTCGTATTTGAACTTCGTGGTTGGTACTACAGCCTATGACAGAAAATTGCCTATGCTGGACCACGTCTTAGTATAGGCTTTAATATGACAGTAACTCCCTATATTCTGTATTTTTATGATTTTAGCAGTATTTTTTCAACGGATTTTTTTTGGAAATTCATTCCAAATGGCGGAGGGTATGCATCGGCCTGGCAGAACTTAAAGGCTTTTCACTTGTTAATATTCTAAAGGTAGAAATTATTTTTGAAAGTTTGTATTTGACCCGAAAGTCTAAGATCCAGAGCCGGGCCTACCCAACCGGAGAAAATATTCGCATAGGTTACTGAGTTTCTTAAATTTCGTCGTTTTTCACCACACATGTATTTATGTGTATCTTACCGGAATACATCGACCGTTCGAAAATTCAAATTTTTGTGGCAGGAAGATAAATATTTGTGTAACGCTATTGTATAATGGGGAAACAAAAACAAAACTTTAACAGAGCTAGAAATTTCTTGATTTCATGAAGTTTTTTCTTTTTTTTGGGACTGACCTGGGTGCCCAGAAATTTTTACCTTACTAATCGATGGACAAAATATCTAGTAAAATGATTTCACATTTTGTCTAACTTCAGCGTAGCAAACCACCATAATAGGGTCTTTTTCGAATTTTGGAGTTTTTCTAAAAAATCCATGTCCAAAATTTCGATTGCTTTGCTCCCGAACCGGCCTAGATAATTGTCAAATGATAGCCATATTGTCTGGATAAAGTTATTTTCCTGATAAAAGACTTTTCGTTGAAAACAGAACAAGTACAAAAGCTATGAATAGCCTCCACCACTTGAAACGAATTTAGCAATTTTCAAAAAAAAAAAAAATAAATAAATAAATAAATAAAATCCGTTAAAAATTATGTTAAAATATTGAAAATACCGAATGTAGGGTCGATACGACAACCGAATATAGGGAGGTACTATTATATGGGGCTATACCAAAACATGGACCTGCACAGACAATCTACTCTCATAGACTGTGGTATCCATTATAAACATCAAATACCAAATTTGAAACAATTTCGCTAAAATCATCAAAATAACGAATATCTGGAGGTACCGTTATATGGGGGCTTTACGAAGACGTGGACTTGCACAGGCAATTTTCTGTCATAGGCTGTAGCATCCGTTACGAACTTCAAATACGAAATTTGAAACAATTCCCGTGAATAATGTCGTTAAAATCGTCAAAATACTGAATATTCTCCCTATATTCGGTTTTTTCATTATTTTTGCGACATTATATGAAGCCTATACGAAAACGAGGACCAACATGGTCCATTCTCAATACCAAAAGTCCTGCAGACATAATATACATTTGAGAAAAAATTTATCAACCTACTTCATTTCGTTCGGAAGCTAGAGTGATTTCCAAAGACGGACAGATAGACAGATGGTCATCGCTAAATCTCCAAAGAATTTTATGCTGATCAAGAATATATATACTTTGCGGGGTCTAAAATTTATATTTTGAGGTGTTACAAACGGAATGATAAACTTATACTATGGAGGGTATAAACATGTCCAAAAAATCGGTCAGTTTCAACTAAGCTTAATTTCCTATCCTCAATCGTATATTTTCCGGTATGTGTTATTGTTTTTTTCCATACAACCTATTATAACATTTGTTCAGTTTCGCAACACTGTGCCAATTCGTTCCCTTATGTCTTGATTAACTATAATAACTTACTTTACGCAAGCGTAGAATTTAAATGTTATATTTCAGTGGAAAATCGATGCCGTTCAAACGCATTTTATGACAAGACGAAGAAGAAGACCTTTAAATATGTTTGTTTCTCGGGGCTGGTTGGCGGGATGACTGGTTGTTTGGTTTGGTTCGGTTGGCTGTTTTTGGCTAGGCAATGTCTTGGCGATTGCTGTGTAAAAAGGGAGTGGGAAAGGGGAATGAGGCAAATAAGCAGGCAATATTGCATGGCAGCTTGCCCTCCTCTCCGTTGGCACTTTGCAATGAACAGGGATTTTGTGTTTGCGCCAAGGGCAAAGTAACAACAAAACAGCAACAAAAACTGCATGTGAAGAAGTAGGAAAAAAGAGAAGTTTGGTTTTCTCCCACATTTCCATATGATTTTTTTGTTTTTGTTGTTTTTTTTAATGGTGGAAGATAGATTGAGTGACGGACGGACGGACAGGCAGACAGACAAGCGATTGTTATTTTCTTTCCTTTTGGTGGTTACTGACACGAGTTTAACCAAAACCAAACGATCACGAGCTAAAACTAACCTCAATTGCAAGCTGGGGAGGTGGTATGTGGCTTACCGACGACCGTACCATCAAAATTGAGCTGAGCCCAGCTTTGTGGTCTGGTCCCAAGGAGAAGGTTTTGTGGTTACGTCCCGCATCTGGATATCACATGAAACCGAACCATTAAGAAGTGCAGTTTTTTGGTGTTGTTACACAAGTGTATGTACGTGCAGACTTGCTCAATTACATTGTGTGAATGTGTGATGAAAAATTGATCTCTCTCTCTGCCTCTCGCCTTACAAAGAGGTCAGAAATTGAGGTTATGACACTCAATCAGCCATCCGTTTATCCATTTGTGGTTTTAGCAGTTTCGAAATTCCGGTAGCCCAATAAATTGCCAAGTTTTTTTATTTTCGTCCATTTTATTTTGTGGTTTATTTGTGTAAATTTCCGCACAACCCATGAGGTATTACACTCTGTGCGTTGCCAATTATTTTACATGGCTGGCATCCCCAATAGGCCTACGAACCATTTAATTGCCATTTTTATTGGTTGGCTGGCAGCCACGATGGGCCTTGCCATTCGATGTCATTTTTTTATTATTCTTTTGGTTCATAACAGTGACTAAAATATTTAATTATTTTCTTCGTTTTTTTGCAAAAAACCGAACTTACCAATGGTTGGTTGGATGGGTGGCCGGCCCACCGACCCACCTCTTTCCAACACACCATACTTACATATCATTATAGTTGAGATTGGGATTGGGTATTAGATTAGGTTCGAAACGATTTGGATCGAAGCGATTCGGATCAAATCGATTTGGATCTCCATGATGGCTGAGGTTGTGATCACTGCCGGCAGTGGCAGTGAAATGGGCATTGGAGAAATTGGCTGCCGCATTTGCAAAATTGGCATTACCAAAATTTGGATTTCCAAAATTGGGATTTATCAAATTCGGATTGAAGAGATTGGGATTGAAGATATTGGCATTTATAAGCTTCGGATCATTGTAGATCGTTGCATTATTATCAAAATTCATTGTTGCCGCTACTGCCCTTATTCGGACCTCGTCCAAAGGTACTGCTGCCGCTGCTGAAACACCGCCAAGACAATCTGCCAAAAACTCATAAAGACACAATCACGAAGTTTGACAAACTGCAAATGAGATGTGATGATGACTCCAAGGAACTTTGCTCTTTCCGGCAGGGGATGGATGACAACTTTATTTCGACCCTAGCTAGCTACCTACTGACTGGCTGACTACATGCAGGCAACAAAAACTAAACTAACGAAAATCGAGGCAAAAACCAAAAAAAAAGGAGAAACAAAAACTAAAACTGATCTCTAACGCGAGTGCTTCCGCTGCTTGTCCGACAGAGACTGGCGAAGAGGTAATGAAATGCTGGCATGAGGCCTTTGTTTTGCACAAAATGCAATGTCAATGTTGCCTCGTCTCGGCTGTGTTGCCATGTGTTTCTTTTTGTTGGAATAGGAAAATACACTTGGAAAAAATAACTCAATCAAGTGTTGGCTTGATCACTCTCTCTCTCTCTCTGTTTCTCTCTCGCTCGCTCATTCACAACATGCACTCCAAATACTCCAACTATTTTATGCTCTGTCAGCCGGCCGGCCAAACATCCAGCCAGCCATCGAGCCTACCCGCCTGCTAGTCTTTGTAAATAAAATGTTGGGATACGACAACAACAAACAAACAAACAACAATTTCATGCTACCATCTCCAACAGTGGCCCAGCAGCATTTGGTTGAATGTGCGTTGTCTGTTTCTTTTTTTTTTTCTCACTCTGCTTTGCGTTTGTTTGGTATGTCCGATCTATCGATCGATCGATTCATCGTTCGTTTCGTTTGATCACAGAGAGTGGCCCAACCGAGGAAAAACGAAACAAATGCCATTTAAATGACCATCGGCCGCCGCTCGATTTAATGTGGAACGATAAGAAATATGAAGCGATACATTAATTAGGCATTTTTTAGTGGTGATTTCTTTATTAACGAAGCGATCATCAGCGGCAGTGATTTTTTTGTGGTTTATGGCACAGTGTTCGGGGGCAACATTAATTAAACCCAGTAGGGGAAGTGCTAAAGTCGGACATATTTAACAGACCTGCCCATAAAAATATACATATTTATACCCTACACCACATGGTGGTGAGGGTATTATGTCTTTGTGCATTTGTTTGTAACATGGAGAAGAAAGCGAGATAGACCCATACTTACTTCAGAGGATCTTCATAAACTTTTAGAGTTGATTTATGTATGCCAGTCCGTCTGTCCATGTTTTCCTGTGAAAAAATTGCAGGTCGCATTTACTATCCAATTGAGGTGAAACATTCCAAATAATATTTGTTTGGCTCAAGGACGATCCCTATAGAAATAATCGGTTCAGATTTAGATATAGCACACATATATCTTCAACAGATTTCGGGTTAATTGTGCACAACATATATGGTCAATATCATCCAAATGATCTGAATTTTGGCCTATACGACTGAATTCAGTCTAGAAGCAAGTAAATTAAATTTCGTGAAAATCGGTTCAGATATAGCTATAGCTCCCGTATATATGTTTCATCCGATTTGGAGTTTAAGTCCCTTACATTCGTAATATACATTCGATAAAAATAATTTACAGGGTGAGATGAAAAAACTGCAACTAACTTCAGACTGCTGTCATTTCCAAACCACTCGTTCGACAGCTGTTAAAATTATTCCAGTGAGAGCTCATTATATTGTTTACAGGCGTACAAAAAACATTTTGGTGAGAATTTTCCAGAAAAAAAGTTATTCGTGATGGAATTCAAGCGTGCTTGTGTGATTTCTTTATATGTGGCTGGAAAACCACAAGTGGCTATCGTTAGAGCACTCCAGCATTTAAATGGGAATAAATCTTTTGTGTCTCGTACCATCGCTCGTTACTGGTAGTGTAGCCCGACGTCAAGGAAGTGGATGGAAGAAAACAGCAACATCAGCAAAAATGGTTAGAAAAGTATAGAAGCGACTTGATCGAAACCCGCGTCGCAATGGCCGAAAAATGGCTCGTAAGCTAAACATATCGCAATATTCCCATCGGCAAAAATTGAAAAATGAGGTCGGGGTAAAGCCATTGAAATTCCAAAAAGTGCAAGAACTTACACCGCAACAGAAGGAAAATAGACTCAAAAGAGCTATAGAGTTGCTTCGCTTGGCCGAAAGTGGTGAACTGCCGAATTAGGTTTTCTCCGATGAGAAAACAGTCTTTGTCCAGCAGTTTGTAAACAAACAAAATGTTACGGCGGCCCACACCATCACCATGACCGTCGGTTGAATTCTGGTGGCCAACCGACGGTCATGGTGATGGTGTAGGCCGCCATAACAGCCGATGGTCGCTCTTCGCTTGTATTAATCGACCAATCAGAAAAAATGCCAAATATTATTGCGAAAATATTCTGGAGGGTGTATTAAAGCCTTGGGCACGCAAACATTATGGACGCAGACATTGGACATTCGCACAGGACTCAGCGCCATCGCACTTAGCACTCGCCACCCAAGAATGGTTACAAAATGAGGTTCCTCCCATCATTTCCAGCGCACAATGACCAATCCGTTGGACTTTTGTGTCTGGAGTATTTTGGAAAGCAAGGTTGGCACTAAAAAATACCAAAGTGTCGATCGCCGGGAATGGGCCAAAATACCGCAAAGCAACATTCGGGCAGCGTGTGACGGTTTCATTGGCCGTTTGAAGGCTATAATTCGTGCCAAAGGTGACCAATTCGAACAATTCCAAACTTATTCTAAAATTCGATGCTATTTCGATATTTTTTGCTTTCATTCAATTAAAATAAAAAACAAGTTAAAAAACAATAAGTTCGGCCGGGCCGAACATTGAATACCCTCCAACATTTGGAACGAATTTGGAAAATTTCAAAAAAAAAAAAATCCTTAAAAATTCTGTTAAAATTTTAAAAATACCGAATATAGCCGTTATATTGGGGTCTATACGACGCTGAGCCATTGCCATATTCAAATTCGAAACTTGAAGTAAACGGTGAATAATGTAGCTAAAATCATCAAAATATCGTATATAGGGAGTTACCGTTATATCGGAGCTGTGCGAAGACCTGGACTTGCATAGACAATGTTCTGTTATAGTCTGCAGTATCCATTAGGAACTTCAAATACGACATCTCCAACAATTTCAGTGAGTATTGTACCTAAAATCGTCAAAATACCGAATATAGGGAGGCAGTTATATGTGGGGCCTATACAAAGTCCTGCAACTGCATAGACAATTTTCTGTCATAGGCTGAAGTATTGATTACGAACTTCAAATACCAAATTTGAAACAATTCCGGCGAATAATGTCGCTAAAGCCTTGAGCACGCAAACATTTTTGCCGCAGACCTTGGACATTCCACCCAAGAATGGTCGCAAAATGAGGTTCCTTCCTTAGACTTTTTTGCAGTTTTGTTGATAAAATACTGGTATGTTCCAAAATTAATTATTTTCAGTATTATGCGATTAATTGATAATTGAAATTTTATATTTTGTGGAGGTGGCACCAGATGGTGTGGACCGGCATATTCCATATTTACATTAGATCTATGGTTGATATTGAGTTTAAAGAAAATTGGCGATTCACATGTTATGAGAGTTACAATTATTCAAGATTTTGAAGCTTTGTAGCTGGAGGTCCCAGAAATATAGGACCTATGAGTTGCGCTATCAAAAGAAGTGGGACGAAACACTTAAATATACTTAGTTCAAAGAAATCACTGGTATATGGGCTGTAAGTTCTCAAAATGTCGACTCTTTTGTGGGGGAGGTACTTGGTGTACTGGGTCCGCTATATACCATCTTCCCACCAGATCTTATATTGATAAAATAATGGCATGTGCGAAATTTAAAGACTATCGGGCTATTATTTCGCATTTTATAAGAGTTGTGATTATTTGAAAGTTTGACACTTTGTGGAGAAATTACGTGATGGAGTGGGCCAACATGGCCCTGGCACCGATACAAATATTAGGATTTACGAAATATTAAAAAATGAAATGCTCATTTCGCCTTTTTGAACCTTATAATCACTCAAAATTTTGACCCTTTGAGGTGGACGTATTTGAAGAAGTAGTTCGCTGTATACCATCTTCGTATCAGATCTTTTGTTGATAAAAATATTAGGATGTGCGAAATTTGAATACAATCGGGGTTTTATTTTACACTTTTTATAGGAGTTATAAATATTGGAAATTATGGCCCTTTGGGTGGGAGGTACCAGAAGGAATTGTCCGATCTATACCATCTGCCCACCAGATTTTGTGCTGGTAGAAATATTTGGATGTGCCAATTTTTAAAAAGAATCCGATTATTTTTACACCCTACATCACAAAGTGGTCAGGGTATTATGTCTTTGTGCATTTGTTTGTAACATGGAGAAGGAAGCGAGATAGGCCCATAGTTACTTTTGAGGATCTTCATAGAATCACATTCAGAGTCGATTTATGCATGTCCGTCCGTCCGTCTGTCCATGTATTTTAGTAAACAAAGTACAGTTCGCATTTATTGCCCCATCCAGATGAAATTTTGCACAAATCATTTGTTTGGCCCAAGGACGAACCCTATTGAAATTGGAGATAATCGGTCAAAATTTAGATGTAGCTCCCATATATATCTTCGTCCGATTTGCCTTCTATTGTGCACCAAACTTGTTATATTAGCCCGAATAGTATGGAATTTTGCACATACAACCAAATTAGGCCTGAAAACAAGTTAAAAAGTATCAGTCGGTATTGCCGCCAGAGATATACCCTCAGCCTATGTTCGATTATCTAAATATATTTTGACTAGTGTTAAGGTTATTCAAACGTTTGACCCTCTATGGAGCAGATCCCGAAGGAATGGGCCAATATTGCCCATTTCCTATCGGACCCAAAATATGATATAAATATTTCGACAGATGTGCCAAGTCTAAATGGAATCGGATGTTAATTTGGCGATTTATGAGCTTCATGGGTACTCAAAATTTCAATATTTTGTGGGGGAGGTACTTGATGTAGCGGGCGGATATTGTCCATTTCCACACCTGACGCAAATATTAGAATTTGCAAAGTTGGAGCAAATTCGGATTATCCTTTCTCTTTCTGTGCAAAGAATATATTTTTTGAACATTTCGACCTTTTGTGGGGAGGTACCAGAAGGAGTGGACCGATATTGCCCATCTCCGAACTCGATCTAAGTTTGACAAAAATATTACGTTGTAGCCAATTTGGACCAAATCGGATACTCCCTTCGAGAGTTATCGTGCGCACCAGCCAGCCAGACAGACAGACGGACGGACGGACGGACATCGCTAGATCAACTCCAAATGTTCTGAAACGGATTTGGTCTAAAGAGACGTAGGGTCTAAAACCGTTATTTCGACTAGGCACGTTTTGGCCGTATCAAATGATATGTACCCTCTGTAGCCATATGGCTGAGGGTATAATAAGTATGCCAAATTTGATCGAAATCAGTTCAGACATAGCTACAGCTCCCATATATCCGATTTGATATTTTGTCCTCCGCAGCCGTAATATGCACTCTGTAACAACAATATTTGGAGAAATATATCAAATACAGCTCAGAAATACATTTGCTAAATTCTATCGAGATCGGTTCAGATTTGGATATATCTCCCATATATAACTTCGTCCGATTTACCTTTTATTGTGCACCAAACGTCTAATATTTGTCCAAATGGGATCAAATTTGGCACTTACGACCGAAGCTCTACTAAATTAGCAAAATGGTGTAGGGTATCATAAAATCGGCCCCGCCCGACTTAAAGACTTTCTTTACTGGTTTTAATATGAGGGTGTAAAAATTCAACCTTCTCACATTCACCTTCTCTTTCTGAGAAAGTTTGTAGATTTTTATGTGAATTTTTCAAGATCCCCCAGCCTTTTCTCACCGTTCGCATCTTAATAAACCTGTGGGAGCGACGTTTTAAAAGTGCCAGCCAGATTGCACGCCGAACGAATCTGAGACATACACGCCAACAACGACGTCATGCTGTGAATTTTAGTATTGTTCGTACCCTTAGAGTTGCATTTCTAAATAAGTCCATCATTAGCTTTCCCTTTCACCCATTTGCCAAATTTCATTGACGACATAAAAATACCCATCCTTTGTAAAGACAATTTTCAAATGTTTTTTTTAACAAAGTAAGTTCAAACCAGAAAACTATTTATCGAACATTCTCTGAGATATTCCTTTTGTCCTTGTTAATTCTCAAAGTTTCTGTAGAGAACAAAGAAACCAAATGCTCCTTTTCATTTATTTATTTGTTATTTTTGTGTAGTTTTCCACACCACCCATGAGGTACTACACACCAAGTGCGTTGCCAATTATTTTACATGGCTGGCATCCCCAAGAGGCCTACAAACCATTTGAGCCCTTCGTTTCATTTTTTTTTTATTTTTTTAGGGCGCACAACCACGATAGGTGTTTCTTGGCATTAAATTACCCTAAAAATCCCAAAACTTTATCGTCGGTCTTGTAACACTACTTACCTTTCCAATTCGTTCAGTTTCAGATTAGAAAGGAAATTAGGGTCGAGCAGTGAGGGATTCATCATGTCTGGCAGATTCATGATGTTGGGATTCAACAAACTTGGATTGATGAGATTGGGATTAATGAGATTTGGATTGATGAGATTTGGATTCATTAGATTGGGATTCATGAGATTGGCGTTCATGAGATTGGCACCCATTGCATTGGTGGCCATGGGATTGTTGGCCATTGGATTGCCAGACAATGGATTGGTAGCCATTGGATTACCACCCATTGGATTATTGGGTGGATTGAAAATTGAATTGGCATTGTCGAAATCCATTTTGGGGTTGTTGAAATTCATTATTGAACTTTAGGCGATGCCTGCTTTGTTTGACTTTGAAAAGCAAAAAATTGCAAACTTTGCAAAATGTCTGTGGGTTAGATAAAAGGATTTGAGGAGGTTGATCTAACACTGAAACTTCACGGTTAAGCGCGGTAGTTAACGTTGGGGTTGTCAAAGAGACACTGAAATTGCAAAGTCTATCAAAGCTAATGCAAACCTTTGTCTGGTGAATTAGTTACTTTTTGGTGAGGATGCGCAGAAAAATATTTTTAAATGGAGGATATAAAGGCTGCAACACCGGCATAATTTTGCAGTGGTGAAATATAAACACAATTTTCAAGGTCAACGTGGTTGCCACATGCATGGAATATTGCCACATGCATGTTTTTATACCCTCCACCATAGTATGGAGGATATGTTAAGTCTGTCATTCCGTTTGTAACACCTCGAAATATACATTTTAGACCCACCCACAAAGTATATATGTTCCTGATTAGCATAAAGGTCTATGTCGATGCTAGGGTATCCGCCCGTCTGTGAAAATCACTCTAGTTTCCGAACAAATTTAAGTTGGTTGATAAAATCTTACTCAAATGTGTGTTTCGTCTGCAGGGCTTTTGATATTGAAAATGGGCTCTATAGGCCCACGTTTAATTATAGCCCCCATATAACGATACCTTCCGATGTTCGGCGTTTTGTTAATTTTAGCGACATTTTTCACCGCAATTGTTTCAAGTTTTGAATTTTGAAGTTCCTAAGAGGTACTGCAGCCTGTGACAGAAAATTGCCCATGCAGGTCCAGGTCTTTGTAGAGTCCCCATATAACGGTACCTCCCTATATTCGGTATTTTGCTGATTTCAGCGACATTATTCATCGAAATTGTTTTCCTATAGCCCCTAAATATCGGTAACTCCCCATATTCGGTATTTTGCTGATTTCGGCGACACTATTTACCGGAATTGTTTCAAATTTCGTATTTGAAGTTCCTAATGGCTATTACAGTCTATGACAGAAAATTGTCTATTCAGGTCCAGGGCTTCGTATAAACCTAAAAATCGGCACCTCCCTATATCCGGTATTTTGATGATTTTAGCTACAATATTCTCCGGATTTGTTTCAAATTTCCTATTTGCACTTCGTAATGGGTACTACAGCCTGTGTCTATGCAGGTCCATATATTCGTATAGACCCTTTAATAACGGAAACTCCCTATATTTGGTATTTTTATACCCTCCACCTTGGAAAGGAGGGTATATTAACTTTGTCATTTCCTTTGTAACATCCCTAAATATTCGTCGTAGACCCTATATTCATAATCAGCTTAAAATTCTAAGTCGATTTAACGATTTCCGTCTGTCTGTCTATATGTCCGCCTGTATTTCTATCTGTCCGTCTGTCTGTTGAAATCACGATACAGCCCACATTATTTGACGTAGAGCGTCAAAATTTAGCAGAACAATTTGTCTTGTGTCTAGGATGGTTGGTATTGAAAAGAGATATACCGGTCCACGTTGTGGAAATTGGTATTTGTGGGTCAAAATGACTCCCATTCGTGTGCGAAACATTGTATGTATAGGTCTACGCTTTGGTATAGCCCCCATATAACGGCCATGTATTCGGTATAGCCCCCATATAACGACCATATATTCGATTTTCATATTTGCTCAAACACAGACTAATATATTGGGGTGTGTTTAATTTTTGAGGATATTTCAAATATTTTTGTTATTATTATTATTATTATTATTATTATTATTATTATTATTATTATTGTTATTATTGTTATTATTGTTATTATTATTATTATTATTATTATTATTATTATTATTATTATTATTATTATTATTATTATTATTATTATTATTATTATTATTATTATTATTATTATTGTTATTATTATTATTATTATTATTATTATTATTATTATTATTATTATTATTATTATTATAAGTATTATTATTATTAATATTATTAGTATTATTATTATTATTATTATTATTATTATTATTATTATTATTATTATTATTATTATTATTATTATTATTATTATTATTGTTATTATTGTTATTATTATTATTATTATTAATATTATTATTATTGTTACTATTATTATTATTATTATTATTATTATTATTATTATTAGTATTATTATTAATATTATTATTATTATTATTGTTACTATTACTATTATTATTATTATTATTATTATTATTATTATTATTATTATTATTATTATTATTATTATTATTATTATTATTATTATTATTATTATTATTATTATTATTATTATTATTATTATTATTATTATTATTATTATTATTATTATTATTATTATTATTATTATTATTGTTACTATTATTATTATTATTATTATTATTATTATTATTATTATTATTATTATTACTATTATTATTATTATTATTATTATTATTATTATTATTATTATTATTATTATTATTATTATTATTATTATTATTATTATTATTATTATTATTATTATTATTATAATTATTATTCAAAAATTGTGCCTTCTGTGAGCGTAGTACATTTTTGAACCTATTTTGTACTTTTTCGAAAAATTTTAAATTGGATCGATATTGCTCATCTCCGATATCGATTTGAGTTTGTTAAAAGCAGTATGTGTTCCAATTTTTGAGCGAAATCACTTCCCTATATAATGAAAACAGATCTTTATAGCAATAAGGTTGAGAGTATAAAAAATCGTAATACATGGCAAGCATCAATTTTAAACCTTCACTATCGTTAAAATGTTGGAATAAAATGTTTTGAATGTGCCTCGTCATGCCATCCTTGCAATTCCTATGTAAACGTGCGCAGGTCTTCGACAGAATGTCGTCAATATGGTGAAATAACTCACAGTTGTTTGTTTTTGCAACGTTGCAAAAATAGCTGATTGACAGATGTTTGAACCAAACACAGCTGTAATATTCACAAATTGTAAATTCTAAACACGTTGGAAACCGCCAATATTAATAAAACAATAATGGAAGCGTACAAATTGGCGGAATATCTATTTTTAGATGGATACGCTCTGATAACTCATTCATATAAAAATTGTTTTATAAATGTGCGATGTGAGAAATGTTTTGAATATCCTTCTAAAGAAATTTAGATAACAAAAACATTATTCTAGTGTTACGAAATATTTAATTTATTTAATTGCATTTTTCATTTTTTCAAATGCCATTGATGAGCAAAAGTTGTAACAAATTCGAATATACCCTCAGTTATATGCCTAGAGAGGGTATATATCATTTGATACGGCCAAAACGAAATAACGGTTTTAGACCTTAGCTCTATTTGGCCCAAATCCGTTTCAGAACATTTGGAATCGATCTAGCGATGTCCGTCCGTCCGTCTGTCTGGCTAGTGCCCACGATAACTCTTGAAGGGAGTATGCGATTTGGTGTAAACTTGGTACTTCGGAAATTGCAAAATAGGTCCACTCCATCTAGTCGTTCCCTACAAAAGGTAATGAAAATAATTTACCTCATAAAACAAGAAAGGAACATCAAATTTCCTAATATTTGCATCAGTTTTAGAAGAGGTGGTAAAATGGACAATATCAGTCGACTCCATCAAGTACCTCCCCTACAAATTGTCAAAATTTTTGAATAACTATAATTATTATAAAACAAGTAAGCAAAGGCTACAGTCGAGCGGGGCCGACCGTTGAATACCCTACAACACTATAATAAACGATACAGTTTATATAGGCGAGATACTCGAAAGAATTCAACAAGATATTGTGACAAATAATAAAAGGAAACCATCAGGTTTCGTTCCCTAATTTTCGAATAATAGCAACTTAAACTAATTTGCTCATTTCCAATTTATTGGTAGATGTTGCATTTAAATGGTCTTCCTAGATCTGGAACCAATATTCAACGAAATAGTCAGAAGAGCGTCTTTCCTGTATTTGTGAATTCTCCAAAAAGTCACTGGAATGGACATTTTCGTATTTTGTCTACAAAAGTTGGCAAACTATTTCGCACATTGATTATTTTTGGATGGCCATCCAAAACTTCTTGGCTTTTGCAATGTCCGGTAACCCCCATTCAAATGTGCGTGAAGATCGGGCGATAATTACGACCTGCTGATAATTTTGCAGTTTTTTGGTCCATTTCAACCCCTAAATATATGGCGATCATCTCCTAAAAGAGTAGGCTTCTATTCTGACCCTCATCTTATCCCCATGCAAAATTTCGTAACGATCGGGCTATAAATGCGATCTGTATATGATATCCTGATATCCTAACTACTTAGTTTTGTTAGCTGTAGAAATATTACCAAATGTTTAATTCAAAATGAAAATATGCCAAAAATATGACAAAATTTGAAAAAATATGAGAAAATGTTACAAAATCAATATTTTCAGCTTTAGAGGGATATTTTTATGCGATTTTTTTAGACGTTTTTTCTTTCCTGCCAAGAGGCCATTCTGAATTAATGAGAACTGTCGAAATCAGTTCAGCCGTTCTCGACATATAAGAGATCTTTCAAGCATATCTTCTTTGATAGACATATATATCGCACATATTTTGCTATATATCCGATTTGTTGGATGTTAACATCAATGTAAAGATCAGAAGTAACCCTGTCATGGCTTTGTGATTTCGCCGGGATTTAAAATATTCGCGGTTTAACGAAAAATTTCGAATTTTTTCAATACAAAAGATATGGTCTATTTTACCCGCTAAATATAATCCGATGACCACCCAAATTTGTAGGCTTCTTCCCCGCCCTAAACTCTAGCTACATGCAAAATTCCGCGTCCATTGGTCTATAATTGCGACCTGTATAGACGAAATAGAAAGAAATAGGGTTCTATTCTGACATTAAACCCACCTACATTTTAAATTTCGTGAAGATCGGGCCATAATTGCGACCTGTAGAGTGATTACAAATTAACATGGACAGACGGACAGACGGACGGACGGACATACATAGCTAGATCGACTCAGCTCGGCGAGCTAGGAAGATCCATATATACTTTCCTATGTGGGAAACCAATATTTCGAGGTGGCCCAATCAAACTTATAATACCCCCAACACGTAGTGTTGTAGGGTATAATGAGATGTCTTCAAATTAAACACATCACAATATTTTCATTAATGCAAGTTCTGGTGTGAAGATGGAATACATCGGTCCACTCCTACTGGTAGCTCGTCCACAAAGGGTCAACGTTTTGAATATCTATGAAACTCATAAACCCCGACATTAACATCCGAATCCATTCAGACTTGGTACATCTCAATATTTCCAACAACACAAGATCTTTTAGAAAGATGGTAGAGATCAGATAACAGCTTCTGGTACCTCCCCCACATTTTGAATAAGTATCTATCGCACCGGAATTGTTTCAAAATTAATATTTAAAGTTCGTAATGGATACTACACCCTAAGACAGAAAATGAGCCATGTAGGTCCACGTCTTCGCATAGCCCCCATATAACGGTACCTCCCTATATTCAGTATTTTGATGATTTTAGCGACATTATTTACCGGAATTGTTTCAAATTTGGCATTTCAAGTTTGTAATGGATACTAAAGCTTGTGACTGAAAATTGTCTGTGCAGGTCCACTTCTTCGTATAACCCCAATATAACTGAACCTCCCTATATTCGGGGTTTTGGTGATTTTAGCGATATTATTCACCGGAATTGTTTCAAATTTGATATTTGAAGTTCCAAGGGGATTGTACAGCCTAAGACAGAAAATAGACTGTGCAGGTCCACGTCCATGTATAGCCCCCATATAACGGTACCTCCCTATCTTCGGTATTTTGATGATTTTAGCGTCATTATTCACCGGAATTGTTTCAAATTTGGTATTTGAAGTTCGTAATGGATACTTCAGCCTATGACATAAAGTTGTCTATGCTGGTCCAGGACTTTGTGTAGGCCCAACATATAACCTCCACCTTATATTCGGTATTTTGACGATTTTAGGTGAAATACTCACCAAAATTGTTGGAGTTGTCGTATTTGAAGTTCGTAATGGATACTGCAGACTATAACAGAAAATTGTCTGTGCAAGTCCAGGTCTTCGTATAGCTTCGATGTAACGGTACCTCCCTATGTACGGCATTTTGATGATTTTAGCTAGATTTTTCACCGTTTATTATACCCTACAACACTACGTGTTGGGGGTATTATAAGTTTGATTGGGCCAGAATTTATGTAACACCTCGAAATATTGGTTTCCCACATAGGAAAGTATATATGGATCTTCCTAGCTCGCCGAGCTGAGTCGATCTAGCTATGTATGTCCGTCCGTCCGTCTGTCCGTCTGTCCATGTTAATTTGTAATCACTCTACAGGTCGCAATTATTTCCCGATCTTCACGAAATTTAAAATGTAGGTGGGGTTAATGTCAGAATAGAACCCTATTTCTTTTGGAGATGATCGCCAAATGTTTAGGGGTTGAAATGGACCAAATACTGAAAAAATGTCGGATTTTGCAGTAGCTATACAGGTCGCAATTATAGACCAATGGACGCGGAATTTTGCATGTAGCTAGAGTTTAGGGCGGGGAAGAAGCCTACAAATTTGGGTGGTCATCGGATTATATTTAGCGGGTAAAATAGACCATATCTTTTGTATTGAAAAAATTCGAAATTTTTCGTTAAACCGCGAATATTTTAAATCCCGGCGAAATCACAAAGCCATGACAGGGTTACTTCTGATCTTTACATTGATGTTAACATCCAACAAATCGGATATATAGCAAAATATGTGCGATATATATGTCTATCAAAGAAGATATGCTTGAAAGATCTCTTATATGTCGAGAACGGCTGAACTGATTTCGACAGTTCTCATTAATTCAGAATGGCCTCTTGGCAGGAAAGAAAAAACGTCTAAAAAAATCGCATAAAAATATCCCTCTAAAGCTGAAAATATTGATTTTGTAACATTTTCTCATATTTTTTCAAATTTTGTCATATTTTTGGCATATTTTCATTTTGAATTAAACATTTGGTAATATTTCTACAGCTAACAAAACTAAGTAGTTAGGATATCAGGATATCATATACAGATCGCATTTATAGCCCGATCGTTACGAAATTTTGCATGGGGATAAGATGAGGGTCAGAATAGAAGCCTACTCTTTTAGGAGATGATCGCCATATATTTAGGGGTTGAAATGGACCAAAAAACTGCAAAATTATCAGCAGGTCGTAATTATCGCCCGATCTTCACGCACATTTGAATGGGGGTTACCGGACATTGCAAAAGCCAAGAAGTTTTGGATGGCCATCCAAAAATAATCAATGTGCGAAATAGTTTGCCAACTTTTGTAGACAAAATACGAAAATGTCCATTCCAGTGACTTTTTGGAGAATTCACAAATACAGGAAAGACGCTCTTCTGACTATTTCGTTGAATATTGGTTCCAGATCTAGGAAGACCATTTAAATGCAACATCTACCAATAAATTGGAAATGAGCAAATTAGTTTAAGTTGCTATTATTCGAAAATTAGGGAACGAAACCTGATGGTTTCCTTTTATTATTTGTCACAATATCTTGTTGAATTCTTTCGAGTATCTCGCCTATATAAACTGTATCGTTTATTATAGTGTTGTAGGGTATTCAACGGTCGGCCCCGCTCGACTGTAGCCTTTGCTTACTTGTTCAAGTTTCGAATTTGAAAATGGTAATGGCTTACGACAACAAAGTAGGTCCACGTCGTATAAACCCCAATATAACGGCTATATTCGGTATTTTTAAGATTTTTACAGAATTTTTAACGGTTTTTATTTTTTGAAAATTTACAAATTCGTTCTAATGGTGGAGGGTATTCAAAGTTCGGTCCGGCCGAACTTACTGCTTTTTAACTAGTTTTTATATAATTTTCGTCCTTCATTTCTCGAACCGGAAGATGATGACATTTTTGCCATTAAAATAGACTAAATCAGTAAAGAAAGTCTTTAAGTCGGGCGGGGCCGACTTTATGATACTCTACACCATTTTGTTAATTTAGTAGAGCTCCACATAACAATTAAAAGTTTTTATGGGAGAATTCAATCATACACGCTATGATTATAATTATAATTTAAAGTTCAAAGGACTTAATATGCCGAAGCATTTGTATCTTTTAAATTCGGACTTGTATTGCCCATTTCGTGCAAAATTAATTTGAAATCGGATAAAGATATATATGGGATCTATATCCAAATCGGTACCGATCTCGATAAAATTTGGCAAAGATATTTCTGAGCTGTATTTGATATATTTCCCTGAATATCGTTGTTACGGAGTGCATATTACGGCTGTGGGTAACATATATAACAAATCGGATGAACAATATATATGGAAGCTATAGCTATATCTGAACCGATCTTCACCAAATTTGACATACTAGCTTCTAGACTTAATTCGGTCGTACGTGCTAAATTCCATCCCATTTGGATAAATAAAAGGTAAATCGGACGAAGTTATATATGGGAGCTATATCCAAATCTGAACCGATCTCGATAAAATTTAGCAAAGATATTTTTGACCTGTGTTTGATATATTTTCCTGAATATCGTTGTTACAGAGTGCATATTACGGCTGCGGAGGACAAAATAACAAATCGGATGAACAATATATATGGGAGTTATAGCTATATCTGAACCGATGTCGATCAAAATTGGCATACTTATTTTCAGGCCTAATTTGGTTGTATGTGCAAAAGTCCATACTATTCCGGCCAATATTACACGTTTGGTGCACAATAAAAAGCAAATCGGACGAAGATATATATGTTAGCTAAATCTAAATTTTTACCGATTATCTTCAATTTCAATAGGGTTCGTCCAAATATATGATCTGTACAAAATTTAATCTGGATAGAGCAATAAATGCGAACTGTACTTTGTTTACAAAAATTCATGGATAGACGGACGGACAGACAGACGGACAGACGGGCGGACATGCATAAATCGACTCAGAATGTGATTCTATGCAGATCATTAAAAGGAACTATGGATCTATCTCGTTTCCTTTTGCATGTTACAAACAAATGCACAAAGACATAATACCCTAACCACCTTGTGGTGTAGGGTATAAAAATATAGCTCAGAATATTTTATGCACGGTTCTCAAGAAGATGAATCATTCTTTTAATGTTTTGGTGTATTTTTTAACTTTTACCCGACAATTGTCAATATTTCATATCTGATAGCCTTGAAGTCTATAAAAACAAATTTTTCTATAGCTGAAGAACACATTACAAACTTTAACTACGAAATTTGAAACAATTCCAATCAATAATGTCTCTAATACCATACACATACCGAAACTTGGGAGGTGTAGTTATTACTTGCTAAGACAATTTTCCGTCATAGACTGTTGTACCCATTACGAGCTTCAAACATGAAATTTGAATTTCAGACAACTCCATTGTAAAATGTGGGTAAAATCACCAATATTCCAAATATCGGGGGACCGTTGTATGGGGGCTATTCGATATCATGGACCTATATATATACACAATTCTCTTTCAGGGAGTACTCACAAAGACCTTCTGGTGTAGAATTTCAGACAATTCTATAGAAAAATGTGGCCAAAGTCATCAAATTCCGAACATCGGCGGTACCGTTATATGAGGACTATACGATATCGTGGACCGATGTAGTCTATCTTCGAAATTGACCTGCTTGCAGACAAAAGACTGATCTGCACATAATGTTAGTTTCGTATCAAAATTCGTTTTGACTGTAGCGTTATTGCCACATACTGATAGACCAAAGGACGAACTAAATCGACTCAGAATTTTACGCTGATCAAGACTATAAAACTTTGTTAGGTCTAAAATTATTATTTCGATAAGATTCAAACGGAATGACGGATATGATGAAGCGTATAAAAAATGAAAGTTTTTGACTTCGTGTGAGCAGTGCGATATTCGTTTCGTTTTTCGTACGTTGATTTCTATTATGTTTTAAGGAAATATTTTTATCAACGTTGCCAAAAATGCGGTTATTTTTACTATTGTTTTCTGATAAATTTTTCATCCAGTTTTTTTTTTTTTTTTTGGGTACGGTAGGGTGAGTCTACAGAACCAATAAATCGAATAATTTAAGTGCACTTTAGCTCTTATTATTTGCAACGACCCACCGGTTTAAATCAGAAGTTTTCTTCTTCTTAACCGTTTCATTTTCATCATGAAGTAGTGAAGTAGAATTTTGTGATCTATGATCGCGTAAAAGTAGTTTTTAGGAAAAAAATATTTCATTTTTTTTTAATTTTTTTATATCCTCCACCATGGATATGTCTATTAAGTTCGACATTCCGTTTGTAACACCCCAAAATATCCATTTAATTTAGCGATTTTCCTTCGTCTGTCCGTCTGTGGGAATATAATTTATTAAAATAAAATTTGGTATTAAAAATGGGCCGTAAGTTTTCACGTTTTGGTATACTCCCAATATAACTGAAACTTTAGATAGTCCGTATTTTAATGATTTGTGTCAAACTGCTCACCGGTATTGCTAAAAAATTTTAATTGCACAGTTTCTTAATGGATTCAATGACAGAAAATTGTCTATATTGGTCCACATTTCCATATAGCCCCCATATAACTATCCTAACGATACAGAAATTATTTCAAATATAGATTTTGGAGTTATCAAAGAGTACTACTATCGTGACAGCCACATTTTTCACCGGCATTATTTTAAAATGTAAGCAACATATTTCAACGGAATGATCACAACGTGGGTATTTGAAGTTCGCCACAGGCCTTCTCTGGCAGATAATTGTCTATTTACATACGCTTTCGTATATCTTCCATGTATGTGTACCACACTATATTCGGTGTTTTTTTTTATAATTTTAGACGTTTATTTTTTTCGCAAGTCCATTCCATATTGTGGAGGATATCAAAAGTTCGGACTCTATATACACCAAAACAAGTGTCTTCCTTCTGAAGTAGACCACTAAAATATTCCAAAATTTCAGGTGTTATCTCTTATTGGTTAGTTAACAAAATTAAAAAAAAGCATTGAAGTAAAATTTACGAGAATATATCCGAGTTTTAAGATGATCAGAATGTTAAAGTTTAAATGTGTTTTTCTCGAAATGGAATTTCAAAAATCGGTGACTAAGACATTTCATAAGTTGACCAATCGAAATTTGAAAATCATATTTCAAAAAAAAAAAAAAAACAGCTATGTTTGGCCGGGTCCAACTTTTGGAAGAAACTTGAAACATTTCAAAAAAAAAAAAACAAGTAAAAAAGAAGTAAGTTCGGCCGGGCCGAACTTTGAATACCCTCCACCACTTGGAAAGAATTAGAAAATTTTCAACAAAAATAAAATCCATTAAAAATTCTTTTAAAATCTTTAAAATATCTAATATAGGAAGGTGCCGATATATGGGGGGATATACGATATTGTGGACCTATATAGACAATTCCGTTTCAGGGGTTAAGTGCTCACAAAGAACTCTGTGTGCGTATTTTTTGAAAATACGATTGGAAAATGTGGCTCAAATTATCAAAATACCGAATATCGGGGGTACCATTATATGAGATCTATACGATATCGTGGACCTATATAGGTAATTTTCTGCCGAGGTATAAAGTACCCACAAGGAACTCCTAGTGTGGATTTTCAGACAATTCCGTTGAAAAATGTGGGAAAAATCATCAAAATACCGAATATCGGGGGATACCGTTATATGGGGGATGTACGATATCGTGGACCTGTACAGACAATTCTCTCTCAGAGGGTAAAATGCTCACAAGGGACTCCTTTTGTGGAATTTCAGACATTTCCATTGAAAAATGTGGCTAAAATCATCAAAATGACGAATACCGGGGGTACCGTTATATGGGGGCTATACGATATCGTGGACCGATATAGCCCATTACCGAACTTGACCTGCCTGCAGAAAAAAGATAGATCTGTGCAAAATTTTAGCTTCCTATTTTCCTTTAGACTGTAGCGTGATTACAACAGTCGGACAGATGGACAATCGTCTTAGAATGATTATTTCGATGAGTTACAAACGGAATGACGAACTTAATATACCCTCCATACTATGTATGGTGGAGGGTATAAAAAACAGCTACGTTTGGCCGGGTCGAAATTTTGGAAGAAAATTGAAAAATTTCCAAAAAAAAAAAAGAAAACTACCATTTAAATGAAAACCGTTGTCTGTGGACTAGACTATACGAAGACATGGACCTGCACACTTTTTGGCCATTGAGATCTTCCATTAGAAAATTTGAAATAATTCCGGTGAATAATGTTGCTGAAATCATCAAAATAACGAATATCGGGAGTAACGGTTGTATGGGGGCCGTAGTATCCAATACGAAATTTAAATATGAAATTTGATATAATTATAATATAAATAATAATTGATATAATATATAGGGTGAGACGAAAACAACGGCAACCAAATTCAGACTGCTGTCATTTCTAAGCCACTGGTCCGACAGCTGTTAAAATTATTCCCGTGACAGCTCATTATATAGTTTACAAGCGAACAAAAGCATTTTGGTGAGAATTTTCCAGGAAAAAAAGTTATTCGTGATGGAATTCAAGCGTGATAGTGTGAAAATGTGAATTTTCGGTTGGTCACCAGAACTCAAGCACCGGCCACGGTGATGGTGTGGGCCGCCATAACAGCCCATGGTCGCTCTCCGCTCATATTAATCGACCGTGGCATCAGAATAAATGCCGAATATTATTGCGAAAATTTTCTGGAGGAGGTATTAAAGCATTGGGCACGCAATCATTTTGGCTGCAGTCCTTGGACATTTCAACAGGACTCAGTACCATCGCACTAAGCACGCGCCACCCAAGAATGGTTATAAGTGAGGCTCCTCGCATCATTTCTAGCGCACAGTGGCGACCAAAATCTCCGGATATCAATCCGTTGGACTATTGTGTCTGGAGTATTTTCGAAAACAAGGTTGGCACTTAAAAATACCAAAGTGTCGATCACCTCAAACAAGCGCTTCGCCGGGAATGGACCAAAATACCGCAGAGCAACATTCGGACAGCGTATGGCGGTTTCATTGGCCATAATTCGTGCCAAATTGTGTGATCAGAAAGTTTTTTTTTTCTGTTTTTGGTTCATGTGAACCCCTAAATCAACTCCAAAAGCAAGAGGCCCCTCTGTATCTCCAAATTTGGACTCATCTATATGATTTGCTTATCTATGATATTTGGCTATATTCGCCAACAAAATCAGCATAAAGAAAACAGAAGTTCACCTTTTGTCACAAAATACTTAAAAGATTATATTAATATCATTATTCACATCTTTTTATTCGATTTTTTTAGATTTTATTCTTTTATGCCAAGAGGGCATTCTGAATTGACAACATTTGTCAAAATCAGTGCAGACCTTCATGGGATATGTGCATTCTAGCTAACATACCCTTCCTTTTTATATATTTCGCTATATATATCCGATATATTAATTATCGGCATCTACGTAATGGTCAGAATTAACCTGTTCGTCTATTTGTGATTTCGTCGGGATTAAAAATATTCGCTGTTTAATGGAAATGTTGCTTTTATTTATCACAATTGCTATGGTCTATTTCACCCACTAACTATTACCCGATGACCATTAAAATTGGAAGACTTCTGCCCAGTCCTAAGCTCTAGCCCAACGCTAACTTCCGCTTCGATTTGTCTACAATTGCGACCCGTAGAGCAACTGCAAAATCAGGAAAATTTTCAGTTTTTGGTCCATTTCAACCCCTAAATATTATGCGATCATCTCCAAAAACAATAGGCTTCTATTCTAGCTCTAGCTCTAGCCCCACCTCCATTTTCAATTTTGTAAGGAGTGGCCCATAATTGCGACCTGTAGAGTGATTACATATTAACATGGACAGACGGACGGACATACATAGCTAGATCGACTCAGCTCGGCGAGATAGGAAGATCCATATATATTTTCCTATGTGGGATATTTCGAGGTGTTACATAATTTTTGGCCCAGTCAAACTTAGTATTGTAGGGTATAACCAATTTAAAAATTATGGCGTTTGACTTTGTTGCAGTTTTTTTTATCTCACCCTGTATTTGGAAGCTATCGATATATCTGGACCGATTTTCACCAAATTTGATATACCTGCTTCTAAACTGAATTTCGTCGAATGTGCTAAAAATCAGGTCATTTAGATTTGCTTCCGATATTCGTTATTTTGATGAATTTATATCAATTTATATCGTATTTGAAGTTCGTAATGGATACTTCAATTTATGACAGAAAATTGTAAGTTCATATTCACGACATCGTATACCTCATATATAACGGCACCTCCCCTTTTCGACAGTTTGATGATATTAGCGACATGATTCAACGGAGTTGTTTTAAATTTCGTACTTAAATGGGTATTACGTATTTCGTAATGGGTACTACACGATTATAGTCCCCATATAACCGTTTTCGGTATTTTCCATGAAATTTTCTTAAAATTTAGCAAGTTTTTTCTAAATGGCAGAGGGTATTGCTATTTTATTGTTCACATTTTATTAAATATGTGATAATCCTAGAAAATGTTGAAATATATAGCGGACTGAAGTATTCAAATTCATCTAATACAGAACATTTATTTCCAATTGTGGGGGAGGCATCAGAAAAAGTGGACCGATATACCCTATCTTCACATCGGATATTTTGTTATTAAAAATATTTAAATGTTTGAAATTTAAAGATAATCGGACCCTTTATTCCACATTTTATAACAGTTACAATTATTCCTTATTTTGACCCTCTCTTGATTGACTTGATAGAGAGGGCCGATATTGTTCATTTTCGTACCTAAACTAGCACTTACAGAAATATTGGGATTTGCAAAGTTTGAACAAAATCGAAAATGTTATAAATGGAAGCATAGAGGTTCCATTTATACCTTTTTGAAGGATTTTCCATATCCGAACTCGATTTAAATTTGACTATTATATTACGATGTACAAAGTTCGAATCGGATAGTTATCGTGCGCACAAGCCAGAAAGACGGAAGGACATCCATAGATCATCTACACCCTGAAACGGATTTCGTCCAAAGAGACCTAGGGTCTAAAACCGTTATTTTGATGGGACACGTTTTGGCCGTAGCAAATGATAAATACACTATGTAGCCATATAGCTGAGGGTATAATAACAGGTTAAAAAATATTTAAGTTCCGCCGGGCCGAGCTCTTGGAAAGTAACTCATGCCTGTCAATGCCGAAATACCAGTATTCGAGGGGTCTCTTCTGTCATTGCGTACAAACAATACAAAATTCAAACAATTCTATAAGAAATGTGTTGTTATAATTATCAAAATACCGTATACAGGAGGAGTGGGGGCTGCAAAATTGTTCTGCTATAGGAGTAAACAAATTACGAAAGCCTAAAACCGTGAATTTTAAATAATTTTTGAGTTTTGCCTTGTTAAGGCGAAGATCATATGTTTTATGATTTATGTGTTTGTTTTCTCTTTCGAGACGAGCTTAATGATCTGAAATTTGCAGTGAAAAGGAAAGCCAGATAGACACTATCACACACTCACCACTATGCGACGCGTTTCGCCGTTGGTTAAGTGGCTCATCAGGCATATTTGGTGTGGATGATGGCTTACAAGGGCCGTTCTCTGCAAATTTCAGATCATTAAGCTCGTCTCGAAAGAGAAAACAAACACATAAATCATAAAACATATGATCTTCGCCTTAACAAGGCAAAACTCAAAAATTCAGCCGAGCCTGGCTGTGGGATTTGAACCGCGGACCTCGGTGTGCAGCCAACTAGAAGTTGCTGTCTCTACGTTCAGAGCCATTAACCCGTCTTCCTAAAGCAGCACTAAAACAAGTGTATGCATTGGAAGCAATGTAGTTGTTGTGGACAAAAAATCCATCACTACAAAAACAAAAAAAAACTTTGCTGTGAAAAAGATCTGCCAATAGAACTTGAGTCGAACCTGGAGAGTTTCTAGTGTATAATTCGCATATGCTAATTTGCAATAAGTTCGAAATATATACTACTTTCCTTGTAAGCCATCATCCACACCAAATATGCCTGATGAGCCGCTTAACCAACGGCGAAACGCGTCGCATAGTGGTGAGTGTGTGATAGTGTCTATCTGGCTTTCCTTTTCACTGCAAATTTCAGATCAATAAGCTCGTCTCGAAAGAGAAAACAAACATTTAAATAATTTCGTTAGAAAATTTGGCTAAAATCGTCGAAATATTGAATATCAGGAATTACTGATATGATTACTGATGGGGGCTATACTGAAACAATAAAAACAAGTAAAAAAGCAGTAAGTTCGGCCGGGCCGAACTTTGAATACCCTCCACCATTTGTAACGAATTAGAAAATATTCAAAATATAAAATCCATTGAAAATTCTGTTAAAATCTTTAAAATACCTAATATCGGAAAGTGCAGATATATGGGGGGTTATACGCTATTGTGGACTTATATAGACAAATCTATGTCTGGGAGTAAAGTACTCACAAGGAACTCCTTGTGTGGATTTTCAGATAATTCCATTGAGGAATGTGGCTAAAATCATCAAAATCCCGAATATCGGGGGTACCGTTATATGGGTGATATACGATATTGTGGACCTATATAGACAAATACCTTTCAGGGATTAAAGTGCTCACAAAGAAATCCTTTTGTGGATTTTCAGAGAATACGATTGGAATATATAGCTAAAATCACCATAATACCGAATAACGGGGGTACCGTTATATGGAGGCTATACGATATTGTGGACCTATATAGATAATTCTCTGTCGAGGTATAAAGTACCCACAAGGAATTACTTGTGTGGATTTTCAGACAATTCCATTGAAAAATGTGGTTAACATCATCAAAATACCGAATATCGGAGGTACCGTTATATGGGGGGCTATACAATATCGTGGACCGATATAGCCCATCTTCGAACTTGACCTGCCTGCAGACAAAAGAGAGATCTGTGCAAAATTTTAGCTTCCTATCTTAATTCTCTTAGACTGTAGCGTGATTACAACAGACGGACATGGCTAAATCGTCTTAGAATTTTACGCTGATCAAGAATATATATACTTTGTTGGGTCTAAAATGATTATTTCAATGAGTTACAAACGAAATGACGAACTTAATATACCCTCCATACTTTTTTTGGTGGAGGGTATAAAAATTGCTAGAAAAGCGTCGGACTAAGTGTATTAAAGTTTCAGGAGATAATATTGAAAAATAACAATATTTTTGATAAACTAACTATTCTCTTTCATTGATAGCCTAAGAAGTTTCCGAACCGCCCTCGAACATACTTTTCTACTACAGCGGCTGGTATAGTTTGCGAATAACTATCCCTAAATTCGGAACACTTCGGTTGGCAAATATAAGAACGTTGGATATCTGTTGGGTACCGTTTTATGGGGACTATAGAAAAACGTTGACCTATATGGAAAAAAAATCCGGCACCGAGCTCTGAATATCGAATTTTAAATTATTATATTAGAAATTGTGGTTAAAATCATCCAAATATCGAATATAAGTACAATTTTATGCAGCTTTACTGAAACTTGGACCTGTATAGACAATGTTCGGCAATAGAATCAATTATAAACTCTATATACCGAATTTTAAACTATTCCGTTAAAAGGTCTGGCTAGTGTCAAAATACCGAATATGAGGGATATACCAAGACTTTGACCGATATAGCTCATCTTCCAACTTGACCTGCCTGCCGTCAAAAGACGACTTTATGCAAAATCAAAGCTTCCTATTGCATGCCATTTGGACTCTATCGCGATTACAACAGATGGATGGACAGCCATGGCCAAATCGACTTATAATATTATACTGATCAAGAATATTTATACATTTTTGGGTCTACGATGATCATGAATATACCCTCCATATTCTGTATGGTGGGGGGTATAAAAAAATTCAAAATTCCGATTTTATATTATATCCTACACCTATTGTGTTTTTGTGCATTTGTTTGTAACTGGGAGAAAGAAGCGAGATAGACCCATTGTTACTTTTGAGGATCTTCATAGAAGAACGTTCTAAGTCGATATATGCATGTCAGTTCGTCCGTGCGTCCGTCCGTCCATGTATTCTTGTGAAATAAATTCAGTTCGCATTTATTATCCGATTGAGATGAAATTTTGCAAATAATGTTTGTTTGGCCAAAGGAGGAACCCCATTTAAATTGGTGATAATCGGATCAGATTTAGATATAGCTCCCATATATCTTCAACCGATTTCGGTTTAATTGTGCACCTAATGGTTAATAAAAGTCCAAATGACCTGTATTTTGGTAGATCCCAACGAATTCAGTTCAGAAGCAAGTAAATCAAATTTGGAGAAAATCGGTTCAGATATAGCCCTCACATCCGTAATATGCATTTGACAGCAATGATATTTGGTACCAGATATCTTATAAAGCTTGGAAATACCTTTGCCAAATTTTATCGAGAATGGCAAAGATTTGGACATATCTCCCATTTATATGCTTAATCCGATTTCAGGTTTATTGTGCAAATAATGGTTAATATCAGCCCAAATGGAGTGAATTTCGGGACGTACCTTTCCATTTTGTGCAACTCGGCTTCGATATACATTTTTATACCCTCTACCATTGTCATTGCGTTTCTAACTCTTCGAAATAATTATAATAGACCCTACAAAGTATATATATTCTGGATCAGCGTAAAATTCTAATACGATCTAGCGATGTCCGTCTGTCCGTCTGTTGCAATCACGCTATCTTTCGAACAAATTGAGATAGAAGGCTAAAATTTTGCATACATGCATAGTTTACCAATAGGCAGGTTATATTAGCAAATGGACCATGTTGGTCCACGTTTTCGTATAGCCTCCTTATAACGGTACCTTCTTATATTCGGTATTTTCAAGATTTTAGCGGCATTATTTACCGGAATTATTTAAAATTTCGTATTCATACAACAATTTTTGTATGAAGGTCCAAGTCTTCGTATAGCCTGCATATATCTGTATCTCCCGATTTTCGGTATTTTATGATTTTATGATTTCAGCTACTTTATTCACCGAAATTGTTTCAAATTTCGTACTGGAAGATCCTACAACCTAAGACAGAAAATTTTCTGTGCAGGTCCACGTCTTCGGTGCCTCCCGATACTCCGTATTTTCATGATTTTTGCGACACTATTCACCGCAATTGTAACAAATTTCGTATTTGAAGTTCGTAATGGGCACTACAGCCTATAACAAATAATTTCGTTTACAGGTCCACGTCTTCTTTAGTCCCCATATAAAGGTTTTTATTCAAGTGGTAGTTTTCGGAATTTTTTTTTGAAAGTTTTCAATTTCATTCGAAATGGTGGAGGATACTAAAAGTTCGGCCCGGCCGAACTTAGCTTCTTTTTTACTTGTTTTGATATAATCCTTCTCCAAGTGATATCTCTATAGCAAACTATAACAGCTCTAAAGCCAAATGTTGATCTACTATTTTCACACACTTTCGAACAGAGAATTCCCACACATACGTACCTCACGTATTAAGTTCAACACAATTTCCATACACCAATTGACATTTCAAAATTCCACAACACATTTGGGACACTTTTGGTATTCAACACTCTATGCTTAGGTCACCGACACATTCCTGCGCTGTGGTGTAGCTTTCCGCACAACCCTTGAGGTACTACACACTGTGCGTTGCCAGTTATTTTAAATGGCTAGCATCCCCAGTAGGCCTACGAACCATTGTCGAAATGCCATTTATTTTCGATGGCTGGCACAGTCACGATAGACTTCTTGGACCATCATTAATCGGCGTATAAATGAATATAGTTATGTGTGTGGTTCTATTGTGATTGGACATTGAGAGCGGGTGACGACGAAGATCGACGTTGATTATTTAAAGCTTTGTTCTCAAAAAAATAATTCGGAGGATGGAAAAATATTACACGTGTTGTTGTTCAAGCACGTGTTTTTGTTGCTGTTATCATTATTTGGCACCTGGAGCACCGTCATACTTACTTGTTGTTGTTCCTGACTCATTGGGCTAGAATATTTCAAGAAAAAATATTATGAGCTAGGAATAACTTTTTCTTTGAAAAACTGAATCGAATTCGTTTTGGGTTATTTTTAAAGAAATTTTGATTTTCTTTTTTGTTTTTTATTGGGATCACTTTACTGTTGGTTCTGAACAACTGGTTGTGACTGATGTGTTAACGGTTTTTTCGTAACGACGAAAGTTCGGTTGCAATATGGATTTTTGAAATGGTGCCACATCGTTTCGCCACTGTAGTTGCATTCCGGTTGTAGCACATGATGATGGCGTTGTGTTGTGACGTTGCCATATGGGGCTGCGTTTTGGGTACACTGTTAAAATAATTTCAAGTTTAACGCGCATGCGTTGAATTGGGGTTTAGTTTAATTAAAGTATTATTTTAGTTTAATTAAAAAATGTTGGTAAAAATTAAATAAGGGAATATGATTATCAGCACGTGTTGTCACCGTTACTTAACATTAAGGCATGGTAATAGGATAGTATAACACGTGGTACATGAGAAAAAAATGTGGGTTATAAAAATGTGGGACTCATGCCAAATTGAATTAAAAAAAATAAATAAAAATCTAAGAAAAAAGAAATTAAAAGACTTATTAAAAATAATAAAATCAATAAAAATTCTGGACGAAAATGGAACAAAAAAATACGAAATACTTTTTCTTCTTCAGAACCCGAAATTATAGAATACAGAAAATTTTAATGGCAATTTGGAGTAAACCATCAAGAATCTTGTAAATTGCAAAACTTTACTTTACTCTCAGTGAAGTTTCTATCTCCTGAGAATATAAAATCCCATCAAAACACGAATTCAAAAAATTTTTTAATTTTTACACCCTCTTCCAGTGAAAGTTTTACTTATGGTAATGTGGGATTTCGCCTAAATTCTTACAATTGAATATTTTTTTAATAGTAGTTAATCTATCCACAAAGTACTCGAAATATTGAATTGCAAAAGATAGGGTTTGAATTTGGGGCCAAATCTTTCAAAATTCCCAAAGTCAGGACTATACCCGAACTTCGAGCAGTATATCCATTTTCGAAACCAATCATCTTGGGAAAGTCAATATAAACCAGTAAAGAAAATCTTAAAGTCGGGCGGGGCCGACTTTATGATACCCTACACCACTTTGCTAATTCAGTAGACCTTCATATAACAATTAAAAGTTTTTATGGGAGAATTCAATCATACACGCTATGATTATAGTTAAATTTTAATTTATAATATTATCTTTTAAATTCGGAATTGTGTTGCCCATTTTTTATATATGGGAGCTATAACCAAATCTAAACCGATCTTCATAAAATTTGGCAAATATATTTCTGACCTGTATTTGATATATTTCCCTGAATATCGTTGTTACGTAGTGCATATTACGTCTGTGGGTAACAAATATAACAAATCTGATGAATAATATATATGGAAGCTATAGCTATATCTGAACCGGTCTTCACCAAATTTGACGTACTAGCTTCTAGACTCAATTCGGTCGTAAGTGCGAAATTCCATCCCATTTGGACAAATATTACATGTTTGGTGCACAATAAAAGGAAAATCGGACGAAGTTATATATGGGAGCTTTATCCAAATCTGAACCGATCTCGATAAAATTTAGCAGAGGTATTTCTGAGCTGCATTCCATATATTTCCCCAAATATTGTTGTTACGGAGTGCATATTACGGCTGTGGGTAACAAATATAACAAATCGGATGAACAGTATATATATTGGAGCTATAGCTATATCTGAACCGATCTTCACCAAATTTGACATAATAGCTTCTAGACTCAATTCGGTCGTAAGTGCCAAATGTCATCACATTTGGACATATATTAGACGTTTGGTGAACAATAAAAGGAAAATCGGACGAAGTTATATATGGGAGCTATATCCAAATCCGAACTGATCTCGATAGAATTTAGCAAAGGTATTTCTGAGCTGTATTTAATATATATCCCCAAATTTTGTTGTTACAGAGTGTACATTACGGCTGCGTAGGACAAAAATAACAAATCGGATGAACAATATGTATTGGAGCTATAGCTATATCTGAACAGATTTCGATCAAATTTGGCATACTTATTTTCAGGACTAATCTGGTTGTATGTGCAAAATTCCATACTATTCGGGCTGATATTACACGTTTGGTGCACAATAAAATTCAAATCGGATGAAGATATATTTGGGAGCTATATCTAAATTTTTACCGATTATCTCCAATTTCAATAGTGTTCGTCCTTGTGCCAAACAAATGTTGTTTGGAAAATTCCATCTCAATCGGATAATAAATGCGACCATGCGCATTTTATTCACAAAAATACATGGACCGACGGAAGGACGGACTGACATGCATAAATCAACTCAGAATGTGATTCTATGGAGATCCTCAAAAGTAACTATGGGTCTATCTCGCTTCCTTCTCCATGTTACAAACAAATGCACAAAGACGAAATGCACAATGTGGTGTAGGGTATATAAATGTCGGAAATAGCATGAAATTTTAGAATAAGTTTAGATTTGTTCGAATTGGTCACCTTTGGCACGAATTATGGCCTTCAAACGGCCAATGAAACCGTCACACGCTGATCGAATATTGCTCTGTGGTATTTCGGTCCATTCCCGACGAAGCTCTTGCTTGAGGTGATATACACTTTGGTATTTTTTAGTGCCAACCTTGCATTCCAAAATACTCCAGACACTGGAAATGAAGCGAGGAACCTCATTTTGTAACCTTTCTTGGGTGGCACGTGCTTAGTCCTGTTGGAATGTCAAAGTTCTGCGGCCGAAATGTTTGCGTTTCCAAGGCTTTAATACACATTCCAGAATATTTTCGCGATAATATTCGGCATTTATTCTGATGCCACGGTCGGTCAATACGAGCGGATAGCGACCATCGGCTGTTATGACGGCCCACAATATCACCATGGCCAGCGCTTGAGTTCTTTTTTTCTGGTGGCCAACCGAAGGTGAATATTTTCAGCTGACCTCTTTGGCAAGTAAACACGATCATTTTTTTTGTTTACAAACTGCTGGACAACGAATGCTTTCTCATCGGAGAAAACCAAATTCGGCAGTTCACCAATTTCGGCCAAGCAAAGCAACTCCTTAGCTTTTTTGAGTCTATTTTCCTTCTGTTGCGGTGTAAGACCGTACACTTTTTGGAATTTCAGTGGCTTTACCCCGAGCTCATTTTGCAATATTTGCCAAATGGAATATTACGATATGTTCAGCTCAAGAGCCATTTTTCGGCCACTGCGACGCGGGTTTCGATCAAGTTGCTTTTTTACTTTTCGAACCTTTTCTGCCGATGTTGCTGTTTTCTTCCGTCCACTTCCTTGACGTCGGGCTACGCTACCAGTATCACGGTAACTAGCGATGGTACGAGACACAAACGATTTATTCACATTTAAATGCTGGAGTGCTCTAGCGATAGCCACTTGTGGTTTTCCAATCAAATATAAAGAAATCACACTATCAAGCTTGAATTCCATCGCGAATAATTTTATTTTCCGGAAAATTCTCACCAAAATGGTTTTGTACGCTTGTAAACAATATAATGATCTGTCACTGGAATAATTTTAACAGCTGTTGGACGAGTGGCTTGGAAATGACAGCAGTCTGAGGTTGGTTGCAGGTTTTTCATCTCATCCTGTATATACTTTTTGGGGTCTCCTGCAAATATTTTGCAATTATTTAATATATCCTCCATTGTATGGTGGAGGTTATAATAAGATATGAAGGTCCAATCTTAAGAATATATACATAAATAAGTAGTGAAATGCTGAAGGACACCGACTGAAACTTTCTCACTTGTTTAACTCACTGATAATCTGTAATCTTAAAAGTAGTATTTATGGTTACGAACATTTTTTGGCTGCTGAATAACACAATCTATAATATTTTGTACAATTTTTCGTTTAAAATTGGATAAATTTCGCTTCAATGTAAGGATATATATAAAAATCGAGCCACTTTTCTTTAAGATTCCCTCTGTTAAAATTCTTTTGAACAATTTTGATCCATGACTACAAAATTTCGACATTGTGATCCATTTAATATAAATAACATGCCAATTGGATGTCAATATACCCATTTTACCCATAGAACCCAAAATAAACTCTTCATACCATAAATCTCATAGTCTCTGAACTACATTTACAACCAATTTTCTCTCAGTGCAGAGTATGAACAACGGCAACACCACAAGCCCGCACAACATGGATGAACGAATTCATTTCGCACGAAAGGGGTGTGTCCTTGCCAGCATAGCGATGGACAATGGAATGGTGTTTGTTTCGCCATTAATGATTTATTTGGCAAAACATCCTCTTAACATCCACTCAGTGTGTGTGTATGTGCGATAGTATTGCTCCACTTTTTTCAAAACATGAGAGACATATGGAGAAGCAAATGATGAACGTTGCAGTGAGGCAGTTATTCAAAGATTGCAGGCATTTGTTGGGTTTTTATTTTGGCAAACAACAGAAACAAAGATTCCGGAAAAAAAACTTTTTCAATTAAATCAAAGTCAACAGAGCATAGGATCAGTAATTACCTCACGAACGACAAACAAATGGTACCCAAGGGTCCTCTACAGAGTCAATTGGGGTTACCCCCCCAAACATAGTTTGATGTCACGTTGTTGTAGGAATAGAAATAGAGTATTCGGCAAAGCGAATGAGAGAGACAGATAACCATGAGAGTAGTAGAGAATTTTATTTTTGGTTTGTTCAAATAAAAAGGCGGAGTTTTCCAACTGGACACCGGCAATGCAGCCAGCATTGGTATCGGAGAGCCGTAAAACGTATGCGTAATCCTTTTGCATTTTAGATTTAGATCGCTTGGATGCAAGCGTTTCGGGTTTTTTATTCCTTCTTCTGCTACAATATGTAATTACAAACAAACAATGAATGAATGAATAACACTTTTTTTGGTCAAAGAGATGAAAAACAAACCAAAACACAATGAAAACGGAAATTGGTTTAGATTTATGGGTATCTGTTTATTTTTAGAATACTTTGTTTGCCAAAAAAAGAGGATAAATCTGTTTGCATAACAGAGTAATTTAGTTGGGTTGTAGCTGGAATTGCCATACAATGTAGCTTTTATTAATCTGTTGATTTGTTAAAATTGCAAAGGATTATATGATGGTTTTACTCTGGAATGCGTTATGAAATTGTTATGGAACAATATTATTTTGGGGTTTATATAGATTTTGATTGTATGCATCCTGCACACAAAATTATAATTATTTCCTTTCACCAAAACAGGGACTGATTTAAACATTTTGTTGTACAGAGTCGACGCACAGTGGGGTGAGATGCCCAAAAACGGAGATTAATTCAGGGAAGCATTCTATCGCTCTGAAATTTTGCTCAGACATTTATATTGCCATTCTAATATGTCTGGCATTAAAAATGAGACATATCGGCCCACGTTTTGGTAAGGCCCCCATATAGCGTTACTTCCGGATTTTTGGTATTTTGATGGTTTCGGACACAATTTCAAACGCAATCATGAGTATCTTGACGTTTTGAGTTCTGAGCGGACAAAATCTCTCCCTGCTAAATTTTGTGAAAATAAATCCACTATTAAGTATTGACTGTATATAACGGCAATTCCAAATTTTAGGTATTTTGGGAATTTCTCCCTGCAAAATATATAATGGTGCTTCCTAACATTAGGTATTTTGAGGGTTTCAGACAGAGGTTTTTACAAACTTTTTATTTGGTATTTTTTTCCCAATGGATGGATGGAAATATTACGAAAATTGCCTATATAAATCTAAAATTTGAGTTAATCCAGAAAAAATAATTTATCCTTTGTAAAACCTTCTAAATCTGAAGACAAAAATACTACATATTTTTATGAGGAAAGGAATAATTATTAAAAAAATATATATACAAAATTGGCTGGCAATTAAGCCTTCCTATCTGAAATAGACTTAAACCTTATAATATATATTGAGAAAAAAAATATATGTGACTGACATTTAAAAAATCATCCTCCCTTATATCTCTTTTATTGTCTTAAATTGGATCACCAGTCAAAATTGAGGGTGAGATAAGTAACCTCGCCACAGATTTTTTATGTATAGTTTATATATAGTTTAGAATTCCAGTTAATAACAGGATAAAAACCCAAGAGAAACCTCTTTAGAAAGACCAAAAGAAAAAAAAAAATAAAACAGAGACAAGATCAAAGTACATTCACCGCAAAATCAGTTGACTATTTTCACCATTTTCTAAATTAAACAAAAACGGCAAAAAAAGGGCACGAATTTTTTGTTGATTATGAAAGATGACATTTCATACTAAAATACAAAATTAAAATTTTAAGATCTTCTCGATATCATTTTTTTAAAACTCCACATACTTTTCGTATATGGCGAAAATATGGTAATATTTTGAATTATTTTTTAAAATATTTTTACATCATTATATTTAAAACTATTTTATTCTCAAACACTGATAACTACCTGTATTCGATGTTTCAATTTTAAAATAATAACTTTTGATGAAAAAAAAAACTAAATTATTGCACTTCAAAAAACCCAAAGACAAATAGTGAAATATTTCTTAACTTTGCCACTGTGTAATTACAAAAATATAGAACATATGACTTTGAAATTTTCGGTACTGAAGTAGAATTTAGTGTTCTATAATAGTTTAAAAACATTTATTCCAAAAGACGAATTTCATTTTTCAATTAATCTCCGTGTTTTGTGATTTCACCCCTCTGTGCAACGTTCCAGTTAAATCCCTAACCGTCAAGTCATAACTAATTTCGTTGGAGAATAGGGTAAAAATCAGAGTTTGGGAATACTTACTTTTCATCAGACTACAACTCTGAAAACAGAAACCTAAAATCGCTGTAAAACCGACCTGTATCTATGAACAATTTGCTTTTTTTATATATTTATATATTGCAATTGGTGAAAATCGTTGCAGATGTAGATCAGAGGGCTGCAATGAGTATGATCGAGTAGGCTTGATCACACACAGTGGAAATACAATCAAACTCAATCAGTCGGTCAGATGCAACATGTTTATTCGAGTTACTCAAGCCAAACGAAAAAGATGTGATCAAACATGTATTGATCGAAGTTTTGTGATCGCAATCAAACAGCTCACATGAGTTATTTGTTTACGAACTTATGTTGAATTGTTCATAACGGGTCGATCATCTATGAGGAGTCTTGTCGGTTTGATTCATCCCAGTTAAGTGAGTGATTTGATTTGATTAAAACACAAATGTTCGAAACTGAGCGAAATCATGATTGTAATTTTACAAAGGATTTCATAACTAAAAGCTGTCCCCATAAAAAAAATTGGTGCAAATTATATCTAAACAATGTTTTCGTTTTATTTGGTTTTTTGGTGTGTTAGACTTCAGTGACTTATTTGAAAAAAAAAAAAAAAAAAAAAACAAAATTAAATTTTTTAATAAAGAAACACATCATTGGTATTTAGAACACTAAAAATGTTTAAATATTTTTTTTTATTTTACAATATTGGTCAAGATTTTTCACAAACTTCGACCTCTTCGTTTACCTACTCCTGTGTAGTTTCTACTTGCAACAATTTCGTTCGCACTATCACAACATTCTTCCATTTCAAATATTAAAAAAGTCAAAATAAACTGTCCTAACTTGATTAAATGGTTGAATAAACAATGACACTGAGCGAACTCGATTCAAAGAAGACAATCACGGTTGTGATTGCTCATTTACATTCATGGGTTCGATCAACTCACGTTGCTGAACACATCAAACCGTCTCGAACGCTCATGTTTGATTGTGAGTGAAGTGATTCAAACTGAGCGTTCGATTCGATCCGAAGCGAAAACGGTCATTTCATTCAGATCAAACTAAACGACTGCATCAACAAAAATCAGGTAAGAAACCGAGTATGCTTGAATTTTTGCATACTCGTTGCAGCCCTCTGATGTAGATATAGGTCCCACATATAACACCAAATTCCATTGACAGAAAAGGTCACAATAATAAACCATTTGATGTGGAATTTTGCATTGGATTAAAGTTTAGGACAGAACAGGACAGAATCCTGTCATTTTGGATGGTCATCGTTTAACATGTGGCGAGTAAAATGAATTATATTATTGAGTGATATTGAGTGACAAATATCTAAATTTCCATTCAAACATTAACATTAAAAGAGTACTTCTAACCTTTACATTGATGCTTTCATCCATGGTAGAATAATATAGGTAGATGCATCGACGCAAATCGGAGGTTGATATAAAATGTATTTTTCAACAATTTTTACAAACTTTAATAATTTTTCATTCAACATTTTCAATTTAAAAATCAGTTTGACAGTTCATTGTCCCAGCAGCTGTGTTGTTTTTTTGAAATTTTATGTATATTTTAGGAGTTGGTAATGACTTAGATGACTCTGACCATGGAGATGAATTTTTATTGATTTTTTTGAGTTTGAACCGTGGACTTGGAAGGCACCGTTACAAACATATATTTTAATTGAAAAACTAAAAGAAAATAACTCATCCATATATTTTCGAAAAATTTGGTTAATAATCTCGAAATAGCTAAAATCAGAAGCTATCTTCATATGAGGTATAAAAAAAATAAATCAGTTTCTACTTCCTAAGAAAAAAAAAATGCCAATACCCTCGCAATTACCGAAATCTTCATATAAACGAGGACATACAATGATAACGTCTTGCAGGGAGGGAGGAACTCAAGATACCAAAATTTTGCGATATTAAATAAAAACAAGTAAAAAAGCTGTAAGTTCGGCCGGGCCGAACTTTTAATACCCTCCACCATTTGGTACAAATTTGGCAATTTCCAAAAAAAAAAAAATAAATAAATAAATAAAAAAAATCCTTTAAAAATTCTGTTAAAATCTTAAAAATACCGAATGTCTATACGACGACGTATACATGCATAGGCAACTTTTGTCATAAGTTATTACAACATTTAAATGCGAAACATGAAGAAAAATTTGTTTATAATGTAGCTAAAATCATCAAAATACCGAATATAGGGGGTACCGTTATATGGGGGCTATACCAAGACGTGGACCTGCACAGACAATTTTCTGGCATGGGCTGAAGTATCCATTACGAACTTCAAATGCGAAATTTAAAACAATCCCGGTAAATAATGTCGCTAAAATCATCAAAATACCGAATATCGAGAGGTACAGTTATATGGGGGCTATACGAAGACGTGGACCTGCACCGATAATTTTCTGTCTTAGGCTGTAGTATCCATTACGAACTTCAAATGCCAAATTTGGAACGTTTCCGTTAAATAATGTCGCTAAAATCATCAAAATACCGAATATCGGGGGGTACCGTTATATGGGGGCTATACGAAGACGTGGACCTGCACAGATAATTTTCTGTCTTAGGCTGTAGTATCCATTACGAACTTCAAATGCCAAATTTGAAACAATTCCGGTGAATAATGTCGCTAAAATCATCAAAATACCGAATATCGAGAGGTACAGTTATATGGGGGCTATATGAAAACTTGGACCTACATGACCCATTTACGAACTTAACCTGCCTACTGGAAAAATATACATGTGTGCAAAATTTTAGCCTTTTATCTCAATTTGTTCGAAAGATAGCGTGATTACAACAGACAGACAGACAGACGGACAGACAGACAGACAGACAGACAGACGGACATGGCTAAATCGTCTTAGAATTTTACGCTGATCAAGAATATATATACTTTGTTGGGTCTGACGTGAGTATTTCGAGGAGTTACAAACGGAATGACAAAATTAATATACCCTCCATAGTATGGTGGAGGGTATAATTATATACATGAAGGGTGAGTTAAAAACTGCAAAAAAAGTCAAACGCGCCATTTTTACATTTTTTTTTTTTTTTTTTTTTTTTTTAATGAAAGCAAACAAGTAAAAAACATTAAGTTCGGCCGGGCCAAACTTTTAATACCCTCCACCTTAGGTTAAAGGAAACATTAGAGCCCATTATGACCCACATGTACCAACTTTAAGAAAAATTCATGGGAAAATGTGCGAAAAATCATCAAAAGTCCGAATATCGGGAAATACGGCTATATGGGGTTATACAAAAATATGGACCTATGCATACAGTGTTTCAGGGAAATTCCTAAAAATTGTGTCAAAAATCATCAAAATACCGAATATCGTGAGGTACCGTTATATGTGGACTATACCAAAACGTGGACCGATATATCTCATTTTCAATACCAACCATCCTAGACACAATACAAATTGCTCTACTAACTTTTGGCGCTCTACGCCAAATAATGTGGGCTGTGTCGTGATTTCAACAGACAGACGGACATTGTTAAATTGACTTAGAATTTTATGCTGATTATGAATATATATACTTTATGGGGTCTACGACGAATATTTAAGGATGTAACAAACGGAATGACAAAGTTAATATACCCTCCTTTTCAAGGTGGAGGGTATAAAAATGTCGGAAATAGCATCAAATTTTGGAATAAGTTTAGATTTGTTCGAATTGGTCACCTTTGGCACGAATTATTGCCTTCAAACGGCCACTGAAACCGTTACACGCTGTTCGAATGTTACTTTGCGGTATTTTAGCCCATTTCCGGCGCTTGCTTGAGGTGATCGACACTTTGGTATTTTTTAGTGCCAACCTTGCTTTCCAAAATACTTTAAACAAAATAGTCCAACGGATTAGTATCCGGAGATTTTGGTGGCCATTGTGCACGGGAAATGAAGCGAGGAACCTTATTTTGTAACCATTCTTGGGTGGCGCGTGCAGAGTCCTGTTGGAGTGTCCAAGGTCTGCGGCCAAAATATTTGATTGCCCAAGGCTTAGCTACACACTTCAGAGTATTTTCGCGATAATATTCGGCATTTATTCTGATGCCACGGTCGATTAATACGAGCGGAGAGTGACCATCGGCTGTTATGGTCGCATAGCGCACACCATCACCATGGCCGGCGCTTTAGTTCTGGTGGCCAACCGAAGGTGCATAGCTGACCTCTTTGGCAAGTAAACTCTATCATTTTGCTGCACAACGAATGTTTTCTCATCGGAGAAAACCAAATTCGGCAGTTCAGAATTTTTTTGCCAAGCGAAGCAACACTTCAGGTCTTTTGAGTCTATTCGTCTATTTTCTTTCTGTTGCGATGTAAGTTCTTGCACTTTTGGAACTTCAATGGCTTTACCCCGAGCTCATTTTTCAATATATGCCGAATGGAATATTGCGATATGTTCAGCTCACGAGCCATTTTTCGGCCACTGCGTCGCAGGTTCCAATCGAGTCGCTTCTTTACTTTTCGAACCACTTCTGCTGATGTTGCTGTTTTCTTCCATCCACTTCCTTGACATCGGGCTACGCTATCAGTATCACGGTAACGAGCGATGGTACGGGACACAAAAGATTTATTCACATTTAAATGCTGTAGTGCTCAAACGATAGCCACTTGTTCACGCTTGAATTCCATCACGATAAACTTTTTTTCTCGAAAATTCTTACCAAAATGCTTTTGTGGGCTTGTAAACAATTATATTGTTGCTGTCACTGAAATAATTTTAGCAGCTATCGGACGAGTGCTTAGAAATGACAGCAGTCTGAAGTTTGTTGCAGTTTTGTGCATGTGAAATCGGCCGAAAATTTATATGGGAACTATATCCAAATCTGAACCGATTTCAATATGTATCTGTATCTGTTCTCGATCAATAAGTATGTGCATATAAAATCTAAATTTTCCTTTTGCCTGAAAATATGTAGTCTTTTTGCCTTCAGATTTAAAAAGATTTTTTGGATGATTTCCGTTGAAGAAATCTCTGATTTTGGGGATCTATGGTGGTTTTATATTGTCAATTTTTGTAGTTCTTATCCACTGAGAAATAAAATACCATATAAAAAGTTTGTAAAAAACTCTGCCCGAAACCCTCAAAATACCTTAAATTGGGAAGTACAATTATTTATTTACTTTATATGGTGGGCTCACTGCTATACCGAACAAAGTCATGAAAAATAAAAGAGCCGAAATTAGGACCAATGTCCCCGTATATGGAAACTCTGTTTACTCTGTAAAGCACAATGTCAAAAAGTGTTTCGTTCCAAAGATAACAGTAAAAAACTTAAGTCAACGACTGTGATTTTCCACTTTTTCAAAGCAAAAATTCAGTTTTTAGCAATATTAAAAAAATCAGTGTTTTCTATAAATGGATAGTAATAATATCAGTGCTAGTGACTTTTCCAGTAATGAAGATGAGGAATATTTGCCAGCCCAAAAATGATGAATTTTTTATGTGTAAATATTTGTTGAAACCATGGTAAAATTAAGAAGGTAAAGTCATTTCAAATAAGCATATTCATCTCTGCATTTTGTGTAATTTACTCTGTCAAATTTCCCTGACTAGAAAGCAGATTCCCATCTCTGATTTATATGTACAATGGATTTATAAATATACATTTTGACAATGAGACGTTATCAAATGAATAACTTTGAAAAAATAAAAACAAGTAAAAAGGCTGTAAGTTCTGCAGGGCCGAACTTTGAATGCCCTCCACCATTTGGTACAAATTTGGCAATTTTCAAAAAATTAAAATCCATTAAAAATTCTGTTAAAATTTAAAAATACGGAATGTAGCATAGGATATGTATGTATATTAGGGGCTATACGAAGACGTGGATCTGCTCAGACAATTTTCTGTCATAGGCTGTAGTATTCATAACGAACATCAAATACTTAATTTGAAATAGTTCCGGTAAATAATGTCGCTAAAATCATCAAAATACCGCATATGGGGAGGTACCGTTATATGGGGGCTATACGAAGACGTGGACCTACATGGTCCATTTTCAATACCAAAAGGCCTGCAGACAAAATACACATTTGAGTAAATTTTCAACTTACTTCATTTCGTTTGGATGCTAGAGTGATTTCCACGGACGAACAGACGGGCAGCCGGACGTACCTCGCTAAATCGGTTCTAAAATGTATATTTCGAGGTGTTACAAACGGAATTACAAACGTAATATACCCTCCATACTATGGTGGAGGGTATAAAAATGTAAGCATATAATTGCATGACTTTTCCTTTCCTTTTCCTTTGTCCTTGTTAACATTAATTTATTTAAAAAAATGAATTTATTTTATTTTCCTAAAAATCACAATGATTGTCAATCACATAGAAGCACCCGCAGCTGCCAGCCGCCAAAGCAGGACTTGACTTAAAATAAAACTTCGAAAGTAGTGGGAAATTAATCGCTAAAGTCAACTATATTTAGTCATATAACGAACATTTTATTTTATTTTTTTGACTTGGTTCGTTTTAGCGGTGAAACCTTGAAATTTTATTCAGAGTAATAATGAACCAAAGTAGATTTTTTTGTTTTTGAATATTTTTTTTTAGTAATATATTTAGATTATTTTTATTTTAAATTAATATCATTAGTTATTTTTGAATTTAGACTTTTACATTTTCTTTTGGTAGACTACAATATTCCTTCCAGAAATTAATGGCTGTGCATTTACTTTACCTCTAAATATCTTCAAACTACGTTTTTATGACTTAGTTCGGTATAGCTGTGAGCCCTTCATATAGGCCCTTTATAAAGTTCCGTTATATATGTTCTATACATAATAGTGGATTTATCTTCACAAAATTTAGCTGACAGCCGAAACCCTAAAAATACTGAAAATTTGGAGGTACCGTAATATGGGCTCTATACCAAATCCTGAGCAATCTTGAAAAATTTTAGCTTGAACAGATTATACCTACTCAGAAATCTAAATTTCAGGTTAGACATGATTTGGTTTAAAATTGTGGTCAAAACATTTAAAATCAAAACATCGAAAACCAGGAAATAACGCTCCCATTTTTAATACCAAACTTACTAAGGGTTACATAAATGTCTAAACAAAATTTCATAGAAATAGAATGCTTGTCTGAATTAATCTCCGTTTTTGGGGACCTCACCCCCTTGTGCATCGTTGCGAATGATGTATATCATATTTTATCATGTATATCTGATTTAATCTAAATTGAATCACATTCGTCACAGCAACTAATCATAAGTTTTTCAAATTACTATTAGAACTCTTAAAAAAGCTTAGAAGTGGTATGTCTTCCTCCTTTCTTATTCAATTTGAGCATCTGAAATAATTTCAAAAGCCACCCAAATGATTAACTAAATTACCCAAACCCGGAATAACTCTACAAACAAAAATATTAACATATGGCGGCTTAATTTCAGGCAACACCGCCAATGTAACAAAACAAAAAACACTTCAAACATTTTTTTCAATTAAGGGCTCTTCCGTTTCTAGCACCTTTCCATCCCACCCCAAACAGCTACTGATTTTTAATTTCATTCATTAAAATCAAATAAAACGATTTCCTCAAGTGAGGAACACTTACAACACATTTTCCATAATAACCGTTAAATAATCCTTTTTATTGCAAAAGCAACAAAAACCCAATCGGTTACAATGTGTTTGTTTTTGTTGCACATGAATAATAGGAGGATAGAGGGTATCAATGGCCGCTGCTGTGGGCCTTGGTTACCAACGGTAATAAAGCTATTGCCAGCAATTTACATGAGGTCTGCCTGAGGATGTCTTTCCCAATGAGATGTATGAGTTTTGTGTGTGTCTCAAAGGGTGAGTGCGTATTAGCCTCATATACAAATTGTATCACATTTCAAAGAGGTTACAACGACCATCCTCGGCCGCCTGCCAACCAGCCATAATGGGCATTAATTGAGTGATAAATTGAATTGAGTTTGCTATTTTTAAATATTTATTTATCTCATTGTATTCTGCACTTTTTTTGTGTGTTGTAAATAATCCTAAGAAGCTTTACTTTTCAACCTCTCGAATAGCGGACAGGAGCAACAACAACAACACACAAAAATTGTTTATTCCACAGAATGTTTTCATAATCCTTAGCACAGTGTTTAGATGAAAAATTAATTCTCGAAATGTTTTCAAGTTGATGATGAACTATTTTCGAAAAAAACGTCTGTTGGAATTAAATGTGTTCACCTCCAAAAAGGAAATAGTACTAATACCGTTGACGAAGTAACCGATTTGGTCCATCTGCAAAAATATAACATTTCGGGGGAGGAGTTTGAGTCCACCCCTGCTATGGCTGTATGAAGTGCCAAAGGTGACCACGTTTCGTATAGCCCCCATTTAACGGCACCTCCTTATATTCGGTATTTTGAGGATTTGAACGAAATCATTCACTCGAATTGTTTCAATTTTCGTATTCGAAGTTTGTAATGGGTACTACAGATTATGCAAAAAATTTCGTATACACGTCCACGTCTTCGTATAGCCCCATATAAAGGTACCTCCCTTTATTCGGTATTTTCTTGATTTTAAGCTATATTATTCGCCGGAATTGTTTCAAATTTTGTATTTGATGATTTCAATACAGCCTACGACAAAAAAATGTTTATGCAGGTCCACAGCCTATGTCAAAAAAATACTTATGCCCCCGTATAAAGCTCACAATTTAAACGGTATTTTTCGGAATTTGTTGAAATTTTTTCTAGTTCCTTCAAAATAGTGGATGGTTTTAAAATTCGGACGCAACTTAGTTGCTTTTTTATACCCTCAGCCATATGACTTCAGAGGGTGTATATCATTTGATACGGCCAAAACGAGCCTCATCGAAATAACTGTTTAAACCCTAGGTCTGTTTGGAATAACTCCGTTTCTGGATATTTGGTGTCGATCTAGCAATGTCCGCCCGTCTGCCTGTTTGGCGGGTGCGCACGATAATTCTCAAAGGGAGTATCCGATTTAGTCCAAACTTGTAACATCGTATTATCATTATCAAGCTTAGTTCGAGTTCGGAGATGGGCAATATCGGTCCAGTCCTTTTGGTACATCCCCCATAAAAGTTCAACATTTTCGCAAACATATTTTACTGTACTGAAAGAGAAAGGATACTCCGATATGCTCCAACTTTGCAAATCCTAATATTTTCACCAGTGCTAGGACAGGTGTGAAAATGGAAAATATCGGTCAACTCCATCAAGTACCTCCCATACAAGGGGTCAAAATTTTGGATAATTATAATTTGATGTAAGTATCCGATTATCTTTAAATTACACATATCATATTTTTATTAATCCAAGGTTTGGTGCGAAGATGGAATATACCGATCCACACCTTCTGGTACCTCCAATAAAAGAATATTCGTGAAGCTCACAAAACGCGAAATTAACATCCAATTCCATTTAGACTTGGCACAACTTAATATTTCTATCAACACAAAATCTGTTACAAAGATGGTAGAGATCGGATCATTCCATTTGGACCCTCCCCCACAAAGGGTCAAAGTTTTGAATATCCAAAACGATCTTAAAATCCGAAGTAAGCATACGGTTCTCTTTATATTTCACACATCCCACTATTTCTACTAACAAAATATCTGGTATGAAGATGAGTTATATCGGTCCACACCTTCTGCTTTCTCCCCCACAAAGGGTTAAAAGTTTGAATATCCATGAAGTTCCTAGACCGCAAAATTAACAATCGATTACATTCATACTTGCACACCTCAATACTTCCATCAATACAATGTCTGTAATAAAGATGGTAGAGATCTGATCATTCCTTCTGGTCCCTCCCCCACAAAGGGTCAAAGTTTTGAATAACCAAAATCATTGTAAAATCCAAAATGAGCATCTGGTTCTCTTCGTATTTAACAAATCCCATTATTAATACTAACACCAGATCTGGTGTTAAGATGGAATTCATCAGACCCCTCCTTTTGGTACCCCCACAAAGTGGTCAAAATTTTGAATAAGGCGATATGAGCATTCGATTCCATTCAGACTTGGCAAATTTCAATATTCCTATCAATACAAGATCTCTTACAAAGATAGTAGAAATCTGGTACCTTTCCCACAATGGGTCAAAGTTTTCAATAACCAAAACGATCATAAAATCCGGAATAAGTATCCGGTTCTTTTGATATTTCACGCATCCCATTAATTGTCATTAGAATCTGCTTTGAAGATGGGATATATCGGCCCGTTCCTTCTAGTACCTCCCCCACAAAGGATCAAAATTTTGAGTATCCATGAAGCTCATTAAATGTGAAATTAACATCCGATTCCCTTCGGACTTGACACATCTCAATATTTCCATCAACGCAACATCTGATATATAGATAGTAGAGATCGGACCATATCTTCTAGTATATCCCCTACAAATGGTCAAAGTGTTGAATAGCCAAAACGATTATAAAATCCAAATTAAGCATCTGGTTCTCTTGATATTTCGCACATCTCATTATTTCCATCAACACAAGATCTGTTATAAAAATGGCAGAGATCTGGCTATTTCTTCTGGTACCTCCCCCACATAGGGCTTAGGATTTTGAAAAACAAACGCTCAAAGACAAAAAAAGAAGCACCCAACTTCGTCTTCAAATTTCAAACATACAAACATTTTTACTAATACAAAATCTGTTGTGAAGATGATATATATCAGCGAACTCCACCTGGTACCTCACCCACAAAGGGTCACAATTTTCAATACTTTTATCTGTCATAAATTTCGAAACCAACCAGCGATTCCTCACAACTTGCTATATCTAAATATTTCTCTCAACCAGAAACCTGAAATGAATATGGAACTTATCGAAATTTATGATTTCGCATAAAAAAGTAATACTTATAGCTAAAAAATACTCCGACTCCGACATACTCCATTTAACATAAAATGTTGGTAACCCGATTTCAAATATTTTTTTTCTGGGTACCAGCCACCATGAAAATGTATCCCAACACTGTGCTTCGTTGTGTGAATGCCAAATAATGATTAATTTACCAGAATCCTATTAGAAATCGTTTTCATGGCTTTCGTATTTACAGATGCGTAGCACTTTTTCGACAGACAAATACGAAGCTTGTTTGGAAAGTTTACATGTATGTACAAATATTTCTCTCAAAATGGAAAACCCAAATTTCTTATATTTAATTTATTGCTATTATTTTCACTGAATAAAAACAGCTTACCAATGTTTACGAAGCCTCAAATCAAGTCTTTGCCCGATTTTCATTTTTTTTGTGATACGTACGACGTGTTTTACTCATTTCACACACTCAATCACACATTTAATGTCAACACGCATATCATCATATTGACATTTTAAGTATGTGCAAATACCAGTCATTCTATTGGAATTTTCTCACTTACATGGCCAATCGGTCATACCGTTAACAGTTTATTTTACTAATCACAAACAAGTAAGCAAAGGCTACAGTCGAGCGGGGCCGACCGTTGAATACCTTACAACACTATAATAAACCATACAGTTTATATAGGCGAAATACTCGACAGAATTCCACAGGATATTGTGACAAATAATAAAAGAAAACCATCAGGTTTCGTTCTCTAATTTTCGAATAATAGCAACTTAAACTAATTTGCTCATTTCCAATTTATTGGTAGATGTTGCACTTAAATGGTCTTCCTAGATCTGGAACCAATATTTCCCAAAGACCTATAACCTCTCAGAAGTGGCAAAAGATTAACATTTATTATTGGTTTTTGACTGAAGCTCATCTATATGAGATACAGACATTTGACTATATTCTTCAACGAAATCAGCGTTAACGAAATAGTCAGAAGTGCTCTCCTGTATTTGTGAATTCTCCAAAAAGTCACTGGAATGGACATTTTCGTATTTCGTCTACAAAAGTTGTCAAACTATTTCACACATTGAATATTTTTGGATGGCCATCCAAAACTATTTGGCTTTTGCAATGTCCGGTAACTCCCATTCAAATGTTCGTGAGGATCGGGCGATAATTACGACCTGCTGACAATTTTGCAGTTTTTTGGTCCATTTCAACCCCTAAATATATGGCGATTACCTTTAAAAAGAGTAAGCTTCTATTCTGACCCTCATCTTATCCCCATGCAAAATTTCGTAAGGATCGGGCCATAAATGAGATCTGTATATGATATCCTGATATCCTAACTACTTAGTTTTGTTAGCTGTAGAAATATTACCAAATGTTTAATTCAAAATGAAAATGTGTCAAAAAAATATGACAAAATTGAAAAAAATATGAGAAAATTTTACAAAATCAATATTTTCATCTTTAGAGAGATATTTTTATGCGATTTTTTAGACGATTTTTCTTTCCTGCCAAGAGGCCATTCTGAATTAATGAGAACTGTCGAAATCAGTTCAGCCGTTCATGACATATCTCCTTTGATAGACATATATATCGCACATATTTTGCTATATATCCGATTTGTTGGATAATAACATCAATGTAAAAGTCAGAAGTAACCTTGTGATGGCTTTGTGATTTCCCCGGGAGTTAAAATATTCACGGTTTAATGAAAAATTTTGATTTTTTTCAACACAAAAGATATGGTATATTTTACCCGCTAAATATTATCCGATGACCACCCAAATTAGTAGGCTTCTTCCCCGCCCTAAACTCTATCTACAAGCGAAATTTCGCGTCTATTGGTCTATAATTGCGACCTGTATAGCTACTGCGAAATCCGACATTTTTTCAGTATTTGGTCCATTTCAACCCCTAAACATTTGGCGATCATCTCCAAAAGCAATAGGGTTCTATTCTGGTCCAAGCCCCACCTACATTCTAAATTTCGTGAAGATCGGGCCATAATTGTGACCTGTAGAGTGATTACAAATTAACATGGACAGACGGACAGACGGACGGACGGACATACATAGCTAGATCGACTCAGCTCGGCGAGCTAGGAAGATCCATATATACTTTCCTATGTGGGAAACCAATATTTCGTGGTGTTACATAATTTTTGGCCCAATCAAACTTATAATACCCCCAACACATAGTGTTGTAGGGTATAAAAACATTAAAATATGTAGAGACGTTGTATGGGGCCCATACCTAAACGGGAACCGAAATAGACAATTTTCTACCACTATTTCGAATCTTAAACAACACATATAATGTGGACCGTGGACCAATATGGACAACGTTCTGACACCAGTTGCAAAATCCATTATGAACTACAAATACCAAATTTAAGACCAATTCTATAGAAAATGTGGCTTAAATGTTTAAAATACCGAATATCCAAAGACGACGTTATTGGACACTTTGGACCAATTCCATGCTAAAAGTTTGGGTAAAATCATCAAAATACCGAAAATTAAGAGGCACCGTTATGTGAGCGCAATAAGAAAACTTGGAGGACAATCCAAAGATCGAATATCAGGAAATATGGACGGTTATATGGGCTCTGTAAGAAAACGTGGATCTACAATCAACATATGCAATGTTCTGCCATCAGAGCTAGAACTCATTATGGACTGCAAATATAATGTTTTTGACAAAACCGTTAGAGAATGTGGATTAAATCGTAAAAATACCGAATATCCGAATGGACCGTTATATGGGGGGGGGGGGGGGGGGTGTGTGTGGGTAACAGAAAACATGTACCTACATACACAATGTTCTACCACCGGAACGAGAGCCCGATAAAAGCTACAAATATCCATTCTTAGACAATTCCGTGGAAAATGTGGCTTAAACCATCAAAATATGGAATATTTGAAGGTACCGTTATATGGGGGCTATACAAAAAATGGGGGCCGATATAACTCATTTTTAATACCAACCATCCTACATACTTCCAGGATATCGTTAAATCACCTTGAAATTGTATGTTGATCATGAATATATACACTTTATGGGAACTACGACGAATATTTAGAGATGTTACAAATGGAATGACAAATTTCAAATGTCCATGGTGTAGGGTATAACAAGCAGGCAAGGCTATAAGGCCAACCATTGGATGTATTATTGGAGATCATTCCAAATATCAAGTTTTCTTCTCTATGTTTCGATTAAAAGGAGTTTTATGTAATATATTTTTTTGGTAATGACATTCTTCCATTTAGAATCAGTAAGAAGAAGTCAAAAGTTGGGCGGCACCGACTATATGATACCGTACACCACTATGCATATTTAATAGAACCCCGTTACAAAATAATTTATTTCAAGTACGTCATACCACTTATTAACATTTGGCTTTAGAGCAGTTATAGTTTGCTATAGAGTGCATGCTATCACTTGGAGAAGGATTATATTAAAAAATATATATCGGAGCCGAATTGCACAAAATGGAATGCATATTACGAATTTTAGGTATTTAAACATAAAATCGGATGAAACATATATATATATATATATATATATATATATATATATATATATATATATATATATATATATATATCTATATATATATATATATATAGATATATATATATATATATATATATATATATATATATATATATGGGGGCTATAGCTATATTTGAACCGATTCTCAGCAAATTTAATGTATATGCTTCTAGACTGAATCGAATATGCCAAAAAATTAAGTTCATTTGGACTGATTTACCCGAAATCGGTTGAGGATGTATATGGGAGCTATATCCAAACCTGAACCAATCTTGACAAAATTTGATGCACTTATTTTAGAGCTGTATCTGATATCTGGTAACAAAGATCATTGTTGTGGAATGTATAGTGAGTTACTTTAAACCCCAAATCGGATAAAACATATATATGGGAGCAATATCTATATCTGAACCGATTTACACCCAATTTGAAGTACTGGTTTATAGAATGAATTCAGTCGTAATTGCCAAGACTCAGTCCATTTGTCATTTAGTGCACATTTGGTGCACAATATACCTTGTATCGAATAAAGATATATATGAGAGCTATATCCTAATTTGAACCGATCTCGATAAAATTTAAGAGAGGTATTTTCAAGTGGTGCCAAATATCATTGTTCTGGAGTGCATATTATGCATGTGTGGGACTTAAAACTCCAAATCGGATGAAATACATACATATATGGAAGCTATTGCTATATCTGAACCGATTTACTCCAAATTTGATTTTCTTGCTCTTTGACTGAATTCGGTGGGATTTACCAAAACACAGGTCATTTGAAGATGTATGGGAGCTATATCAAAATCTGATCCGATTATCACTAATTTCAATATGGTTCGTCCTTGGACCAAACAAATATTGTTTGCAAAATTTTACCTCAATCGGATAATAAATGCGACCTGCATTTTGTTCCCAATAATACATGGACGGACGGACGGACTGACATACATAAATCGACTTAGAAAGTGATTCTATGAAGATGGATCTACCTCGCTTCCTTCTCCCTGTTAAAAACAAATGCACAAAGATATAATAACCTTACCACTATGTGGTGTAGGGGTATAAAAATAGCTTAGTTGATACATTGGCCATGCATAGTATGGAGGGTATATTAAATTCGTCATTCCATTTGTAATTCCTTGAAATAATAATTTTAGGCCCAACAAAGTATATAAATTTTGATCAGCGTAAAATTCTAAGACGATTCAGACCTGTTTTGTCCATCTGTTGTAATCACGCTAGAGTCAAAACGAATTTAGATATGAAGATTAAATTTTGAACAGATCAGTTTTTTGTGTGCAGGCAAGTCAAGTTCGAAGATGGGTTATATGGGTCCACGATATCGTATGGCCCTCATGAAACGGTAACCCCCAATATTCGGTAGTTTGATGATTTAGACACATTTTTCAATAGAATTGTCTTAAAATCTGAACAAAAATTACATATGCAGGTCCACGTATTCGTATATCCCCTATATAACGATTTCGATTTAAGTGGTATTTTTTCGACGGATTTTTTTTGAAAATTTTCAAGATCCTTCAAAATGTTGGAGGGTATTAAAATTTCGGCACTGCCGAACTTTGCTCCTTTCTTACTTTTTTTTAAAGCACGTAGCGCCATCTTGTTGCAAAAAAAAAATATTGTCAATATATTCCTCGTCAATTTTTATAAAAAAATACGTTCAATATGGACCAATAATATAACCTAATGAAAAACATGTTAGATTATAGACCCTGCAAGTGAAGTTCTGCAAGGTTTTGTTACTTTTTTATTGAGATTTCCTTCAATCTTTAGATGATCATTCGTAGCAAAATTCCCCTAAAACTTATGTCTTGAAAGTATGTACCCACAAAAATATCCTTATTCCAAGTGAACTCGAAGTCTCCCTGTCAGTTAGTAAGTCATTCAGTCACCAGCGATTATGCAGAACATTTTTGCGCAAATGCAATTTCCATTACTTTTGCACCCTGTTTAGTGGAACACAAAATGAATTCATTAACATTGTCCCCACATTTACACCCGCTAATCAATTTGTTCTGTGCAACCCCTTAGAACTCACATGGACCATGCCGAGCATTAACACTACCACACCTTCAGCAGCACTACAACGTCCATCTTCCATTACCATTTCAAATATCTTTTATTTTCAATTACGAAATGCAACACCAGCAATCATTTTGCCAAAGGCAACATCATAATTCAAATATGTACTCCCCTCCACCCCTGCCGCATTGGTAATTAGAATAAAAACTGTCCTCATTTAATGCTGCTGCCGGTATTTGAACAAATAATTATTCAGATAATTTGATTGCTTATTAATTATATGATGTTCAAGGTTTTTCCCCCGTACATACGTGTGTGTGTGAGTTACAGTTAGAAGGCATTTTCAATTTTGTAAAAAAAGACAAAAAATCATAAGAAGCTTTATTTAGAGACCCTCTCCATCTTTCTTCTACAGATGCTCTGGTTAATCCGATAAGGGTTGGTATTCTCCGCCGCACTAAATCACATTCAATTGTCCAAAAATGCTCTTTTGTGGCCTGTACGATTTACAAAGTGAGTACATTTGTCAAAGGATGTTACCGGGACATCGGTGTGATGATACATCACGTTGCGATGTCACCCCCTCTTCTCTTGCCGTTGCTGTTGTTGAGGAAGTGAACGATTTATTTCGAAAGCTATTAAAAGAACAAACCAAATAACCAGCCAACAGACGGTTAGACGACCTAGCATAACCCTAGGTTTGTAATGATTACATTTGTCAGATGTTATTGTTGTTGTTCTTGTTGTCGTTGTTGTGAGAGGATTGTCATTTCATGCCTCGAAATTATGTTCACTTCTAATGCCTATTTACGTCTAATGGAGTTTTTAGAAGAACTTTATGCACACTTCGAAAAATTTTACATTATAGCATACTTTTGTTAATTATTAGGCAGAAGATCTAGTGCGGAGGGTGTTCGTATTGAACACCATAAAGTCTTCCTAGAGAAGACGAGAAGGTTTTCTCGTATAGAAGACCATAGATGGACTCCCCTCTGATCGTCTATAGAGACGTCCTTTTTCTCGTCAATAGAGACTTCTCGCCTTTAGAGTCGTTCTTCAGCTCGTCTATAGAGATGTCCCTTCAGCTCGTCTATAGAAATGGCCTTCCAGTCATCTATAGAAACTCTCTTTTTGTCGTCTACAGAGACTCTCTTCTTTTTCCATATCGAATTTTTAGATCCGGGACAAACGCGGATTTTAGACCCGGATAATTGTCCTGAAAGTCCGGGTCCAGAACCCGGGTTAGTCCCGGATCTATAAAAATTGATATGGGCAGAGGTCAAATGATGAGGTTATTTTTAAATAGTTCGGGAGTTATATCAAAATTATCGATTCTTTGGACCTGGATTTTTTTAAAACAACTCCCAAACGAAAAATTGATTATTTTGGGGGATTCAAAGGAAAATATACCGTAGCCTGTGTTGGACATATCTAGTGGAGGAAAACTCAAGCCGCAGCCAAAGGCCGACTACCTTAATTGTTTTAAAAAATTTAGCAAGAACTTGAATCTTTGCACTAAACGGAATCGGGTTCAAAGACCCATACCTGGATCCAGGATAAATTAAATCAATTATAGTAGCATTTTGACCAATTTAGAGTGATAGCTATAATTCGATGTGTATTTTATCAATTCCCATAATTGGGCTTTACTCAACTTTTTAGAGGTTAAATCCATTCACAAAACCGATATTCTAGATATAACTTCCGAATCGTTTTAAAACTGCTACTACTTGTTGGATAGATACTTTTATTGGCTTTCAAATGATACCTACATTGTCCAAATCGTGGATTCGGACAGTCGGGTTAACCATCAGGGTACCCGAGTCCGCCATCCAAGAAAAACATACTTTTCCAGAATAAGGGTACAATTACCTAACTGCGGAAAATTTTCAAAAAATTGGAGAGTTTCTACCAAATTAGAGTTGTTTCCAGAAAGCCTTCGTATGGAAGACGAGAAGCTCTTAGTACAGAAGAGAAGAAGGTCTTCGTATAGAAGAGCAGAAGATCTTTGTATAGAAGAGCAGAAGGTCTTCGTATAGAAGACCAGAAGGTCTTCGTAAACAAAATCAGAAGGGCTTCGTATAGAAGACCAGAAGGTCCTCATATAGAAGACCAGAAGGTCTGCGTATCGAAGACCAGAAGGTCTTCAAATAGAAGACCAGATGGTCTTCAAATAGAAGACCAGAAGGTCTTCGTATAGAAGACCAGAAGGTCTTCGTAGAGAAGACCAGAAGGTCTTCGTATAGAAGACCAGAAGGTCTTCGTAGAGAAGACCAGAAGGTCTTCGTATAGAAGACCAGAAGGTCTTCGTATAGAAGACCAGAAGGTCTTCGTATAGAAGACCAGAAGGTCTTCGTATAGAAGAACAGAAGGTCTTCGTATAGAAGACCAGAAGGTCTTCGTATAGAAGACCAGAAGGTCTTCGTATAGAAGAAGAGAAGGTCTTCGTATAGAAGACCAGAAGGTCTTCGTATAGAAGACCAGAGGGTCTTCGTATAGAAGACCAGAAGGTCTTCGTAGAGAAGACCAGAAGGTCTTCGTATAGAAGACCAGAAGGTCTTCGTAGAGAAGACCAGAAGGTCTTCGTAGAGAAGACCAGAAGGTCTTCGTATAGAAGACCAGAAGGTCTTCGTAGAGAAGACCAGAAGGTCTTCGTATAGAAGACCAGAAGGTCTTCGTATAGAAGACCAGAAGGTCTTCGTATAGAAGAACAGAAGGTCTTCGTATAAAAGACCAGAAGGTCTTCGTATAGAAGACCAGAAGGTCCTCGTATAGAAGAGCAGAAGGTCTTCGTATAGACGACAAGAAGGTCTTCGTATAGAAGAGCAGAAGGTCTTCGTAAATAAGAGAAGACCAGAGTGTCTAAATATAGAAGACACAATATGTGCTTTTATTCTTCCTGGATCCAGAGATATGGGTCTCTGAACCCGTCGACCCGATTCTGTTCAGCCAAAAGTCGGCTACTTAAAAGAATAATCAAATTTAGAAGGACTTTAGTTCACGTAGCCGGTTTTCCACATACCTGAAGAAGAAAAAATTGAAGTACTGAACAAAATCTTGTTGTCTGTGTTCAAAGACCCATATCTGTATCCAGGGTAGATTAAAGCACATATAGTAGCACTTTTGGAAAATTTTGAATATTAGCTAATTTCTTAGAAGACCAATGGGTCTCCTCGTAGAAGACCAAAGGGTCTTTTCACAGAATATCAGAGGGTCTTCTCATAGAAGACCAAAGGGTCTTCTCATAGAAGACAAAGAGTCTTCTCAAAGTAGACAAAAGGGTCTTCTCATAGAAGACCAAAGGGTCTGCTCATAGAAGACCAAAGTGTCTTCTCGTAGAAGACCAAAGGGTCTTCTCATAGAAGACAAAGAGTCTTCTCAAAGAAGACCAAAGGGTCTTCTCATAGAAGACGAAAGGGTCTTCTCATAGAAGACCTAAAGGTCTTCTTATAGAAGACCAAAGGGTCTTCTCATAGAAGACCAAAGGGTCTTCTCATAGAAGACCTAAAGGTCTTCTTATAGAAGACCAAAGGGTCTTCTCATAGAAGACCAAAAGGTCTTCTCATAGAAGACCAAAGGGTCTTCTCATAGAAGACCAAAGGGTCTTCTCATAGAAGACCAAGGGTTTTTTCATAGAAGACCAAAGACTTTTCTCAAAGAAGACCAAGGGGGTTTCTCATAGAAGACCAAAGGGTCTTCTCATAGAAGCCCAAAGGGTCTTTTCACAGAATATCAGAGGGTCTTCTCATAGAAGACCAAAGGGTCTTCTCATAGAAGACCGAAGGGTCTTCTCATAGAAGACCGAAGGGTCTTCTCATAGAAGACCAAAGGGTCTTCTCATAGAAGACCAAAGGGTCTTCTCATAGAAGACCAAAGGGTCTTCTCATAGAAGCCCAAAGGGTCTTTTCACAGAATATCAGAGGGTCTTCTATAAGAAGACCCTTTGGTCTTCTATGAGAAGGACAAGGATCTTCTCATAGAAGACCCAAGGATCTTCTCATAGAAGACCCAAGGATCTTCTCATAGAAGACCCAAGGATATTCTCATAGGCCATAAGAGTTCTCATTGAAGGCCAGAAGCTCTTCGTGTAGAAGGCAAAAGGATCAACATATAGAAGACCACCCGAATCCCAAAATGTACCAAATTTAGTACATTTTAGTACACATGAGTAAACATTTTCTAAACTTCCTACATATCTCAATCCGACAGTAATCTTATTTCCAAATTCCAGGATACCAGCTCAATTGGTTCACCTAAATCCAAATTTAGTACATATAACTAAAATTTTCCAAGACAACCAGCATATCCCAATCCTACCCTCTGACATTTAAACTCTACCAAATTTAGTACACATAAGTACTAATTTCCAAGTAATCGTAATTCCAAATTTCAGGATTTCATCCCTATCGGTTAACTTAAATCCAAATTGAACCATAATTATATGTATGACAAATTTCGAAAACTTCCTCCATATTCCTATCCTACACTACCCTTGTAATCTTTATTTCAGCATTCCAGCTTCATCCGCTTCTCCAAATTCAAATTATACTAAATTTAGTACCATTTAGTACTTTTTGTATACATGAGAGCACAATTCCCATTCCAAATTTATACGAAATGGTACCAATTGCAGTACGTTTTAGTACTTTTCGTACACTTATACTGCGAATTTCCAAAAACCCTTTAGTACATCTATCATATACTCCATCAGTTATCCTCATTTCAAATTTATGAGTTTTAGCTCTACTTGTTCGTCAAATATAAAGGGTACCATATATTTCGTAACGTTCTAGTACGAATTTTGACCCTCACCCAAATTTTTAGAAGATGCTTTCACAGGTGATAAAAAATATCCTATTAGATGACCAAAGGTCCCACTCATAGAATTCAGAAATGTCTTCTTATGAAAGACCAGGAGCTTTTCTCATAGTATCCGACGGATCACCATATTCTATAGATCAAAAGAAACAAATCTGAAATTGAAACATTCACATTTCTCTCACTGCACTGCAGTTCCCCTGGGATTGTATTTAAAAAACAATTTAAGGCCATTATTAACTCCATCACGTCTACAATACCAGGCTTGTTGAAAACAAATTCCAAAACCCAAACCCCGCCAATTCTGATTTACTTCCCCAAAAATAAGAAGAGCCCGTCGAACAGTAACAGAAGGTACGCAAATTACTAATATAAGCGTAACTGGGAATTATTTCGGTAATTTTAGGAAAACTTTTTGTTGTTTATAATTGATTTTTATGTAACAATGATGGACGAAGACGACGACGACGCCGCCGGTGATGAATGGATGGCTGGAATGCATTGTCTCCCGGTTGTTTATCTCCCTTCGTTGAGGGGGGGGGGGGATGATGTGTGAGAGTGTGTCAGCCAGTCAAATACCCAGGAGACTGTTTGCATAGACCGGCAGAATGAGTAGAGCATAACCAACCATTCAAATGAATGGAGTCTCGCATCCCCCAGGGATGGGACGTGTGACATTGTAATTACTTCCTGTGTGCATTGTTAACAAATGTTGTTGTTTCTGTTGTTGTTTTTGTTATTCTTTCAAGGAGAACTGGTGGATTTGCCGCCATGGTTTTGATTTGGTCTACTGCGCTGTGTGGCTGTGGTTGTTCAGCGAGCGAGCGAGTAGCATATAATCACATTTGGTCGAATATTTAGTCCAGACAAATGCGAAACGGGGGCGTTCAGGGGTGGTTGGTGGCAGATCGTTCATGGTATGAACCACAATAACAACTTCTCAATTGTTACACATCAATGAGGGAATTGTTATTCATTTAAAGTGGAATATGTAATTATTCCTTGGGTTTTTTATTGTTTTCGTTTTTTTTTTGCTTTTGTTTCTGGAAACATGGACAATAATAAATGGGAGTTTTCCGAGGTCGTTTTTTTTATTTCTCATCCTCCTCCTTATGATATGCTATCAGTTTCTCAAATTGGGGGGTGTGTTATCATTATCAGCGATTTGTATTCCTTGTTAGGAAAATATGTTTTTTTTGTTATAAAATAGAATAAAATAAATTACCTTTCCTTTTTTCGCAGACATTTCCCCGATACCTGTGCGGAATGTTAATTGGCATCAAAGATGTTTTTATCTGCCATGATTTCAGACTTAGCAGTTCATTTGGAAATGGTGTGTGTGATTTATTGGCGACATTATGTCGAACAGATTTAACACTAATTACAAGAAAACTTGTTGGAGCTTGATGTTTACTATGTGAGCCCAAAAATTTTATGGAGCATGAGAAGAGGAGCACGCTTTTTTATAAGTTTTGCTTTTTATGGAGTATAAAAAGGAAGAATTCCGGCTTTTTATTGACGTGAGTTAACTTCTGTATATAGAATTTTTAGTTGGACTGCATAAAAATATCCAAATTAGGAAATTGTGTAAATATTTATTTCCAAGTTTGTGCGGAAATTCAATCAAAATTTAAACATTAATGGTGGCATGCCGAAAGGAGTTAGCCGATGAATTCTATATTCACATCAGATTGCACGTCAATAAGTTTTAAAAGAATCGCTGACTTGTTTCACAAATAATAAGAGATATAAAACAAAGAAAGTCTTAAGTCGGGCGGGGCCGACTTTATGATACCCTACACCACTTTGCTAATTAAGTAGAGCTCCACACGACAATTAAAAGTTTTTATGGGAGAATTCAATCATACACGCTATGATTATAATTAAATTTAAAGTTCGAAGGACTAAATATGCCGAAGCATTTGTATCTTTTAAATTCGGAATTGTATTTCGCATTTGGTGCACAATTAATTTGAAATCGGATAAAGATATATATGGGAGCTATATACAAATCTGAACCGATCTCGATAAAATTTGGCAAATTTATTTCTGAGCTGTATTTGAGATATTTCCCTGAATATCGTTGTTACGGAGTGCATATTACGGTTGTGGGTAACAAATATAACAAATCGGATGAATAATATATATGGAAGCTATAGCTATATCTGAACCGATCTTCACCAAATTTGACATACTAGCTTCTAGACTCAATTCGGTCATAAGTGCCAAATTCCATCCCATTTGGACAAATATTAGACGTTTGGTGCACAATAAAAGGTAAATCGGACGAAGTTATGTATGGGAGCTATATCCAAATCTGAACCGAGCTCGATAAAATTTAGCAAATGTATTTCTGAGATATATTTGATATATTTCCCCAAATATTGTTCTTGCATAGTGCATATTACGGTGGCGGTGGACAAAAATAACAAATCGGATGAACAATATATATGGGAGGTATATCTATATCTGAACCGATTTCGATCAAATTTGGCATACATATTTTCAGGCCTAATTTGGGTATATATGCAAAATTCCTTACAATTCGGGCTGATATTACACGTTTGGTGCACTATAAAAGGCAAATCGGACGAAGATATATATGGGAGCTATATCTAAATTTTTACCGATTATCGCCAATTTCAATAGGGTTCGTCCTTGGGCCAAACAAATGATCTTTGCAAAATTTCATCTGGATCGGGCAGTAAATGCGACCTGTACTTTGTTTACAAAAATACATGGACAGACGGACGGACGGACGGACATGCATAAATCGACTCAGAATGTGATTCTATGCAGATCGTCAAAAGGAACTATGGGTCTATCTCGTTTCCTTCTGCATGTTACAAACAAATGCACAAAGACATAATACCCTGACCACCTTGTGGTGTAGGGTATAAATATTGGGAACTGTAATCCTTTGTGGGGGGTGGGCCAATATCTATCATCTTCACAGCAGATCTTGTGATAATATAAATATTGGGATGTGTGAAATTTGAAGGGAATTGAATGCTTCAACGCATTTAAAAGCGTTTTGGTTATTCAAAATGTTGGCCCTTTGTGGGGGAGGTACCAGAAGGAGTGAACCGTTATATTCCATCTTTACACCAGGTCTTGTGATAGCAGAAATATTGGGATGTGCCAAGTTTGAAAGTAATTGGATGCTCATTTCGCGTTTTATGAGCTTCATAGTTGTTCGACCCGTTGTTGGGGGATACCAGAAGGAGTGGCCTGATTTATATCATCTTCACTCCAGATTATGTGTTGATAGAAATATTGGGGTGTGTGAAATTCAAAGAGAATCGGATGCTTACTTCGCAAATTATAAGGGACTAGCTGAACCCGGTGCGCTACGCTACCCCCTTTGATTTTATATGCCTTCAAAATTTTATAAGCGAATGTTGGCTTAATAAACAAATTCAAAAATTAAAACAAGTAAGCAAAGGCTATAGCCGTGCGGGGACGACCATGTGATACCCTACAACACTACAATATGTTAGAAGCCCCCTTATGTCCAAATCCATTTTGGAAGATTTCGCTTTTGAAATTATGTGACGGAGCACTGCCTTAGCATTTTGACCAGGGACATTTGCCCAATATTTACGCACTCCGTCGTATTTTGCGATCATCTCCAAAAGCAAAAGGCTCCTCTGTATCTCCAAATTTAGACTCTTCTATACGATCTTCTTGTCTACGATATTTGGCTATATTCGTCAAAGAAATCAGCAAAAAAAAGCAGAAGTTCGCATTTTGTGTATTTCGGCTATCGCCTGTAAGTAATGTTGGTATTTTTCAGATAAAAATAGTGGTCCATTCTACACGCTGTCTAACCTCTCTTTATGACCTTTATAACGGCTGTAAAATCAGGAACATTTTTAGTTGTTGGTCCATTTCAACCCCTAAATATATTGCGGACATCTTTGAATCGGCGAGATAGAAGATCCATATATACTTTCCTATGTGGGAAACCAATATTTCGAGATGTTACATAATTTTTGGCCCAATCAAACTTATAATACCCCCAACACATAGTGTTGTAGGGTATAATTAAAATATTTTTTGTTGAGGTGACTGAAGGAGTGTGTCGATGAATTCTATATTCACATCAGATCTCTTGTTACAGAGTTTTTAAAGAATCGCTGACTTGTTTCGCAAATGATAAGATATATAAATATTGAAAATTGTGACTCTTTGTGGGGGAGGTCTTCACACCAGATCTTGTGTTAATAGAAATATTGGTATGGAGTGGTCGGATATATTCCATCTTCACACCAGATCTTATATTAGTGAAAATAGCGAAAATTGGAGAAAAACGGATGCTTATTTCGCATTTTATAAGAGCTATAATTATCTCAAATTCTGACCCTTTCTGGGGGTGGTACTTGATGCAGTGGGTCGATATTGTCCATTTGCCCAACTGAATGATACAAATATTAGGATTTGCAAAATTTGAACAAAATTTGATGTTCCTTTCTTGTTTTATGAGGTAATTTATTTTCTATGAAAATTATATCGTTTTTTGGTGAAGGTACGAGCAGGTGTGGACCGATATTTTCCATATCCGAGGTACCAATAGCGCACCAGCCAGACAGACGGACGGATGGATGGACACTCCCTGATCGACTCCAAATGTTCTGAAACAGATTTTTTCCAAAGAGACATAGAGTCTAAAACCGTTATTTCGAAGAGGCTCGTTTTGGATAAACAGGGTGAGATAAAAACAAGTAAAAAAACATTAAGTTCGGCCGGGTCAAACTTTTAATACCATCCACCTTAGGTTAAAGGAAATATTACAGCCCATTATGATCCACATATAGCAATGTGCAAAACCATCAAAATGTGCAAAAACCATCAAAATATCGAATATCGGGAGGTACCGTTATATGGGGGTTATACCAAATCGTGTATCTATACATGCAATGTTTCGACAAAGGAACTAGGGCCCATTATGACCTACAAATACCAATTTTTAGACAAATCAGTGAAAAAATGTGGCATAAATCATCAAAATACCGAATATCGGGAGGTATATATGGGGGACTATACCAAAACGTGGACCGTTATATCTCATTTTCAATACCAACCATCCTAGACACAATACAAATTGCTCTACTATATTTTGGCGCTCTACGTCAAATAATGTGGTCTTTATCGTGATTTGAACAGACAGAGAGACTGACGTACAGACAGACGGACAGACAGACGGACATCGTTAAATCGACTTAGAATTTTATGCTGATTATGAATATAAATACTTTATGGGGTCTACGACGAATATTTAAGGATGTTACAAACAGAATGACAAAATTAATATACCTTCCTTTCAAAGCTGGAGGGTATAAAAACTGCAACAAAGTCAAACGCCATAATTTTTACACCATACTATGGAGGGTATATTAAATTTGTCATTCCGTTTGTAACTCCTCGAAATAATCATGTCAGACCCAACAAAGTATATATATTCTTGATCAGTGTAAAATTCTAATTCGATTTAGCGATGTCCGTCTGTCCGTCTGTCTGTCTGTCTGTCCATCTGTCTGTTGTAATCACGCTTTCGAATCGAACGAATTGAGATAGAAGGCTAAAATTTTGCACACATGTTTAGTTTTCCAGTAGGCAGGTTAAGTTCGTAAATGGGCCATGTAGGTCCACGTTTTCATATAGCCCCATATAACGGTACCTCCCTATATTTGGTATTTTGATGATTTTAGGGACATTATTCACCGGAATTGTTTCAAATTTGGTATTTGAAGTTCGTAATGGGAACTTCAGTCTGTGACAGAAAATTGTCTATACAGGTCCAGGTCTTTGTATAAGCCCCATATATCAGTAGCTCCCTATATTCGGTATTTTGACGATTTTAGGTACAATACTCACCGAAATTGTTTGAGATCTCGTATTTGAAGTTCGTAATGGATGCTACAGCCTGTGACAAAAAATTGTCTATGTTGGTTCAGGTCTTCTCACAGCTCCGATATAATGGTACCTCCCTATATACAATATTTTGATGAATTTAGCTACATTATTGACCGTTTAATTCAAGTTTCGAATTTGAATTTTGTAATGGCTTATGACAAACAATGCATATGTAGGTCCACGTAGTATACACTCCAATATAACTACTATCTTCGGTATTTTTTTTAAAATTGTAACAGAATTTTTTAAGGATTTTATTTTGGAAAATTTCTAAATTCGTTCCAAATGGTGGAGGGTATTCAAAGTTCGGCCGGCCGAACTTACTGTTGTTTAACTTGTTTTTTAATTGTATTGAAAGCAAAAAAAGTCGGAAATAGTATCAAATTTTTGCATTCCTTATACTTTTAGACGATGAGGTGCTAGAAATGATACAATATTTTAAATGAATTATAGCGGTATAAATATTTCCTTTTCTTCGTGGCCAAAGTGGCGGGCAATTGCCCATAGAAATTGTATTATGTGATATTTTTATCAAACTTAGGTCGAGTGCACATATGAGCAATGTCCGCCAACTACTTGCCGTATCTTCCTCAGAAAAAAATCAGAGTTTTTAGAGAAAGCATTTTTTCACCCCCCAATAAATAGATATCACCCGTTATTTGCACAATAAACCTGAAATCGGATTAAGGATATGTATAGGAGCTATATCCAAATCTTAGCCGATCTCGATAAAATTTGGAAAATGTATTTCCGAACTCTATTAGATATCTGGTTCCAAATATCATTGTTGTCGAATGCATATTACGGACGTGAGGGACTTAAACACCAAATCGAAACATTTATATGGGAGCTATAGCTATATCTGAACGAATTTTTACCAAATTTAGTATACTTTCTAAATTTTTTCTTCACAAGAATACATGGACGGACGGACGGACGGACTGACATGCATAAATCGATGCGGAAAGTAATTCTATGAAGATCCTTAAAAGTAACTATGTGTCTATCTCGCTTCCTTCTTCATGTCACAAAAATGCACAAAGACATAATACCCTTACCACTATGTTGTGTAGGGTATAAAAAAAACGCATTCTTCGGAGGGGGAATGTCACCTCGCCTTCAAAGTGACAAAAATTTGACCAATCATGATCCTGATATATTTTGCAGAACGATAATAAAACAACAGATTTGCTTCAAACTCCGTACGTCGTAATAATTTTATGAGTCTTCGAAAATAAATAATGGCAGTGCGTTTCTCAATCTGGAACCTCACCTACATAGCACCGACTTTTAAAAAATCATTACTCTCATTTCTTAATTAATAATAATTTTCCAATTTTTTTTAAAATATCGCACATCAATAATTATCTTCAAAACTCGTCCATCTCAATGATTTTGCTTTAGATCAGGTGACAATATGTTTCCATATCTTCCATTATCAACCACAAGTTTCCCAATATTACAACTAAAACTTAATTGAATGCGAGTGATATTATGTACCATACAATTTAAAAAAGGAAAAAAAAAAATACCAAAATTCTGTATACCTTAATTATTTAGTTCGATCACTTACCGTTGGTCCTTTAAAATGAAATCTCTCTTCCCTCCAATCATAAGAAAACAAATTGATTTTTTGTAATTCCCAACCTGACCACAATTAATTGTTATTTTATAAATTATAATTATATTTATAAAGCATTAAATAAAATTGCAAAAAACAACTCATATATTCCCAACTCCTCCCCATAGGCCATCGTTCAAAACAAACAACTCAATTTAGTGCGGATGATAGCACACAACACAACAGCTGTAACCGCACAGCCGAAACAATCAATATTCGAAAAGCACACACCATGAATTTAAATTGAAATGTAATTAAGGTGTCAGCGAGAGAGATGCAGAAAATGGCAGTGAGGAATTTCACCAAGAGTGGGGAGGAGGGCGGAGGATGCGACAAACAATGGCTGAAATAGCAGCACTAACAAACAGAATGATGCATGCACATGGTTGTGATGTTGGATACAAACGATTTTTATTTTAGCTACGAAATAAAAATTCTGACTAAAGTTGATGGGCCTTAGGATTAAATCGATAAATTTGTTATTCATAGAGATAAAATGTAGCTCCGAAGGATCTACTATAAATACAAGACCTCCAACAGGTCCTCTACACAAACAAGACCCCCGACAAGTCCTCCATACATAGAAGACCTCTATACGTAGTAGACCCCCAACAGGTCATCTTTACACATAAAAGACTTCCAACAGGTGCTCCATGCTCATAAAAAACATCGAACAGGTCCCCTATACTTACCAGACATTGAATACCTCTGACAGGTCGTCTATACATTGAAGACCTCCGGTAGGTCGTCTATACATAAAGGAACTGCGACAGGTCCTCTATACATAGAAGACTTCCGACAGGTCTTCCATAAATAGAAGACCATCGACCGGTTTCCTATATATAGGAGAACTCCGACAGGTCTTCTATGCACAAAGACCTCCAACAGGTCCTCAGTACATAGAAACCCTCCGACAAGTCGTCTATACATAAAGGAACTGATACAGGTCTTTTATACATAGAAGACCTCCGACAGTTCTTCTATACATAGAAGACCTCCGACAGTTCTTCTATACATAGAAGATCTCCGACAGATCTTCTATACATAGAAGACCTCCGACAGTTCTTCTATACATAGGAGACCTCCAACAGGTCTCTATACATAGAAGACCTCCGACAAGTCTTCTATACATAGAAGACCTCCGACAAGTCTTCTATACATAGAAGACCTCCCACAAGTCTTCTATACATAGAAGACCTCCGACAAGTCTTCTATACATAGAAGACCTCGGACAGGTCTTCTATACATAGAAGGCCTCCGACAGGTCTTCTATAGATAGACGACCTCCGATAGGTCCTCTGTACATAGAAGACCTCCGACAGGTCTTCTATAGATAGACGACCTCCGACAGGTCTTCTATACATAGAAGACCTCCCACAGGTCTTCTATACATAGAAGACCTCCGACAGGTCTTCTATAGATAGAAGACCTCCGACAGTTCTTCAATACTTGGAAGACCTCCGACAGGTCTTCTATACATAAAGGAACTCCGACAGGTCTTTTATACAAAGAAGACCTCCGACGTATCCTACATAGAAGACCTACGAAAGGTACTCAATACATATATGACCTAGAATGACCTATAGAAGGCAATACATAGATGACCTACGACATGCTTTCTATACATTGAAGAACTCCGACAGGTGTTCTAAGCATGGAAGACCTCCGAGAGGTTCTCTATACATAGAAGACCTTCAACAGGTCTTCCAAACATAGAAGACCTCCGTCGGGTCTTTTATACAAAGAAGACCTCGGACAGGTCTTCTAAACATGGAAGACCTCCGACAGGTCCTCTATACATGGAAGACCTTCGACAGGCCTTCTAAACATGGAAGACTTCCGACACGTTCTCTATACATAGAAGACCTCCGGCTGGCCTTCTATATATAGAAGTCCTTCTATATCATCCTCTCTAGTAGGGCACTATTTGCTGTGTTCAACATCGCAGCTATAAAATGTAACCTCCATTTCGAACCCCTCAAAAACTGAAAAACAACCGCCCAACAATAACAACCGGGAAAACGCCACAATTTTCCTTTCTCCCGCACTCCACACAAACAAACAAGCAACCCAACTGACTACCTGCCTGACGGTCCGTCAGTTATGTTCTCTGCAATCAGTTATTTTGAAGTTTTTATAAACTACAAGAGGAGGATAATTGGTGCAAGATGTGTAAGTACTTTGTTTGTTGTTCTTTTCTTTTGTAACGTTCGGCTGTGGTATTGTCTCTGCGACAACCCTACATACATAGGTATTTACGTGAGCCTGTATATGTAAGTCCTTGTTTATAAATACATAAATACAGGAGGAGTATTGTTAGTCGGGTGTAATCCTATTAAATTTTTATACAACCAACTCCTTTGCCTCCACCCAACCTGAAGTTGCAGCGACGCCATTTCTATGCATCTCATTACCCCATGATGGCTGGCCTCTTTTATGGATGAGGCAAACTGAGACGAAGTGATTGGGATTGGTTGTTGGATGCTGTGCCAGTGCAGCAAATCACAGCCAATCACCATTCCAGTCCATGCCAATGCAAGGCAGGTAAATGTGTCAGTGCCAAACTATTTTTATATGTTTTTGTTTGTTTGTTTTTTTTTTCTCCTCTTCTGCTTCGAATGATGGTGTGGACCCAGCACAGAATAAGAGCACTCCACCGCAATGGATGTGCAGCCGAAAGAAGAATAACAACAACTCCATGAATGATGATTGGGGTTTGTTTGCAAACAACGTTGGGGCCAGACAAACTGTCCAGAGTTGCCGTTTTTTAGATGTTGGGGTTTTAACGGGACAACTTGGAGCCAATAAATTGTTAAAGATCTTTTGACACATACATACATTTTCAAACACCCCATTTGACTTGCAAATCGAGGATTTCTTTTTTTAGACGCATTGTAATCTTTAAATCGCATATTTTTAAAGATTTTTTAGATATCCTGATTTCTTATATCATTAATTTTGAAGACATTCTTCGACCTTCAAGTCCTTTTTAATACCCTACAATACTATGTGTTGGGGGTATTATAAGTTTGATTGGGCCAGAATTTATGTAACACCTCGAAATATTGGTTTCCCATATAGGAAGGTATATACGGATCTTCCTAGCTCGCCGAGCTGAGTCGATCTAGCTATGTATGTCCGTCCGTCCGTCTGTCCGTCTGTCCATGTTAATTTGTAATCACTCTACAGGTCGCAATTATGGCCCGATCTTCACGAAATTTAAAATGTAGGTGGGGTTAATGTCAGAATATATATATATTTCTTTTGGAGATGATCGCCAAATGTTTAGGGGTTGAAATGGACCAAATACTGAAAAAATGTCGAATTTTGCAGTAGCTATACAGGTCGCAATTATAGACCAATCGACGAATTTCGAATTTCGCATGTAGCTAGAGTTTAGGGCGGGGAAGAAGCTTACCAATTTGGGTGGTCATCGGATTATATTTAGCGGGTAAAATAGGCCATATTTTTTGTATTGAAAAAATTCGAAATTTTTCATTAAACCGCGAATATTTTAAATCCCGGCGAAATCACAAAGCCTTGACAGGGTTACTTCTGATCTTTACATTGATGTTAACATCCAACAAATCGGATATATAGCAAAATATGTGCGACATATATGTCTATCAAAGAAGATATGCTTGAAAGATCTCTTTTATGTCGAGAATGGCTGAACTGATTTCGACAGTTCTCATTAATTCAGAATGACCTCTTGGCAGAAAAGAAAAAACGCCTAAAAAATCGCATAAAAATATCTCTCTAAAGATGAAAAATTTTGATTTTGTAAATTTTCTCATATTTTTTTTAAATTTTGTCACATTTTTGGCATATTTTCATTTTGAATTAAACATTTGGTAATAAACCTACAGCTACCAAAACTAAGTAGTTAGGATATCAGGATATCATATACAGATCGCATTTATGGCCTGATCCTTACGAAATTTTGCATGGGGATATGATGAGAATAGAAGCCTACTCTTTTTTTGATCGCCATATATTTAGGGGTTGAAATGGACCAAAAAACTGCAGGTCGTAATTATCGCCCGATCCTCAGGCACATTTGAATGGGGGTTACCGGACATTGCAAAAGCCAAGTAGTTTTGGATGGCCATCCAAATATATTCAATGTGTGAAATAGTTTGCCAACTTTTGTAGACAAAATACGAAAATGTCTATTACAGTGACTTCTTGGAGAATTCACAAATACAGGAAAGACGCACTTCTGACTTTTTCGTTAGGCTGATTTCATTGAAGAATATAGAAGAATGTCTGTATCTCATATAGGTACGTTACAGTCAAAAACCAATAATAAATGTTAATCTTTTGCCACTTCTGAGAGATTATAGGTCTTTGGGAAATATTGGTTCCAGATCTAGGTCTAGATGGTCTTGCAACATCTACCAATAAATTGGAAATGAGCAAATTAGTTTAAGTTGCTATTATTCGAAAATTAGAGAACGAAACCTGATGGTTTTCTTTTATTATTTGTCACAATATCTTGTGGAATTCATTCGAGTATCTCGCCTATATAAACTGTATCGTTTATTATAGTGTTGTAGGGTATTCAACGGTCGGCCAGCTCGACTGTAACCTTTGCTTACTTGTTTTTAAATATATTTTGTTGAATATTGCAAAATGTTCAGGCTTAATCCCTTTATTGTTGTTTTTATAAAAACAACGTTTGTTTATTGGTGGAGAACGATGGTAATGTTTACCAAGGGGTAAGGCAGGGCATATCTAGGTTTTGGGAAGAATCACTTTTGTCACATGGGTAAAAAAAGTTTTTTGTCATAGAAATTATTTTTAAACTAACTTCTGGATATCCCAGACATAAAAAAGGAACTGATGAGGATTGATGGCTCTTTCCGAATCCTAGGTATTCCCTGCCTTATCCCCTGGTGAACATTACCATCGTTCTCCACAATAAACAAACGTTGTTTTATAAAAATAACAATAAAGGGATTATGCCTGACCATTTTGCAACAACAAAACACTACGGTATCCCGAACAAAGGAGCCAACACTGTTCTATTTTTTTTTTTTTCAATATTCAAAGCATTGGTTGAGAAATCCTTCAGACCTTATAAATCTTCAAATCTAACATGGTAAAGGATTTTCCTTTTGGGATATCTAGAGTCCTGTCATCATGCATTTTTATATAATGTCTAAAAGCACGCTTCGACACTGAAATCGCTGATTTTTGTGACGAATTTGTTAGACACCACAAAATCCTTATATCGCTAATTGGCAGAGATTTTGTTGAAACACACTTGAGTCATTATATAGTGAATTTTTCAAAAGATTTCAAAAGAATCCCTATATTATGAATTAAAATAATGAATCGCGGACTTTTTAACGAATTTTTGAGGCAACCTCAAGTTAACAATGCTTTGTGATATCCTTGAGTCCTATTACTATTATTTTTTTAATTAATCCTGGAATTATATTTTGGATTTTATATAGAATTTTTGCAACACTTTCAAATCCTTAATGGAGGATAGTTAAAGGTAATGTCTGAGACATCCTTGAGCCCTTATATCAGCTATACATAAAGAATATTTAAATTCACACTTTGACCCTCAAATTACGGATTTTCAGCCATATTTTAAGATACTTTAAAATCATATCTACTCCTACACTCAATACCAAATAAAGTACCATTTAGTACCTTTTGTACAATTATAATACACACTTCCAAACCCCCTTTCATATGTCAAGGCTACACATGAACAGCGACATTTATGCCAAATATCAGATTTTAAGCACCAATACCAAATTGTACCAAATCTAGTACCAATAATAGTTTTCGTACACAATTCCAAAAACCAACATTAATTCTCAAACCAGGGACCCCAATGGGAAATATTAGCTTCATCCGTTCACCCTAAACCAAACTGTTCCTAATTTAGAACCGTTTAGGGCAGTTCGTACACTTAGTACACATTTCCAATACCACTTTCATATATAAAGCCCAATTTCGAAGTTTGGTTCTGATACCGAATTTTTAGCTCTACCTGCTCACATAATATCAAATGGTACTATTACAGAAGTTTAGTACCATTTTAGAACTTCTCATAAGTACAAAATTCGGGCTCTCAAAAACACTTTGGTACATCTATTCTGCACTTAATGTACAAATATTTAATTTTTAGTACATTTTAGTGCTTCTCGTACCCTTTTAGTACGAATTTCTAATAACCCAGCCCTATCACAAGGTCTACGCACCAAGTCCGAACTTCGTACTAAATTTTAAGATTCTAACTTCGGCCGTTTCGTCTGGGCGCTAATTCTCGATCAATTAGTCACAATTTAATGCCAAATTTAGTACCACTGGGTACTTTTCGTTCACATAAGTATTAATCTCCTAAAGCACCATAATTCAAATGTTAGTATTATTTAGTACCTTTCGTATAATAACCATACAATTTTTCAAACACCTAACTAGTACATAGAAGTACGAATTTCCCCAACATTGGGGTATGTAGCCCAATTTTTCACTCCAGATTACAATTACTACCTCCACACCTCATTCATGCAATCCCATAAAAATTGTATTTCCAAATTTCCAGCTCTATCGTATAAAAGACCAGAAAGTCTTTGTATAAAAGAACAGAAGGTCTTCGTATAGAAGAACAGAAGGACTTCGTATAGAAGAACAGAAGGTCTTCGTATAGAAGAACAGAAAGTCTTCGAATTGAAGACCAGAAGGTCTGCGTATAGAAGAACAGAAGGTCTTCTTATAGAAAACCAGACAAGAAGGACTTCGTATAGAAGACAAGAAGAACATCGTATAGAAGACCAGAAGAACATCGTATAGAAGACCAGAATCAAATTGTGCCAACTTTGTACATTTTAGTACACATAAGTACGAATTTTCAAAACTACATCCATATCCCAATCGGAAAGCAATCTTATTTCCAAATTCCAGGATACCAGCTCATTGGTTCATCATAATTAAAATTGTACCGAATTTAGTACCATGTAGTACAAATAAGTATGGATTTCTAAGACTTCCTTCATCGTACAATTCAACAGTAATATTATTTCCAAATTTCAGGATTCCTGTTCTATCGATTCGCTCAAATCCATACATGTACGAATTTACAAAAATTCCTATAGTCCAACAGTAATCTTAATTCCTAATTTCATGATTACTGCCCTACCGGTTCACCCCAATCCAAATGATACCAAATCTTGTACCATATAGTACAAATTTCCAAAACTTTCTACATACCCCAATCCTACAATCCCAATTCCAAATTTTAAGATTCCAGCTCTATTGGTTCACCCAAATCCAAATTGTACCAAATTTAGTACCATTACGTACACAAAAGTACAAATTTCCATAACTACCTACATCATACCATCCAATAGAAATCTTATAATCTATCGGTTTCCTCAATATCTCAATTGTATCAAATTTAGTACCATTTAATACTTTTCGTACACATGAGTACAAATTTCGAAAACTACCTCCATATCAAAATCCTGCACTCCGCCAAGATTCCAGCTTTATCCGTTACTCCACATTGGAATTGTACCCAATTCAGTACCTTTTAGTACTTTTCGTATACACTTCAAAAACTACCTCCCTATATCGACCTACTCCCCAAATTTGACTGCCATTCCAAATTTCAAGTTTTTAGTTTTAACCGTTCAAATGATACGAAATGGTACCAAATAAATTAGATTTTAGTACTTTTCGTACACTTATAGTGCGAATTTCCAAAAACCCTTTGGTACATCTATCACGCAATTCATCGGTGATCCTCATTTCAAATTCCAATTCTAGCTCTTTTAGTTCGTCAAATACGAATGGTATAACTAGTATCTTTTAGTACTTTTTTTTACCTTTCTGGAACGACTTTCCAAAAACCCAGCCTTACCTGGAAACTTCGGGCCAAGAGTGACCCTCTTCCAAACTTTCAAGATTCTAGCTTTAGCCGTTACTTATCACAGCCTAAAATAAGGCATACTTTTTTCTCCCTTCAAAACATACGCCTAAAAGTATGCAATGTTTTCGCAATTTGATGTTTTTTGCTTATCCCTCAATACACCTGAGTGATTAGATGGATGGCAGTCCTGTTTTTATAAACATAAACAAAGTATATATAAACTGTATACATTCTCAGTTCGAAACTGTGGCATTTCGCAGTGGTGTGGGGGGAGTTGGGGCTTGTTTGTATATACCACTTATGACGGTTGCAAATGTAAACAACGGCTGGCGTCTGGTTGGCTGGCAGGCACTTGCGTACAACTCCATTCAAGTGCAAAGCTAATTGTTTGTTTGTAAACTGACATGAATCTCTCCAATGATAGTTGGACGTAGTTGCCACACCTCTGTAATTTTAATGCTGCCCGTAACTTTAACACCCACACACAGCACCGAATGCAGGCAGCAGCATCCAAAGGCAAAAAAAAAAATAAAAATGCAAACAACAAAAAAACAAATGCTGCTGCTGGAGAGTTAAACAAAAAGTATACAAACAACTGCAGCGTCGACTGCATGGCAGCAGAATAAATTTAATTAACTTACAATGATAAATTGCGATAATGGCATAAGTAAATAAGGCGATTTGTTTGTTTATAGATGTGTACTTACATTTTTCACAGACAAAAACACAACAACAACAACAGCATACAAACAATGTGTGCGTGTGTGTGGGGAGTTTGGGGTTGAGCCCTCAGCCTCCCACTCTCAGCCAGCTATAGGTTAAGTTTATTTAAAAATGTGCAAGTGTTACATATTTGGCTGATTTGGCATTCAAGGGTTTCCGGTTTGCAAAAACGGAAATAGACAAAACAAACACATTTGAATGTGTCACAAAGATGTAAGTAAGTCTGTCTCTGTCTGTCCTTCATTCGTTACTGTTATTTAATACTAAGAGGGCGTGACTCATCATCATCATCCTCGTCGTTGTCGTCGTCGTTTTGACCAAACAAATGCAAAAGATATCACGAACAAAACCATGATAATATTCGTGAAAAATTCGCGAGATATGTTATTCACCAAACAGCAGGCAGTCGGAACTTTGTTGCAGCACGAGAGTTAAGATACATTTGCCATGTTAACCAATCAAGTGGCTTCGTGAACAAATTTAAAGTGTTTAAACGGAAATTAATTAAAAAAGTGGTTCCACTTAAATAAATATTGTGATTTAAATTAATTAAATGTTAATCCTGATAAATTATCGGGTTTATGTGTTAAGTGCCATGAATATTTATTGGTCATGTAAGTAAAAAATATTTTTTTTTATTTCGTTAGGGTCCAAACCTAGTATAAGTGTCGTTTTTATGGGCGTGTTGTTATTTTGTGTGTACAAGGCGGGGCGTTGTGGTTGAATGAAAATTTGTTGTACTCGAAACAGTGTTGCCACTTTTTAGAACGAGACGGGAGTACTTCTATGTAGGGTATCTTAGAAAATTACTGAAACATATTCCTGAGGTTTTTGGAAGACGGTCCATTTTTATATTAAACTATTTTTTCATAACCTCCATGGACAAGAGGGTCATTCCTTCAAATATTCCTCGGAGACCCTATGATGCATATACAGGGTTATATAAAAAATGCAACAAAGTCAAACGGCATAATTTTTATACCCTCCACCATTCTATGGAGGGTATATTAACTTTGTCATTCCGTTTGTAACTCTTCGAAATATTCATGTCAGACCCAACAAAGTATATATATTCTTGATCAGCGTAAAATTCTAAGACGATTTAGGCATGTCCGTTTGTCTGTCTGTCCGTCTGTCTGCCTGTCTGTCCGCCTGTCTGTCCGCCTGTCTGTCTGTTGTAATCACGCTATCTTTCGAATGAATTGAGATAGATGGCAAAAATTTTGCACATATGTTTATTTTTCCAGTAGGCAGGTTAAGTTCGTAAATGGGCCATGTAGGTCCACGATTTCATATAGTTCCCATAAAACGGTACCTCCCGATATTCGGTATTTTGATGATTTTAGCGACATTATTCACCGGAATTGTTTCAAATTTGGTATTTGAAGTTCCAAATGGATACTTCATCCTAAGATAGAAAATTGTCTGTGCAAGTCCATGTCTTCGTATAGCCCCCACATAACGGTACCTCCCGATATTCGGTATTTTGATGATTTTAGCGACATTTTTTCCCGGAAATAATTTAAAATTTGGTACTTGAAGTTCCAAATAGATACTTCACCCTAAGACAGAAAATTGTCTGTGCAGGTCCACGTCTTCGTATAGCCCCCATATAACGGTACCTCCCGATATTCAGTATTTTGATTATTTTAGCGACATTATTCACGGGAATTGTTTCAAAATTTGGTACTTGAAGTTCAAAATGGATACTACACCCTAAGACAGAAAATTGTCTGTGCAGGTCCACGTCTTCGTATAGCCCCCATATAACGGTACCTCCCGATCTTCGGTATTTTGATGATTTTAGCGACATTATTCACTGGAATTGTTTCAAAATTGGTATTTGAAGTTCGTTATGGGAACTACAGTCTGTGACAGAAAATTGTCTGTGCAGGTCCAGGTCTTCGTATAGGCCCCATATATCAGTACCTCCCTATATTCGGTATTTTGACGATTTTAGGTACAATACCCACCGAAATTGTTTGAGATGTGGTATTTGAAGTTCGTAATGGATGCTACAGCCTGTGACAGAAAATTGTCCATGCTGGTCCAGGTCTTCGCACAGCTCCAATTTAACGGCACCTCCTTATATACGATATTTTGATGATTTTAGCTACATTATTCACCGTTGTTTTCAAGTTTCGAATTTGAATATGGTAATGGGTTATGACAAACAATGCCTATATATGTCCACGTCGTATAGACCCCAATATAACGGCTATATCCGGTATTTTTAAAATTTTAACAGAATTTTTTAAGGATTTTATTTTTTGAAAATTTCCAAATTCGTTGCAGATGGTGGAGGGTATTAAAAGTTCGGCCGGCCCTTACTGCTTTTTTACTTGTTACATTTTTTTTTTTAATTTATTGAATAAAACAAAAAATGTCGGAAATAGCAAAAAATTTTAGAATAAGCTTAGATTTGTTCGATTTGGTCACCTCAGGTACGAATTATGGTCTTCAAAAGGCCAATTAAACCGTCACACGCTGCAAGAATGTTTCTCTGCGGTATTTTGACCCATTCCCGGCGAAGCGCTTGCTTGAGGTGATCGATACTTTGGTATTTTTTAGTGCCAACCTTGTCTTCCAAAATACTCCAGACACTATATCCAACGGAGATCCGGAGATTTTGGTGCCCATTGTGCGCTGGAAATGAAGCGAGGAAACTCATTTTGTAACCATTCTTGGGTGGCGCGTGCTGAGTGCGATGGTGCTGAGTCCTGTTGCAATGTCCAAAGTCTGCGGCCAAAATGTTTGCGTGCCCAAGGCTTTAGTACACCATCTAGAATATTTTCGCGGTAATATTCGGAATTTATTCTGATGCCACGGTTGATTAATACTAGCGGAGATTGATTAATACCATCGGCTGTTATAGCGGCCTACACCATCACCATGGCCGGCGCTTGAGTTCTGGTGGCCAACCGAAGGTGCACATTTTCATCTGACCTCTTTGGCAAGTAAACACGATCATTTTGTTTGTTTACAAACTGCTGGACAACGAATGTTTTGTCATCGGAGAAACCCAAATTCGACAGTTCACCACTTTCGGCCAAGCGAAGCAACACTTTAGCTCTTTTGAGTCTATTTTTTCCTGTTGCGGTGTAAGTTCTTGCACTTTTTGGAATTTCAATGGCTTTATCCCGAGCTCATTTTTCAATATTTGCCGAATGGAATATTGCGATATGTTCAACTCACGAGCCATTTTTCGGCCACTGTGACTCGGGTTTCGATCAAGTAGCTTCTTTGCTTTTCGGACCATTTCAGCTGATTTTGCTGTTTTCTTCCGCCCATTATTTTTACCTTCCACCACTCAATGGAGGATATATATATTTTTTCGTTCCGTATGCAACGTCTCTAAATATTCGTCGTAGGCCACGAAATGTATATATATCTGATCAGAATAAAATTATAAGGCGATTTAGCGATGTCCGTCTCTATGTCTACACATTGCTTTGCAATTCGGATCAAAGGTTAAAATTATATACCGGCTGGTTGGTATTAAAAATGTAATATAATAGCCTCATATAACCGTACCTCCCGATTTTCGATATAAAATGTGAAATAAGAGACCGATTGTCTTCAAATTTTACATATCTCAATATTTTTACTAAAAACAGGTGAAACAGGTGAACGTCTGTCACATTGTAATATCAGACTGTCGAATACAAAGTGGACAATATTGGCCAATTCCATCGGATCCTTAACTATATACATCTGTCGGCAAAACCGACAGATAACTTTTATACCCTCAGCCACATGGCTAGAGAGCATATAAATCATTTGTATACGGCCAAAACGGGCCTCATCGATTTAACGGGTTTTAACCATAGGTCTTTTTGGACCAAATCCGTTTCAGGATATATGGAGTCGATCTAGAGGTATCCGTCATCCCGTCCGTCTAGTGACTGGTGCACTCGACGACTGGTGCACTCGATACCTCGCTAAGGGACTATCCGATTTGGTCCAAGCTTGGTATATGGTAATATTATTGTCAAACTTAGATCGAGTTCGGAGATGGACAATATCCGTCCACTTCTTCTGGTACCTTCCCCACACAAGGTCAACATTTCCGAAGAAAATAATTTTTTGTTCAAACTTTGCAAATCCTAATACTAATTAAAGTTAGGTCGGGAGCGAAAATGGATAATATTGGTCCATTCCATCAAGTACATCCCTCACAAAGGTCAAAGTTTTGAATAATCATAACTGTTATTAAACTGGAAATAAGAGTCCGATTTTTTTTTAAATTAACACCCCAATATTTCTAGCAACATAAGATCTGGTGTGACCACGGAATATATCAGACTTGGTATGTGTGAAATATGAAGAGAGTTGGATGGTTATTTCGCCTTCTTTGAGCCTTTTTGTTTTTCAAAATATGGAACCTTATGTAGGAGAGGTACCAGAAGTAAATGTCCGGTTCTTGTCATCTTTATAACAGATCTTGTGTCAATGGAAATATTGCGATGTGCGAGGAGAAGTGTGAATGGAATCGAATGTTACTTTCGGGTTTTATGAGCTTCGTGGATATTCAGAATATTGAACCTTTGTAGGGGAGGAACCAGAAGGACTCGACCTATAAATCCGGTCTTTACACGAGGCATTGGGTAAAAAAAAAAATCTTGTAATGTGTGAAATATGTAGAGAATTGGAGGCGTTTTTCGAATTTTATTGTTTTGTTATTAAAAAAGTTGACCCTTTGTGGGAAGGTACCAAAAAGAATGGTCCGATCTCTCTTTATAACAGATCTTGTGTTGATGAAAATATTGAGATTTGTCAAGTATATAGGGAATCGGATATTAATTTCGCCTTTAATGAATTACACAGGTATTCAAAATGTTGACCCTTTTGTGAGGGAGGTACCTGAAGGAGTGGATCGATATATTTCATCTTCATACCTTGGGTTATTAAAAATATTGTTATATGTGTAATTTGAAGCACTCTTACATCTCATTTTATAAAAGTTGTAGTTATTCAAAATTGGAACCCTTTATGGGAGAGGTTCTTGATGCTGATCTAGTACTGATGGAAATATTACGATTTGCAAAGTTGGAGAAAAATCTGATCTTCCTTCTTCTATCCGTGCAGTAAAATATTTTTTTGTTGTTTTTTTTTTTGGAAAATTTCAACCTTTTGTGCGGGAGTTGCCAGAAGGAGTGGACCGATATTGCCTATCTACGAACTTGTTCTAAATTTGATAAAAATACTACGATGTACCAAGTTTGGACCAAATCGGATACTCCCTTTGTGAGTTGTCGTACGCCTAACCAGCCAGACAGACAAACGGACGGACATGCCTACATCGACTCCAAACGTCCTGATACGGATTTGGTCCTGGGGATTTGGAGACCAGGCCGTATCAAATGATATATACCCTCTCTAGCCATATGGCTGAGAGTATGAAAACCAGCTAAGTTCTGCTTTAAATACACTCCGCCATTTTGAAGCAACTCAAAGCATTTCAAAAAAAAAAATACCGTAGAAAAATATCTCTCATATAAAGCCCTTATATGGCGGCTATACGAAGACGTGTCCTCCACAAGTATTTTTTTTTTGTCATGACAATTTTTTGTCATTTTTTGTCAAATTAGAATAATTTCACTAAAATCATCAAAATACCCAATATAGGGAGATATCGTTATATGCGGGCTATACAAAGATGTGGACCGACATGGCCTATTTACCCAATACACATGTGTGCATATTAGATTTCTATCTTAATTTGTTCCAAAGATCGCGTGTTTTCACAGGCAGGCAGAAAGACAGACAAACAGAAATCGATAGCTTAGAATTTTACGCTGGTCAAGAATATATATACTTTGTTGGGTCAGTCATAAGTATTTTGAGTAATATACTCTCCATTGAAAGGTTTAAAACTTCAAAATTTTGAATATCATAGCTCAAATTACTCAGCGCTATATCTAGAACTATACCTTCACCACAAAAAGTCATGTACTGAAAAAAATGAATAATTGTTTAAAATATTATTTACTGTCCAATTTTTATACCTTCCACCATTTTATGGAGGGTACATTAAGTTTGTCATTCCGTTTGTAACACCTCGCACACATTTTGGACCCCCCAAAGTATATATATATTCTTGATCAGCATAAAATTCTATCTTGATTTCGCGATGTCTATCCGTCTGTGGATATCACTCTAGCTTCCGAACGAAATGAAGTAGATGCATAAAAATTTAACCAAATGTATATTATGTCTGCAGAACTTTTGGTAATGAAAATGGTCCATGTATATTCATGTCTTCCTATAGCCCCCATATAACGGTATAATATTTACCGGAATTGTTTCAAATTTGGTTTGATTATTTTATTTATTACTAGCTGGCCCGGTCCGCGTTGCCGGCCCGTAGTTTTTGTCTATTATGCATATTTGTCAAAGCATAATTATTCACAGATATGACTGATATAAGTGTTCACGTACTGGTCGATTAATTTTTAATTTTTAGTCAAATGAGCAGTAATTTGGAATTTACTGTATTTTGTACACCTCATAATTGAGGACTGAACAAGTAAGCAAAGGCTACAGTCGAGCGGGGCCGACCGTTGAATACCCTACAACACTATAATAAATGATACAGTTTATATAGGCGAGATACTCGAAAGAATTCCACAAGATATTGTGACAAATAAATAACAAACTTAAACGAATTCGCTCATTTCATATACAGATCGCATTTATGGCCCGATCCTTATGAAATTTTGCATGGGGATAAGATGAGGGTCAGAATAGAAGCCTACTCTTTTTGGAGATAGACAAAAAAACTGCAAAATTGTCAGCAAGTCGTAATTATCGCCCGATCCTCACGTGCATTTGAATGGATGTTACCGGACATTGCAAAAGCCAAATAGTTTTGGATGGCCATCCAAAAATATTTAATGTGTGAAATAGTTTGCCAACTTTTGTAGACATAATAATACGAATATAATCTATATATATAAAAGAAAGTTGTGTTAGTTACTACGCGTATAACTTAAGAACCGCTGAACTGATTTTAATGATTCATACAAATTCGGAATTGTATCCTATCCGAAAAGGATAATATCCAAAAAAATCGCGTAAAAATGTGATATATTAACATTTTCATTTTGACTTTTGAAATGTACAATAGTAATGTTTTATTTTGCATGATTTTTTGGACTTACTGCGATTTGGACTTACTTTTTTCTAATGTACATTTGTGGTGTTTTTTATATTTTATTTTTGAATTCGAATATTAATACCAATTTATTTAATGGCGGGTTACATGGAAGTGTAGTACCGAATTATGTAGCGGCGAAATGGAATAGGTGATACCGAAATAATTTAATGCGGTCAAAATCGTTAAAAAAAAATCACGAAAAAAGAGATCTTATTGCAAAAATTCTCAAAACGGGAAAATATCGAAAAAAATTTCCAATGGAATTGAATTTTAAAATAAAAGTACATTCTATTGACAAACTTTGTAAGGATCTTTAAACAGTTGCAGTAAAAAATCAGCGAACAAGTTGAAGATTTTTTCAATTTCTCAATTTTGTCAATTTTTTTCAATTTGTAATATCATATTGAATTCAGTGGATTTTTTGTGAACAAAATAAAGAAAAATTTTTCACTATATACAATTTTTCACCAAAAAAAATTAAATAAGTGCGAAATACGATGGTAGCTGACATCTATCTACCTTCCAACTCCAGGGCCTACATCGTGCTTCAGCTGGAAGGTGCGCAGACATTTCAACAAACAAAATGACAGAAAAAGACTAATGGGGCTTATTTCAAAGCGTGGCCCTACATCTTTCATGTGACAATAATCCGTCCAATGAGAGCTCAAAATGCAAAAATTTTTGGGAGTACAATCAGTAAAATACCAAATATAAAGGGTGCAAAATAGTAGAGCGAATTGGATTTTTAGTAAGAAAAGGATTTCTATCCTTCCAAAAATTCTTCCTGAACATTTGGGAACGTACAAAGTACAGTAAATTCCAAATTACTACTCATTTGACTAAAAATTAAAAACTAATCGACCAGTACGTGAACATTTATAACATTCATATCTTTGAATAATTATGCTTTGAAAAATATGCATAATAGACAAAAACTACGGGCCGGCAACGCGGACCGGGCCAGCTAGTAGAATATATATATATAACATAATACGAAAATATCCATTCCAGTGTCTTTTTGGAGAATTCACAAATACAAGAAAGACGCACTTCTGACTATTTCGTTAAGGCTGATTTCGTTGAAGAATATAGTCAAATGTCTGTATCTCATATATATGCGTTTATGTCAAAAACTTATAATAAATGTTCATCTTTTGTCACCTCTGAGAGATTATAGGTCTTTGGGAAATATTGGTTCCAGATCTAGGAAGACCATTAACGTGCAACAACTGCCAATAAATTGGAAATGAGCAAATTAGTTTAAGTTGCTATTATTCGAAAATTAGAGAACGAAACCTGATGGTTTTCTTTTATTATTTGTCACAATATCTTGTGGAATTCTTTCGAGTATCTGGCCTATATAAACTGTATAATTTATTATAGTGTTGTAGGGTATTCAACGGTCGGCCCCGCTCGACTGTAGCCTTTGCTTACTTGTTTTGGATGGCCATTCAAATGTGCGTGAGGATCGGACGATAATTACGACCTGCTGACAATTTTGCAGTTTTTTGGTCCATTTCAACCCCTAAATATATGGCGATCATCTCCAAAAAGAGTAGGCTTCAATTCTGACCCTCATCTTATCCCCATGCAAAATTTCGTAAGGATCGGGCCATAAATACGATCTGTACATGGTATCCTGATATCCTAACTACTTAGTTTTGTTAGCTGTAGAAATATTACCAAATGTTTAATTCAAAATGAAAATATGCCAAAAATATGAAAAAATTGAAAAAAAAATATGAGAAAATTTAACAAAATCAATATTTCCATCTTTAGAGAGATAATTTTATGCTATTTTTTAGACGTTTTTTCTTTCCTGCCAAGAGGCCATTCTGAATTAATGAGAAATGTCGAAATCAGTTCAGCCGTTCTCGACATATATGAGATCTTTCAAGCACATATTTTGCTATATATCCGATTTGTTGTATATTAACATCATATATATATATATACTAGCTGGCCCGGTCCGCGTTGCCGGCCCCTACTTTTAGTTTTTAATGCATATTTTTTAAGGCATTATAGAACACTGATCTGAATGATTTCAAAATAGTCAAAGATAATTGGTCTTGTACACCCATTACCTTAAGATAGGAATTAATTTATTTTTGTCATTTAAATTGTGTGTTGAAAAACCCATAAAGTCCATATTTTTCTTCATAGTATAATTCAATAACGATCCAAAAAATAATATTCGTGATTTTTTCATGTTTCTGCCACAATTTGATATTTCGGAGTTCAAAGCATGTAGACGTACATCCCACTTCTACGTTCCCAGCCAATATTCTCTTGAGAGTTAAAAATTCAATAGTATAACAATTTTTTTTTTCTGACCAAACATTGGTTAGGAATGTGGATTTGCGGGTACACTAATGTGGGAACTATACTTAATAAAATGCCTATGTGGACAATTATCTGTAAGACGATTCTCTATCCCAGAGTAGCCTAAATACAATTTTTTAGCCAAATCAATTGATGAATGTGATCAAGACCAAGATGGACTCTACTCCAAAAGTCAAAATATTATGAGAAGAGGTTTTTTACACCCGTAGAAACAAAGATGTCAAATAAAGGCCTGAAAAATGAAAGAAAAATGTCGAAAACCCCGAATATAGCTTAAATTATATAATGGTTATACCAAAACGTGATCATTTTTTGCGAGGATGGTTTCTTCTCAAATTACCAACTTTTGCTAAAATGCGTATGAGTAAAATATGGTTAAAATGTAAACTATACTTGAAAAAGGAGTGTACCCTTATCCGGGGGTCATATATCGTGACCTGCAAAAGCGATTTAAGATATCTTGAAAGTTTTTTTTTTCCTAAATGTCCAATTCGCTCTACCATTTTGCACCATTTTGCTCCAATGAATTGCATTTTGAGTTCTCATTGGGCGGATTATTGTAATATGAAAGAAATAGGTTCACATATAAGGGTTATACCAAAGCATGGTCCTATTCTTATAATTATTTGAAAAAATGTGTTGTTCTTCTTAAAATCTCAAATTACCAACATTTGATATACATCTGATATATACTTTGAACAACTGATTATTCATGAAACCCCTAGGAAAAATTTAAAACTCTATGGTAACTTTTGCGAAGTATAGAGCAAAATATTTGAGGCCCTTGTGTTTGGTTAAACTATATAAAATGGACCCTAAAAACGTTTGATCCCCCCTTTTTGGGATTGTTATGTACCAACCAAACTGACTACTGATGATAGCGCATAGTCACCGTATAACGTTTCATGGGAGTTAAGGTTACTTTTAAGGTTTCGGAAGAATTTTCCGAGGAAATGTATCCTTTTCTTTCCAAATTTTCAATTTGCTCCACTATTTTATATAGTTCGCATATAACAGTGCTCTTCATATTCGGTATTTCACTGGTTGCAGTCCCAATGAATTTTGCATTTTAAGTTCTCATTGGATGGATTATTTCCATATCTAGTCAATTTCCATTGAATTTTTTTTTCGATTTTTCTCGATTTGAGAACTTTTGCCATGAGATCTCTTTTATCGTGTTTTTTAGCGATTTTGAAAAAGTAATTATCTTTTAACATTGGTCTAACCGCGATAAGTTATTTCGATATCATTTGACTGACTTCCATGCATCAAGTCAATTAAATAAATTGGTATTAATATTCGAATTAAAAAAAATATATAAAAAAAACACTACAAATGTACATTAGAAAAAAGTAAGTCAAAATGGAAAAAAATCATGCAAAATAAAACATTACTATTGTACATTTCAAAAGTCAAAATGAAAATTTTAATATATCACATTTTTACGCGATTTTTTTGACTATTATCCTTTTCGGAAAAGAGACAATTCCGAATTTGTATGAATCGTTAAAATCGGATCAGCGGATCTTGAGTTATAAGCGTTGCCGGCCCGTAGTTTTTGTCTATTATGCATATTTGTCAAAGCATAATTATTCACAGATATGACTGATATAAGTGTTCCCGTACTGGTCGATTAAAAGTGTTTTAAAATACCTGTACCCATATTTAAGCCGTGGGCTTCAAAGGTGTGGATGTGCTATACAAATCTATTAAAAAGTATATATCAAACTTATCCCCATGTATCCCCATGGGATCAAATTAATTTTTAGTATGGTAAAAATCGTAGCAAAATCTTCCAGTGAAATGAGCAGTAATTTGGAATTTGCTGTATTTTGTACACCTCATAATTGAGCGCTGAATGAATTAAGAATAGCCAAAGTTAATTACTTTTTTAAGCCATTAGCACCTCAGATTGTCCATTAGCGTTCTTATAAGTCCCCCTAACCATGTCGGTCTGTTTGTCCGCCAAAAAGTGGACTTGAGGGGGTACTATTATATGGAAAAAATTCTAAAATTTGTAGATATGTTCATATTTTTGTGTAAGTTTTCACCCCCCAAATACACATTTTTAGCCAAATCCTTTGAAATATGGTAAAATCAGGAGATACTTTTACATGGGCACTACTCCGAGACATCGACCTACATTGAAAACATTCTTCTAGCCCTTATAATCCAATATGACAAATAGAGACCAAATCAAAAATTTAACAGAACAACATAGCATGTCAAACTGAAAAACATTCCGCGTGATTTAAATGAGTAAAAATAGTTTTATCCACCATATTATCATATAGATGTATTTCCCAAATCTACGTTTCCAACCAATATTCTCTTGAGAGTTACAAATTCAATAGAATACAAAAATTTTCTTTTCTGACCACACATTATATGTGAAAGTGGACTTGGGGATACTCCAATGTGGGGACTTTACTTAAATAAATTCCTATGTGGCAATTATCTGTATGATGGTTCCCTAACCCTTAGAGACAAAGATGCCAAATAAGGGCCAAAATATGAAAAAAGTGGCCAAGACCCCAAAAATAGCTTAAATCATATGATGGTTATATAAATATAAAATCGGGTTGTACCCTTATCCGTGAGTTATGATCGATATCATGACCTGCAAAAGTGATTTAAGGTATCTTGAATGTTTGGGAAGAATTCCTGGAAGGATAGAAATCCTTTTCTTACTAAAAGTCCTATTCGCTCTATTATTTTGCACCCTTTAAATTTGGTATTTTACTGATTGTACTTCCAAAGAATTTTGCATTTTGAGCTCTCATTGGACGGATTATTGTCACATGAAAGAAGTAGGTCCACGCTTTGAAATGAGCTCCATTAGGCTTTTTCTGTCATTTTTGGTTGTTTAAATGTGTTCGCAAATACAAATTAAAAAAAATGACAAAAGAAGAATAGCAAATTGAAAAAATCTTCAACTTGTTCGCTGATTTATTACAGCAAATGTTTAAAGACCCTTACTATTTTTTTAAAATTCGATTCCACGGAAAATCTTTTCGATTTTTTCCCGATTTGAGAATTTTTGCAATGAGATCTCTTTTTCGTGATTTTTTAGCGAATTTGAAAAAGTAATTATCTTTTAATTAATAATTATCTTTCTTTTGGTGTGACCGCGTTAAATTATTTCGATATCATCTATTCCGTTTCGCCACCACATAATTCGGTACTACACTTCCATGTAACCCGCCATCAATTTCAGTTCTCAAGAAATCAAGTCAATTAAATAAATTGGTTTTAATATTCGAATTCAAAAATAAAAAATAAAAAACACTACAAATGTACATTAGAAAAAAGCCAGTCAAAATAGAAAAAAATCATGCAAAATAAAACATTACTATTGTACATTTGAAAAGTCAAAATGAAAATGTTAATATATCACATTTTTACGCGATTTTTTTGGATATTATCCTTTTCGGAGAGGAGACAACTCCGAATTTGTGTGGATCTTTAAAATCAGTCCAGCGGTTCTTAAGTTATAAGCGTAGTAACTAACACAACTTACATTTATATATATAGATTTTTCACAAAAAAAAAAAAAAAAAAAAAAAAAAATTAAATAAGTGCGAGATACGATGTTAACTGACTCTACCTTTCAACTCCAGGGCCTACATCGTGCTTCAGCTGGAAGATGCGGACACATTTAAGCAAACAAAAATGACCAAAATGGGGCTCATTTCAAAGCGTGGACCTACTTCTTTCATGTGACAATAATCCGTCAAATGAGAGCTCAAAATGCAAACTTTTTTGGGAGTACAATCAGTTAAATACCAAATATAAAGGGTGCAAAATAGTAGAGCGAATGGAACTTTTAGTAAGAAAAGGATTTCTATCCTTCCAGAAATTCATCCCGAAAATTCAAGATACGTTAAATCGTTTTTGCAGGTCATGATATAGATCATATATAACCATCGTATGATTTAAGCTATTTTTGGGGTCTTCGCCACTTTCTTCTATTTTTGGCCCTTATTTGGCATCTTTGTTTCTAAAGGGGTAGAGAACCTCTTCGCATAAAATTTGAAATTTTCAGAGTAGGGCCCATATTGGTCTTGGCCGCATTCATCAATTGATTTGGCTAAAAAATTGTATTTATGGTACCCTGAGGTAAGGAACCATCATACAGATAATTGCCACATAGGAATTTATTTAAGTAAAGTCCCCACAATGGAGTATCCCTAAGTCCACTTTCACATCTAATGTAAATAAATAAATTGTGAAAACATGAACAAATTACATATATAAGAAAGTAGCACAGGACCGAATATTTGTTGAATCGTCATTAATTTATATAATGATGAAAAATATGGACTTTGTGGGGTCTCCAATTTACAATTTAAATGACAAATAAAATTAGTTCCCATCTTACACAAAAATCTCAACATATCTACAAATTTTAGAATTTTCTCTATGTAATAGTACCCCCTCAAGTCCACCTTTTGGCAGACAAACACACCGACATGGTTAGGGGGACTTATGAGGACTCTAATGCACAATCTGAGGTTCTAATGGGTTTAAAATAGTAATTAACTTTGACTATTCTTAAATCGTTATACCCTACAACACTATGTATTGGGGGTATTATAAGTTTGATTGGGCCAGAATTTATGTAACACCTCGAAATATTGGTTTCCCATATAGGAAAGTATATATGGATCTTCCTATCTCGCCGAACTGAGTCGATCTAGCTATGTATGTCCGTCTGTCCGTCTGTCCGTCTGTCCATGTTAATTTGTAATCACTCTACAGGTCGCAATTATGGTCCGATCTTCACGAAATTTTGCACGAAGATGGGGTTTGAGTCAGAATAGAAGCCTATTTCTTTTGGAGATGATCGCCAAATGTTTAGGGGTTGAAATGGACCAAATACTGAAAAAATGTCGGATTTTGCAGTAGCTATACACGTCGCAATTATAGACCAATCGACGCGGAGTTTCGCATGTAGCTAGAGTTTAGGACGGGGAAGAAGCCTACCAATTTGGGTGGTCATCGGATAATATTTATCGGGTATCTTTTTTGTTGAAAAAAATCAAAAATTTTCATTAAACCGCGAATCTTTTAAATCCCGGCGACATCACAAAGCCATGACAAGGTTACTTCTGATCTTTACATTGTTGTTGTATATATATAGATATATATCTATATATCTATATATATAAATGTAAGTTGTGTTAGTTACTACGCTTATAACTTAAGAACCGCTGGACTGATTTTAAAGATCCACACAAATTCGGAGTTGTCTCCTCTCCGAAAAGGATAATATCCAAAAAAATCGCGTAAAAATGTGATATATTAACATTTTCATTTTGACTTTTCAAATGTACAATAGTAATGTTTTATTTTGCATGATTTTTTTCTATTTTGACTGGCTTTTTTCTAATGTACATTTGTAGTGTTTTTTATTTTTTATTTTTGAATTCGAATATTAAAACCAATTTATTTAATTGACTTGATTTCTTGAGAACTGAAATTGATGGCGGGTTACATGGAAGTGTAGTACCGAATTATGTGGTGGCGAAACGGAATAGATGATATCGAAATAATTTAACGCGGTCACACCAAAAGAAAGATAATTATTAATTAAAAGATAATTACTTTTTCAAATTCGCTAAAAAATCACGAAAAAGAGATCTCATTGCAAAAATTCTCAAATCGGGAAAAAATCGAAAAGATTTTCCGTGGAATCGAATTTTAAAAAAATAGTAAGGGTCTTTAAACATTTGCTGTAATAAATCAGCGAACAAGTTGAAGATTTTTTCAATTTGCTATTCTTCTTTTGTCATTTTTTTTAATTTGTATTTGCGAACACATTTAAACAACCAAAAATGACAGAAAAAGCCTAATGGAGCTCATTTCAAAGCGTGGACCTACTTCTTTCATGTGACAATAATCCGTCCAATGAGAGCTCAAAATGCAAAATTCTTTGGAAGTACAATCAGTAAAATACCAAATTTAAAGGGTGCAAAATAATAGAGCGAATAGGACTTTTAGTAAGAAAAGGATTTCTATCCTTCCAGGAATTCTTCCCAAACATTCAAGATACCTTAAATCACTTTTGCAGGTCATGATATCGATCATAACTCACGGATAAGGGTACAACCCGATTTTATATTTATATAACCATCATATGATTTAAGCTATTTTTGGGGTCTTGGCCACTTTTTTCATATTTTGGCCCTTATTTGGCATCTTTGTCTCTAAGGGTTAGGGAACCATCATACAGATAATTGCCACATAGGAATTTATTTAAGTAAAGTCCCCACATTGGAGTATCCCCAAGTCCACTTTCACATATAATGTGTGGTCAGAAAAGAAAATTTTTGTATTCTATTGAATTTGTAACTCTCAAGAGAATATTGGTTGGAAACGTAGATTTGGGAAATACATCTATATGATAATATGGTGGATAAAACTATTTTTACTCATTTAAATCACGCGGAATGTTTTTCAGTTTGACATGCTATGTTGTTCTGTTAAATTTTTGATTTGGTCTCTATTTGTCATATTGGATTATAAGGGCTAGAAGAATGTTTTCAATGTAGGTCGATGTCTCGGAGTAGTGCCCATGTAAAAGTATCTCCTGATTTTACCATATTTCAAAGGATTTGGCTAAAAATGTGTATTTGGGGGGTGAAAACTTACACAAAAATATGAACATATCTACAAATTTTAGAATTTTTTCCATATAATAGTACCCCCTCAAGTCCACTTTTTGGCGGACAAACAGACCGACATGGTTAGGGGGACTTATAAGAACGCTAATGGACAATCTGAGGTGCTAATGGCTTAAAAAAGTAATTAACTTTGGCTATTCTTAATTCATTCAGCGCTCAATTATGAGGTGTACAAAATACAGCAAATTCCAAATTACTGCTCATTTCACTGGAAGATTTTGCTACGATTTTTACCATACTAAAAATTAATTTGATCCCATGGGGATACATGGGGATAAGTTTGATATATACTTTTTAATAGATTTGTATAGCACATCCACACCTTTGAAGCCCACGGCTTAAATATGGGTACAGGTATTTTAAAACACTTTTAATCGACCAGTACGGGAACACTTATATCAGTCATATCTGTGAATAATTATGCTTTGACAAATATGCATAATAGACAAAAACTACGGGCCGGCAACGCTTATAACTCAAGATCCGCTGATCCGATTTTAACGATTCATACAAATTCGGAATTGTCTCTTTTCCGAAAAGGATAATAGTCAAAAAAAATCGCGTAAAAATGTGATATATTAAAATTTTCATTTTGACTTTTGAAATGTACAATAGTAATGTTTTATTTTGCATGATTTTTTTCCATTTTGACTTACTTTTTTCTAATGTACATTTGTAGTGTTTTTTTTATATATTTTTTTTAATTCGAATATTAATACCAATTTATTTAATTGACTTGATGCATGGAAGTCAGTCAAATGATATCGAAATAACTTATCGCGGTTAGACCAATGTTAAAAGATAATTACTTTTTCAAAATCGCTAAAAAACACGATAAAAGAGATCTCATGGCAAAAGTTCTCAAATCGAGAAAAATCGAAAAAAAAATTCAATGGAAATTGACTAGATATGGAAATAATCCATCCAATGAGAACTTAAAATGCAAAATTCATTGGGACTGCAACCAGTGAAATACCGAATATGAAGAGCACTGTTATATGCGAACTATATAAAATAGTGGAGCAAATTGAAAATTTGGAAAGAAAAGGATACATTTCCTCGGAAAATTCTTCCGAAACCTTAAAAGTAACCTTAACTCCCATGAAACGTTATACGGTGACTATGCGCTATCATCAGTAGTCAGTTTGGTTGGTACATAACAATCCCAAAAAGGGGGGATCAAACGTTTTTAGGGTCCATTTTATATAGTTTAACCAAACACAAGGGCCTCAAATATTTTGCTCTATACTTCGCAAAAGTTACCATAGAGTTTTAAATTTTTCCTAGGGGTTTCATGAATAATCAGTTGTTCAAAGTATATATCAGATGTATATCAAATGTTGGTAATTTGAGATTTTAAGAAGAACAACACATTTTTTCAAATAATTATAAGAATAGGACCATGCTTTGGTATAACCCTTATATGTGAACCTATTTCTTTCATATTACAATAATCCGCCCAATGAGAACTCAAAATGCAATTCATTGGAGCAAAATGGTGCAAAATGGTAGAGCGAATTGGACATTTAGGAAAAAAAAAACTTTCAAGATATCTTAAATCGCTTTTGCAGGTCACGATATATGACCCCCGGATAAGGGTACACTCCTTTTTCAAGTATAGTTTACATTTTAACCATATTTTACTCATACGCATTTTAGCAAAAGTTGGTAATTTGAGAAGAAACCATCCTCGCAAAAAATGATCACGTTTTGGTATAACCATTATATAATTTAAGCTATATTCGGGGTTTTCGACATTTTTCTTTCATTTTTCAGGCCTTTATTTGACATCTTTGTTTCTACGGGTGTAAAAAACCTCTTCTCATAATATTTTGACTTTTGGAGTAGAGTCCATCTTGGTCTTGATCACATTCATCAATTGATTTGGCTAAAAAATTGTATTTAGGCTACTCTGGGATAGAGAATCGTCTTACAGATAATTGTCCACATAGGCATTTTATTAAGTATAGTTCCCACATTAGTGTACCCGCAAATCCACATTCCTAACCAATGTTTGGTCAGAAAAAAAAAATTGTTATACTATTGAATTTTTAACTCTCAAGAGAATATTGGCTGGGAACGTAGAAGTGGGATGTACGTCTACATGCTTTGAACTCCGAAATATCAAATTGTGGCAGAAACATGAAAAAATCACGAATATTATTTTTTGGATCGTTATTGAATTATACTATGAAGAAAAATATGGACTTTATGGGTTTTTCAACACACAATTTAAATGACAAAAATAAATTAATTCCTATCTTAAGGTAATGGGTGTACAAGACCAATTATCTTTGACTATTTTGAAATCATTCAGATCAGTGTTCTATAATGCCTTAAAAAATATGCATTAAAAACTAAAAGTAGGGGCCGGCAACGCGGACCGGGCCAGCTAGTTGTATATAAAAAATCCACTGAATTCAATATTATAATACAAATTGAAAAAAAAAATGACAAAAGAAGAATAACAATTTGAAAAAATGTTCAGCTTGTTCGCTGATTTTTTACAGCAACTGTTTAAAGATCCTTATTTTTTTTAAAATTCAATTCGATATTTTCCCGATTCGAGAATTTTTGCAATGAGATCTCTTTTTCGTGATTTTTTAGCGATTTTGAAAAAGTAATTATCTTTAAACTTTGGTGTGATCGCGTTAAATTAATTCGATATCATCTATTCCGTTTCGCCACCACATAATTCGGTACTACACTTCCATGTAACCCGCCATCAATTTCAGTTCTCAAGAAATCAAGTCAATTAAATAAATTGGTATTAATATTCGAATTCAACAATAAAATATAAAAAACACTACAAATGTAAATTAGAAAAAAGTAAGTCAAAATGGAAACAATCATGCAAAATAAAACATTACTATTGCAGATTTCAAAAGTCAAAATGAAAATGTTAATATATCACATTTTTACGCGATTTTTTGGATATTATCCTTTTCGGATAGGAGACAATTCCGAATTTGTATGAATCATTAAAATTAGTTCAGCGGTTCTTAAGTTATAAGCATAGTAACTAACACAACTTTCTTTTATGTATACAGATTTTGAATATTTTAGATACATTATTCACCGATTTTTTTTTCCAAGTTTCGCATTTGAATATTGTAATGGCTTGTGACAAAGTTGCCTTTGCAGGTCTACGTCGCCATATAGACCCTAATATAACGGCGACATTAATACTTTTTAATAAAATGTTTAACAGATTTTTTTTTCGTTTTTTTTTTTTTTCTTTTTTGAAAATTGCCATATTCGTTTGGAAGAAAATGAGTTACCAAAAAAATAAAACATGGGTCGATAAGATAAATTTGTGACTCTAACAATCTTAAGTAGCTGTGATCCAAAAGCACATCGTGGTACAGCGCGATATATGCGTGAGACTTTTTACCTTTGGTTAAGATTTTATACAATGAATGTCCTGGAAATTGTAGTGATTTCACGTCATGACCCTAAAATTTGATCTTTAAAAAAGAAGTAACAATACGGTGCTATTAGCCTCCCACTTACTGGCCAAGAAAGCCACAGAAATCGAATACCAGTTAACAAGACACAAACTAATGCATGCCACCTCCCTCTCATATTCTTTCAGTTTTGTAAACTTCTCTTGACCATTTTTTTTTTCTTTTTAAATGTTTAAACAATGCAATTAGTCTTTTAGTTTGTTTGTTTGTTTGTCTGTCACGTGTCCTTTCGAAATGTCATCCGTACATATGTATGTGCCAACAAATACATATGTAAATATATGCAAATGCGTGTGTGTCTGCATTGTATGCAAATAAAAGATTTGCATTTACATGCCAGTATGTATAAATGTCAGACTGACATTTTGATACACAAAGGAGTGATAAACATTCCCATTTGTAGATCATAATTGGAATGTTATGTAATTGGTTTGTTTATTTGTACATAATTTTTGTTGGGAGGGATGGAATCCGTTTAGTTTGCTTAAATCTGCCATAAATGGCATGTATATAAATAAATGTCATATATAAATGTGTATGTGTGTGTGACATGGAAGGAAAATGCAGTTTAAAATAGCTTTAAAATTATTAACGCAAATATATGTAAATTTAAATAATTTCTATCAAACTTATTTGTCCCGGAGTTATTTTTTTATTTAGTAACCCTAATAGAGGACATTTGAAAACACCTACAATTTCATTTTTTCAAAAAACCCTACTAAATGCATTCTATTGTTGTTGAAGATCCAAAAGGACATTAACGAATTCTAGTTTTTAGCTTTGGACTCAGGACCCCATAAGTTGGCATTTTTTAAATTACGACTTATGTACTAACATATTAAAAATAGTCTTACTTTTCTTTGCTACAATTTAACATCCTAGCGCTATCCCTCCTACGATTTGATTTTTTTTTTTAATTTTATTGCAAAACAAGGTAGAATGTATCCGACGGCTTTGCCGACAGATGTATACCCTCCACCAACGTCCGCTTATTAAAATAAGTTTTGAATTGCGTTATGGTAATTAAAAAATTAAGCCAATATTTTCCATTTCGTATATGACCTGAGTCAGATATATATATTACAACAAGGCAGATTTGGATTATATCGACAACTTCCTTCGCTTTATGAAGTTCCAGATATAGTGGACCGATGTATTCCAATTCGTCTAGTTCTAATAAACTTTTGTAGAAAATCGAACAAAAGGGGTGGCTGATATACTCCATGTTCATATCAGATCTCTGGATAAGAGAAATATTTAGACACCCCAAGAATCTCTGATTTTTTTCTCATGTTATGAGAAATATAATTGTTAAAAAGTAAAACAAGCTGTAAGTTCGGCCAGGCCGAACTTTTATTACCCTCCACCATTTGGAACGAATTTGACAATTTTCAATAGAATAAAATCCGTTAAAAATTCTGTTAAAATCTTAAAAATACCGAATGTAGCCATGATATTAGGGTCTATCGGACTACGTAGACCTGCATAAGCAACTTTTGTCATAAGAAATTACTGTATTCAAATGCGAAACAAAATTCGGTGAATAATGTATCTAAAATCATCAAAATACCGAATATCGGGAGGTTATACCAAAATAGACCTGCACACAAAAAATTAGAAAATTTTCCGGTGAATAATTTCGCTTAAATCACCAAAATACTGAAAATGGGGAGGTACCATTATATGGGGGCTATACCAAAACGTGGGCCTTCATGACCCATTTTCAATACCAAAAGTCTTGCAGACATAATATATAGGGTGAGACGAAAACAACGGCAACCAAATTCAGACTGCTGTCATTTCTAAGCAACTCGTCCTACGGCTGTTAAAATTATTACAGTGACAGTTCATTATATTGTTTACAAGCGTACAAAAGCATTTTGGTGAGAATTTTCCAAAAAAAAAAAAAAAATAAACAAACAGTAAAGAAAGTCTTAAAGTCGGTCGGGACAGACTTTATGATACCCTACACCACTTTGCTAATTTAGTAGATCTGCACATAACAATTAAAAGTTTTTATGGGAGAATTCAATCATACACGCTATGATTATAATTATAATTTAAAGTTCAAAGGAATAAATATGCCGAAGCATTTGTATCTTTTAAATTCGGACTTGTATTACCCATTTGGTGCACAATTAATTTGAAATCGGATAAAGATATATATGGGAGCTATATCCAAATCGGAACCGATCTCGATCAAATTCGGCAAAGATATTTCTGAGCTGTATTTGATATATTTCCCGCAATATTGTTGTTACAGAGTGCATATTACGGCTGTGGAGGACAAAAATAACAAATCGGATGAACAATATATATGGGAGCTACAGCTATATCTGAACCGAATCAAATTTGGCATACTTATTTTCAGGTCCAATCTGATCGTACGTGCAAAATTCCATACTATTCAGGCTGATATTACACGTTCGGTGCACAATAAAAGGCAAATCGGACGAAGATATATATGGGAGCTATATCTAAATTTTGAGCGATTATCTCCAATTTCAATATGGTTCGTCTTTGGGCCAAACAAATGATTTGTGCAAAATTTCATCTGGATTGGGCAATAAATGCGAACTGTACTTTGTTTACCAAAATATATGGACAGACGGACGGAGAGACGGACGGACATGCATAAATCGACTCAGAATGTGATTCTATGCAGATCATCAAAAGGAACTGTGGGTCTATCTCGTTTCCTTTTGCCTGTTACAAACAAATGCACAAATACCCTGACCACCTTGTGGTGTAGGGTATAAAAAGTTATTTGTGACGGAATTCATTCGTGATAGTGTGATTTCTTTATCTTTGGCTGGAAAACCACAAGTGGCTATCGTTAGATCACTCCAGCATTTAAATGTGAATAAATCTTTTGTGTCTCGTCCCGTACCATCGCTCGTTACCGTGATACTGGTAGCGTAGCCTAACGTCAAGGAAGTGTACGGAAGAAATCAGCAACATCAGCAGAAATGGTTCGAAAAGTACAGAAGCGACTTGATCGAAACCCGCGTCGCAGTGATCGAAAAATGGGTCGTGAGCTGAACATATCGCAATATTGAAAAATGAGCTCGTGTTAAAGCCAGTGCAATTCCAAAAAGTGCAAGATCTTACACCTTAACAGAAAGAAAATAGACTCAAAAGAGCTAAAGAGTTGCTTCGCTTGGCCACCCACGAATTTCGGGATACCAATTCGTTGGACTATTGTGTCTGGAGTATTTTGGAAAGCAAGGTTAGCAATGAACAATACCAAAGTGTCGATCACCTCAAGCAAGTGCTTCGCCGGGAATGGGCTAAAATACCGCAGAGCAACATTCGGGCAGCGTGTGACGGTTTCATTGACCGTTTGAAGGCCATAATTCGTGCCAAAGGTGACCAATTCGAACAAATCCAAACTTATTCTAAAATTTTATGCTATTTCCGGCATTTTTGCTTTCATTCAGTAAAAATTAAAATAAAAAAAAAACTGTAAAAAATATGGCGCTTGACTCTATTGCAGTTGTTATACCCTCCACCTTGGAAAGGAAAAGAAAGGAAAGGTATATTAACTTTGTCATTCCGTTTGTAACATCCTTAAATATTCGTCTTAGACCACATAAAGTATATATATATATATATATATATATATATATATATATATTCATAATCAGCATAAAATTCTAAGTCGATTTAACGGTGTCTGCTGTCTGTCCGTCTGTCTGTCTGTTGAAATCACGATACAGCTCACATTATTTCACATAGAGCGCCACAATTAAGCAGAGCAATTTGCATTGTGTCTAGGATGGTTGGTATTGAAAATGATCGGTCCACGTTCTGGTATAGTCCCCATATATCGGTACCTCCCGATATTCGGTAATTTGATGATTTTTGCCACATTTTTTCCACGGATTTGTCTGAAAATTTGTATTTGTTGGTCATAATGCGTTCCAGCTGCGGTGGCGAAACATTGCATGTATGGGTCCATGATTTGGTATAGCCCCCATACAACGCTACCTAGCGATATTCGGTATTTTGAATTGGTATTTGTGGGTCATAATGGGTCCTAGTTCGTGTGGCGAAACATTGTAATTATAGGTCCACGTTTTGGTGTAGCCCCCATATAACGGTACCTCCTGATTCTCGGAATTTTAATGGTTTTTGTCACATTTCTTCTAATGCTTCTTTTACCCTAAGGTGGAGGGTATTAAAAGTTTGGCCCGGCCAAACTTGTTTTATCTCACCCTGCATAGTTCTAGAATTTAATATTTAGATTACTGATGGTATCTGTGTTTAAGATTTGGCGTTGGTTTTTGGAAATGCTTCCTATATTTGTTCAAAAAGTACAAAAAATATATTTTTTTTTGTGGAAATATTTCCAAATTGTTTAACAATAAAAAATAGAAGTTTTGTTCAATATATTCTACACATCGGAAATTCAATTGCACATGCAAAAATTTCTCATAAGTTCATGTGCTAAAAACAACCGCATTTTGTATCACCTTCGAAAGGTACAGTTCATTTTTATACCCTCCACCTTGGAAAGGAGGGTATATTAACTTTGTCATTCCGTTTGTAACATCCTTAAATATTCGTCGTAAACCCCATAAAGTATATATATTCATAATCAGCATAAAATTCTAAGTCGATTTAACGATGTCCGTCTGTCTGTCTGTCCGTCTGTCTGTCTGTTGAAATCACGATACAGCCCACATTATTTGACGTAGAGCGCCAAAATTTAGCAGAGCAATTGGTATTGTGTCTAGGATGGTTGGTATTGAAAATAAGATGTATCGGTCCACGTTCTGGTATAGTCCCCATATAACGGTACCTCCCGATATTCGGTATTTTTATGATTTATGCCACATTATTTAACGGATTTGTCTGAAAATTGGTATTTGTAGGTCATAACGGGTCCCTGTATGTGTGGCAAAACATAGCATCTATAGGTCCACGTTTTGGTATAGCCTTCATATAATGGTACCTCCCGATATTCGATATTTTGATTATTTTTGCCACAGTTTTTAACGGATTTGTCTAAAAATTGGTATTTGTTGGTCATAATGAGTTCCAGCTCCGGTGGCGAAACATTGCATGTATGGGTCCATGATTTGGTATAGCCACCATATAACGGTACCTCCCGATATTCGGTATTTTGATGGTTTTTGCAACATTTGTTCACTGATTTGTGTAAAAATTGGTATTTGTGAGTCATAATGGGTCCTAGTTCGTGTGGCGAAACATTGTATGTATAGGTCCACGTTTTGGTATAGTCCCCATATAACGGTAGCTCCCAATATTCGGTATTTTGATGATTTTTGACTGATTTTTTCACGAATTTCACTGAAAATTTGGTAGTTGTAGATCATAATGGGTCCCAGTTCGTGTGGCGAGTCATTGTAATTATAGGTCCTCGTTTTGGTATAGCCCCCATATAACGGTACCTCCCGATATTCGGTAATTTGATGATTTTTGCCCCTTTTTCACGTATTTGTCTGAAAATTGGTATTTGTAGGTCATAATGGGTTCTAGCTCCGTTGGCAGAACCTTGCATGTGTAGGTCCACGATTTGGTAGAGCCCACATATAACGGTACCTCGCGATATTCGGCATTTTAATGGTTTTTGCCACATTTCTTCTAATGTTTCCTTTACCCTAAGGTGGAGGGTATTAAAAGTTTGGCCCGGCCGAACTTAATGTTTTTTTACTTGTTTTCTTTGCCCACGACAATTAACTTGTTACCTTACTTCTGTGACCACATTCTTCAAGCTCTGTTGCATTTTTCATTATTTTATCTTGACGTCATCTCAGTTGTCATCCTTCATCGTCTGTCGCATGCCAGGTTGTTTTCGAATCGCTATATTCAGATTTAAGACAACGACCTTTGGTTGCAGATATTCATGTTGTTGTTTTATTGAAATATTTTCATATTTCCAAGACACACATGTGTCCCGTCGGTTCGACAATATTCTAAAGAGTCAACACACAAGATTGTGTGCAAAAAAAAAAAAATATTTCAAAAAACGAACGATTCATTCAAACGAGTTGTCAACATCAATTATGAAATCTTAAAGGCGGTCATTCTTGGGAATATTTTTGTTGTGGTTACTTAATAAGTTTCGTGACGTCATTGAGAGGTAAAAAGAAAAAGAAAAGAGTAAGAATGCGAAGAAATTGAAAATGTGGCGAAGATCATCAAAAATTAAGAGGCGCCCTTAATATGGAGCTACACCCTGTACAAGTGGGGTTCTTACGTATTCAGAACCCCAAATCCCATATTTGGAAAATAAGGGAAAACGCAGTTTATTCTTATATCGGGGCAATACGAAAAGCGTTATGAGCGAATTTCTATACCAATGGTACTACTAGCAATCACAAGTCAGGAGAGGTAAATGTTAATATGTGCGTGAGGTACCAGACGTTCATTTACATTCATATCCAATTTGTGGAAAATCATAAATTCCGTATTTATTTCAGGTTTATGGCAAAGAGAGATATATTTAGATATAGCAAGTTGTAAAGATTCGCTGATTTGTTTTGCAAGTTATGACAGATAAAAGTATTGGAAATTGTGAACCTTTGTGCGTGAGGTACCAGAACGGGCTCACAGATATATACCATCTGCACAACAGATGTTGTATTAGCAAAAATGTTTGTATGCGTGAAATTTGAGGAGAGTTGAATGTTTATTTCATTTCTTTGAGCGTTTTTTTTTCAAAATCTTAAACCCTATGTGGGGCAGAAATGGTCCGATCTCTATCATCTTTATAACAGATCTTGTGTTGATGGAAATATTGAGATGTGCCAAGTCTTCAATAAAATCGGATCTCAATTTCGCTTTTTATGAGCTTCATGGATAGCTCCCCTTTGTGGGGGAGGTACCAGAAGGAGTGGTCCGATATATTCCATCTGATCACCAGATCCTGGGTTTATAAAACCCCGACCTAAAACTGACGCAAATATCAGATTTGCAAAGTTGGAGCAAAATCGGATAATTGGTTCTCCTTCTGTGCAGAAAATATTTTTTTTTTTTTGAAAAAGGGTACAAGGAGTACCTCTTGGGAGGTGCAAGAAGGAGTGGAACGATACTGTCCATCTTAACACCAGACTTTAGGGTAATAAAATTTTTGGGATATGTGAAATTTGAAGACAATCGGACTCTTACATCACATTTTATAAGAGTTGTAATTATTCAAAATTGTTACCCTTTGTGAGGAAGGCACTTAATGGAGTGGACCCACATTGTCAGTTTTTGCACCCGGCCTAGCACTAATAGAAAATATTAGTATTTGCAAAGTTGGAGTAAATTCAGATTATAGTTCTCTTTCTGTGTAAAAAATACATTTTTTTGAAAATTTCGACCTATTGTGGGGGATGTACCAGAAGGAGTGAACCAATATATTCCAATATATTCTTAGCACCAGAACTTGGGTTGATAAAAATATTGAGATGTGTGAAATTTGAAGACAAACGGACTCTTACATCTCATTTTATAAGAGTTTTAATTATTCAAAATTTTGACTCTCTGTGGGAGAGGTACCAGATGGAGTAGACCAATATTGTTCATTTTCGCACCTGACCTAGAACTAATGAAAATATTAGGACTCGCAAAGTTGGAGCAAAATCGGATTATCCTTTTTCTTTCTGTGCAATAAATTATTTTCTTTGAAAATTTTGACTTACTTCTCATTTTATGAAAGGTACCAGAAGGTGTGGACCGATATTGCCCATCTCCGAACTCTCGATCTAAGTTTGACAATAATATTACGATGTACCAACTTTGGATCAAATCGGATACTGCCTTCGAGAGTTATCGTAAGCACCAACCAGCCAGACAGATAGACAGACGGGCGTACGGACATCGCTAGATCGACTCCAAATGTCCTGAAACGGATTTGGTCCAAAGAGACCTAGGGTCTAAAACCGTTATTTCGACTAGGCACGTTTTGGCCGTATCAAATGATATATACCCTCTGTAGCCATATGGCTGAGGGTATAACGAGCGAGTGAAATAGAAATCACGAGTATTCCGGATTTTTTTTTTTTTTTCATTCGGCGAAGTTCTTCTGATCTCTGTGTTTTTCGCAGAAATTTGGTATTTTAAGTTCTTAGTTTGTAGGAAAGTTTCTTCCAAAATAATATTAATATAGGTCCCCACTTTGGAGTAGGCAGCACATGATTTTAGTTATTTCGTAGGTTTGAATTTAACTTAGTATCTTGGGTTTTCAAAGCGTAGAACACCCTTTCTTAGTAAAGAAGTAGTTCCATGTGTCGGTGTAGACCCTATATAACACTCAAGTCCACGGTCCGCACTGATTTGGTAGTGGAGGTATGGACTTAAAGGGGGTACAAAATACATATTTTTAAATCGAAATATCAATGTTCGTCATTCTGTTTTTCGAACGAATTAATATGGACGACTAAAATTTTCTTATCAGAATTTCAACATAGTACAAAATTCTCCGATGGATATGTTTAAAATTAAGAGATCGTAATGGCAGAGTATGGTATATTTAGCAGGGTGCGGGGAATGATAAAAATACGCTCTTTCTCACAGCTACTCACGACGAGAATTCGATTGTTTTCAATTCATCGCGGGCAATAAATTTGCAGTGAGCGTACCAGCATGTACAATTTCGTACGAGTATAAGCATTAAACAAAAAACTCACGAACGATAAAATTGCTCTGCAAGCGTCGTCGATTCGATCTTTTGCTAAATTGTCTTTTTTTTTTTTTGAAAACGCGAAAAGAGCTCTTAACATAAGATGGTATTTTATCTAGCAATATCCATCTGTCTGTCTGTCCGTAAAATTATATGGGGGCTATACGATATCGTGGACCGATATAGCCCATTTGCGAACTTAACCTGCCTGCAGACAAAAGGCAGATCTGTGCAAAATTTTAGCTCCCTATCTTAATTAAAATTTTACGCTGATCAAGAAAATATATATACTTTGTTGGGTCTAAAATTATTATTTCGATGAGTTACAAATGACGAACGAATAAACGGAATGATGAACATAATATACCCTCCATACTATGTATGATGGAGGGTATAAAAATATTTATCGGAACCGAGTTGCGCAAAATGGAAACGTAAGTTCTGAAATTCACTCCATCTGGGCTGATATTGGACATTATTTGTACTATAAACCAAAAATCGGATTAAGGATATATATTAGGCGCTATATCCAAAATTTAGCCGTTCCCGATAAAATTTACAAAAGTTATTTCCGAGCTTTATAATATATCTGGTACCAAATGTCAATGTTGTGGCATGCATATTACGAATTTGGGAGAGATAAACACCAAATCAGATGAAACATATATATGTGAGCTATGGCTATATCTGAAAATATTTTCATCAAATTTATTGTATAGGTCATATGGGCTGATATTGGCTTATTTGGTGCACAATTACCCCGAAATCGGTTGAGGATATATATGGGAGCTCTATCCAAATCTGAATCGATCTTGACAAATTTTGATACACTTATTTCAGAGCTGTACCGACGTATGGTTCCAAAGATCATTGTTCTGGAATTCATATCATGCTTGTGAGGGACTTAAAATCCCAAATCGGATGAAACATATATATGGGAGCTATAGCTACATATGAACCGATTTTCTCCAAATTTGATTTACTTGCTTCTAGACTGAATTCGGTGGGATGTACCAAAATGCAGGCCATTTAAACTTATATTAGCCATTTGGTGCACAAGTAACCCGAAATCGGTTGAAGATGTATGGGAGCTTTATCTAAATCTGGTCCGATTATCACCAATTTCAAAAATACATGGACAGGCGGACGGATGGACTGACATGCATAAATCGTCTCAGAAAGTGATTCTATGAAGATCCTCAAAAGTAACTATGGATTTATCTCGCTCTCCTCTCCATGTTACAAACAAATACACAAAGACATAATACACTTACCATTATGTGGTGTAGGGTATAATGAAAGACGGAATTTCGAATTGAGGACATGAATACAGGGTTATATCAAAGAGAAATATGTGTGTAGTGACAAATGTTCTGAAAACTTTATCGTAGGAGATATAATTTTTAGAATTCATAAAATACTCACCGTTGCTGTTATTAAAAATAAAACGCTGTTGATTTATTTTTTTTCTTAATTTTATTTTTTTTTTCAAACATTTAGAAGTTTTGAAATTATTTTTTTTTTTCAATAATCTGAAATTTACTTACAATGTAATTTAATTAAAATCAACCCCAACATAGCGAAATAAAAACTTTTGCATAAAATTATTTGAAAGCAAACAAGTGTGTCGAAATCTTAATTAAGATTAACATTGGATATAATCCACAAATTCGTGGTTGACTCAGAATATAGTCAAGATACAAAATTCCTCCATGATCTCGATAAAATTTGGCAAAGATATTTCTGAGCTGTATTTGATATATATCCCTGAATATCGTTGTTACGGAGTGCATATTACGGCTGAGGGTAACAAATATGACAAATCGGATGAACAGTATATATGGGAGCTATAGCTCCCTCTGAACCGATATTCACCAAATTTGACATATTAGCTTCTAGACTCAATTCGGTCGTAAGTGCCAAATTTCATCCAATTTGGACAAATATTAGACGTTTGGTGCACAATAAAAGGTAAATCGGACGAAGTTATATATGGGACTTATATCCAAATCTGAACCGATTTCGATAAAATTTAGCAAATGTATTTCTGAGCTGTATTTGATATATTTCCCCAAATATTGTTGTTACAGAGTGCATATTACGGCTGCGGAGGACAAAAATAACAAATCGGATGAACAATATATATGGGAGCTATAGCTATATCTGAACCGATTTCGATCAAATTTGGCATACTTATTTTCAGGCCTAATTTGGTTGTATGTGCCCAATTCCATACTATTCGGGCTGATATTACACGTTTGGTGCACAATAAAAAGCAAATCGGACGAAGATATATATGGGAGCTATATCTAAATTTGGGCCAAACAAATGATTTGGTCAAAATTTCATCTGTATAGGGCAATAAATACGAACTGTACTTTGTTTACAAAAATACATGGACAGACGGACGGACGGACATGCATAAATCGGCTCAGAATGTGGTTCTATGCAGATCATCAAAAGGAACTATGGGTCTATCTCGTTTCCTTTTGCCTGTTACAAACAAATGCACAAAGACATAATATCCTGACCACCTTGTGGTGTAGGGTATAAAAACATAAAGTAGGTGAGGCCGTTATATGGGGGCCATACCGAAACGGGAATTTCGGCAATTTTATACTTCAAGAATTATCATATAGCAAATCTTCTTAAATATAAATTGTTAAACAATTTCGTAGGTAAATGTGACTGGGATTATCAAAATACCGAATATCGGTGGTTATCGATGTGTGCTATAGGAAATCGTGGACCTAAATATTAAATATTCTGTCACCGAAATTAGAACCCACTATGAACTAAAAATATTACACAAAAACGTGGACCTATGTATACAATGCTTCGCCGCCGGAGCTAGAATCCATTATGATCTAAAAATACCATTTTTAGACAAATCCGTGGAAAAAATGTGGCAAAAATCATAAAAATACCGTTACCGTTATATATGGGGGCTATACCAAACTGATATATCTCGTTTTCAATACCAACTTTCCTAGAAACAATACAAATTTTTCTGCTAAAGCTGTATGTCAAATAATGTGGAATCTACCGTGATTTTAAGAGACAGACGGACAGACAGACGTACGGACATATTTAAATCGATTTAGAATTTTATCCTTATCTTGAATAAATATACTTTATGGGGTCCACGACGAATATTTAGGGATATTACAAACAGAATGACAAATTTAAGATACCCTCCTTTTCAAGGTGTAGGATATAACAAGTTAGAAAGTTCTAGTCAGCGTTCCGTTTCCATTTGATGTATAACCTTTTGGGGGACGTTCCAATAAACAAATTACTACTCAGCGGATTTACAAATTATTTACTATTTTATATTAAAACCTCTGGAGGATAAGTTATTTCCCCAGGTATTTTCTCACAGATTGTCCCTAGATCTGCTACTGCCAATATTCCGAATGTGTGGGGAATATAATCCACCAAAGTATTTTCAAAATGCTACAATAGGCCAACGTTTTTCAGATCTTCAAAAGACATCTTATCCATTACGGCTAGGTATTTGTACATCTCCTAGAAAAGTAGAAAAATTAGAGAGATAATTATTAATTTTTCGTCATTTAGCTTTACATATTTTTGTCCGATTCCCCATAGACCTTGGATATAAAAGACAAGAAATAACTAATAAAAACAAAAAAACAATGCAATACATCCTGGAAACCTTACAAAACGCATTTCTTTTGTATCTGTTTCCCGTCGGAAAACAAAAAAAAAAAAAAAAACTTTCAAATAATGTTAACATTTTTGGTTGTATGTGTTTGTGTGAGTGCGTGCTAGCAAGCAACGCTTTACTCAAACCAGGCATGTGAGACGACCTATGCCACCATTCCCACTTCTCGTTCACAATTTTACTAACCCAACATCGCCGCTCTGCATAGACAGACATTTCAAAAAATTTCACTTTTCTTATTACTTTTTCACCCCCCACGAATCATTTTTGCAAAATGCAAGGCATGAAAGCTAACAAACAAAGGTCAATGGCAGGGAAGATTCTGGGCTTTACAACAAAAGCAAAGCACACAGCGGCGACGGCAGCAGCTGAAGCTGTAGCTGTAGCCAGAGAAAAGAAAAGAAAAGGTCACATGGCCAGACATATTATCCTTAATGCTGAACATTCAGCAATTTTTTCGCTGGTGTTGTTTTTCGTTCTTTTTTTTATAAACATCTAAAAAAGAAGCGCCAAACTATGATGTATGAATTGTTGCTGTTGTTGCCATTATTGCTACTCTAAAAATAACAAACAACTTTCGGTTCGTAATCAGATTAACCATAAAACTGGCTGCTCAAGTTCTATTCGAAATGTTGCAGACACACACATATTTGCTTTTCAAATAACGCTGCTCGTAAAATGAAACGTTTATCCGCTTACCAAGCAAATGTGTTGACAGTCGCATTGTCAGGACAAAGCTCTTTTTTACCGACGGCAAAATCAAAGCAAACGATTGCCGTCGGCATTGTGACATTTTTTTGAAGAGGTTTTCTTCAAGAGCCGTAGATTAAATTAACAATTCGGACAATATGCCCGAAAGTACTTAGCTTGATGAGATTTTTGAGAGAGAAGCGCAAACAAAACCAGAAAAAGAAGGATAAAAGTCGGAAAGAAAGCCACCCGTATCAATTATTGCTCTGTTCCAGAATCTGTAAGAATTTGCTAGTTTGGCAATGTTTTTCGATATCATAACGGGAAATCGGTTATCGTAGTAAAAAATGTACATTCTAGCAGTTTTAAAACCGACGAAATATTGGAAAATTATATGAAGTAGAGCACACCAATTACACTGTGCGACAAAATTCAATTTTTTTTTTCAATATTTACAAAAAAATGTTGTAGTTTGGGGAAGAAGATTTAAAAACTTAAGACACGTTTATCGCCCTTGTTGTCCTTTGTCTGCAGTCAGGTCAAGTTCTAAAATGAGTTATATTAGACATCGTTTTCGTATAGCCCCCATATAATTGTACCTCCCCATATTCGGTGTTTTGACGATTTTAGCCACACTTTCTAAATTAAAAGTTTCAAATTCAGTATTTAGAGTTTATATTGGGGTCTACCTCCTGTGTCAAAAATTCGTCTTAATAGATCCACTTTTTCCTGCAGTCCCCATATAATTGTACCTCCCGATATTCGTAAGTTTGACGATTATAGCCACATTTTCTATTTTTGAGTTTGTATTGGGATCTACCTCCTATATTGTCCATATAGTCCCACATTTCCCAATGGTCCCCATATTAAGATATCTCTCGGTATTCCATACTTTGACGATTTTAGCCACAGTTTCTAACGGAAATGTTTCAAATTTGTTATTTAGAGTTATGTTATATGTTCGATGGCATTGTTTATATAGGCGCACGTTTTCCTATAGCGCCCATAAATGTATACCTTCCCATATTCAGTATTTTGTTTGATTTAGGCTCAGCTTCTAGTGGAATATCTTAGAATTCGAAATGTAGAGTTCATATTGGATTCTTTATCCCGTAGCAGAGCACTGTCTATAAAGGTCAACGTTTTTCTATAGCTCCTATCTTCCCAATATTCGGGATTTTGATGACTGAAGTTAAATTTTTTAAGAATTGTTTGAAATTCGGATTGGATTTTCCTAATAACAGAAGTGACTCAAGCCCCTCGAATACAAGAATGTACCCCCCTCGAATTACAGACATATTTTTAAATGTGTTACTTTTCAAAGGTATAAAAATTTCAGCCCGGACGACCTTAACTGTTGCTTTAGCTTTTTTTATACCCTCCACCATACTATGGAGGGTATACTCATTTTGTCATTCCGTTTGTAACTCCTCGAAATACTCATGTCAGACCCAACGAAGTATACATATTCTTGATCAGCGTAAAATTCTAAGACGATTTAGCCATGTCCGTTTGTCTGTCCATCTGTCTTTTGTAATCACGCTATCTTTCGAGCGAATTGAGATAAAAGGCTAAAATTTTGCACACATGTTTATTTAGCCAGCAGGCAGGTTAAGTTCGTAAATGGGCCATGTAGGTCCACGTTTTCATATAGCCCCCATATAACGGTACCTCCCGATTTTCGGTATTTTGAAGATTTTAGCGACATTATTTACTGGAATTGTTTCAAATTTGGCATTTGAAGTTCGAAATGAATACTACAGCCTAAGACAGAAAATTGTCTTTGCAGATCCACCTCTTCGTAAAGCCCCCATATAACACTATCTCCCGATATTCGGTATTTTGATGATTTTAGCGTCATTATTCATCGGAATTGTTTTAAATTTGGTATTTGAAGTTCGAAATGGATACTACAGCCTAAGACAGAAAATTGTCTGTGCAGGTCCACCTCTTTGTAGAGCCACCATATAACGGTATCTCCCGATATTCGGTATTTTGATTTTATGGGCAATACAACCGATTTTTTATAAAGTTACGCATTGTCAGGACAAAGGTTTTTTTAACAGAAGTTTTAATGGATTTTATTGTTTTTGAGAATTGCCAAATTCGTTCCAAATGGTGGAGGGTATTCAAAGTTCGGCCCGACCGAACTTACAGCTTTTTTACTTGTTTCTTTTAAATTCTCGAATTAGGATTCCTTGGAATCCGTTGATATAGACTCTCAGGAAAATTGCTGATAAAAATACAAGGATCATATAGGTGTTTTTTTTAATTCCTTAACTCATTAAGAATCAAATTTTAGAAAAACTGCAGATTTCTTCGAATTGGTCACCTTTGGTACGGATTATGGCCTTCAAACGGCCAATGAAACCGTCACACGGTGACCAAATGTTGCTCTGCGGTATTTTGGCCCATTCCCGGCGAAGCGCTTGCTTGAGGTGATCGACACTTTGGTATTTTTTAGTGCCAATCTTGCTTTCCAAAATAATCCAAACACAATAGTCCAACGGATTGGTATCCGGAGATTTTGGTGGCCATTGTGCGCTCATTATGTAATCATTCGGGGGGTGGCGCGTGCTGAGTGCGATGGTGCTGGGACCTGTTGGAATGTCCAAGGTCTGCGGCCAAAATGTTTGCCTGCCCTAGGCTTTAATACACCCTCCAGAATATTTTCGCTATAATATCCAGCATTTATTCTGATGCCACCCAAGGTCGATTAATACGAGCGGAGAGCGACCATCAGCTGTTATAGCGGCCCACACCATCACCATTGCCGGCGCTTGAGTTCTGGTCGCCAATCGAACGGGCCACTTTCGGCCAAGCGAAGCAACTCTTTAGATCTTTTGAGTCTATATTCTTTCTGTTGCTGTGTAAGTTCTTGCACTTTTTGGAATTTCAATGGCTTTCACCGAGCTCATTTTTCAATATTTGCCGAACGGAATGTTGCAATATGTTCAGCTCACGAGCCATTTTTCGGCCACTACGATCTTTTATGATCTTTTAATTCCATGCCAAATTTGGTTAAAATTATTTATGTGCGCCCCGCAATTTATGTTTCTTCCAATCAATAATTTTGAAAATATTGTTTTTTATTTTTCAAAACAACAAATACATACACAAAATTGGCAGAAGTTTGGCACACTTAGAAAAAAATTGTAATCAGCTGATAGCTCTATTATACCTTTTTATTGTAGCAAGGTATGAAGTAAGTTTGCCATTCAACTTGTACCACCTCGAAATATAAATTTTAGACACTACAAAGTATATATATTCTCGATTAATGTGAAATTCTATATCAATTTAGGTATGTCCGTCAGCCTGCCTGTCCGTTTGTGATTTCTCTCATACAGGTCCACGTCTTCGTATAGCCCCCATATAACAATATCTCCCGATTTTCGGGTTTTTTTATGATTGTCGCAATATTTTTATACTGATGTATTTTGGAAATTCTGCAAATTTCTTCCAAATAATGAATGGTTTTCAAAGTTCGGTCTGCTGAACTTACTGACTTTTCACTTGTTTGTTTTTCCATAATTGTTAATGTCCGTGTATGAAGTATCGGGTACTTACTGGTATTCACATAGATTTTTACCTAAGAAGAAAGAAAAAATTATTAATGCAATAAGAGGATTTCTTTCAAGTCGTGTGTTTATAGCAGCATAAAGGCCTGAACTAATAAAATTATTTGTCACAATCCCCAGGGTTGATTGTTATGACATTGGCATTTAGGGTCCTTAAGCTCTGTCCGAGAAGAAACCTAGAAATAGATGAAATCAAAACAAGTAAAAAAACATTAAGTTCGGCCGGGCCAAACTTTTAATACCCTCCACCTTAGGGTAAAAGAAACATTAGAAGAAATGTGGCAAAAACCATTAAAATGCCGAATATCGGAGGTACCGTTATATGGGGGCTACACCAAAACGTGGACCTATAATTACAATGTTTCGCCACACGAACTAGGACCCATTATGACTCACAAATACCAATTTTTAGACAAATCAGTGAAAAATGTGGCAAAAACAATCAAAATACCGAATATCGAGAGGTACCGTTATATGGGGGCTATACTAAATCATGGATCCATACATACAATGTTTCGCCACCGGAACCCATTATGACCAACAAATACCAATTTTCAGACAAATCCGTGAAAAAAATGTTGCAAAAATCATCAAATTACCGAATATCGGGAGGTACCGTTATATGGGGGCTATACCAAATCATGGACCCATACATGCAATGTTTCTCCACCGGAGCTGGAAACCATTATGACCAACAAATACCAATTTTTAGATAAATCCGTGAAAAAATGTTGCAAAAAAACTAAAATACCGAATATCGGGAGGTACCTTTATATGGGGGCTGTACCACAACGTGGACCTATACATCCAATGTTTTGCCCCACGCTCAGGGACCCGTTATGACCTACAAATACCAATTTTCAGACAAATCCGTGAAAAAAATGTGGCATAAATAATCAAAATACCGAATATCGGGAGGTACCGTTATATGGGGACTATACCAGAACGTGGACCGATATATCTCATTTTGAATACCAACCATCCTAGACACAATACAAACTGCTCTGCTAAATTTTGGGGCTCTATGTCAAATAATGTGGGCTGTATCGTGATTTCAACAGACAGACAGGCGGACCGTCAGACGGACACCGTTAAATCGACTTAGAATTTTATGCTGATTATGAATATATATACTTTATGGGGTTTACGACGAATATTTAAGGATGTTACAAACGGAATGACAAAGTTAATATACCCTCCTTTCCAAGGTGGAGGGTATAAATATATCAATCAAAAATATATGCTCACCAAATCAAATTCGACCATCTTTTATTCAATCCTGGGTCACATTGTGCAAGTTGAAGATCCACCTCTTACCGTTCATGGGTTCCTGCAATATATATATTAGATTGATTTGAAAGAAATTTTGACAAAATGTTTGTAGAGAAATATTTTTCCATCCTCGTCGCAAAATATAAAGCTTTTATATTTGGCGCTCCTCATTTTTTGGGATGTCGTAGATATATTTGCTCTCAAAGCCACAGTTTTTGTGTGACCCAATCACGAAAATGAATCACCGATGTCATGTTAAAGTGCCTCTTCCCAAATATTTACATTTTGATATGTAGGTTACTTCCATGTTTTACAGGTTTATTTATTGGACAACATATCTTTGTCAAAACAATTGAATTCTGCTTTAGTTCATTAGAATTTGGCACTTTCGCCTTCATTATTAGAACTTTCTTCATTTTCGTGTAGGTTTCCACACAACCCAGGAGGTACTACACTCTGTGCGTTGCCACTTATTTTATATGGCTGGCATCCCCAATTAACCAGGCCTACACCATAAACAATCGTTTCCAGCGATTTCCATGCAAACCAAAAATATGATCGAAATGCTGTACGAGCGCCAAAAAAAGAAAATGCTCCGACCAAGCTTTTCGTACTTCAGTTGCAGAAATAAGCCGAGAACGATTGTTAACTTACGTTTTATTGTTGTATCGAAAGAGTTAAATAACGAAGTTAAGTGTCGATTTGTTTGTTTGTTGTAGCGCGTTTTTATTTCGAAAGAGTTAAATAAATAAGTTTATTCGTTGTTAATCGGCGTTTTACGGATATTATTATTAATTGCTGTATGGGGAGGGGTTTTATGAAAACTATGAACATGATGGTGTTTCGCCACTGTCTGCAAATATCAAAAATAATAGATTAGTAAAACTGCCAATAGAACAGGATATTGACTTTTGTGACTTTTTTTGAAATAAAAATAAAAAAAATTGAAAATTAACAGAACAAATTGATGTTAATTAGACATTGAGATAATGTTAAGACAAAAAATCAAAAATAATAAAATGTTGAAACAACAAATTTTTATTTGAATAGATTTCTTCAACATTATTTTAATGTCAAATTAACCCTATTTTTTCTAAATAAAAATAATTATTTTATCAAAACAAAAAAAAAATTGAAAAAAAGATTTTTACAGAAAAGAAATTCCATAAACATATCTGGAAAGTAGACGAAAAAGAAGAGTGAGTTTTATGGAATAGAAGGGAGTTGAATGCCACATTTTCAACGACCCTCTCTCTCCCATGAACTTACTTTTTTTTCGGTCAAACTTTCCAGATGTGAGTTTATACAAATTTTTAATTAGAAATTATAATATCATTAAAGTGTTGCTTACGTCAGAGAGCTAGTTTACAAGTTTTGCGTTAACTTTCCTTTTTTAAAGGCAAAAGCAGAATGAACGCGCCACGCGTTTTTTCATGTCACACATCAACGATAAAATAACTACCAAAAAAGAATTTGAAATTCGATTTTGGTTGTTATTTGAACGAGTTCGAGTGATATGAAATTACGTGTGACGCACCCATTCTGATTTGTCCCTTAAACCCAAGATAGAATCACCGTTCCATATTGGCGTTGCGTTTTGAGTTGCCAAAAAAGCATCAAATATCGGTTAAAGTGATGCCAACCACCACGAAAACAACGTTGTGTTTTTGGCAACACAACGGTAGATGATTATTGTTGTTTGTTTGGCAACACTAAACGCCAAACTTACAAGGAGGCGTTGATTCTGTTTTTGGCTTTTAAACGCAATAGAGAATCAGCATTTCATTATTGGCGTTTAGTACAACCTGGCTTTTTGTATCCTGAGGATCGCCAATGCTCTCTACAACATAGGAGAGCTCGCTTGACAGTCCAAAAAAAAAAAAAATTATTGGCGTTACGTTTCGAGTTGCCAAAAGAGCAACAACTACTTGAACCGAAAAAGTGATGCCAACCACCGCGAAAACAACGGTATATAATTGTGTTTTTTGGCAACACTAAATGCCAAGCTTACAAGAAAACATTGATTCTGATTTAGCCTTTAAAAAAAAATATGCGAACAAAACCGGTCAACGAAGTCTATGATGAGTACCCCACTTAAATGTCACAGAGATTTGTCGTATAAACTAATGGCCTATAATTAATAATAATATAATAAAACACAATAAACGCGTCATGCCTTATATGATGTCACGCATCATCGATGGTATCCCTGTGATTGTCCCTTTTTGTATCGATGACCCAAATCAGGATAATATACTTTGTTCATTCATTCTGTTTTGCCTTAAACAATTGTGGTCCACTCAATACCAAAGCAGAATAAATGCGTTACGCTTTAATCATGTCATGCAGGTATCAATATTACAATATCTATAGAAAGCCGTTAGGTGTCGGTAAAACCCTATATATTTTTTGTCAGGATTTCTTCTACCTATTAAAATGTCAAAATATAAAATACAGGTACTTTTGCTGAAATATTGGCGGTAACCGTTACGAGGGGCTTATACCGAAACGTGGACCGATTTTGAATTTCTCATAAGGGGAATTCTTATTTAACCCAGTTGCCAAAAACAACCCCTTCGTTTGTATAGATAATACAAAAAATTCGATTTCATGATACGGAAATACAGGTACTTGTGCTGAAAATCGGGCGGTACCCTTTGCGAGCGGCTTACACCGAAACGTGGACAGATTTAGAAATTTCCTCCAATTTAATTTAACGAGAACCCATGATCGGGGGACTTTTTAAGTGGAAGTAGGCAAAGTGGTGACCCGGCCCTTTCTGATATGGAGAACTTTTACTTCATATAAGAATATTTTTCTTGAAAAACCCTCAGTCTTTGTCTGACGAACTTCACCGAAATGGTTTCGTAAGAAATTTCTGGCTTCTTCAGTGCAAAGGCCCAGAGAAAATAACCTCTTGGAAGCTGTAGCGCAAAATGGTTTGTTTGTTTGGAAAATTAAAAGGAAATATTAATATTTTTTTTAATTGACAGGAAGAGTTCTACGTGGCGCAATGGCGCAACAGAAGTTCACACTGTTTGAGGCTTACAATTTAATCCAAGTCGGACAATACATTTGGGCATATTTTGTATCATTTCTCTTAAAATTTTCAAAACCTTTTACAGTACAACGTTTTGTTTAACATCGACGAATATATATACAAAAATTAAGAGCTCCACACTATCGTTCCATTGCACAGTGGTCCCTCTTGTATGGGAAGGTGTGACAAAAATATTTCTATACGAATAATCGACCTGATTTTTATAGGGTAGCTTCATAATGAGTAAATGAGATTTTAGGTACATTTTTAATGGTTCATTAAAATAGACCGAAATTTGACATCTGGTCTTCTTAAAGGAATGTCTATGCAAAATATTATTAATATGGATCCACAAATTGATATGGCTCTCATAGAACCCTACTCCCGATTTTATGTCTGTGGAGGGTTTACCACACTTTTTTCAATCGAATTTGCTGTAATTTAACTTTCATGTTTGGGATAGGCTATCAAATTGATAGTCTAAAAATTGTCAACATTGAATACGTTTTTTATTTAGCACCTATAGAACTCCAAGCCCGATTTAAGGGATTTTTAAGACTTTGACATAAAATGCTCAGCCGAGTTTTTGGATTCTGAATACAGACAAAATGTTCAAAAAAAAAAAACGTATCACTCTTTGGTAAACCTCACATATAAAGGTACCTCCACATTTGTCATATTTTGAAGGGTAAAGTGTAGAATCCCGTAAAGTCCTGAGTAGCTGAAACCATTTTTTGTAATCTATACACTTTATATATCGTATCATCAGCAGAGGTCAACCATATTTATTGTTAATTTTGGTCATGAATGCCTCATCATTCTATCGTTATTTCAGTCCATACTATTTTTATGCATCCAAAAAATATGCTACTCAAAATGTAATTCTTGCGATCAAGATAAACGCTAAGCCTTTTTAAAACCCTTCCCCTGATTTAAGGGATTTTCAAGATTTCGGCAGACATTTTAGATTCTGAATACAAAGTATAGCTTCTTGCTAAAAAAATCTCACTCTTTGGTATACCTCCCACATATAAATACACCTCCATATTTGTGGTATTTTAAAAGGGTAAAAGTGACATTTTGAAACCCGAGTATGATCCACAGATGCAGATACATGCAGGTGAAACAAATTTTTTCGTAATCTACAAACGATGTATCGTATCATCAGAACATGTTAACCCCTTCTACCATTATTTCACTTTATCCTAAAACTATGCTACGGAGATTTTTGCGATAAAGTTATACGCTTAATGTACACAATTGTATATTGGTGGTGTTTATTCAAAGAAAAGAAGTACGATATCAAGAATTTGTTTAAGATCTACCCCCGATTGAAGGGATTTTTAATGATTTTACCAGACATTTTCAGCAGATTTTGATATAATTTGGCAATGCAGACCTTAAATAATTAAACCATATTAAAAAAAGTTCTCCCAAATAATAACGTGTCTTAAATACTTGTTGTAATTACAAAAAGCAGCAAGAATCGATATATCCTCACATTGTAATGTGTTTGGTAATGACAGGATTGTATAAAACGCTTTTCTTAAGTAATTGACATTTAAAATTGAAAAACTAGTCGATATATCATTGATGATGATTTATGTTGGCATTCCGGATTTCTGACACCGCTACCACCAAGTGACATCCAGATGCTCGTCAAATTTTAGATTCTGATTCTAAAAGATTCTGATGACCGTGGTGTAAAATTTCGTGAAAGTAGTTTCAGCTGTTTTAGCTGAGCGTAGTTAATCTGTAGGTCTCTAAGCATGCCAAACGGCGAATAAGGTTGTGTTTATCGAAATTTATACTAAAAACGTACTATATTTCATAGGACTGGACATATAGCTCTTGGCTATAGGATGATGATTGATTCGCGGTATACAGATGTTCTTCAGATTTTGAATGTATCCTAAATATTATTCAGCAAAGAAATTAGTCCGACTTACTGTGACTCTACACACATAAATTCAAAATAAATACATTGCTTCTTTCAAGAGCTGACAAATTAACAAAACCTCCGTCCGTCTATTTCCCAAGTGCTATTTTATCTTAAAAATTGAGAGTGATATTCACTACTTCGTAATTTAATGGCTCATAAAACAAATTTAAAAAAAGTTCTCCCAAATAACAAAGTTTCTCAAATACTTCTTGTAATTGGAAAAAGCAGCAGAAATTGATCCATCCTTACATTGTAATGTGTTTGGAAATGATAAGTCTGTATAAAATTCAATTCTTGAGATTAAAAATTTAAAAGAGCGTTGATATATTACTGATGATGATTTAAATTAGCATTCCAGTTATGCTGCACCGCTACCTCCACATGACATCCAGATGTTCGTCAGATTTCTGATTTTGGATTCTGATGACTCAATTAATTATTTTCCTTCTGCGAAAAGATGACAAAATGGCAATACATTCGCCGAGAACTAGGAATATGGTTGTAGGTATATAAAAGGGCAATAGCTGCTGAAAATGTAATTATCTCGCAGATAGTTACACCTCTTTGCATCAACCCAAACAAATTACAAAAAAAAAAATATTTCGATTTTTTTAGAATTTTTCATCTTTCTATCGTATTTATCTTTCACATGAGGTAATAGGAGTCACATTAAAATGTGAAGTGCAAAGCCATATTTTAATGGAAAAATTTTCGAAATAATTTTTTTCAGGGAAGAAACTCCAATAATTGAGTGGATTCGATGTATAAGCTTGGTGCAAGCACACTAAATTTTTACTTCCCTTAAAAGTAGTGGAAAATCTATTCCAGTTGAATTTTGTAAGACCAATTAAACATTTTTGAAAAATTTATAATTCAAAATGGGTTGATAAGATTAAATGGGAATTGGAATTGATGTTTCAATACTTGGTAATGCATCAGATAATGAAATGTATTTAAATAGGTTTCTCCCAATGATAAGCCTTTTCAATAATTTATTAATTCAAACAGAAAGAGAAATTAATATATATCCTCTCCTTGTAAGGTGTTTGGTAATGATATATTTCTACCAAAAGGTTTTTTTGTCTAAAAGAATATAACCAAATTAAATATCTCTTACCATCCGGAAAAGGAAAAAGCGATATAACTCTAACTCGTTAAGAGTAAAATTAGAGAAATTTTATTTCTAAAAGTTTCCAATTAATTTTCAATATTTCACTTTCGAGTAATGAAAACGGCAACGAAGAGTAGTCAAGATAATCGTTTTAAAGTTTCGTCTTCTCAAAATCAGAATAGAAGCAAATTGTAATGTTAGTTAATTTCTCAAAAATTAACAACATTTTTTCTTCAACTTAAATAAAATTTCACGCTTTTAAAGTTCATATTGTTTTTTGTTTTATCCAAAATGAAAACAATATTGGTCCACAGTTGAAATAAAAATTTTAGTTAAAAGAATTCGAACAATCATTAAAAGTATTAAACTTTAGGTTTTCTTCATAAAACAATGGGTTAAGAACTGCGAAGATGTTAACCCAAGATTACCTTAGGTTTCTTGGAAAAGCAATCTGTAGCAATTTAAATCAAATTCTGCCCTCATGAACGCTATCGGTGAAAAAACCTCTTCATTAACACACAATCGAAATAATTAAAAACATTTTAAGTTTCATCACAGCAATGCGAAATCCCAACGTGTGTCTTTTCTCTCGAAGCAGATCTAGGATTTGATCTTGATATCACGAATTCGGTAAAAATTTTTAACAGTATAGACCTTATTCCTGATTTTATTTTTGTTGCATGCATATAAAAAGTAATGTAATGTTCTAAAAATTACAAAATTTTATATTAATTTCATATACAGCCTCTTTTCCAGAACGCCATCTAGATCTAAGGCCTTCGCCATGTAGCATATACTTCCTTGATGTAAGAATGTACCAAAAAAATCTGTTTTTTCCACTGTTTTCATATAATTTCTTAATCATACCAGGCAAAACTTTTTTTCTCGGGGGAAATTTAATAACATAGAAATATTCGAAATTTCCAAAGTTGATTGGTTCTAAAGAGCGCCATCTCTTGTTGAGCACATGAGGAGATGTTACAAAAAGCATGATTTTCAAGCATACATTTAGGGTATCTGATTATGAAACCCCAAGAAGGTTTTCTTCTTAATTTATGGAATTAAAATGTATCTCATCATGTGATATGTTCGGGAATGCGACTAACATATTCGTGATTATCAAAAAATCTAAAATCTTGTATTATTCAAATACAATTCCTCATTCTTCGGAGTGCGGCAGCGCCCTCTATGAATCAAATTTAATAAAATCTTAAAGTAACAGTAATGGAGAGCAACACTATTGGGGAGTGGGATAAGAACAAATCAACGTACCCACTTTGGTATTAAAAAGTATTGGATCGATAGAGACATTCCTGTCTATGGAGTAATCTTGCTACTATCGCCCTCTAGATATCTAATCTAACATTCGGTTTCAAGTGACTGAGAATTATTTTTGAAGAGACTTGTGATGTAAGATAATTTGTAGAATAATAAGTAGGGTTTGAATTTTGAAAATATATTGAACTGGCTAAGATATTATTGACTTTTGAATAAACGGGGTATCGAGCGTCCTCCATATATCAACTTTAGTGTTAAAGCAGTAGAATTATGTTTGGACAACAGTGTATACTTTTAGGAGCTAATGTAAGAGAAATGAACGAATGAACGTAGCTGAGAGAGAGAGAGCCTGAAATTCAGTGATGGAATTTAATTTAGTTGGCAAGGACATGTTGGAGTATTGATTGTATATCGTTGCGAGCGCCATCTTTATATCAGTATTAATATTATTTTAAAGTATGTTTTATGTGATCGCCGTGAACACTTTAAGGTGATATATATGCTATTAAAAAGCAACATAATTCAAAGAAACCTGTGAGATAATATAGGAAATATGTGAGAAAAATTGAAGAGTGGTTTGTAGTGAAATCAAGCCAAAGTTTGCCAACTATTCCGGTCTCCGAGCCCATATACCACAGAAGACCACCAAGGTATAGCCGACTATTTAGACAGCAGAACTCCGTTATTACCTTTCAACCATATTCAGCCAAGAAGACCCTCATAATTTTCGTTTTTACTCCTGTGAATGTTGAATACAGCCAGTTAAAGTTGATGTAAGCACTTGGTAAAGAGGTCAGAGATCTGCAAACATTTTTTCGGGAAGAAAATCCAGTATTCTGCATATTCAATTTTCCGCTGGCAGTTATAAAGATGACTTTCGAAATGTTGTAGATAGAAAAATCACAGATTTAAATTGTCAATAAAAATGATCCGAACCATGCATTTCATTCTCGTCGCTTCCTCGCTGTTGCTGTATTTTCCTCAATGGTTTCCAATTCAAAATTCACAAGGATCCCTCATGAGTTGCATCCTCAGGACGTAATAATCCAGGATTTGGAATTCCCATAGTTTTTTGGATTATTATTTATTTTTAATTGATACAGTTTCTAATTTTAATATTGAATTAATTGTCTATATTGCCACCCTAGTTTGTAAGAATACCTATGGATTCTTGATTTCGATTTTAAATAACTCTATTAAAATATTTTGTTGGACGTTGCATAACAAAATGGTACGGAAACTCAAGATTTCAAATTCAATCAACATTCCCAGTATTTCGTAATATTCTTTATTCGGCATAATTTCCTAAATGTCCTTAGGCAGCATTCATCTATTTTTCCAGGATTATTCTAAAAACACCATAGGTCATTGACAGGAACATGCGGCTGCATTCCTCATCCAAATATGTAGGAGTATGCGATATTTACACTATCCAATTTGTCCTTCAAAGTATTTATCTCCCAACTTGAATATATATTTTTTCTTTTATAAATTTATTTCCATTTTTAAATATCGCCCAATCCGGACTTTTCGTCTTGCTTCAATATTTATTTTTAATATTCTTCCCATGAATAGATTTGAACTTTATATCTTTTAATGGAATTTCTTTTTACAACATAGATTTTCAGTCTTTTTTTTTAGTAATTCTAAGGCACTTTCCTGTATATAATTTTTTCATTTTTTTATTTTACCTCCTTAAAAATATGAGCTAGTTATATGTATATTTAGTCTTTTTTAATTATTTATTGTATTTATTTATTTTTTTTTTTTAAATCTTTTTTTTATATCACAGTCCAAGTTAAATACTATTTGTATATAATCTATTTTTTCTCATTTTCGCATTTCACCAAGCGCCGACATTGCCAACCAAATTCAAAATAACGGCTCAGTCAACGCACTTGGCTTTTCGCTTTAATGAGAAGAGATTTAGTTCTCACAAAGTATGCCAGTAAAAATGTAGATTACATTGTCATTATTGATCACTAGTTACTGAATCACTTACTTCACTTAAAAGGAATAATTTCATTACGAAGTGTATTTTATCTTTGTTTAGTAAAACATTTGACTCACAAAATCTATTTGGTTTGTGTTTTGCATTTGGCATTTTTCTTTAAAGATTCAGAGTTCATTGATCAAAAAAAGTTCAAATTTTAGGATATCAGCAAAAAATCCAAAATGATTTTTATATATTTTCACAGATTTTTTCCCTTTGTGATTGCCTCTCTGATCATGTGTATATTTTCTTGAAATATACGGACTTCTATTAAACAAATGGCCTGTATTTTTGTAGAGAATGCTAGATAAAAAAAAAAAAAATCTGCATAAAAAATGGTCGGCGTATGAAAAATGTCGATATTGCTCCAAAATCAGCAGAAAATCGCTCCCATTTCTTTAAGACCCTCCGAAATCCATAATGTGTTTCAATTCCTCCAGCTTTCCTTTTTCGATTATCTTCTCTCGATGTCCTTCCGTATGATGTATGAATTCCATTAAAGACTCCACTAAGTTTATAGTAAGAAAAAATTTTAGATTCAGGACCCCGAAGTCTGCATGATGAAATTTGATCTAATTCCTAGATATTCTTTGAACGTCCAATTTTTATTTATTTTTTTTTTTTTGCTTTTAACTCCATGCCATGCTAAAATGGCTTAAAAATAAAAGATCTTGAGCGAACTGGCTGTTTCGACTAAATCCGGCAGTTCTGCTGAATAAATAAAATTGCCAGCGAATTACGTAGTGGCTGTGAAAATGGGTTCCTGGCAAATTCACTAATTTGACGTACGCTGTATTATTTTTCTGGCTAATTGGTGGCTTAAAGAAATTTTTCTAATGTTGATCCTTGCAAAGACGTTCTTTTGATAATTCAACTAACGCCATCTATATGTCAGTTCCAAAGTTGTGTTATGATACATTTTAATGTATGAAGTATACTTTTAGGAGGTTTATAAGTAATTAAGCCAGCTGTTTTATTAAATATATTCTTGCCACAACGAGAGACTCAAATGAAGATAAATTTGGCTGTGTAAAAATTATGTGAATTGTTGTCATGCTCTGATTGGCTAAAATGTTGATTTGGAAAAAATGTCATATAGTTTTCTTTCTCGTAATTTGTGGGCAAATCAGTTCCCTTAGTGAGAATTAAAAAATCTCTCTTTTACTATGTCACAATTTAAAAAGTATGGGAACAACAAAGTATCCGAAAATCTGGCAACTACTTAAAATGTAATAGCTTTGATTTCTGTTCACTCTCACAGACAAGATCACTGCGAGAGTTAATTCCTTTTCTCTCTCTCTCTCCCTCTCTCGTAATACATTGTGCTAAATAGAGAGTTTATGGTATTAACTTTACTTAAGTTGTGTATGCGCGTTCTCTTTGAATGCCCACGGGCATTGAGTTGACGGATGCTGATCGGTGACGGATATCACCTTGGAAAACGCATGCAAAAGACTCAATGTAAAGAATTACTGCAAAATTACCAAGTTGTGCCTTCTTGCTGCATTTTTCGATGTTTCTCTCTCATTGCAGTTGATTACTAGAAATATTTAAGCCCCGGTTAGGATTTACTGCGACAAATCACATATCGTACATTTTAAGAATGTCCTTGAGTTATGTATCACTTCGAACAATAATAAATAAAACGTGATCTCTGACGGAATACACAACAAGTGCCCGCGGGCACTCTTTTAACCGAATCTCTTTTTCACTCTGAGAATTATTGGAATTTCCTCAGCCCTTCAGATTTTGGGGAGTGGAACCTATAATAAGCAATAAGACGTTCTGGAAAAATATGGTTCTTGTGAAATCAAATCAGATAGACAAAGTTTTAAAAAAAAGTTAATGGAAACACCGAAAAATATTTAATTTAATTTCCTATATTTTTGGGAATTATGTACGATTTTCATTAATTTCAAAATATATTTCATATTTTTCTCTATACTCTCATTATTTTCCCCATTTAACCTCAAAATCCTAGATTTTTGAAAATTATGTAAGATATTCATTAATTTCAAAATTTATTTCATATTTTTCTCTAAATTCTCATTATTTGTTCCCATTTTTGCCTATCATATTTGGTAATATCGATTACCAATGTTCTCTTGTTTAACGATTCTTCGAAAATTTTCCCAATTTATGGAACTATTTGAACCCTAAATGGGCTATGAAATTCCCTAATTTTGGAAATTATGTATGATTTTCATAAATTCCAAAACTTCTTTAATATTTTTCTCTTCATTCCTATCATGTCCTCTTATTTTCGCTCTTTTGTCTATTTAAACCTACTATATTAGTTCTCTTTTTATTGAGAAACATTTTTACTTATACGATATAGCTCTAACGATTTCATTTCATATTTTTAAACAATTATTTTATATATTCTTTGGACCGTATTATTTCATGATATTTGTATCGCATATATGAATGAAGAGTTATTCCATCGATTTTGGTAATATTTCAGTATTTGTCTGCATCAAAATTTCTAGATTAGATATTGCAGTATTAAATGTCTCAAATCTGATAATAGGGAGAGCAACTCTCTCATTTTTTTATTGTTATATGATAGACCCGAGTGTGTAGAAAGAGAGAGAAACACGCATTTAAGCTCTCGCATTTCGTAATTGTGGGGGTATGGTTTTTAATACTTCGATTGTAATTATGCACAAGATTTCTTCTCACCGAGAGCGCAAGTGGGCAAATTATTGGATAACGCAGTGTTAAAGTTAATCTCCATATTTTTTTTTTTTTTTTTTGTATTTTAGAGGAATATTTTAAGTTTCAAGTTTGAGATAAGAAAATTATAGATACCAATTTAAAATTTTCGAAGAGTATTTCATTAATTTTTATGAAGAAATTTTGCTCACTGAGAGCCCATATCAGAACTTCTGTATCCAACGATGTCATAAGAGATAAGATCTCTTAGAATATAAATTATTTGAAATTCAAGAGGTATAAAGATTGATATTTCATATTTTTCTCTAAATAAAATTTCAACCTTTCAATCTGCGAAAAATTCAAATTGTGAAAATATCGTAGAAGGAAAGGCTAATCTTAATTTTCATTTGTAACAATTATTTTTTATTAGAAGAAAAATCGTTTCAAACCCAAGTCTATTTTTTTTATACTCACTGGGAGTACAGCTAAAGATTTCAGTATTCAACGCTGTCTTGAGACAGGCGTTCGCATAAAAGTTATTCTTTAAGAATCAAGAATGTTCGATAATAAAAATAGTAGTTTTTTTTAATCAAAGAAAGATTTTATTTAAAATTCGACCCTTCAATCTTCGAAATATTCACAATCTCAGAATAAAATCATGTCTATGACTTATTCAGATATTGTGAAAATATCGAAATTCGAAAGGCAAATTTTAATGGTGATTTGTATTAATTATTTAAAAATATTCCCAAAAAAAAATTGTCAGTATCCTAAGTTTTTCAGTCTACTTTAACTTCGATATGCTTGTTTAAAATAATAATTTAAATATTTTAAAATTTATAGTTATTCGTAGATATTGTGCAACGATTTAATAGTCCCATAATTTTTTGAAGAAAAACTATGGGTGTTATAACAGTTTAATTATTACGATCTTCGTAGATTTGTTAGATATGTGTATGCTAGATATGAGAAAAATTATTAGTAAGAGGTCAAGTCCTTAATTTGAAAAAAGGGCGTCCGTCATTTTAATAAATTATTTATTATTATTTTTTTTTTGAGTCGTATCTGTCCTTTTTAAGAATTGGGAAAACGGTTAGCTTACATTTCGGATGCCATCCATAGAGGGAATTATATTCCGTCATTGCCCTCGCCTGCTCCTGTGTAGGAGTAAGCATATAATTTGGATTGTACTCCATTTCCGAAGGATATCACAACAAGGTATTTGATAAAATATGTGGATTTGGCTGAAAATTAAAACTTTTTTTTTTTTTTTGGTTTAGCTTACGCTAATGATGATGTAGCAATGCCATCGTTCGGCTGGAGAAAAAAAAAAGGAAAAAATTAATAAAATTGTAATTGTTATTTGATATTATCTGATACTCCACACCACTACAGCTAAAAGGTTCAATTGTCTTTGCTAATTAAAAAAAAAAACTTTGTAAGGAAATATTTCATAGGAAAATCCTCATTCAGCCTGGCCGAAGAATTCCTATGGCAATTCATATACAGCCTGGCTGAAGATTTCCTATAGAAATCCTTATTCAGCCAGGCTGAAAATTTCCCATGGAAATCCTTATTAAGCCAGACTGAAGATTTCCTAATCCTGAAGATTTCCTATGGAAATCCTTATTCAGCCAGGCTGAAGATTTCCTATGGAAATCCTTATTCAGCCAGGCTGAAGATTTCCTATGGAAATCCTTATTTAGCGAGGCTGAAAATTTCCTATGGAAATCCTTATTTAGCGAGGCTGAAAATTTCCTATGGAAATCCTTATTCAGCCAGGCTGAAGTTTTTCTATGGAAATTCTTATTCAGCCAGGCTGAAAATTTCCTATGGAAATCCTTATTCAGCCAGGCTGAAGTTTTTCTATGGAAATCCTTATTCAGCCAGGCTGAAGATTTCCTATGGAAATCCTTATTCAGCTTTTCTAAAGATTTCCTATGGGAATCCTTATTCAGCCTGGCTGGAGATTTCCTATGGAAATCCTTATTCAGCCTGGCTGAAGATTTCCTATGGAAATCCTTATTCAGCCAGGCTGAAGTTTTTCTATTGAAATCCTCGTTCAACATGGCTGAAGATTTCCTATGGAAATCCTTATTCAGACTGGCTGAAGATTTCCAATGGAAATACTTATTCAGACTGGCTGAAGATTTCCTATGGAAATCCTCATTCAGCCTGGCTGAAGATTTCCTATGGAAATCCTTATTCAGCCGGGCTGAACATTTCCTATGGAAATCCTATTTCCTATGGAAATCCTTATTCAGCCAGGCTGAAGATTTCCTTTGGAAATCCTTATTAAGACCGACTGAAGATTTCCTATGGTAATTCTTATCCAACTCGGCTGAATTGAAGTTTTGCTTTGGAGATCCTTATTAAGCCGAGCTGACTTAAAGTTTTCCTGTGGAAATTAAATCACGGAATTTTTATTATTTTAGTTTTCTTGACCTCGTAGTGGTGTGGAGTATAAATACAAATAATTTAAAATACATTCTACTCACATTTAACACATTTAAAAACGACATTTTAAAGTCTTAGCAAATATTCCGAAATATTGCAAAAAACTGATTTGTCCGATTATTCGACAGAACACGGTTATGGGTTCTGGGTTGAGTCCGTTTATCAATGGCTTCAAGTTGACTTCAGATTGTTTTGTTTTCCAACAATCCTCAAACTTTCATGAATTTTGGTTGGATATCCTCGGCTTATAGGCGATGTGACCACTTTTCAGCTTAAGAGGTTGTTTGGATCGTAATCGAAGGCAATCGATTTTTTTTCCAACTCGGATACTTTTGGGCTTTTCGAAGATTGTATTTATCTTTTAGAAGTATTAATCTTGTGTATAATACTTCCAATGGTATAAAATGGGCTTTGTTTGGCTTTATTTGTTTGATTTTTGATATTCTTTGAAAAACAAGTTTGATTTTCAAAAGGCAGAGTTAATTAGCTGTGTCGTGGTATTGGCTAATTTAAGCTGTTAATTGGGAAAATTGGGAAAATAAAATACGTAGTTTAAAAATTATTTTAAAAATTGTTATATATCCTACACCACTGAGATTTTAGTTTTAGTAATATTCTAAAATAGAAGATCAACAGATCAAGCAACACCAACTGTCTAATCCAACAATAAACAATCGAATGAGGAAAGTTTTTGTGAAAAAATGTCGCCCTGCTAACACTATTCCGTTAATATTCTTTTTGTTTTCACTTCAAAGCCATAGCAAAATTACTTCAAGATGAAATTTTTGACATACCAATATTCAACAAAAATATCGCTCAGAAAATTATGTTTTAATCAATTTTAACTGATCCTTTTCAGAAAACCCGTATTCTTATGTATTTAAGTATATTTTTAGATTATATCGACGGGTATTTAATCAAAGCTTGTTTCTGCTTTTGAAAGGCTGTGGCTACATCATTCTCATTATATATGTGTTTAAATTTTCAAAAAAATAAATAAACAAGTAACCAAAGGCTATAGTCGTGCCGGTCCAAGCACTACAATATGTTCGAAGTCCCTTATGTCCAAATCCATTTGTAAGATTTCGTTTTTGAAATAATGTCAAAGAGGCCTGCCCAGATTTTACCCAAATTTTAAATTTTTTAGTCCATTTGAACCCTTAAATTTACATCTTAAGAACAATGGGCTTTAATTCTGACCCTAACCTTACCCCCATGCAAAATCTTGTGAGGATCCGACGATAATTTCGACATGTATATAATACCCTTAAAACGTAGTGTTGTGGGGTGTAACAATTTAGAAAACTTACAATTCAAAATTGTAAGTCAAATTTAAAAAAATGCATGTGATCAAAGACATGACAAAAAATAAAAAAAAAAAAAAAGAAATATTTGTTTGGCCCAAGGACGAACCCTATTGAATTTGGGGAGAATCGGTTTAAATTTAGATATAGCTTCCACATACATCTTCAACCGATTTCGGTCAATTACCTAAATTTTGGCACATCCAACCGAATTCCATCTAGAAGCAAGTACATCAAATTTGGTGAAAGTCGATTCACATGTAGCCATAGCTCCCATATATATGTTCCATCCGATTTTTTGCTTAAGTCCCTCACATTCGTAATATGCATTCGACAACAATGATATTTGACACCAGATTTTAGGTACAACCCAGAAATGCCTCTGTCAAATTTTATCAAGATCGGTTCAGATTTGGATATAGCTCCCATATATATCCTTAATCCGATTTCAGGTTTTTTGTGCAAATAATGGCTAATATAAGCCCAAATTGAATGCATTTCGGGACGTAGGTTTCTATTTTATGGAACTTGGCTCCGATACATAATTTTATACCCTCCACCATACTATGGAGGGTATATTAATTTTGTCATTCCGTTTGTAACTCCTCGAAATACTCATCTCAGACCCAACAAAGTATATATATTCTTGATCAGCGTAAAATTCTAGGTCGACTTAGCGATGTCCGTCTGTCTGTCTATTGTAACCACGCTATCTTCCGAACGAATTGAGATAGAAGGCTACAATTTTGCACACATTTTTATTTTTCATATAACGGAACCTCCCGATATTCGGTATTTTGATGATTTCAGCGACATTATTCAGCGGAATTGTTTCAAATTTGGTATTTAAAGTTCGTAATGAATACTACAGCCTATGATAGAAAATTGTCTGTGCAGGTTGACGTCTTCATATAGCCCCCACATAACGGTACCATCCAATATTCGGTATTTTGATGATTATAGCGTCGTTATTCACCGGAGTAGTTTCATATCACGCATTTAGAGTTCGTAGTGGGAACTACAGTCTGTGACAGAAAATTGTCTTCGTGTCCAGGTCTTCGTATAGGCCCCATTTATCAGTACCTCCCTATATTCGGTATTTTGACGATTTTGGGTCCCATATACATATTTGTTCCCTCTGAAAACAAACTAGAACTGCTCTAAAGACAAGTGGTGATAAGTGGTATGATCTACTTCAAATAAATTCTTTTATTACGGGAGCTTCACTAAATATGCATATCACATACAGGGTTGCCCATATTCGACGGACCTTTGGGCCCATTCCAATCGACGAGACTTGTCCGCAGGCAACATTCTATACGTCAATTGAATTTTGTACGGGAACAAATGCTAATCAATGCGAATAATCCGTTGTAAAGTGGACCGAGCCATGCCCAACTGCTGAGAACGGCGTTTTTGGGATGTTCTTAGGGACCTCTCAACCCTGACTCGTACGGCAGCGATATTCTCGGCCGATCGCCTTGGTCGACATTTATATGGCCTCTTCGGATTAGAAAGAGCCTTACCAGTCGAAAATTTTTCGTATAAACGCTTAATGGTGTTCTTAGAAGGCGCACTTCTCACATTTCTTAATGTTTTAAAAGCACGTTGAGTTTTCACAATTGAATTCTTCTGTTGAATGTAAATTTCAACTATTTCAGAGCGCGTGTATTGGTCCATTGTAAAAATCTGCTAGGACTGACGCTTCAAACGCGGTATGTCATTAAGCGATGTGACATCTCTGTCAAAAGTTATGGCGTTGCCAGATGGGTCCGTCGAATATGGGCAACCCTGTAGTCGGCAACGTCCGACTCTGACTTTTCCTTACTGTTTTTGTTACTGAAAAAGGAAACGAGGTAGACCCATAGTTTCTTTTGATGATCGCATGTCAGTCTGTCCGTCCAACCATGTATTTTTGTAAACAAAGTACAGATCTCTTTTATCGCCCCATGCAGAGTAAATTTTGCACAAATTATTTGTTTGGGTCGAGGACAAGCACCATGGTCCCAACTGGAGATAATTGATCCAAATTTAGATATAGCTTTTAATTGTGCACCAAATGTGTGATATTAGTCCGAATAGAGATAATCGATCCAAATTGAGCCTCAAAGTAAGTGTGTCAAATTTGGTAAAAATCAGTTTAAATATAGCTATAGCTTTAATATATATTCTCTATTCGATTTGTTATATTTTTCCCCAACAGCCATAATATGCACCCACCAACAACGACATTCGGGAAAATTTGTTACATTTACATATATGCATTTCAGAAATATCTTTGCCAAATTTTATCGATATAGGCTGAGTTTTGGATATAAATCTCATATATATATCCCATTTATATAGTTCATTCGACCGCAAAAACGATATTTGATGTGGCTACTGTTTATGAACCGATATACCTTATTTTTAATGCCTTGTGGGGTCCCCAAGGTGTTTGGAGGTGTTACAAATGGAATGACTCAGAAAAATACCCTCCATGATAAATTCATAAATGTTTCAAGAAAAAAAAAACAATTTTAAGAATTTAGGATCGCAAAATCGCAATTTTGTGAGGACTTCGGAACTTTTCAGAGACTTGCTTTTAAACATTATGGATGTTTTAAGACTATAACCTAAGCACCTCCAGAGCCATATTTTGGCTCTCGAAGGGAGTATCCTATTTGGTGCAAACTTGGTACATCTTAATATTTTTGTCAAACTTAGATCGAGTTCGGAGATGGGCAATATCGGTCCATTCCTTCTGGTACCTCCCCCACAAAAGGTCGAAATTTTCAAAATATATATTTTTTGCACAGAAAGAGAAAGGATAAACCGATTTTGCTCCAACTTTGCAAATCCAAATATTTGCATCAGTGCTAGATCAGGTGTGAAAATGGACAATATCGGTCCACTCCATCAAGTACCTCCCCCACAAATGGTTAAAATTTTGAATAATTACAACTCTCATAAAATGTGTTGTACCTGGTGTTAAGATGGAATATATCGGTCCAAACCTCCTCCACCACAAAAATTCGAAATTTTCAAAAAAATATTTTTTGCACAGATAGAGAAACGATGATCTGAATTTGCTCCAACTTTGCAAATCCTAATATTTGCGTTAGAGCAAAAGAGTCAAAATTTTGAATAATTACAACTCTTATAAAATGTGATGTGAAAGTCCGATTGTCTTCAAATTTCACACATCCCAATATTTTTATCAACCTAAGGTCTGGTGTTAATATAGAATATATCGGTCCGCTCTTTCTTGTACCTCGCCCACAAATGTCGAAATTTTCAAAAAAATATTTTTTGCACAGAAAGAGAAAGAATAATACGATTTTGCTCCAACTTTGCAAATATCGGTCCACACCATCAAGTGTCTCTCCCACAAAAGGTCAAAATGTTGAATAATTATAACTCTTATAAAATGTGATTTAATAGTCCGATTGTCTTCAAATTTCACACATCCCAATATTTTTATTACGCAAGGTCTGGTGGTAATGTGAGATACATCTACGGTCTACTCCTTCTGGTACCACCCCTACCAAAAGTCAAAATTTTCAAAACAAAAAAAAATATTTTCTGGACAGAAAGAGAGGCAATAATCCGATTTTGCTCGAACTTTGCAAATCCTAATATTTGCGTCAGTTGTAGGTCAGGTGCGAAAATGGACAATATCGGTCCACACAATTAAGTGTCTCTCCCACAAAGGGTCAAAATGTTGAATAATTATAACTCTTATAAAATATGATGATTCCGTTTATCTTTATATTTCACACATCCTAATATTTTTATGAACCTAACGTCTGGTATTAAGACGGAATATATCGGTTCACCCCTTCTGATACCTCTCCCACCAAAGGCCGAAATTTTAAATATTTATTAAGCTCATAAAACACGAAATTAACATCCGATTCCATTTAGACTTGGCACGTCGGAATATTTCAGTCAACACAGGATCTGTTATAAAGACGGTAGAGATCGGACCATTCCTCCCCCACAAAGGGTCAAAGTTTTGCATAACCAAAACAATATTTTTTTGCTAACACAAGGTCTGTTGTTTAGATGGGATATATCGGTCCTCTCCTTCTGGTATCTCCCCCAAAAAAGCCCATTCTTTCAAAACACAAAACCGACCGATACTTTTTTCTTGTTTTTATTAATTCCTCGAAAAAACGTGATTTTTCTAGAAATATTTTTCCAATCTTCTCGAACGAGAATCACGAACTTTTTTAAGAATATGCATTAATTTTTCGGCAAAATTGTAGATTTTTTAAGACTGCCCTATTCAAAATTATTTTTTTATGAAAATATTTTTGAGGACTTCACTATTCGCAAAACTCTCTAGCAACAAATTGGTGACTTTTTATGAAAAGAATTGGCCTTTGTATATATATTTGTTGCTCATTTACTTAAAGAAGGACAGAGAAGGACTTGCACACAAATTTAACACTAATATCTGGTGACCTTTTCGAAAATAATTCTGGATGTCAAATATAAATCAAGGTTTTTTTCAAAACTAATTTTATTGGGATGTAATACTTTAAGTTTATTAGCAATATTCAAGTATATAATATGCCACTTGTCCTGATTCAATCAAATTATTATTATTTTTAAATATTTAAGCACAAATTAATTATCAGGGCGACATTTAATTTTAATTTAAAATTCACTTATTTTATTCATCACAAAATACTTTTTTTCTTTTTATTGGAGCAGAAATATAAAGATTCAATCTTGTCAGTCTTTTTTTTTAATTGACACACTTGCATTTTTTTTAAAGCCAAAAATTGTACTCATCTCCAATTTTTTAACACACAATGCCTTTTAAATCGGTGCTGCCTGAGTTATATTCTCGAAGTGGTGTAGGATATCACTTTTGCAAAAATTACTTACTTTTGATTGAGTAGATCTTGTTTATTTTAGCACTTTGAGAAGGACTTGACAATTTTGTATTTGTTTTATTATTCGACTTAACAATTCGAATAGATGTGAGAGAGCAATTTTCTTGTTATCACTTTAACTTGAAGGACTTTGAAGTGATGGGTCTAGGCAGAGTTTAGATTTACTTTTGTTTTAAATTTGGTTTTGAAGGACTTTTTCTTAAAAACACGGTGAGTGATCTCCTCTACAACACTATCACGAAGGACTTAATGATGAGTGTTGTTGGTGTTGATGAAAAAGATCAGGCAGAGTCCGGATTTTTATATCACTTTTTTGAAGGATTTTCTGCTGTTCTTATTGATACGTCAGAATTCGTTTAGCCTTTTAAATCGTTTAAAAGGACTTTTTTTCTCAAGTATTTTTCGATACTTTGAGTGGTCACAATTGGTTTAATATTTTACGTTTACGTTACGTTTAGATGCAAATAGATCTATCCGGTGATGTTTCTATTGTTGCCCTCGACCAGCCTGCATTTGGTGTGAATTTTAACACTTTTCGAAGGACTTTTAATGAGACTGATGGACTTTTTTTTTGTTGTTGTTTGAAACAATAGAATTTTTATGTTACGTTCACGTTACAAATGGATCTATCCCGTGTTGTTTCTACTGCTGCACTTGGCCAGTCTGCATTTGGTGTGGATTTTAACACTTTTCGAAGGACTTTCAATGAGACTGGTAGCTTTTTTTTCGTTGTTTTTGGGATCTTTTCTTTATTTGTTGTTAAAATCTGTTTTTCACTTTTACACTGTAGTTCATTGGTCCAATTTTTTCAGATTTTAACACTAGAGTTTTATTTCAAATTTAAGAGTCTCGTTTAGAGTCAAAACACTGGTTCACCGTGTACTTTACGGAAACGTAACATATATATCAAAAATTTATGCTGTTACAAGAAATGTGTTTTAATATATATTTAATTTATTTAATATATATTTTTTAAACACTGATCGAGTTTTGCGTATTTTAGTTGATTATTTGGGCTCCGTTTACTTTCCAGTTACGTAGGTTTTGATTTCCAGTTACGTGGTATTTTTTTCCAATTTCCAATGGCTGGTTGGCTGTTAACACTTTTCGAAGGACTTTAAATTTGATATTGATCCACGTTTCGTCAAAATCCAGTAATTGTCTTGCGTTTGCGTTGCAGTTATGTTACGTTAAATAACTGCAATTTTACACAAGTGGACAAAATTGTGTTTGATTTATGTTATTTGTTGTGTATATTGGTGTTTACACACACACAATTATAAATCACTGTTATTATGTTTAAATTAAAAATCCGGTATTTACGTTATGTTTACGTTGCAGTTATGTTATTATGCATTAAACATAAAATATCCAAAATTGGGTAAATTCACCTTAGATGTATATAAACCGCCAAGTTATCTACACTGATGTGGGTTTCGGTCGAAATCGGTTGATTGTATCACGTTAACGTTACAGTTACGGAACAAGGGTCACTTTATATCCGATACGTATGAATCGCCACTTTGTATGTTGGTGGGTTTCGATGTCAATTCCGGTATTAATTTCACTTCTACTGCAGAATTACGATTACGATTTAAGAATCGTAGATTTTTCAAATTAGGTTTTTTTTTTTACTTTTGATGTATATATAAACCGCCAAGTTATATACACCCAGTTGTGTTTATTTCAAAATCTGGTATTAATTCTAGGCTTACGTCTCTTAAAAAACGTATTGTAGGCAAATATCCAATTTTGAATTAATTTCCGTTATAGTTGTTATTTTAATAGCCAAGTTAATCTTAAGGTGTCAATTCCGATAATTACTCTTACGTTTACGTTACGATTTTGTTGAAAGGTATCGAACGTAAATTTTGTCGATTTTTTTTTTATTTTTCTTTAGTTGTATATAAACCGCCAAGTTATATAAACTAATGTTTCACTTGTCAAAATCTGGTATTAATCTTAAAATGTCAATTCCGGTAATTACTGTTACGTTTACGTTACGATTTTTTTTTTTTTTTGAAAGATATCGAACGTAAATTTTTGTCAAATTTATTTATTTTTCTTTAGTTGTATATAAACCGCCAAGTTATATAATACACTGTTTTGTGTTTTTTTTTATATTGTAAATATCAGGTAATTATCTTACGTTTACGTTACAGTTACGTATGGAGCGTAAGTGTCCAAAATTAGTTGAATTTGCTTGATTTGTATATATAAACCGCCAAGAAATATATACAATCGTTAATTGTGTCAATATCGGTTGATTGGCTTACGTTTACGTTACGTTCAAATGAAAACGTATTGAACGTGAGGGTCCAAAATCGGGTATTTTTTATTTTTAAGTGTGTTTATATAAACCGCCAAGTTATATAAACTGATGTTTCACTTGTCAAAATCTGGTATTAATCTTAAAATGTCAATTCCGGTAATTACTGTTACGTTTACGTTACGATTTTGTTGGAAGATATCGAAGGTAAATTTTGCCAATTTTTTTTTATTTTTTTCTTAAGTTGTATATAAACCGCCAAGTTATATACGCTCTTTTAGGTTTTTTTTTTTAATTGTAAAAATCGGGTATTTATCTTACGTTTACGTTACGTATAGAACGTAAGTGTCCAAAATTAGTTGAATTTATTTGATTTGTATATATAAACCGCCAAGAAATATATACAATCGTTTATTAAGCCGATAACGGTTGATTGGTTTACGTCAACGTTACGATTTTATTAAAACGTTCTGAACGTAAGTGTCCAAAAAATTAGTATTTTATTTATTTATTTCTTTTTTTTAGTATATATAATCCGCCAAGTTATATATACCAATGTCGGAATTTTAAAAATCTGGTAAATGTCTTACGTTTACGTTATAATTACTTGAAAACGTAACGAATGCAAATGTCAAAAAACTGGTTAAATTCGCGTTTTTTTTTTTTGTTTGTTTTTTATTTACGTTTATACGTATGTATATATATACCGCCAAGCTATATATACAAAACGATGGTAACAAGTGTCTATGCTACTACTTGTTTGCCGGGTAGTTGCTGAAGTTTGGTAAAAGAGTATTCCAAATGTTGTACTCAATGTGTTATGGTTGTGGAATAACAGGCTGCTGCTCTCCCGCGTGCTCTCTCTCTCTCTCTCGTTCCTTCTCTCTCCTTCTTTTTATAATTACAAAACAGTGCTAATTCTGTTTGTAATATTCCAGAACACAATAACGTTATTTGCCGTTAACGTTATGTGTTACACGTTCGAAAAAAAAAACTTCGTAGGTCGGGGTCCCGTCACTTCAGCAGCCTTGAATGCAAAAGTTGTGAACACGAAAATTTGCCGGTTTTCGCGTTTTTTCCTTTTGCCTTGGAATTGCAAACTCTGGCAAACAACTGTTTACGAGCGAGCTGTTTGTCAGAGAAATGGTTTGTCAGGTTGTTGTAGTTGCCGGATTTGGTGGCTAAGGGTTGATGTGTCCTCGGTTCTATGGACACGTTTCAATTCAACCGAAATCGTTCAAGCGTTACGTTCAGAACTTATCGCAACAACGATTTAATTCTGGAACCGCGGTTTCACTCGTCTAAATGTTACGCGTCACTGAAATGTTTAATATTATTTATCGCAATTGAGTAGAATTTCCCGTTCAACGTTTCCCTGCACGAATTGCCGAAATATCAAAAATGTCTTTGAAATCTGCCGTAGAACAAAAATGAAGAGAACAAGAAAAAAGAACAAAATTCATTAACAAAAGCTTGTCATCATCAACATCGTATGCATATCATTCCTCAAACCAACAAACTTTTATGACAACAATAAACAGGCAGGCAGACAGACACACGCACACACTCATATGCAAACATACACACACACACAAGCGCACACACTCAGACACTTTCACATGTTTAGTAGTAACAAAAGCCACGAGTATTTCTCTCTAAGGGTTGTTGTGTTCCGTCGAAGGAACTTGCTATTCGTACTTGCGTTATTGGCAACCGACCGCTGTCAGGAAACGTTGGATAGAAACTGAACTGACAGTTCAATTCTGTTGCCGTATTTATAGCCATTTGTGGTGTACTAAACTTGACAGTGGCCAAATGCAAGTATGGCCATTTTGGCGATTTTTTCCATATTTGAGACATAAAGCTCAGGTTCAGGGGACAGCTGATTTTTTTGGCTCTCAGAGAAACAATGAGACAATGACGAGTTAAGGCCCAATTACATAGCATGTTAAAGACATGTGTAAAGTGAATATTTTACTATTTATATTAAGCAATATTATAGCATACTTTGAGGCACTCACAATCATTTTTCGAATTATAAATGGAAACATTCGAATTTTAATTGGAATCATTCGAATTATAGGTGGAATATTGTGAATAACAAGTGGACGTATTCGAATTACAAATGGAATAATACGAAATACAAATGGAAATTTTTGAATTAAATGGAATATTTGAATAATCAAATTACAACTAAAATAATTCGAATCACAAATGGAATTCTCGAATTGTAAATAAAATGTTATGAATTAAATCAAAAATTATTCGAATTACAAACCAGTAAAAAAAGTCTTAAAGTCGGACGGGGCCGACTTTATGATACCCTACATCACTTTGCTAATTAAGTAGAGCTCCGCATAACAATTAAAAGCTTTTATTGGAGAATTCAATCATACACGCTATGATTATAATTATAATTTAAAGTTCAAAGAACTAAATATGCCGAAGCATTTGTATCTTTTAAATTCGGACTTGTATTGCCCATTTGGTGCACAATTAATTTGAAATCGGATAAAAATATATATGGGAGCTATATCCAAATCGGAACCGATCTCGATAAAATATGGCAAAGATATTTCTGAGCTGTATTTGATATATTTCCCTGAATATCGTTGTTACGCAGTGCATATTACGGCTGTGGGTAACAAATACAACAAATCGGATGAAAAATATATATGGGAGCTACAGCTATATCTGTACCGTTCTTCACCAAATTTGACATACTAGCTTCTAGACTCAATTCTGTCGTACGTGCCAAATTTCATCCCATTTGGGCAAATATTACACGTTTGGTGCACAATAAAAGGCAAATCGGACGAAGATATATATGGGAGCTATATCTAAATTTCGACCGATTATCTCCAATTTCAATAGGGTTCGTCCCTGGGCCAAACAAATGATTTATGCAAAATTTCATCTGGATAGGGCAATAAATGCGAACTGTACTTTGTTTACAAAAATACATGGACATGACGGACGGACGGACGGACATGCATAAACCGACTCAGAATGTGATTCTATGCAGATCATCAAAAGGAACTATGGGTCTATCTCGTTTCCTTTTGCCTTTTACAAACAAATGCAAAAAGTCATAATACCCTGACCAACTTGTGATGTAGGGTATAAAAAAAGGTGTAAAAATGCACTTAAAATACTAAAAGGCACTAAATGTCGTACCCTTTGGAATATTGTGAATGATCACAACTAAAATCTAGACATTAGGTTCAACAATTTAGTTTGGGAAGTGGTGGTAGGTGTTTTTTGGAAATGTGTACTAAGTGCAACCAACTGTACTAAATAGTGCTAAATTCGATACAATTGGGTTTTGGTTGAAGTAGTTGGGTTTGGAAATGCCTTCAGCGACCGTACGAAAACGTAAAATTGGTACATCGTGAAATCTGAAATTTGGCATTAGGATCACTGTTAGTATGTAGGTTTGAGATTTGGAGGTGGTTTTACAAATACGTTCTAAAAAGAACCAAATGGTACTAAACTTCGTATTTTGAAGAGGAGTTAAGTTGGTAGTCTTAAATTAGACATTTGGATCAACTTAGTGCGGTTTGGTTATCACATGGCTGGGGACTTTGAAATACGAACTAAAAAGGTCTAAATATTTGGAAAATTTTGAGAGTGAAAAAATGCTTAAATCTGAAATTTGGAGTGTGAGTCTTTGATGTTGTGTCGTATAGACAAACTAAAGGCTTTTTCGAGATTCTAACAATACCTGTAACAAAAGTACTAATATGCACTAAATTTGTTAACATTTGGAATTATGTCAACGGATGGTGGTAAAATTCTTGAAATTTGTTATGAGAACAAATTCTTGGAAATGGGGTTTATGTTAGGAGCTGGAACTGTAATAAATGGTACTAAATATGGCTGTTTTGGGCGAACGTAAGAAGCTGGTAATCTAGGGTCCCTTTTGTTGTAGTTTTTTTTTAAAAAGAGGCGGTTTTTGGCGAAAAGTACTACATAGTACTATATTTGCTACAATTTGGTATTGGGTGAACTGATATCTTAAAATGTCTGAAATCTTAAAATTTGCTATAAGGGTCGCTGTGAAGGGATAGAGGTAAAATTGTCAATTTTAATATTTAAATTGCTGATGGCATCTGAGGCGGAGGTGGGTTTGGAAATGCATGCTGTATTTTTACAAAAAGCACTAAATAGTACTAAATTTGATATTGGATGAGGGAATAAAGCTGAAATCCTGATATTTTGTATTGGGTGGCCCTTTTTGTATTGAGGAAAGGACGGAAATCCTCCAAGTGGATATTGAAGACCCTGTTGAAATCAGGAATTAAGATATGCAGTTGGTTTGGAAAAGTGGAAAAGTGTACCATACATGTACAATGAATACTGAATGGTACTATATTTGTTATTGGGTGAAGGAATAGAGGAAACATTTTTAAATTTAAATTGCTGACGACATCTGAGGTGGAGATTCGGAGGTTCAAAGTACAAGTGTACAATATTTGTTCAAAAAGGTACTAAATAGTATTAAATTTGGGATTGGGTTGGGAAATATAGCCTATATTCCGATATTTGGTACTGGGTGAAGGCATATGATTGAAATCCTCAAAGTGGATATTGAGGAACCTGTTGATATCAGGAATTGAGATATGGAGGTACTTTTGGAAATGTGTACTATAATTGTACGAAAAGTACTAAATCGTACTATAATTGGTATTGGATGAAGGAATAGAAATATCATTCTCATATTTGATATTTAGATTGCTAATGACTTGTAAATGCGTCCTACATTTGTATGAAAAGTTTCTAAATGGTACTAAATTTTGTACTGGCTGGAACCCTAAAATTGATATTGAGGCCTCTGTTGGTATCTTGTGTTGAGATATGGAGGTGGTTTTAGAAATGTGTACTATAATTTTTCGAAAAGTACTAAGTGGTACTAATTTGGGTATTATGTGTAGATATGGGGTTAAAAATTCTGAGGATTTACATAGAGGTCTTTGTTGGTGTTTGTGGTTAAGATATGCCGATTTTGCAAATGCTTACCATAATTATTCGAAACGTACTAAATGGTACTAATTTGGGATCATTGTTGGTGTCTAGGTTGGAGAGATGTGGATTGTTGTGGACATATCAAACTTAGATCGAACTCGGAGATGGGTAATATCTTCAAAGAAAATACTTTTCTGCACAGAAAGATTTTGCTTCAACTTTGCGAATCCCAATATTTGCATCAACGCTAGGTCAGGTGTGAAAATGGTCCACTCCATCAAGTACCTCCCCCACAAAGGGTCAAAATTTTGAATATTTATAACTTTTATAAAATGTGATGGAAGTTTCCGATTATCTTCAAGTCACAATATTTTTAAAAACCCATTTTCTGGTGTGGAATTGGAACATATCGATCCACTCCATCAAGTACCTCCCCCACAAAGGATCAAAATTTTGAATATTTATAACTTTTATAAAATGTGATGGAAATTTCCGATTTTCTTCAAGTCACAATATTTTTGAAAACCCATGTTCTGGTGTGTATCAATCCACTCCTTCTAGTACCTCCCCCACAGAAGGGTCAAAATTTTGAATATACAAGAAGCTCATAAAATGTCGATTCCATTGAAACTTGACACATCTCAATATTTCTATCAACTCAAGATCTGTTATAAAAATTGTAGAGATCTGATCATTTATCCTGGTACCTCCCCCACCTAGGGTTTAAGATTTTGAAAAACAAAACGCAGAATAAGCTTCCAACTCTCTACAAAATTCAAACACACAAACATTTTGGTCTCAAGATGATATATATATATCTGCAAACCCATTTCGGTACCTCACTCACAAAGGGTCGCCGATTTCAATACTGTCATAACTTGCGAAACAAGTAATCGATTCTTTACAATTTACCATATCTGAATATTTCTCTCAACCTGTAACCTGGGATAAATATGAAATTTATGATCTCGCATAACATTGGATATAAATTTCGATTTTCTTGTAATTTTGCCCATACCCATATTTATATCTGTATTGGATGAAGTGTAAAAATGTAATACTTCGATCGACCATATCTGGTGCCTCACGCACATTTTAACATTTTCTAAAAATGATGACATATTTTATAAAAATTATAAAAATTGAAGCAAGTAGTCGATATAGTCCAAACCTGTCACGTCGCAATATTTATATCATATTTATTTAAGTCCGATACGAAATGGACAATATTGGCCCATTCCTTTGGTACCTACTCCATAGGGGATCAACAATTTGAATAATCATAACAGATGTTAAAATATATCTAAACAATCAAATATTGGTCGAATAAACTCTTTTTTTTCGTTGACACTGTCTGCCAAAGATTTTGTCGGGTGATTTTGACTCAGCTTTGGGACATTTAAATTTATCGGTAAAAATGATTACAAGTCAGTAATTTCTAATGTCTTTTTCAATGGGTTTTAAAAATTCCATAGTCAATTGATTTCGTCCTTAGCCTTAAAAATAACGGACAGCTCCTGAAATCGCCATTAACTCTGATTTGGCGTTTTTTTCTCTCTTTTATAATACATCATTCTCGTCTACTTAACCACACTGATGTCATGCCAGCTTGACACAAAGCAAACATCAACATGGCATTCAAAGGAACAAGAAAAATATAACGTTAATAAAATGACGTACAAAAGGCTTTGATAGAATACGAAATAACCGGCCAACCAGTTTCACAGCAAACCAGGCAAAAGGTTTGAATGAGTTCGAATTAAAATTTATAAGTTTAACAAAATTTGGAGTAGAGTAGAGAAGTAGGTTTTGATTATTTATTTAATCTATTTATGTAATAAATAAATTATATTTCAGAAACATTCCATTTCGGCATTTTGTAGCGAGTGAGTGCAATGACATAGGGTTACTTCTATGTACTCTACTTGTGTATATTTTTAGTTTGTTTTAAGCCAAACGTTTGCTGCATAGTGGAGTATATGTGGAAGTGTTCTATAGGCATTTGAAGTCACATAGAGCAAAGCGTGCAATAAAATGTCGAAGGTTTAATATGAGTTCGTAATGAACTAGTAATAAGGGAGAAAAGTTTCTTTTTTTATAAGAGACCTATGAAAACAGTCCTGTGAAAGCCGTACAAACTTTGCTGGGCAGACATTTTTTATTTAATATCCAAAAGGTTATGTCCCTTTGCATTAATATCACAGCAGACACAGTTACCATTCAATCAAATTCCTTTTTGATTTGTAGGATTTCGAGCTGAGCTGGCTATAATTCTGGCTGGATTCTACACCTATGTGTCCGTGGCTGTACTGTAATTTAATAAATTAAAGCCATTAAATAAATATTACGATCTACCGGACCGATATACCCTCCACCAGTAGTTAAAGTCTGCAAAAGTACAATAAAATTGGCGGTACCTTATGATGGCCTACATAGACGATTCTCTTTCACATGTTGTTAGCGGGAGAATCAAATTCTAAAACTTGTTTGTTCGTTTGTCAGTTTAATTCTAATTTTATTGAACAAAATGTATTACTTAAGTGCTAGTACACAACAGAAATCTTAGGGGGGTTTAATCTTATGCATCTACTTAAGGCTACAAACACTTGACATTTCTAATTCTATGCATAGGCCTAGTGCAACACACAATTGCTGTGATCTATATTTACTCCCCAGCTGAGCGCATGTTTATGGGAGAATATTCTTTATTATCAATGCGTCTCCAGCAGCATGAAGTGTTATCATCCCTTATGCTCTTATCTTTCATGCACACACATTTACAAGTACTCTAGAATGTTGGGTTAAAATTACATAAACATTTTATAGCCTAAATCACTTAACGATCTAATTTATTGCAGCAGTCTTTCATGTTCATAGTTTTATGAACATTTTCCCGGGCGGCAAATAATTTATTTAGACATCCTGGCCTCGGGGAAATTGAATTTCGGTTATGCGTTTTAATTTTTTCTGTCTTCTTATAAATAAAATAATTAGAATTATTATTACTATAAGTACTAAAATAAAAGCTACGTGTGATGAGATGTGATGGAACTTCAAGCCTCGCAATTCCACATTTTCTTTCTTTAACTTGTCCACGAATTTCTTTAGCTCGTCAATTTCTTGATGATGATTGATAAGTATATTTCCAAGGGGTTTGATTGATTCTTTTTCGTCCGGACTTACATCCTTCAAAAGAAACGAATGGAATTCTGTGTTTATCTCGTTATGAACTCTATGCACAGCTACCAACGTTACTTTACCGATCCTCGCTGTACAGTCTGCATCCAGCGTGAGAATTCCTTGCTTTGGAAGTTCCATAATCGTCTGTTGTTTGTGAGAGCATTGCAAATGAGCTGTTGTACTTGAAAAGGTTTTAAAAAGCCAATTGCCATTTCGTTTCAATGGCATCCAATAAGGCATTCGTTCCACTTCGTCATAGGCGCAGTTTAGTTTTATGTGCGGTCTCAGAGGAGATAATTCACAATTATTTGTAGTTGCATCTCTCCATGGAAAATTCTCTTCGCACATTATCTCCTTACCCAACGTCTCTTTGCACTCATTCAGCATAGGCTGTGTTAAGAAATGAAAAGAATCCAGCTCAAAATTATATACAATGTACGGGGAATTCACCCGGGCTATCAATATCGTATTTCCTTCTTTAAATGGTATCGGAATTACTTTGTAAAACTGGGATGACTGCCGATTGAACAGCGGTATTTTTATATTAATTACCAGTTGGGACCCCACAAACGATCCGTGGCACGTCATCAAATGTAAGATCTCTTTTAATTCCATTCCTGTACGCTTTCCTGGCAGTACATATTTTTCAGGCAGAGCATCTCGTATTTTTACTATCTCTGCTTGTAATTGTTTGGGTGTTATCAGGACGGGATGAAACTTACCGCTGTTTACATCAATTAATGCATCAACAACTTCTTTTTGGACTTCGTCACATTCTTCCAAAAGCTCATGAATTTGTTTTGCTATTATAAAGAATCGTATGGATTCTCTATACACGAAGTAATTCTCATTCATTGTAGCACTTATGTTCTCAATTTTGCCTTTGATATCCGAAAAGTGCGAATTCACTTCCTCTGTGGTTTTCCTTAAAAGATTTACTGTAGCGTCGACTACAGATGTCTGTTGTTTTGCTAACTTCTTCAAATCCTTTTGGTTGGCTAATAGATTTTTCATATTGCTCTCCATAGCTACTCGATCGTCATCGTCCATTATCCCAAATGCCCAGTGTTGAAACGAACCTACAAATTTCAACGGAGCTCCTCTTTTTTGACGATTGTCTTCTCTGAGGAATAATCGATTGTTGGTCTTTATCTTATTAATCTTGAGTTCCATATTGTTAATCGTGGACCAACACTGCTCCTCAAAAGTTTGAAGTCGTGGGCATAAGCTTTTTGATGTTTTCAGCAATTCGGAAGCCAGGTCTAATGTTTCTAAATATGGTTTCAGCTCAAAGTACACAACCATATTCCATGATGAGGAAACCATGTGAATTTGAGACATGGGATCCAAATATACCGCAGCCGAACTATTCAGTTCATGTACAGATGATGCCTTGGTAGATATTAGTAAAAATAAGTTCAGCATCATTGCCCACGTTATTGGTTGTTTCCTTATTTTTCGCTCACATCTTGTCATATTAGTATGTGTAATTTCCGCCTGTTTTTCCTGTCTGGGCAATTCTTCAGATTCCTCGTCCATATGCTCCAATGGACATAATTTGTTAATTGGCCTCTTTATCACGCCGTCTTGTGTTTTAACTGTCACAATCCTTACAACTCCGTCCTTCCCTGGATGGACTTCTACCACCTTGGCCAGTGGCCATCGCGCCGCGTGCGTTTCTTCGTTTTTCAATATCACCACATTGCCTATTTCCACATTATTATTTTGTTTCTTCCATTTCATTCGGTTTTGTAATGTGGTTAGATACTCCTCTTTCCATCTGCTCCAAAAATGACTTTTAATTCGTTGTAGCAGTTTCCATCTATTAAGACATCCTAAGTTACCTTCATCGATAGTCGCCGGTGATTCTAACATCGGACGGCCAATTAAGAAATGTCCAGGTGTTAAAGTGTCAATATATTCTGTACCGCTTCCAAGTTCATGTAGCGGCCTCGAATTTAATACTGCTTCAATCTGAGATAGCACCGTACTCAACTCCTCGTAAGTCAATTTCGTATCACCAATTATTCTTTTTAGGTGATATTTCATGGACTTCACTGCTGCTTCCCAAATTCCTCCAACGTGAGGAGCTGCCGGCGGAATGAAATGCCAACTTATTTTTTCATTTTCCAAAATGGGAGCTAACTTCGTGTTGTTTTTAACGGCATCCAAAAAGTCTCTGTCAAGCTGCCTTGCTGCCCCTACGAAGTTCGTTCCGTTGTCTGAATATAAGTCGGTTGATTTTCCTCTTCTCGCGAAAAATCGCCTTAGCGCCGCCAGAAATGCTTCCGTTGTAAGTTCGCTGACAGCTTCCAAATGAACCGCCTTAGTTACCATGCATACGAACACCGCTACGTAACCCTTCATAGCCTTCACTCCTCTTGTTTTGGAGCACCGTATTTGTAGCGGACCCGCATAATCAATGCCACAGTGTTGAAAGGGTTGATTTATACTGACACGGTAAGCTGGTAAATTTCCCATCAATTGATTTCGCACTTCACCTCTAAAGCGCGTACATCTTGGACAACACCTAATGCAAAGTTTTATCCTATTTTTAGCTCCAATAATCCAATATTTTCGTCTTAGTATATTTTCCATAAGTCGATTTCCTCCATGCATCGTTTGAATATGACAATTTCGAATGATATTTCCCGCTAATCTTGACTTTTGAATAATTATTGGATGCTTTTGGTTATAGTTCAGCTCTGACAAAGCAAGTCTTCCACCAACCCGCATTATGCCATTTCGATCCAACTGTGGATGTAGTGAAGCTATTTTACTTTGATGATCCACCGTTCCCAATGTCTTCAATTTCCTTAGTTCCACTGGCCATTCTCTTTCTTGATGTAGTTTTATTATCTCCATCTCTGCTTCTTCCAACTCTTTTGCCGTCAAATGCTCATTTACTGCTCGCTTCTTTTTTAGCCCTTTTATAAAACGCAGTAGATAAGCCATTACACGTATCTGTTTCTTAAATGACGAATACTTCATCATACTTTCATATAAGTGGTTTTCAGTCGAAAACTTTACTGTTGTTGCTACTGTTTGATTTATGTTGCTTTTTGGCCAATCTTGTTCATCTTTTTTCAGCCATTCGGGGCCTTCCCACCACAATGTATTGTTTGTCAAAGTCTCCGGTGGGACACCCCTTGAACCCATATCTGCTGGATTCTCCTTTGACTTGACGTAGCCCCATTTCGCTTCGGGTATTCTCTCCAAAATATCCATCACCCTTGTTTTTATGAACTTATCCTTGTTTTTGGAGTTGTGAATCCATGCCAAGGAAATCATGGAATCACTCCAAGCAAAAGTTGGTGTTGCTGACTTCAATACTCCTTTGATCTTCTGTAGTAGTTTAGCCAATAGATGTGTTGCACAAAGTTCCAGCTTTGGAAGCGTCTTCCTATTTTTTACTGGATTTACCTTACTTTTTGCAGCCACTATGGTCACCTGCGAATTTACCTTAAGGTATACGACTGCTGCATAAGCCTTCTCGGAAGCATCTGCAAACCCATGTAACTGTGCAGTTTTGTCTTCCAATATTCCAAACCATCTTGGAATCCTTAAATTTTCTAAAGCAGGCAGACTGTATGTAAACTGCCGCCAATCTCCACTCAATTTCTCCTCCAATGGCACATCCCATTCTATTTGTTGTATCCATAACTGCTGTATAAATAGTTTTGCTGTTACCGTGACTGGCGTCAGCCAACCTAATGGATCGAATATTTGTGCCAGTCTTGACAATGCTATTCGTTTTGTCAACTTGTCTTCTTTTTTAATTTGCATACTAAATGTAAAGCAATCGATCTGTGGATTCCATTGTAATCCCAATGTTTTCAAGCATTCATCTTCTTCTATTCTCAGCACTTCATTTTCTTCATTCAATTTCACCGCACTCAATACTTCAGGAGAGTTTGATATCCATTTTCTTAAATGAAACCCATAATCCTCCAGTTGCAGCGTTATCTTCTTCTGCACCTCCCTGCATTCTTGTTTTGTATTCGCTCCTGTTAAAAGGTCGTCCATGTAGAAATCTTCTTTGATCCTCTGAGCGATTTCTTGATTCTGGCACCTATTTCCAATTTCTATGAGCGATCTTACAGCCAGAAATGGTGCTGATGCAGTGCCATATGTTACCGTAGTAAGTTTATATTGTTGGATAGGCTCCGACGGATTACTCCTCCACAACACATGTTGGTATTCCTGGTCTTCTTTTTCAACTTTAATCTGACGAAACATTTTCTCCACATCAGCTGAGATGACAAACTTCCACGATCTCCACTTTGTTACAATGTCAAATATATCTTTTTGAAGCCTTGGTCCCACGTGAAGTATGTCATTCAGCGACTTCCCATTTGAAGTTGTCGATGAAGCATCAAATACCACTCTAACTTTTGTGGTTAGACTTGTTTCACGTACCACTGCTTGGTGCGGCATATAATACAAAGCCTTCTTACTTGGATCCACCTTTACCATTTGGCCCATGGATATGAGCTCGTTCATTGTTTTCTCGTACTCTGACTTTAATTCCGCATTATTTTCTAATCTTTTTTCCAAGTTTATAAACCTCGCCATGGCTCTTTTATATGAATCTCCCAAATCTTTTTCTTCAATTAACGGCAAACGCACGACAAATCTTCCTGAATTGTCTCGGCGTGTTGTGTCTTCATATAACTTAAGGCAGTATTCGTCTTCTTCGGTCGTTTTTTCATCTTCTATTTCCTCTATTTCCCAGAACCTCTCAATTGTTGTTGTTGCTGCCGATTTCTTTATGTTCAATCCAGGATTTACTACTACTGTTCCAGATAAAATCCAACCCAACTTCGTATTTTGTCCCACAATTTGCTCATCGTGGCGAACTCCTTCTTCCAATATTTGTGAGTAAAGATCGGCTCCAATGACTAAATCGATTCTTTCCGGGCTGTTGAAATTTGGATCTGCCAAATTTACATTTCTCCATTTATCCACGTCATATTGAAACCTTCTGTCGGGATGTGCTGATGCAAGTGCTGGAAGGACTAGTGCTTCTGCCTTAATCATTATGTTGCTCAAAAATCTGGGTCGTAGTTCCAGTGCAACTTTAGATTTCGCCACGCCAACTAGGGTCTCTCCTAGACCTTGTAACCTCACTTCTGTCTTCTTCCTTGGTAGCTGCAACAGTTGAGCCGCGTCCTCTGATATGGATGTAATTTGTGATCCTTGGTCTATCAGCGCTTTGACTGTTACAAATTCTCCATGCAGTGATTTTATACGAACTTGGGCTGTTGCTAGCAGAACATTTGTTGTTGTATTGGTGGTCATTGCTTTCGTATGTCCTCTTCGCTCTAAATGCATCACTGTGATGTGATTCATTCCACACTTCTGGCATTTAATTTCATTGTAACATTTTTTATCCTTGTTGTGGCTTAAGCATCTGAGGCAGACCTGTGCTGATCTTGCCCAATTGTATCTTTCATTCGAAGATAACGCCGAAAATTTTCTGCACCATGCGATATCATGTCCGCTCATTTTACAGAACTTACATTGTTTTAATTCCGCTACCACTGCTGATTTTTCTTGGAGTTTGTACAGTCCTATGTTATTGTGTTTTCTGCCTACTGAAGCTTCCAAGGCTTGAAACTGCTGCTCCAGGAAGTCCATCACATCCTCAAGTTTTTGGATGTCCTTGGATTTCTTTACATTCTGCTCATAAAGAATAAGCCCATCCTTATCCAGTTTCCGTATAATTATTCGGGCTAAAATGGGATCCGCTTGCTTTAGGGGAATATCCATTGCTTTCAACGCCTGAATACTTTCATTTACATTGTCCAGCAAATTTCTTATGCTTATTGCTGACAGGCTGTTGATGTTTTGATGGTCCAGTATTCTATCTACCAATTTAGTGAATAAAATTCTCCTGTTGCCATATCTTTTTTCCAGTAATTCCCATGCTGCTTCATAATTTGCCTCGGTCACTTGAAGATGTTGCACCAAGCGAAATGCCTCTCCTTTTAGATTTGTCTTGAGGTAGTACAGTTTTTGAACTTTTGATAATTTGGAGTTTTCATCAATCATCTTTTTAAATAAATCGTGAAATGAACTCCACTCTTCCACATGACCGCTAAAGGATGGTATTTGAACTCTTTTTAGTTCTACTTCCAGTGACTCCTCTTTAAGACCATCTATCCTTCTTATCATATCCTGCATTTTGCTCTCAAACTTTTCTTCAATTTCTTCAAATTCGAGATCTACCTCTTCCATTCCATGCACCGTTGAGAGCTCGAGATGCAATTTCCTAATTTCATCCATATGCTTCTCCCACGATGACTTCATGTACTCCAAAGCATATTTTGATAGTCCAGCTAAATCGCATTCAACGGCATCGGCGAGTTTGTTTACTTTTTTCCTGAATTGGTAGATGATTGCGCTTACTTTTATATTCGCCTGATTGCCCATTGGTGATGATTCTATATGGGTTTGTCTTTCTTCCTCATTTTCTCTTTTATTCTTCTCGAACATCAACATAAATTGTTGCATTTGTTGTTGCATCTGTTGTTGCATTTCCTCTTGGAAGGCCTTTAACTGTTGATCGAGCATTAGCCCATGCACTTCGGGCTCTGCTTCTTTTATTACCCTTTGCGGTTCTCGCTCGACCTCTTCTTCCAAACTCGCTAGGAGTTCCTTTGCTTTTCCATAGTTCAAGTTGATGAGATCCCAAACATTTTCTTTGAAATAGGGATCAGTGTTTTCGCCATGCACTCTCAGCATTTCGTGGTTCGTAGTGGCTTCCTTCATTTTGCTTTCCAGGGATCGTAGTGTGTCACCCATGGCTGCTTTCCGAACCATGCCTGCTTGCAGTTTTTCCTTAATCCCAATTACTTCTTTAAGGAGTAGGCTTTGGAGCTTATACAAGTTATGTCTCGACGCCATTTTTCCTTGTTTTGTGAAGCAAGTAAAATTTGTAGTTTTAGCTTCTTTTCTTTTAATGCCCCTGTGGCTTTTTTCAAAATTATTCTGTTTTATTTTTTTGCTTTTGTTGCCCCTATGGCTTTTTTTGATTTTTTCTTTGCCCCTATGGCTTTTTTTTGTTTTTTCTTTGCCCCTATGGCTTTTTTTTTGTTTTTTATTTGCCCCTATGGCTTTTTTTTTGTTTTGCCCCTATGGCTTTTTTTTTTTCTGTTTTGTTTTTTTTTTTACAAAAATATAATTCTCTTTTTTTTTTTTGAAATATATTTTTGTGGCCGCTGGTTTTTTTTTGTCGAAGGACCAATGTTAGCGGGAGAATCAAATTCTAAAACTTGTTTGTTCGTTTGTCAGTTTAATTCTAATTTTATTGAACAAAATGTATTACTTAAGTGCTAGTACACAACAGAAATCTTAGGGGGGTTTAATCTTATGCATCTACTTAAGGCTACAAACACTTGACATTTCTAATTCTATGCATAGGCCTAGTGCAACACACAATTGCTGTGATCTATATTTACTCCCCAGCTGAGCGCATGTTTATGGGAGAATATTCTTTATTATCAATGCGTCTCCAGCAGCATGAAGTGTTATCATCCCTTATGCTCTTATCTTTCATGCACACACATTTACAAGTACTCTAGAATGTTGGGTTAAAATTACATAAACATTTTATAGCCTAAATCACTTAACGATCTAATTTATTGCAGCAGTCTTTCATGTTCATAGTTTTATGAACACATGTGTTGGTATCTATTGCGTGTACCAAATTTTAAACAAGTTGAAAATGTTACAAAGATTAAAAAACAAATATCTACTATCGAGAGTGGGGATTACGTGGGCAATATAGTAAATCTTGGACCTATGTAGTCAATAACAGCTACAGTGGTTAGCGTCTATTTTTAACCGCAAACAGTTTGTTGTTCCTATCTCGCCGAGCTGAGTCGATCTATGCATGTGCGTCCGTCTTTCCAAAATCAATTTTAATCACGCTACAGGTCGCAATTATTACCCAAACGTCACGAAATTTTGCATGGAGTTAACCGATGCCTATTGTTGAGGGGTTGAAAATATTAAGGGGTTAAATTGGACTAAAACTGAAAAAAATCTTGATTTTTGTAGTTGCCCCAGGGGGTTGCAATTATTGGGCAATCAACGGAAATTCGCATGGGGCTAAAGATTAGGGCTGGGCAGAAGCCTACCTACCATTTGGTGTGGTCATCGGACAAAAAAAAAATGATAAAAAATAAAAAAAAAAATTCGACTAAACAGCGAATATTTTTAATTCAACAAATACACGAAAAAGTTACTTCTGATCGTTATATTGATGCTGATGTACAAGACATCGCATATATAGCAAACTATATATCATATCATACATCAACAAGGAGGTGTTAGTTAGACCGCTTACAAATCAAAAACGGCTGGACGGATTTTGATAATTCTCACCAATTCAGAATATCAGAAAAATGTGAATGTTTTTCTGTAAATTTTGTCATTCCGTTCGTAAATGGGCCATATCGGTCCCCATTTCCATAAAGTCCCCATATAATAGTACCTCTTAATATTCGGTATTTTCATAATTTTAGCGAATTTTTTTATCAGAATTGTTTCAAATTTAGGGTTCGCAATCGGTATAGTTTTGCAAAAAAATAGTTTTGCAGGTCCATGTCTTCTTATATCCCCGGATTTCATTTGAATGGTATTTTTTGGACTTTATTTTATTTTATTTTTGGAAAATATGGGCCCGACCGAACTAAGATGCTTTTTTACTTGTTTTACGTGAGATTTTTTTTTTAATTTGACTTACAATATTGAATTCAACATGTTGTAATATTTATTGCACTTTACAACATTATGTGTCCGATCTTCACAAAATTTTGTATGGGGGTAGGGTTAGGATCAGAATAGAAGCCTATATGTTTAGAAAATGTTCGCAAACTATTTACGGTTTAAAATGACCGAAAAACCAAAAAAGTCTAGATTATGCAGTCACCATACTAAGGGCCAATACACATGGATTTTTTTATGAAAGAGTTAAGGACAGCGTTGAAGCCTGGCATTTTGGATGGTCATCGGATAACATTTATATTTGGCGAATGTAGCCAAATATCAGAGGTACAGGAAATTACATTAAGTAATCTAAATATACAAATATTGTTTTAAATACCCATTAAATCGACACAGGGCGTAAATGACGACCTCGTGGTCAAAAGCCAAGATAAAACTTTTGCAGGACTATGTGACATTATTTCAAGAATGAAATGAAATTAAAATTGCTGTTCTTTCCTAGGAAAGGTATTTGACATAGTAAAAGTATATGCTTCATCAAATGTGTTTCGAAAATTTTGGTTTAAGATCAATGAAACTTTATTCTAGTCAAAAGAGTTTTACATGTGCAGAAATCATACCAAAAATTGTAGTGTTGCAGGGTATCAAATGGTCGGCATAGCCCTTACTTGTTTTAAAATATTTCTTGCCAAAACTGGATTTTTTACATTCTTGTCGTAGATATTTCAAAATGTATTCTAAAAAAGTCAAAACATAGTGACATTTTTAGAAATTATGTTTTTATTAGACCCTCAGCCATATGACTACTGGGAGTATATATCATTTGGTACGGCTAAGACGTGCCTCATCGAAATAACGGTTTTAGATCCTAGGTTCCTTGGGACCAAATCCATTTCAGGACATTTGAAGAAGATCGGGGATGTTCGTCCAACCATCTGTCTGGCTAGTGCGCACGATCAGAATGAGTAACGGAATTCGGCACAAATTTGTCAAATTGTATTGAAATCGGTTCAGACTTGAATATAGCTCCCATATATTTTGTCATTCGATTTCACATATTTTATGCATCAAACACGATGTGTGTGTCAAATTTCAACGAAATTTGGGATGTGTGATGCAATTCATTTCAAAAATTCATTTGTCAAATTATATTGGCATCGTTTCATACTTGGATATAGCTCCCATACATATTTTGGGTCAATGTCATGTATTTGATGAACCAAACCTCTCCAATTTTAATGAAATGTTAAATCTTTAGCGAAATTTTTTTGACCAAAATAAATTTGCGTAATCGGTTCAGATTTGAATATAGTTCCCATATATATTTTCGGCCGATTTTATGTATTTGGTGCACCAAACACGCTATGTATCTCCAATTTCAATTAAAACTGGAATGTGTGGCGGAATTTGGTCTACAAATAAATTTGTCAAATTATATTGAAATCCGTTCATATATAAATTTTCGGCCGATTTCGTGTATTTGATGCACCAAATGTAGGTTCAGTTGTATTGCTTCCTCAAATCCCTCTAAGAGAAACATAAATGCCGTTCAACTTCAGGAGAATACAGTTTCCTGTACACTTGACATTTGCTATGACAATTAATAAAGCCAAGGACAAACCCTCCGCCGTTATAAATTTAAATTTTATAAATTTCCTGCATTTCTCATGGTCACTTAATACATTTTCTTATTCTTTTAGTTCGAATTCCAAACGAAAAATGTAAACCGGCTCTACATTTATTTATTTTGTTCATGGCTAGAGGTACAATGTAGTATATATCAATTTCGACCTAATGGAGCTTTTCCCCTTTCCAGTAAATTCAAAACAATGAAATCCAAGTGAAGCTTGAAAGCATAACGTACAACAACAACAACTTGTGCATCATACAACTATACTGAAATACAGGCACGTGGCATCATCTGTGTGTATGTGTAGGTTTTTAGGGGTTGATTTCTTTCTCTTCTTTATGTACACGAGTTTTATGCTCTGACTATAACAGACACCGAAAGCAAAATACTTTCCAATTTCTAGTGGGTTGAGGTAGTCCCAGTCTGGTTGGATGGAAATGTGTTCTAGATGTCTTATACGCTTACAACTGTCCCTCACATTAAGTTGAATGAGTATGTGATGTTCTGTTATATTTGGTAATAAAATATATTGAATTACAACTCAATAGGTTGGGAGAAACGAAAATCAGGAGATATAGTTATGTGGGTATGTGAACCGCGAACCGACAAATATAATTTCTAGAACAATCATACGAGATTTACTAAAAACTGGTGTGCTAAAATTCAAACAGACCTACATACATTTTTGTGACAAATATTTGAAACTTTTACAAACGAAAAGGGACACCGAAAAAAGTCATTGGTTTTTAGCTTGAATCTCAGCAGGGTTAGAGTATTGTTCTTTTCAACACATCTGTCATCGTTTTAAAATAGATTGAGAGAACGGGTTAATAACCTTGTCAGCAATCATTCAATAATTTTTAAATTACACAAAAAAAAAAAAAAAAAAAAATCAAAGATATGCCTTTTCAAATTGAGTTGGGGTAGTTACCAGTTTCTAAATATGTTGTACACACAGTGTGCCGACCACCCACCACTTTGGGAATAATGTTGTGTGTATTAGGGCAGGTCGGTTTGCCACAAATCATGTGTAGATTTTCTTTGTCAGAAGGAACTAACTATGGAGTTTAGTGTGGTTAAATACCATTTTCTCTTCAAATTATTGTCTCTTAATTAAAGTCGACATCAATATTTTCTATAGAAACAAACTCTGAGTATTAAATCGCTAATACAGGGTGAGACAAAAAACTGCAACAAAGTTAAACATTTGGTGCTCATGTTGGAATGTCCAAGATCAACGGTCAAAATGTTTGTATGCCCAAGGTTTTAATACACCCTCCAGAATATTTTCGAGATAATAATCGGCATTGATTCTGATGCCACGGTCGATTAATACGAGCTGAGAGCGACCATCGGCTGTTATGGCGGCCCACACCATCACCATGGCCGGAGCTTGAGTTCTGGTTGCCAACCGAAGGTGCACATTTTCAGCTGACCTCTTTGGCAAGTAAACACAATAATTATGTTTGTTTACAAACTGCTGGACAACGAATGTTTTCTCATCGGAGAAAACCAAATTCGGCAGTTCACCACTTTTGGCCAAGCACAGCAACTCTTAAGCTCTTTTGAGTCTATTTTCTTATTGTAACGGTGTAAGTTCTTGCACTTTTTGGAATTTCAATGGCTTTACTCCGAGCTCATTTTTCAATATTTGACGAATGGAATATTGCGATATGTTCGGCTCACGAGCCATTTTTCGGCCACTTCTGAACTTTTCGAACCATTTCCGTTGATGTTGCTGTTTTCTTCCGTCCTCTTCCACTTCCTTGACGTCGGGCTACGCTACCAGTATCACGGTAACGAGCGATGGTACGACACACAAAAGATTTATTCACATTTAAATGCTGGAGTGCTCTAACGATAGCCACTTGTGGTTTTCCAGCCAAGTATAAAGAAATCACACTATCACGCTTGGATTGCATCACGAATATTTTTTTTCTGGAAAATTCTCACCAAAATGCTTTTGTACGCTTGTAAACAATATAATGAGCTGTTACTGGAATAATTTTAACAGCTGTCGGAGGAGTGGCTTGGAAATGACAGCAGTCTGAAGTTGGTACCAGTTTTTTCATCTCACCCTGTATTAACTCCTAAACAATTATTATACAGTTTTGGATTCATTTCACACCCAACACGTTGCTACTCCTTCAAAAGATTCCTTTTTTTATATAAATTTATTGATAGAGTTTTGTTTTATTTCTATTTAGTTTTTTAAAAACAAGACGCAAAAAACTTGAAATTAAAACTCACGCTTGATTTGATTCGAAAATGTTTCCGAATGTCATCCATCCCGACAATTTTTTGGATAAAGAGATATGGTCACCTAAGAATTCGAAATTTCAAATTACACATAATTTCGCTTGGCTTAATCATTCAATAGACCGAAAATCATGAGGTACTATTGTAGAGGAACTATTCAAAAAGCAAAAAATCCCATATGTCACATTTCTAATTCTTAGAGTAATTTCCATTTTCTATGTAAAATTTTAAAACGACTGATTGATTCTCCGTTCGTCCGCCTTTCTAACCACGGATTTATGTAAGATATATCGTACGATTTATATACACGTCAATCCTAAAAGTATGCTATGGTTTTTGTTACCATAATGTAAACAGTAATAGTTGATTAACTAGACTTTCAGCGGCGTTTTCTTATTCGCACGGAACATCGTTCTACATAAATTAAAAAAATAAATTAATTTTCTTTCCACCCTTCGCTTATATATCCAACCTAGACGTGTGTTCCGATAAATGATAACATTTTATTAAAATACGACACGTGTTATATTTGATATATTGTCGGCTAATCCATATTTTTGGAAATATTATTGCAAAACTTAATGTGAACTAAAACAAGTAAAAAAGTATCAGTCGGTTTTGCCGACAGATGTATACCCCCAGCCTTGAGTTATGATTATTCAAACTGTTGAGCCTTTATGGGGGAGGTTCCGAAGCAGTTGGCCAATATTGCCCAATAACAAGACAAATTTTTGGAAAATGTTGAAATATGCCTGAGGTGAGAGATATGGCGGACCATTTTCATACTTTATCTAATACAGAATGAAATATTGGTATGTGCAAAATTTGAAAGAAATCGAACATTTATGTTCATATTTATGCGAAATCATAAAGATCGATGGTTAAGAGAAATATGTAGTCAAAGCAGATTGTAAAGAATAACCGAATTGTTTTGCAAGTTATGACAATTATAAGCATTGGAAATTGTGACCCTTTGTGGGTGAGGTACCAGAAGGCGTTGGCGAATATATATCATCTTCACAACAGATCCTTGCGTTGGCAAAAATATTTGTATGTGTGAAATTTGAAGAGAATTATATGCTTATTTCGATTTCTTGGAGCGTCTTGTTTATCAAAAGCTTGAACCCTATATGGGGGAGGTACCAGAAGAAATGGTACGATCTTTACCATCTTTATTACAGATCTTGTGTTGAGAGAAATATTAAGATGTACCAAGTCTGAATGGAATCGGATGTTAATTTTGCGTTTTATGAGCCTTATACATGTTCAAAATTTCGACCTTTTGTGGGGGAGGTACCAGAAGGAGTGGACCGATATATTTCATCTTAACACCAGACCTTGTAATGTGTGTAATTTGAAGACATACATTACAATTTTTAAGAGAGTAATTATTCAAAATTTTGACCCTTGGTGGGGGAGGTAGTCGATGGGGTGAACTGGTATTTTCCATTTTCGCATCTGGCCTAGTAATAATACAAATTGTAGGATTTGCAAAGTTAGAGCAAAATTGGATTATCATTCTTTCTGGGCGGTAAAATATTTTTTTGAAAATTTCGAACTTTTGTGGGGGAGTTACCTGAAGGATTATACCAATTCTGCCCATTCCGAACTTGATCTAAGCTTGAAGAAAATTACGATGTAGCAAGTTTTGACCAAATCGGATTTTTCCTTCGGGAGTTATAGTACTCACCAGCCAGCCAGACAGACAGATCGACGGACGGGCGAACGGACATTGTTAGATCGACTCCAAATGTCCTGAAACCGATTCGGTCCAAAGAGACCTAGGGTCTAAAACTGTTATTTCGATGAGGAACGTTTTGGCCGCATCAAATGATATATAATACTCTCTCTAGCCATATGGCTGAGGGTATAAAAATTTGATCTTCGAGAATTTTGACCGTGTGGATGAAATTTTATTGATTTTATTTACGGCTTGATACATATAAGCCTCAGAAATGTTTTCCTTTGGACATTAAAGCCCTAAATTGTTGGGAACTCCAACAGCAGAGGCTGAGGTGTTACAAAGGATAATAGTTTTAGAGTTGCGTAGTGTTAGAAGTAAGCTTGCACATTCTCATCCTGAACTCTTTCTCTCTCTCTCTCTCTCTCTCTGTCACGCAAACCACATTTTATGTCTTCCAAAATCCCAAAAATTCAAAATTAAATTTTCGCCGCCGAAAGCTTAGGTTGGGTTGAAAAGACGAGCAAAACAATTGCCACATGTCCTTGTGGACATACACTTAGGCCAGTATAGGCATGTTGTGAGCACTAGACTAAAAGGTTGTTGAAAGAAGACCGACAATTTATGGTCTATTATAATTGAAATTCAGTTGACTTAACAAACTTCCTTAACTATTTTATATCATTTATCATGATGTGGTTAAGGTCTGGTAGGAAGTCGTTCCCTAAAAATTGGGTTCTAATATTTGCAAACACTAAGCATCGGCAGGAAAATGTTTCCAATGTTTCGTCATCATCCCGGCATGCCCTGTATATGCTGTTATCTGCACATCCTATCTTATATAGATGAGCTTGTAGGCCCAGATGTCCCGTAAGGATGAATGTTGCCACACTAATCTCTTTCTTACTTAGTAATAAAAGATTTCTCGTTCTTATCTCATTGGGGTCGATCAAAGAATTTTTTTGGTTGTCCCTACGCCTTCAATATTCCATAGGAACATGTGGGCTTTTTTGTCCATTTCTTTAACTATAGACTGTTGCTAATTCCCTGCCTGCCTCTCAATCTTCGGTATTTTGATGATTTTAGCGACATTATACGCCGGAGTTGTTTCAAATTACGGATTTAGAGTCCGTAATAGGAACTACAGTCTGTGACAGAAATTTGTCTATTCATGTCCAAGTCTTGGTCATTGTAATGACTTATGACAAAAGTTGCCTATGCAGGTCCACGCCTTCGTATAAACATCAATATAACGGTTATTTCGGAATTGTTAAGGTTTTATCAGAATTTTTAACGAATTTAATTTCGGCCCGGCCGAACTTACTGCTATTTACTTGTTGAATTGACTGTTTTTGATGTTATAGCGAATATAGCGATCTTACTGTCCGTTATGACGTTTACGGTAGCCGGTCTCGTGTTATCATTAAGCCAGTTCGCCCGGACTTACGCTTGAATGATTCTTCAATAAAAAAGTCTCAGTCTACCTCTTTCCCTAGCAGTGAGCCATCTGTACAACAGCAGTTGGCGATAGGAATCCGCCAACCCACTAGTAGGAATTAATGTTTCATATGAGTCAGCTACAATTTATTCAGGTATCGGTCCGATACAAAATTTACCATTGAATCTCCCTTTGTCACCTGTAAAATTTTTTGATGGTATGTAACGTGTCCTTTACTTATCAACCTGTCCGTCGCTCTGAGCGTTAAGGCCACGACTTCCACTTCGTACCGTATATGAATATCTATTAAGTGTACATATATAATCGTCTCTGAAGTCCTAGTGGGTGCTGTCCTCATTGCACCGCAAATACTTTGGATTGAAACCCCATTTGAGCCTATAGCCCTTTTGCTTACTTTGCTCTTTCTTGGTTGTGGTCTTTCTAATTAAGTTTCACACCCAGATATTTAACCTTATTTGAAATGTTAATTTTCTAGAACAGAAAGACTGGTTCATCGATGTGTTCCAGTTTTCTTTTACTACTGAAGAGACATATCCCATATTGAAGAGCTTAAAACCAGTAAAGAAAGTCTAAATGTCGAGCGGGCCGACTTTGGGATACCCTACACCCCTTTGCATATTTAGTAGAGCTTCATATAAGAAATAAAAAAAATACAACAAATCGGATGAACAATATATAGGTATTTCTGAACTGATTTTCAATAAATTTGACATACTTGTTTCTAGGCTCAATTTGGTCGTAAGTGTCAAGTTCCATGCCATTTGGGCTAATGATACACGTTTGGTGCGCAATAAAAGGCAAATCGGACGAAGATATATGTATATGGGAGCTGTATCTCCTCGTCCTTGTGTAACGTGCTGATTTCATCACGTACATTTATACGAACAGACAACCGTACCTATTACACAATGAAAACAACAACAGCGGCCACTGCAAGTGAGAACAACAACAGCGACCACTGCAAGTGCGACGCTAACAGCACCAACCAACCACCACCACCAACATGCACACACGACTCGGTCATACGCAGCCAGCAAGGCGACAACAGCACTAGCCAGCAAACGCAGCATTCATTGGGCGCGTGGTGAACAAAGTAGTTTTCGGTGGTGTGCTGTTCACAGCGTAAGGCTAAAAATTCGCAATGACTTGGTAGAACCGGTCACATATAGTGTTCGGTTTGAGGTGCGATGAAGGAGGGCTCGCTACTGCAAGAGCTTGCCAAAGGGTAGCTAGTGATTTTTCTAAAGATCATCGGCCGTCCTCCGACTAATAAAAGCGTTAGTCGGAAATACTTTTCCAAGACTGGCTCTCATTAATTTGAGTGCTGGTAATTCATTTACACAGGAGTCTCGGCTCGCTGTTCCACAGGAGCTTCGGCTCGCTGTTCCACAGGAACTTCGGTTCGCTGTTCCACAGGAGCTTCGGCTCGCTGTTCCACAGGAGTTTCGGCTCGCTGTTCCACAGGAGTTTCGGCTCGCTGTTCCGTATTGTAGTCAAACGTTGGTAGTGGAGTAGACGTAGTTAGAGAATCGTAGCTAGGCTAGTCACCTCGCCCCTGTAGCCGACCAGAATAACAAGAACCCGAGCTGCCGAACGAGCCACGATCCATCTACACGGCGTAACGCATCGGTTGTCGAATCTACCCTCAACGAGCTGCCGAACACGAACGAGCCCCGTCCAACGCATCGGTTGCCGAATCTTCCCTCAACGAGCTGCCGAACACGAACGAGGCCCATCCATCTACAAAGCGTAACGCATCGGTTGCCGAATCTACCCTCAACGAGCTGCCCAACCAGTACGAATGTCAATCTGCTCACGAAGACCTGTACAGCTGCTCCCGATTACCTTCAAATCGTCAACAAGTTCCCGATTACTGTCAAATCGTCAACAGAACGCATCGCCCGAACACAATCATCGTAATTCCTGATCGTCGACAATCGACGACCACAAGCTCCCGATTACCTTCTAATCGTCAACAACCCTCATCACCCGAACACAATCATCGTAATTCCTGATCGTCGACAACCGACGACCACAAGTTCCCGATTACCTTCAAATCGTCAACGACCATGAGTTCCCGATTATCGTCAAATCTTCAACAGAACGCATCACCCGAACACAATCATTGTAATTCCTGATCGTCGACAACCGACGACCTCAAGTTCCCGATTACCTTCAAATCGTCAACAAGTTCCCGATTACCGTCAAATCGTCAACAGAACGCATCACCCGAACACAATCATCGTAATTCCTGATCGTCGACAACCGACGAACACCAGTTCCCGATTACCTTCAAATCGTCAACGTAAGCGTCACCCGAACGCAACACCGTAATTCCCGATCTTCCCCACAATCAACCTCCGACGGTCATCCCCTAGTATTCGATCGCCTTCAAGTCGTCGACTAATCACACCTCACATCAACCACCCGAGTACTCATTGTGTACACCCGACATCATCGTTCTCGATTGCCCACGAGTCGTACACCCTCCTGCCTACGATACGAGTAAAACAACGAATTCCCGATCATCAACTAAGCATCAGTACCTTGAAATCACGAACATCTCCGAAGTCCATTTGCCATCCTATATTCCATATTTATCTTATCGTATTTCAACCCGAGTAGATTGTAATTTAGAATTAAAGATCAATAAAACATCCGATTTTTACTCTTATTATTTCATAAGGTTTAGTGGGTCCTTATGGGGACCCTGGATACAGCTGAGCTTACCTCAGCCGACGAGAAAACCACGTTACACTTGGGTCAACTAAATGACTTGTTCAAAATTTCATCTGGACCGGGAAATAAATGTGATGTTTTTACAAAAATGTGTGTTTTTACAAAAATACATGCACCCCACAAGAACGATATTTGGTTCCAGATATCAGATACAGCCCAGAAATGCCTCTGCCAATTCTTAAAATCGGTTCAAATTTGTATATAGCTCCCATATATCTCCCACCGATTTAGGATTAATTGTGCACCAAATGGCTAATATAAGTCCAAATGTTCTATACTTTGGTACATCCCTCCGAATTCAGTCTAGAAGCAAGTACATCAAATATGGTGAAAATCGGTTCAAATAAAGCTATAGCCCCCATATATAAGTTTCATCCGATTTGGGGTTTTGATTCTCTTAAGTGCGTAATATGCACTCCACAAGACTGATATTTGTTACTAGATATATCATAGAGCTCGGAAATACCATCGCCAAATTTTATCGAGATCGGTTCGGATTTTTATACATCTTCGATATGAATCTTGATCCGATTTTACGACTATGGTCCACCATATATGTAATATTAACCCAAATTGGATAGATTTTCTTCATATTCAACCGAATTTTTCCATTTGGTGAAATTAGGTCCGGTATATCTATTGTTGCAATAAATATTTATATGGACCAAAAACTGAAAAAATGTCGGATTTTGCAGTAGCTTTACAGGAACTTCGCATGTAGCTAGAGTTTAGGGCGGGGAAGAAGCCTACCAATTTGGGTGGTCATCGGATAATATTTAGCGGGTAAAATAGACCATATATTTTGTGTTGAAAAAATTCAAAATTTTTCATTAAACCGCGAATATTTTAAATCCCGGCAAAATCACAAAGCCATGACAAGGTTACTTCTGATCTTTACATTGATATTAACATCCAACAAAACGGATATATAGCAAAATATGTGCGATATATATGTCTATCAAAGAAGATATGCTTGAAAGATCTCTTATACGTCGAGAACGGCTGAACTGATTTCGACAGTTCTCATTAATTCAGAATGGCCTCTTGGCAGGAAAGAAACAACTTTTAAAAAATCGCATAAAAATATCTCTCTAAAGATGAAAATATTGATTTTGTAAAATTTTCTCATATTTTGTCATATTTTTGGCATATTTTCATTTTGAATTAAACATTTGACAATATTTCTACAGCTAACAAAACTAAGTAGTTAGGATATCAGGATATCATATATAGATCACATTTATGGCCCGATCCTTACGAAATTTTGCATGGGGATAAGATGAGGGTCAGAATAGAAGCCTAATCTTTTTGGAGATGATCTCCATATATTTAGGGGTTGAAATGGACAAAAAACTGCAAAATTGTCAGCAGGTCGTAATTATCGCCCGATCCTCACGCACATTTGAATGGGGGTTACCGGACATTAAAAAGCCAAGCAGTTTTGGATGGCCATCCAAAAATATTCAATGTGTAAAGGAGTTTGACAACTTTTGTAGACAAAATACGAAAATGTCCATTCCAGTGACTTTTTGGAGAATTCACAAATACAGGAAAGACGCACTTCTGACTATTTCGTTGAAGAATATTGTCAAATGTCTCTATCTCATATAGATGCGTTTCAGTCAAAAAGCAATAATAAATGTTAATCTTTTGCCACTTCTGAGAGATTATAGGTCTTCGGGAAATATTGGTTTCAGATCTAGGAAGGCCATTTAAGTGCAACATCTACCAATAAATTGGAAATGAGCAAATTAGTTTAAGTTGCTATTATTTGAAACCTGATGGTTTTCTTTTATTATTTGTCACAATATCTTGTGGAATTCTTTCGATTTTCTCGCCTATATAAACTGTATCGTTTATTATAGTGTTGTAGGGTATTCAACGGTCGGTCCCGCTCGACTGTAGCCTTTGCTTACTTGTTTTTAAAATGATCTTTATTTTTAATATAATCTTACAGTAATGTTACTTGGTACTAGAGGTACAAACGCCTCCGTCAAATTTGTTGAAAATCGATTCTGAGTTGGATATAGTTCCCAAATTGTGACTACTCTAAAGCCATGGTTCATAGTTGGTATGACCTACTTCACATAAATTCCCAATATATATATATTTTTTTTTTTGTTACGGGAGCTCTACTAAATACGCATAGTGGTGTAGGGTATTATATAGTCGGCCCGACCGACTTTTGACCTTTCCCTACTGTTTTTTTTTTTCTTTTTTTTTTTAATTTTCAATCGGAACGGAAAAAAGTCATCTATGTACCCAGAAGTTCTAAAAATGAGGAAATCTATTCCAATTCCAAAACTACGTTGGTTTTCGTTTCCCATTCCAAACGGTCTTTAATCCCAATTCCCCCTCCAACCCACCATTTCAAGTAAATAAAACACAGTTGTATTTTTTTTTAATTTTATCTGTAAAAAATATTTTATTTCTTTTTTTTTAAAAAAAGTTACGTACTTCTTATGTTCTCTTTTTTTACGGTTGTATCTGGTGGATGTTCAAGCATCTCTTTTTATCTTCTTGTTTTCTGGAAAATGGATGAATGCATTGAAAAAAAAAAAACGTTATAAAAAGTATGGATAAATGTTAAAAAAAAATTATAAAATAAAATATTAAAATAAAACTAATAACTAACAACTACAATTAGACTTAACCTATTAAAATATATGTAAATATATGTATTATTAAAAAGTAAAATGTGTGGAAAACATTGTTCGACAATGTTTGCCTTAAAGTTAAGGGTTTGGGGGGGGAGGATTTTGAAAAGGAAGCTCTTTCTTAGTAGGTGGTAAAGCATAATAATAGTAGATAATATTGTTTAGCAAAGTTTCATTAAAGGCTGTTAGTGAGACACAAACAAACAAAACAAAAGCGTATAAAGCATGCATGGCAGGCTTCGAAAGCTTTCCCATTTTCCTTGATGAAAAGGGGGGGGGGGGGGGGGAATGGAAAATTCCAGTGTTTTTTGGATAACGTTTAACAGAAAAAATATCACATGAAGAGAAAGTTTTCAAGTTTAACGTAACGACAAAACGACAAAAAAAAAAATAATAGTTGTAATACTTACCTTTACATTTTTACATATGTACATTTCTATTTACATATGTATGTAGTTGTGTGTGTGTGCGTCTTATGTTAATAACACGCAATGTAAAATTATGATACTAGCATCATATGAGATTCTTTTCAAAATTCTTAAATTTAAATTAAAATTCGACTTAACCTAAAAACTACGGATCTAAAACTTAGAATTAGTTAAGAAATGCTTTCGTTTACATTGTAAGGGCAGGAAAATTAACCGAAATTCCAAAGTTTAGATAAGCTTTCTTATGGGTTTTACATTTCCAAAGCTTTGAAGCTTTCTCAGCGCCTGGTCGAAAATTATCTGCGATTGTTCAACATCTTCAAATAGTATTCACAGTTTGTACAGTACTGTTGAGGAGCTATGACATGACGTTTGCGACACAAATTGCACTCGGAAGCTTTGGCCGAAGCTTTGACAATGGCATTGTTGTAGACTCGGGTGGGTATGGCAGTTACATTTACATTGCTGTTATCAGTGGTGGTCATTTGCTGTTGGGCGCCAGGTGGTAAGGGCAGGCCATCTTGTTGTAGAAGTTGTTGTTGTTGCTGCATGGGCATGGGCTTGGGTGGCAGGTTGCTGTTCTCACTGGAATCTCCCTTGGTGCCAGGCTCAAAACTCACCTTCTTCGTCTTGACCGGTTGCGCATTTTGGGCGACAATCTGTGAATTAGAAGGCAGGGGCATATAGGAATGGGCATTGGGATGTAGGGCAGGGTTGGCAGGACGATTGAACTGTGGAGATTCACTGTGATGATTGGGATAGCCATGGGGCATGGGAACTCTTTGATAGGGGGAGGGAATGTGTTGGGGTTGCTGCTGCTGTTGCTGTTGTTGTTGAGGTTGTTCTAATCCTGCAATTCCAGGATAATAGTTGGGTGCAACAGGTTGTGTGGCCACCCGGGGAGGCATAGTGTAATTTTGTTGTTGTTGTTGAATGGCCGAATTTTGTTGTTGCTGTTGTGCTTGGTGCTGTTGTTGTTGTTGTTGTGTATGCGTTGCCAACATCTGCATATGTTGCGACGCGGCAACATTTGCGATGCCGCTCATACTGGTGCGTGGTTGCATTGGGTTCTGGGTGGCGGGCATTTCATTGTGGACATGGGACATACTATTGCTTGCAGCCAGTTGTTGTTGCTGTTGTTGCTGCTGCTGCAGGCGATAAATATCCTGAATGGGGGTATACACTTGGCCTGGGGGTAGCTGGGCGGGTTTCTGCATGTGCTGTTGTTGTTGTTGCTGTTGCATTTGCAATTGTTGTAAATGTTGTTGTTGCTGCATTTGTTGTTGTTGCTGTTGTATTTGTTGCTGCTGTAAACGCATAGCCTCCAATTGGGGTCTTTGCAGCTGGACATAGCGCTGCATATCTTGGGCTGCTGTCAGGGCGGCTCTTCGTTCGGCGCCCAACATGGGAGATGGCTGGGCCATTTGCTGTTGTTGCTGCTGCTGGGCCAAAGAATGCACTTGTTGTTGCTGCTGCTGCTGTTGTACTCCACCCCTTGTGGGAGCCTCTGTTTGGAGCCTCATGATATTCTGTTGCTGCTGCTGTATCATCTGTGCGGTCACCTTATCATTGGGACTTTGGGCCGTTCTCAGCACACGCTCCAAAATGGGATTGGGTATGAAGTCATCATCCTCCTCATTGTCGGCTGTGGCCACAAGGATAACCTGGTCACAGAAGGATACACTTTTCTTCTTCACCCGCTTGGGTGGGGCATTATTGAGGCCTGGTTGATTGGCCGTGGCATTGAGGGTCTGTTGAACCATATTGTTGAGCAGCTCCACCTCACGAATCTCCTCGGCAATTTGGGTTTGGGAAATATCATATTTCGGTTTGGGTAATATGGAGGAGATTTGTTGTTGCTGTTGTTGCAGCAATTGTTGTTGCCTTTGCTGCAAAGCCTGGGGAGGCAATGGTGGCCTTTGTGGCAAACAATCTACCTCATCGCTCTCGGGCTTTTGTGGCACGCCATTGAGAGTGGCCCTCATGGGTTGCGACTTGACATTCAAGAGTTCCTGGGAACCAAATGCCCTCATGGGACTTGGCGACTGTTGTTGTTGTTGTTGCTGCTGTTCATAACGCTGGGCAATGGATTGTACATTTGTCAGATCCTGTTGTCGTTGCAACTGCTTCGATTGCAACTCCCGCAGCCAGGAATTCTCCGCATTGTTGCCAAAGGTCGGGGTGTTGCCATGTTCCTTACGCATTTTCATCAAATGCTGCCTCTGCTGAAGCTGGGCCAAAATACTGGTGGTGCCTTCCATTGTTTCAAGATTTCTCTGCTGTTGTTTGTTGGCTGCCTCCAATGCCTGAATTTGATTGATCTGTTGATTTAGGGGTTCCAAATCAATCTCGGGTGGTGGTGGCGGGAAATCTTCACTGGCTTGCCGCGAATGGCTAACACTGTGCGGTGGACTGGGGTAGGGAGGTAATTCCAATGGCGGTGGTGGTGGCGGGAAATCTTGTGAATCTTGTCTTCCATGGGCAGCGATTGGCATTCCACCATCAACCTCGTCGGCTGACATCTGCTCGCTGGCCTTGTAGGATTGCTGATACAAATGTTCCTTGGCCAGGGGACTTTGTTCGTTGTGAACTTGGGCGCAGGTGGTGATTATGGTCTGGCAGGAATCCTCACTTATCGAGGTGTTCGAACTCATCACGGACAGGTTGGATAAGGTGGCCTCGTGGTGGAAATGTTGCATGAGAGCGGCATCCTGTTGCTGTTGTAATGCCAATTGTTGTTGCAGTTGCTGTTGTGTCAATGTGGACGACGTTCGCATTGGTGGTGGTGGCGGTTGCACCTTGGCCACCACGGTCAGTTGTCTGCCACTGCCATGGAAACTCTTACGCATCAGTTTGCTACGCTCCAAATTGGGATTGGCAGTGTTGCCATTGGCTGCACCATTTGCCTCACGGAAATCAAAATGACCCTCCGAAATGTAACCACTCATGGAGTTGGCATGTTGCAGACCGACAACCGAATCATCAACGGAGGCGGTAAGGGGCGGAGGATTGGCGGCGGTTTGTTGATTGTTGGCCACTTCATCACCGGCCTCGGTCAGGTCAGGCATGGAACGATTTTTACGTCTGATCAAACCTCCCATCAGTAACTTACGCCGGATTTTATGTTGTTTCTTGCCATTTTTATCCTTCTCCTTCTTTTCATCTTTATCCTCTTTGTGTTTCTTCAAGGTGTCCTTGGCATTTACCAGCAGCGTTTCGGTCAAAGAGAATTCCCTACTGATTTTATTGCGATCCTCACTGCGGCTACGTTTATCCTTCTCCTGTTTGCTGCGTCCGAAGAGCGAACGACTTTCTCTTTCCGGTTTGGCAGCCACGGGAGAGGGGTCATACTCAATATTATCTGTGTCATTGGAAGCCAAGGAGGCCGTGACCAAAGCTTTCAAGGGACTCTTCTTTTTCGGTAGGGTGGCATAGATTTCAATGGATTTGTTGTTGCTGCTGTTATGGTTACTGCCACCAGCATTCGCCGAGGTGGGAGAATTTGTGACAGCCGTCGTACTACCATCCAATGTTTTATCTTTGCTATTCTGTCGAACATGTTTGATGACACTGCTCGTCGAACCCTCACGCATATGTTTCATCTCAGGCATGGCATCCATTTCGGCTCCCTTTTCCAACAGAATTCGGCGATGCAAGGATCGGGCTCTCATGACACAGGTGTTGTGTTTCATGCGTGCAAAAGTCATGGTGTGTGGATTACTGTAGGGTGCATCCATAGCGGCGCGAGCCCTACCGGCAGCAGCATTGCACAAAACCAAAGCCGTCTCCAAATCATGAGATTCCTCCAGCAAACGAGATTTTTCCAAAAGCTGATCGGCTTCGTGGCACAATTTTTCACAATCACCCGTCAGCACCACGGATGGTGAGGATTCGGGGATTTTGGCCAGCTGGGGATTCAACGGGTGTTTTGGTGGATATGAATCTGTTGAACTCAAAGAAAATGAATCATAGCCCGGATCATAGGGCAGACCATTACGTGTAGGACTCTGAGGCACTGCGGCGGCCGAACGTTTACCCACCATATACAAATAGGGATTATCCAAGGTTGTGGATGATGCAGAACTGGCTGAATTACGATCCCCAGACCAGTTGCCCGAATCACGTCGACGTGGTTGATTCAAATGTTCCGGTATGGTCAAACCATCACTGGGTGGTGATGAACTGTTCGTTGACGAAGTGGTGGATGATGCCGACGAACCTCCACCTGAAACATGGCCCGATTCAGCACTATGTGATCGCTGTAGCTGCAAATGCTGCTGATGTTTACGTGCCAATTGTGAATTCAATACGGCCTCCAAGGATTTACGCTGTTGATAGTTGTTCAGCGCATTGATATCCTTTTCGTCCTGGGGAAAGATTTTATCCTGGATAATACTCAGATTTTGATATTGGGCACTGAGTACATGTTCAACTGTCTTGCGACTTATATAGGCATCTGTCTCATCGGAGTTAAGGTGGGCCGAAGGATCTGAGGGATGCTGTCCCGGCTGTTGTTGTTGATGCTGTTGCTGCTGCTGTCCTGGTGGGAATATATTTTTCTGTATAACACTTAGATTCTGATAGTCATTGGGCATGCGCAATGGGGTGGGTGTAATGGCACGTCTGGTATTGCCCATCTGAGGTTTCTCGGGGCTTGGAGTAATGGCTCGTCGTACAGCTGGCGATTGAGAATTGTTGGCCAATTCATGCATGTATTGGGCTGATGTCATCTGGCCATTGGCCATGGGGGTATTATTGCTTTGTGGCACCGTTTGTGGTTGGGGCACAGCGTAGAGTAGCAACAAAGGTTGATAGCGACCACGGCTGCATTTGTCTACCACACCTTCCCAGTGGGGGCCAACCTGAAAGGGAAAAGAAGGGAGAAATTAGATGAAGAGACTATTCGAAGTGTAAAAAAAGAGGAATATATTTCATCACAACCAAAATCACCAAAATATATTAAATTAAAAGTGTTATACAAATATTTGAATGTTGCAGTAAACTGTTATACAAGATCTTTTTTTTGTTATAAAACTGTCTTTTAACCTTTTTTAAGTTGGAAAATTTTTGATACAGTCAAAAATGATGCATGTAAAAGTGTTATACAAACATTTGAGTCTTCTTGAAAACTGTTATACAAAAATTTTTAATTGTATAAAACTATATTTTAACCTATTTTAAGTTCGAAAATGTTTGATGCATCAAAAAATGACTCATTTAAAAGTGTTATATAAACATTTGAATGTTGTAGGAAACTGTTATACAAGATTTTTTATTTTATAAAATAGTCTTTTAACCTTTTTAAAGTTCGACAAATTTTTGATACAAAGAAAAATGACTTGTGTAACAGTGTTATACAAACATTTGAATGTTGCACAAAACTGTTATACACGATTTTTTTATTTTTTAATACTGTCTTTTAACCTTTTTTAAGTTGGAAAATTTTATTTTTTGTAAAAAATGACTCATGTAAAAGTGTCATACAAAAATTTTGAAGTGTTGGAAAACTGTTATACAGCATAGCTTATGAGCGGTAAAGTACTATATGATATTTTTTTTTATAAATAGGACTTCTTAAGCAAGGAAACTCTCTCTTGAGTCGTATAACACATATGCTACAACGACAAGTGTTATACAAAATAGCTTTTTTATTGAGAACTGTTATACAAGGCATTGTGTGGTCAGAAAAAAATGTATGTTAACTTTAAGTTTATTCGAAAATGTTTTATACAATGAAATTTGGTTTATGCAAAAGTGTTATACGAAGAATGCAATGCAGGAAAACTGTTATACAGCAATTGTTTTAACAGGCAAAATTTAAATAACTTTTTTTCTAGACATTTCTGAAAGGCAACAAACTCGTGAGTCGTATAACACATATTGTGAAGACACAAGTGTTATACAAAACATTTTTTTTGTACTGAGAACTGTTATACAAAACATTATTTTGACCGAAAAAACGCAAGCTAACATGTTTTAAGTTCGACATTCTTCTTATCAATAAAATGTGGCTCAAGTTTAAGTGTTATACAAAAAATTAAAATCAGGAAAACTGTTATACAGCAGTAATTTTTAAAACGAAAGACATATATGTATGTCTCGTTTTTTAGGCTTTAATGAAAGGAAACATATTCGTGAGTTGTATAACACACATGATAAGGGGACAAGTGTTATAAACATAGTTGAAAACTGTTATACAAAATATAATATGGGCAGAATAAATGTAAGTTATCTTGTTTTATGTTCGAAATTTTGCCATAAAAAGAAAAACGGTTCATGTTAAAGTGTTATACACAAAAATGTAATGCAGGAAAACTGTTATACAGGAATGTTTTTAAAAGAAAAAATATTGTATAACAACTTTTCTATGCGAAGCATAGTATCTTGTATTATAAGGTGAAAAAGTAATCATGTGAAAGTGTTATACAAAATCATAGGAGATTATTATTATTATTTAAGTATCCTACATTACTATATATAAAAAATCTTTGTATGAAACAAGACATTTATGTGAGGGAAAATATTATTTAATGTACTTTCAGTTGGCTAAACTGTTATACAGATAAATTGGTAGATTTCTTTTGTGTGACTAATATTTTTTTTTTTAAATTTCTTAATTTTTTGGAATTTTGAATATCAAAAAATATTAGGGAAACTTACCTCTTTAACATTGGCATCATCGAAATACACCCAAACCTTAAGTTTGGTATGGAAGAAGAATGTGGTATAATGTTTGCCATAATACGATACAATGCCAACCAATTCATGTTGAACACCCTGGGCCCATCTTTGTTCGGTGACCTGATGGAAAACATCAGATAAACGTAGACTTGTACCGATGGCCTTCAACACCGAATGGACCTGATCGGCAGCTGGCCTCTCAGAGTCCCAAACAATGCCAATGGACACAACATCGGGACGATTCAAGAGGGCACGACAAATGCCAATTTTGGCACCACAGGAACTCTGTTAAAGAAAAATTGAAAAATTAGGAAAAAGATTTAAGGAATTATTTTGAGTGTTGTACTGACCGGACAATCACGAATATCACCCATATTGCCGGCCGCCCTCAGCAGCTGGCCAAAAGTCAATTGCTGATGATTCTGCAAAGCCAGGGAATTTTGTGAGGTCAATGCCGAGGCAGAGACATAATGGACCATCTGCCAAAAAAAAGAACGAAAGAGAAAAAAAAACATTAGTTACTAATTAATGAATGAAATCAAAAATTGTGTGTGGGCGGCATTCATTGACGGCCGGCCAATGGCCACTGAAACCGAAAATTTTTATCAAGTGTTTATGATGACCATTTTTGGTTACCCTCTCAAAAAATTCTTAATTTTTAAAAGGTAATTTAATCAGAGCGCACCACCAAAAAAGAAGGGAAAAAAACCTCGTTTACATTCACAAAATTATTTGATTTAAACGCCGGAAATTTCAAACACCCACACTTTAGACACTTGGCCGCCGCCACACACATAGCGTCTGTTGGTGACAACAAAGCACGTGTTATATTAGAATACAATTAAGTATGAAAATCAATAAACTACTGTTTAGCACAGTGGGTTGCATTATTTATGGCCATTATGTGTGTGTGTGTGTGTGTGAGAGCTCAAGAAAAGAAGCCTAAATTAATTAAAAACTGAATACAAAAAAAGACTGGTTTGCCGTTTTGTAGTAAAACCCATTCATTATGACTTATTAATCACACATAAATGGCGGGGCGAGTATTATGTAAATTTCTAAATGCAATACCTAATTTGGGACTCGAAGCCAATCAGAAAAAAAAAAAATAAATAAACGAGAATAACGTCATCAGCCAACAACATTTTGAATGATAGTTGCAATAATTACCTCACCCTCTATGGCTAAAGATTGAAGCCTTCAATAGTTTTACTTTCAATCGATAACGTACAAGCGGAACAACATGTAGGTATGTTATGTGGTTGTTGTTGCTGCTTTTTTTGAGCAATCGAAATCTGCACAACAGTCTCCACCTTTCATTGTTCCCTGCTACCAAACCGCTCTACACCACCCATATTTTGTTGTTTGTAATAAATCACGTTTGTTTCCTAAGTCTTTTGTTCTTTGACCACCATATTTGGCCAAATGTTTGATTGCCCATAACAGAAACAAAAAAAAAAAAACAACTGAATCACATTGATATTAATTTTTATTATGGCAATTTTGCTTTATTTTATTTGACAATTATGGTTTGTTTGCCAATATTATATCGTTTGACGAGGTGAGTGGCTTCGTTGGATTGTCGCCCCTCGATATTTTTAATGAAATGCCTATTTTTATGAACTTTCCTATTAAGGCTTTATTTGGCCAAAGAATGGTGGCATTAGTTTTCAATAATTGTTATTAAAAATAGTTTATTTTTTGTTATGGTTTTTTCATTAATGAAAGGTCTCTTGTGTTCGGGAAAGGCATTTCTAAAAGTTTATTTATTTATTATTATTATTATTATTTTTTTTTTTTTGAGAGAGCAACTCCCATTATTTTTCTTTATGAGTTGTGAGGGTTTTGAAATTTCTATTTTCGATTTCTTCAGACCTATTTCTTTTAAAATGAAAACAAAAAGAAAAGTGGGACAAAATATCGTTAGAGGGGGGTCTTGACCATTTATATTAAGGTGAATGCAAATTTCGGTTTTAAATTTGCCTACATTAACACAATGAAAATATTTTGGGGTCCAATTCGTATTATGTTTGCAAATGTTAATTGGAGTCAAAATATGTATAGTTAAATATAGCAGCTGTAGGTGTATGAGGAATTGAACACAAAAAATGAATCAAAAATTTCTAAAAAGGGGTCTAATTTTACTAAGAATTGCAAGGGCTTCAAAGAAAATACATTTTTTTAATTAAAGTATTTTTACGAATTTTTATCATTTTCAAGCAAGAATTAATTAACAAAAAGTAGATCCTACAGACAAAACAGAACAAAAAGCAGACTATATGATACCCTTCAAAAGAATTTATTTGAAGTAGATTATACCAACTATAAATGTTTGGCTTTAGAGCAGTTATAGTTTGGTTTGAGAGGGAACTTATTTTTTTTTTTTGTGGGGGGGGGGGGGGTTTGCATGTCCTATTCTGAATCGATTTTCACTAAATTTGACGGAGACATTTTAATCTTTTATGCCAAATAACATTGCTATAGAGTGCATGATATCACTTCGAGAAGACGAGTTCCACAAAATGGAAACGTGCGTACCGAAATTCACTCCATTTGGGCTGATATTAGCCATTATTTGCACAATAAACCTGAAATCGGATTAAGGATATATAATGGAGCTAAATCCAAATCTTAGCCGTTCTCCATAAAATTTGACAAAGGTATTTCCCAGCTCTATAAGATATCGGTTGTACCGAAATCGGATGAGCCGAAATCGGATGAACCGAAATCGGTTGAAGATATATATGGGAGCCATGTCCAAATCTGATCCAATCTTGATAAATTTTGGCAGAGGTGTCTCCGAGCTCTATAAGACATCTGGTACCAAATATCATTGTTGTCGAATGCATATTACGAATGTGAGGGATTTAAACATCAAATCGGATGTAACATATATATAGGAGCTATAGCTATGTATATCTGTACCGCTTTTCACCAAATTTAATGTACTTGCTTCTAGGCTGAATTCGGTCGGAAGTGCCACAATTCACTCCATTTGGGCTGATATTAGCCATTTGGTGCACAATTAACCTTAAATCGGTACCAAATATCATTTTTGTGGAGGGCATATTACGCATGAGAGGGACTTAAAACCTCAAATCGGATAAAACATATTATGGGAGCATCAGCTTTATCTGAACCGCTTTTTACAATTACATCAAGTATTTGCTTCTAGACTGAATTCGGTCGGATGTGCCAAAATTCAGATAATTTAGACTGATATTGGCCATTTGGTGTACAATTAACCCGAAATCAATTGAAGATATATATGGGAGCTATATCTTTTGAACCGATTCCCACTTATTTCAATAGGGTTCGTCCTAGGGCCAATCCAATATTGTTGGGAAAATTTCCTCTCAATCGGATAGTAAATGCGACCTGCAAATTTTTCACAAAAATACATCATATGTCCATGACTGACATGCATAAATCGACTCAGAAAGTGATTCTATGAAGATCCTTAAGAGTAGCTATGGGTCCATCTTGAACTTGAAGAAAATCGGCCATAACTCCTTAAATATTGAGTTTTCGGAGCTTTTAGCTATTATTTGTGATCAGTTATTTACGCATGAATTATCGAAAACTTTAAAATGGCCATAACTCCTTAAATATTGAGTTTTCGGCGTTTTTAGCTATTATTTGTGATCACGTTTTTGTGAATTATGTGAATTATGTTTTTTATGGTCTTTCAAAATTAAAACCAGTTCCAGGAGGAGGTACCAGAAGCAGTGGACCGATATGTCCTATTTTTGCACCAGATCTTCTGTTATGAAAAATATTAAGATGTGACAAGTTTGAAAAGAATCTGATGACCATTTCATGACGAAATGTCAAAATGTTGACCCTTTATGTGGGAGACAGACTAAAGGACGGATACTCATAAATCAGCTAAAAATGTCTTGAAACGGATTTGCTCCAAAGAGGCCGATATTTCAATAAGGCACATTTTGGCCAATCAAGTGATATATACCCTCCGTAGTTCTATGGCTGATGGCATAATTATCCTCATGTATAAATGATGACAAAGTTTTTGTCTTAAGTCTTTTGTTTGCACAGCATCTTACCAAAGCATAAACTCACCATTTGTTTCGAAAGTGTTTACCTTATCTTTAATTAAAAAATAGCAAAACAAACATTTTACCAAACTAAACACAAAGTTCGATTGCTCTTAAAAACGAAATCAATATTTGTTTAGCTTTTTTCAAGCGACTCTCACCCACGCGCATCGAGTCTGTCGATAACCACAAAAATAAATTTTGCAAAATAAACAAAAAAGCTTATGTGGTATTTGCTATTTTAATTTTTTGCCCATGTCCATGTGTTCTTGACATTACAATCGAATTACATTTCAAGTTTAGAAGTCGTTTTGACTGTAAATTTTAATTGAAACTTGTTTCTAGAGATCGACCGAAATCTTATGAGTGAGAAATTTACTATTAAAATGTTGTTGCAAGCAGTATTGCCGTTTTCAAGTTATTGCAATATTTCACTTTAAGAGTTTTGAAAAAAAAAAAACAATTAGAGTTCATGGAAACGTTATAAAGCTTAGTGGTAGTTTCTTATAATAAATATTTAAAATGTTTCAGTTCAGTGTTATAAAGGGGTTTCAAAGGTTATATCCAAAGGAAGCTTCGTCAAGCAAGGCAGCTCTTAGGACTACTACTCTATTCCAAAGACAAGAAAACTATGAACGTTGGACAAAATGCTTATGACGGTTTAATTTTACTTTTAGGCAATACATTGCCGACTTCATTAGAACCATTGCAGAAATAAGTTATTATGAAATCGCCAAAAAAAAGAAATGGCGGAGATGATAGATATGAACTCATAAATCCATTTCAGAGCTTTTCCTTGTACATTGAATCGAAAAAGATTTAAAAACGTTAGGTCTCTTAGGGTACACCATTATGCCAATGTCTTTATGTGGCGGCATAACATATTTTTCTACTACCAACGCCATCTAAAGAATCAATGCAACAAACAAATGCCCCATCTTTTTATGTTATATGTCTCTGTCTATTCTCTAATAAGCCCACAACGGCAACCCTTTTTGAGAAAAAACTGAAAAAAACATTAAGTTCTGCCGTGCCGAACTTTTAATACCTTCCACCTTAGGGTAAAGGAAACAAACCAGGAACCCATTACGACCCACATATACCAATTTTTAGACATATTCGTGGGAAAGTTTGGCAAAAATCATCAAAATATCGAATGTCGGGAGGTATCGCTATATGGGACTATACAAAAATGTGAATCTATACATACAATGTTTCGCCAACGGAGCTAGAACCCATTAGGACACACAAATACCAATTTTTAGACAAATCCTCGAAGAAATGTGGCAAAAATCATCAAAATACCGAATATCTAGAGGTACCATTATATGGGAGCTATACCAAAACGTGGACCTCTACATGCTATCTTTCGCCATCGGAGCTAGGACCCATTATGACCTACAAATACCAATTTCCAGACAAATCCGTGAAAAAATGTGCCAAAAATCGTCAAAATATCGAATATCGGGAGGTACCGTTATATGGAGACTATACCAAAACGTGGACCGATATATCTATACTTTATGAAGTCTACGACGAATATTTAGTGATGTTACAAAGGGAATGACAAAGTTAATATACCCTCCTTTCCAAGGTGGAGGGTATAGAAATATGTTGGCTACATTTCTAAATGCTGAGAACTTTTCTGCATTGCGCCTTATGGCCAGACAACAATGCTTAGAATGACATTTGCAATAAGAACCTGTTGTTGTAGTTGTTGTTTTCATACACACAACATGTGTTATTGAGTTTCAGTTAGAGTTGGAACAAAATTATTGCTCATAATTGCCAAGTAGTAGCAGAAAAAAAAAACACCAAACAGCCTCGGGCAACTGGAATCGAATGGAAATTAGCAACATGTGTTTTTTTGACATAATACCACTTCAGCACAGCACAGAGCAGAAAAGGAACACAGGAGAGAGGGGGAGAACGAAAAAAAGTCTTTAACAAGAATGTCAATTAATTTAACTAACTGCAAAACGATTAAACAAGAAAATTTATTATAATTTGAAATATATGATTGTTGGTGGCATGTCAAACCAAGGAGAGAGAGAGAGAGAGGGAGAGTACCAATGTCATGAAGCCTCCGTTGTTTTGTTTTTCTTCTTTAACTTGTTTAACATTTGCATTGAAGGTGTTAAACATGGTCAGTTCAAGCTGTCATCATGGTTGTGGGCCAAATACAAGAAATACGAAACTGCTAATGCAGCGTTTGGAGTAGGAGTGATTTATGACTTTTTAAATGGATAAAATGGCCTTTTTGGTAGAGCATGGTTTTGTTACTTCTCACGTTTTCCCCCTCCCAAAAAACAAAGTTATGTTAGTGTAATTAGTGGTACATAACTTTGGCTTGTAATGGAAAATTAACAAGGCTATAAGCATTTACTAAAATTTTTAATTTATTACCATTTTTTGCAAATTAATTTTAAAATTTATTAGCCAGAGAGAAAAAAAAACTTTCTTTGAATGGAGTGTTTTTTTTTTCAACAATAATCCATAATAAACCTTTATGTTAATTTGTCTGAGTTTTGTTTTCATTTTGGTATATTGAAAGGTATTTTAGATGGAAATTTAAAATATTTATGTGCATACTTTCACTTGTCCATTTCTTTTGGACATTCGATTAGATATTCAAAACAACTTCATAAAACACAAAAACAAAAGCCAAACTAATTTGTGGACATTCTTAGCCATGCACACATATGAATACCTCACTGTCTTTCTCTCTCTCTTCCTCTCTCTTACCTTGTCTCTTGTGGGTAAAGCTAATTTCAATTTAAGATTAATGACTTAGCGATAAGCTGATGGAAAGCTAATGAAAGCCTACATATTTTGTTGTTGTATGTTGTTTTTTTATTTTTTAATTTATGTGTTACAGTTTGAAAACTTTAATTATGATTATGTTGTCTCTTTTGGTTTTTTTAATGGTCAACTTGATGATCCCTGCACAAATATTAAGTCATAGGAATTTGTCCAAATCCGTAGAGTAGAAAAACATGATAATTTTGTTCATGTTATAGCTCAGGGGCAGTTATGATCGTGACATATTACATGGTTTAGGAGGGGGGAAATTATTTAAAGAAATATTTTAATAGCTTTTCATAAAGTGTGAATCATAGAAATTGTTGTGATACAAAAATAAAAAAAAAAAACAAATAAAAAAATACTTGAACACAAATGTTGTTGTGATGAAAAAAATAAATAAAATAAAATAAAAAAATACTTGAAATAAATGGGGGAAAACGAGTTAAATAGAGGCAACGAATTTCGTCAAAATTTTTCAAATTTTTTATTTTTTAATTAATAACGAAAAAATTAGCAGCGCTCAAAAAATGTTCCTGCACAGCTTAACGATTACTCAAGACTCATTATACCCTCAGCAACAGAGGGGAAATTTTATGTCATACGACCACAACGTGCCTCATCGGAATAACGGTGCTAGACCCTAGTTCTCTTTGCACCAAATCCGTTTCAGGATATTTGGAGTCTATCTAAGGGTGTTGGTCCGCCTGGCTGGTTCGCTCGATAACTCTCGAAGGGAGTATACGATTTGAATCAAACATGGTACATCGTCATATTATTGTCAAACTTAGCTCATAGTCGGAGATCGGTAAAATTGGTCCACACCTTCTGGTACCACCCCCGCAAAAGTCAAAATTTTCACAGAAAATAATTTATCTTTTAGTACAAGGAAAGATCATCCAATTTTGTTGAAATTTGGCAAATAATAATATTTTTATCAGTGCTAGGTCAGGTTGGAAAATGTAGAGTATCGGCCTACTTCATTCGGTGTCTGTCCCACTAAGGGTCAACATTTTATAGAATTACCACTCTCATGAAATGTGAAGAGGTAAAAGTATTGAAAACTGTGACTCTTTGTGGGGGGCAATACCAGATATATATTATCTTTACATCAGACTTTTTACTAATAAAAAATATTGGGAGTGTGAAATTTGAAGAAAATTGGATTTTATTTCACGTTTAATGATAAATATAAATGTTCAAAATTTTTACGTGCTATGGGGGAGATGCCAAAAGGAGTGATACGATATGTCTCATACCAGGTCTTGTGTAAGAAGAAAATAAAGAACCCGATTTAGCGTACTTCAATATTCCTACCAACACAAGATCTGGTATGAATAACGAATAGAATGGAAGACTCCTTTTGGTGACTCCCCCAGAGAAGGGTTAAAATGTTGAATAACCACCACGTACGTAAAACGCAAAATAAGCATTCGATTGCTTTCAAACTCAGCACATTCCAACATTTATACTATCGCAAAATTTGGTGGGAAAATGAAATATCTTCTCCACTCCTTCTGGTACCTCCCCCACAAATTTTTGAATAATTATAACTCTTATAAAATGCGAAATAAGTATCCGATTCTTTTCAAATATCCCACATCTCCGTATTTCTTTCAACACAAGAGCTGGTGTTGAGATAAAATTAATTGGCCCATACCTTCCGGTACCTCCCCCACAAAAGGGCAAATTTTTGAAGAACCAAGATGCTCATAAAATGCGAAATAATTATCTGTCTATTTCGAAACTTCACACATTCCAGGATTAAAATTAAATCCAAAATAAGCTTGGTATTGTTGTCTGTAATATTGCCGTAGACACAATAGGTAAATAAACGGATTCCGTGTAATCTTAATCCGAAACATTTTAAAGCGTGAAAGAGGTAGAACTTGCCCCTCTATTTTGGTTACTTTGTGATTTAAGTTTTCAGAACGCCAACACATGTGTATTCTATTCTATTTTTAGCCCTACTTTCATAATCTGCTGGATTGCTTCCATTAATAATGGGATTTATGAGATTTAACCCTCTAAAACTCACCTGAGTAAATGGCAACTGCTCCGAATTGGCACCACATTTGCAAACGCTCTGCTCAATGACACGCATGGCAAAACGTCTGTGAGCTATGCAGGCTTGCGATTCACAGGAATCACTGTCATCTGAAGATATGTGTGAATGGACACGATGCAATAGCAATTCAAAACATTCGGCAGCATCTCCCAAACAGCCCAAGGGGAAACGGCGACCAGCCAAGGGACCAGAGGCCAAGGCACGGCGCAAGGGTTCGGGACACAAGGCCGGCTCGGAGCTGGTTTGTAATTGTTGGAAAAGTTCCTGGGAAAAGGGGGAAAATAAAAATTAATATTTTTATGAAATAAAATTAAAATAAAATATATAATTTTTATTACAAAAAATGCATTGTTTTCATATGTGTGTGTGTCGATTTTTTCAAAATACCGGGTTGGATTTGTATATATTTAGTAGTTATATTTTAATTTTATTTTTGTTAATTTTTTAACAAAAAGTCGAAAAAATTTTCTGTGTTTTTTTTTGTTAATTTTTTAATAAAATAAAAATTAGTTTTTTTTTTCATAAAATTAAATTAAAAATAATACTATCTTTTACTTTTTTATTATATTTAATTACAAAATGCATTGATTTCATAAGTGTGTGTGTCGATTCTTTGAAACTTTTGGATATTTAATAGCTATTTTTAGTTTCATTTTTGTTAATTGTTTATTTATTTATTTTTAATTTGTTATTTTTTATTGGTATTTATTTTTATTTTTTTTTTGTTTATTTAAATGTTTTTTAATTATTTTTTATTTATTTTTAATTAATTTATATATTTTTAATTTTTTTATTTATTTTTAATTTGATTTTTTTTATTGTTATTCATTCTTAATTTTTGTTTTATTTGTTTTTCATTGTTTTTTTTTTCTTATTTTTATTTTTTAAATACTTTTAATTGCTCTTTATTTATTTTTTATTTATTTGTTTTTAATTTTTAATTATTTTTATTTATATATTTATTTTTTCTTAATTTTTAATTTTTTTTCTACTCACAATTACGGCATTTATACAACGATCTCTCTCCGCAATACTCTCGGGACTTAAAATAATACCACTACTTAAACTGCTGCCAGCTGACATTTGGTGGGATTTCTGTTGACCATAACCCATGCCGGCTAGCTCCGCCGTTGATGCCACCTTGGCCAATGATGGCAGTAGCTTACGATTATTTTGTAGGGTATTCGATTGTCGCGTCAGCGTAGCCGATTTATGGCCATCTCTGGGATCCATCATAGCCTTCTTAGGGGTACTGCGTGGTAGAGTACCACCCCCACCACCGGCCGATAATACCATTTGACAATGCTGCGGATATTGCAACATTTGTGACGTCGAGTTCACAATGCTAATGGGGGCACTTGTCACCAATTGTGATGACATTGGTGATTTTAGGCCCGACGTTGCATTACTACAGCTACTACTCTTCTGCAGAGGAATTATGGATATGGGTTTACAATTCTCTTTGCTCTCATCAGGTTTGGATATGGTGGAAATGGGTGAATTATTGCCATTATGATTGTTGTTGGATGTTGTGGGTTTTGTTGGCGTATTATTGGGGGACGAGTTGGTTTTATCCCCTCCAACAATATTTGTTGGCTCTTTACGTTTATAACGAAATTTAATCATTTTGTTTAGAATTTCTATAGGCAGGTTTGTAATGTGCGTAAACAATGGTGTAGGGAAACCTATTAAGAGGTTTCGTTTATGGATTTGTGGGGTTCCTTGGTATTATATCATTTTCTTGAGGAATTTTGGTTTTAAAAATTGCTGTAAAAGAATTAAATAAATATTTGTTAAATTTTTGGACATGTTTTCCTTGGGAAAATAATCCAAAAATATTGATTTTGTTGTTGTTGCATTACGTTGATCAAAATTGATTGATTTATACAAAAGACTTAAGACACAAACGTGAAAAGAGAGGATATATCAAAAAAGGATGGGAGACATAATTTGTAGGTCTCTCGTGCTTTTTTTCTTTTCGATAGAAATAAGATTCTATCAAGTCCACTTGAAATCTTTCACAACCAAGACTGGCTACATTCTTGACTGGTGAAATTGTAAGAAAATTTGCAGCGAATTGGAAAAAAGCTAAATTCTTTCAAAAATAAAAAACGGTTCATATTAACGAAAACTAATGAAATTTTTTCATGGTATATATTGAATATACACATTTCTTTTATGCAGAGACTAGCAATAAAATTTGATCTAGAATAATTCTTCCTTTGACACATTCTCCAAAAAATCACGTCTAAAGGAAAAATCTGACTTGGATTGGAAACTTGTTAAATTACAAGTTAAAAAGGCAAAACCCAATTTTCACTTTTAGTACATATATTTCAAATATAATTTCCACAAAAGCTATTGAAACTAGATATATAGTTTATTCTTAGATTTATGGTAAAATTTTGTGTGGAATATTTCTTCTTTTGGTACCTTTTACATAAAACGAAATTTAATGCTAATTTCAGGCGTCAACTCGAAAAAACCGAAGAAAATTTTATAAAAAGACAAGCCCACAATTTTCACTTTTAGTACATAAATTTCGAATGTAATTTTTATAAAAACTATTGTAATTAGATGAATGATTTATTCTGAGATTTATAGTAAAATTTTGTACAGAATATTTCTTCTTTCGTTACCTTTTGTCTAAAATGAAATTAAGTGCTTATTTCAGGCGTCAACTCAAAAAAAGTCCGACGAAAAATTATTGTGTTGGCAAAAACATAATTTTCACTTTTAGTACATAAATTTCGAATGCAATTTTAATAAAAATTATTGTAATTAGATGAATGAATTGTTTTGAAATTTATAGTAAAATTTTGTGTAGAATATTTCTTCTTTTGGTACCCTTTGTCTAAAATGAAATTTTATTCTAATTTCAGGCGTCAACTCAAAAAAAGTCCGACGAAAAATTATTGCGTAGGCAAAAACATAATTTTCACTTTTAGTACATAAATTTCGAATGTAATTTCCACAAAAACTATTGAACGTATAAATATAGTTTAGTCTGAAATAGACAGTAAAATATTGTGTAGAATATTTCTACTTTTAGTACTTTCTGCCTAAAACGAAATTGTATGTAACTTTCAGGCGTCAAGTCGAAAAAAGTCAGAGAAAAAATGTATCCAAGAAATTAGGAAATATTTGGGGGCTTTCTTTGGGAACATTAATGCAAATATTTTTTTGAATACACAACGGTAATAGAGGTTTTCATTCTTTGAGAACTAATAGTAAAATTTTATGAGGAATATTTTTGTCTTTAATGTCATCACTCTAAACTGATGCTTGGTTGGAGATTTTTGCATAAACTCACAGAACTTACGGGTTGAACCCTTTTTAGTTTATATGAAAACCTGGCTCTTATATAAGATTTGAACGTTTGCTATCTTCTAGAACCTATCGCAAAATTTCAACTTGCAACGTTCCCCTTCATATTTACTTCGCAATCGAAAAAAAAAATTGAAAAAGTCCGAGAAAAAATGTATCAACGAAAAAATATAAATAAATAAAAAATAGGAAATACTGTGGGTTTTTTGCGAATATTAATGCGAATATTTTTTGATATACAATGGAAATAGAGATTTTTGATCTGAGGTGACTTATAGTGAAATTTAATGAGGAATATTTTTGGCTTTGACGTCATCTTTCGAAACTGATGCTTTGTTGGAGATTATTGCATAAACTCGTACAAAGTACGATATTAACCCTGAAATGTCTTTTTTCGTTTATATGAATTTCTGACTCTTAGGTAAGATCTAAAATTTTGACGTCTTCTAAGACCTATAGTAAAAGTTTGACTTGCTACGATCCCGTGTAAAAATTGCGTTACTTGCAGGCGTAAAATCGAAAAAAAAGTCCGAGGAAAAATTTAAAAAAAAAGAAATAGGAAATATTTTCGGTTTTTTTTTTTTGTTTGGAACATTGAAGCAAATATTTTTTGGATAAACAATGGAAATAGAGATTTTTGTTCTTTGGTGACTTAGAGTCAATTTTGGTGAGGAATATTTTCATCTTTGGCATCATCCTTCTTGAATGATGCTTTGTTAGCGATTTTTGCATAAACTCACATAAAGTACGATTTTAACCCTAAAATGTGTTTTGGGTTTATTTGCATTCCTGTCGCTCAGGTAAGATTTAGACTTTGGAGGACTTTTAGAAACCAGTAGAATTTTATGGCAAATAATTTTGTAGAATATTTGGACTTGCTACGATCCTGTTTAGGAGGAGTTTTTAACCATATTTTCAAAAATGGATGAAAAGGACCACTTTAACTCGCTTGGGGCTCAAATTGTTGATCAAAATAATCCTCGCATTGCCAAAAAACACTATATACATAAAATCTTAGAATCCGTTGATTTTAGGTATAAAGTGTTGTGAACCTTAACCCTAAAATTCCAAAAAGTGGGGGAATTTGCCCCTTCTATTTTAGTTACTTTGTGATGTAAACTTGCAAAACGCCGATACAGGTGTCTTCTAATTTAGCTCTACTTTTATAATCTGCTGGATTTTCACTATATACATCGTGTTGAATAACACATTATTAACCTAGAATCAACGGATTCCAATGAGTCTTTATTTGAAAATTCTAAAAAGTGCGGAAGAGGGGGAGTTTACCACCTCTATTTTGGTAAAATTGCGATTTTAACTTTCAAAACGCCGATACATGTGTCTTCCATTTTTAGCTCTACTTTCATAATCTGCTGGATTTTTTGTGTATAGCAGAGTGTTATTAAATTAAGACTTTTGGAAGTGTTACTTAATGGTACCGAATCACAATCTTAAGAAAAAAATCCTATCTCTCAAGTAAGTGGGGTTAAACCAGGGACAGGCAGAATGTCGCACATTTATGTTCTTCCATTTTTTTTTACTCCCTGATTACCATGCTTTTTTTTAATGACCCCTATTGTGAGTTTCGAGAACATCACTCTCAAAGAAATCACGCTCGCCGTTAATTTTGGAAAATATTGATCTTTTGTTTAGGAATGTAATCTCTAAAATCAAAAGACTTAAGACACAAACATTATTTTCTGGTGATGCACATCTTGAATTGTTTGGCAATCGGGAACTTGGTTAAAAATGTTAAGGATTTTCGAGAATTAAAATCTGAAAAAGTGATATTTATTAGGAAACCGTTTCTAAGAAGAGTCCCATAGTTTTAAATAAAAATATGAGCCACATATTCCCTTAAAACATACATCCATCAAGTTAGACATTTTACTTTAATTCTACACAAGTTTGATTTCTTTCCATGGTTTCCCTTTGGACCATCCGTTAAAAAATTTAAAAGCAATTTTTGGAATTTTCCATACAACATTTTTTATTTCGTCTCTTACCCCTTACAATATATCCAAAAATGAAAACTTTCGTTTTTATTTAAACCCAAAAAAATATTACATATTTGGCTTTAAAAACAGCTCTCTTGTTTCTTATTTCTCATTTCAGCTCAGCATCTAAAGCCCAAACGAAGCTAAAAAAAGAAGAATTCAGCAGCTTCACAAAAACAAAACAAACAACAACTTTCAAAAGTAGCACATGGCACACAAAGACAAACTTACATGGAAGCAACAAATGAAAAAAAGCAACTGGCCATTCAACCGAGACGTGAAACAAAAAACAAATCGAAGAAGAAGATGAAACAGCAACAACAACAGCGATTGCTTATGACCATTAAAAGGCCACCAAGTGCCAAAGATAAACGTTGAAGATGGCAAATATCACCCACTTGTGTGAAGTGAATGAAGATGAAGCTGAGCAAAAAAAAAAAACCTTTTAAGTCACAAAAAAAAACCGACCACACGGCTTGCTGCAGTGGAGATGACATGGAACGTCAATATTAGCAACAAGTTTTTTTTTGCTAAAAATGCAAAAAAAAAGACAAGACATTTTGCTCATTAAATGACTGCTACAAAACAACCTCTAGTTTTTTTTTTTTTTTGTAATTTTTTTTTTCAAACTCCATAGAAATTACCGACAATTATGCTATGGTCAGCAAAAAAAAAATACAAAACTACAGGTGCTTCTTGGAACTTGGAAGCAACGAAAAAACGAAGAATTTTTTTACCATGACATTAACATACATTTTTGTGGAACAAGTTTGAAGTAAAACAGAAAAAAAGTGAAATTAAACGCTAAAGAAAAACTCGCAAGAAAATTGACTTCTTTTTTTTAAGGGTTGATTTTGTTAGCAACAGGTTGGGAATATTTTCAAACTTGGCCTCAACTGTCGGACCGGCAAAATTAAGATCTTAGCCGGTAAAATTAAGATCTTCAAATAATCGAAAAACAGCTGCAGATGTTCGAATAAAATAAATAGTTAAATTTTTTTAACAAAATAAATGTTTCCAAAAAAAAAAAAAAAAATGGAAACCTGTCAATTGCGTTTGGTATGCGACTACTGGGAATATTGACTCCTCTTAATTGAAATACACACACTCACACATCTTCTGACTGGCACTCAATCAGCAGCCATTAACAAATTCGTCTAAGTTGTTATGCACTGCAGCTGATTTGAAACGAGAAAGCCATGCCTGCAAAGCTATCATAATGGAGACAACACTTAGAGCCACCCCTCCCCTCTTTTCAACGTGACACCGAAAAAAATATGCTTTGTTTTCGAAATTGAATATATGTTTATTTTGTTTTTTTTTTTCGTTTTGTAAATTACTTAGATAAACAAAAACAACACGAAATGACACTTAAATGGAGAGAATGCTATGCAGGTACAGTAATTTGTATTTGATGAATTGAGGTAGGGGCCAAAATGGAAATAAATGTGTAAAGTTTTGAAATCGAAGATAAACAACTGCTAAGAAGCTAGTTCATGGCTTCTATTGGGAGTCAAAAAAGAAAAAAAAAACTCGCAACCTTTTGAATAATACTGCAAGTTATATTTCCAAAGCAAATATGTGTGGAATGTCTGAGGATTATTTTACATATGATCTTCTTCTTTGTAGCTATATCATACCGTGGATCTAAGAGGTACGGCTACATGGGATCTATATCACAAAATAAAAAAAATTGCCTGAGATTGAAACCCCATTTGGAGTTTTGCTTTTTGAACCCAATACCATCTCCTGCATTTGAAATTTTCTGCTCCCAGAGAATATGGGTTACGAACGTGGGCCTGGGGGTACCTATAGCATAAAATTACAAATTGGCACAAAAATTCCAAACGCTTTAAAGAATTTTTCGTTATTACCCAATACGATTACCACCACTTAGAATTTCTCAAACCACAGGCAATATTGGTGGGGAACATGAGGGTGGGAGCTATCATCATATGGGGACTATCCCAAAATATATATACCTATGTTGAAATTTTTCTACAAGATGGTTCTCTAACCCCAAAAGTGGCGTCAATACAAATTTTTGCCAAATCAATTGGAAAATGTGGTCAAGACCCTCAAAACAGGTAAAATTAGACAACTTTTACAATTTTCTTCGAAGAAGTTTTCTAAGCCCTTAGAAATCCAGATTCCAAATGGTTGCCAAATAAATTGGACATTTTGGTCTTTTTTTATTTTAAATGGTTATCTACCTCAAAAGTGACCTAAATACAAACTCTTAGCCAAATCGCTTGAAAATTTTTGTCAAGACCCTGAAAATAGGTAAAATCGGGAGGAACCTTGATATGGGCGCTACTCCAAAATTTTATAAAGAAAATTTTCTGGGAAGAGATTTTCTACAACCTTAGAAACCAATATGCCAAATAATGGACAAATCAATTGACCAAGACCCAAGAATTAGCTGAAATCAGGAAATACTTATATATGAGGGTAAACCTATATTGGGTCCATATTTTGACAACAATTTTTCCAAAGTTTCATATATTATTATTATTCATATATTATTATTCAAGTTTCATATTATTCCTTTTTCCAAAATCAAATTGGAAAAAAGTCTTTAAAACCTTTAATTTTGAAGTTTGAACAGAGGAGGATATTAGAAAACCCATTGCACAATGGACCAACATTCAGTTTAAATGTCCAAAACTATTCCGACATCGTCAAATGAAAAGCCCTTGAAGCCAATATCAAATTTCAGACTTTCCTCTCCATTCCTACAACCAATGCCAACTGTAGTAACATTTAGTACGCATATCCAAAACAATCAACATCTCTCCATGATAAAAACCAAGGGTCATCCAAAATTAGTATCATTTAGTACTTTTTGGAACAATTATGGTACACATTTCTAAAATAACCTCCATATTACGATTCCAGATACCAACAGTGACATCTATATCAAATTTTAGGATTTCAGCTCTATTCCTTCACGCTATACCAAATTTAGTACTATTTAGAACTTTTCTTACTTTTATAGTACATACTTCCAAAACCCCCTCCAGATCTTAACAACACACAGAGATCTCCATATTAAATGTGAAGATTCGGCACTATCAAATGTGAATATTCGGCACTTCACCCAATTCCAAATTTAGTACCATTAGGTATTTTTCGTACAAATATAGGAAGCATTTCCAAACCTATATCCAAATTTCAACGTCAGATACCAAAAGTTATTTAAACATCAAATTTCAGAGTTTTATCTCCATCCCTTTAACCAAGACCACATTTAGTGTCATTTAGTACTTTTCGTACAAATGTAGTACACATTTCGGAAAACACTTTCATATCTCAATCCCAGATACCAACAGGGAGCTCAATTTCAAAATTTGAGTATTCCATCTCCCTTCAAATTGTTCGTACAATTATGGTACAAATTTCCGAAACCACCCCCCATATCTAAATTCCAGATACAAACAGAGACCCCATATATCAAATTTGAGGATTTCAGCCCTACCATTTCATGCAATACCAAATATAGTACTATTTGATACTTTTTAAACAATTATAGTTAACATTTCCGAAACCACTTCCACATGCCCAGGATCCACATGAACACCGACCCTAATTCCAAATTCCAGATTTCAAGCACTATCTGTTCACCCAATACAAAATTGTACCAAATATGACACTATTTAGTACTTGTCATGCACTTGTAGTACACATTTCCAAAATCACCTCTTTATCAGAAATCTACCAAAAACAGGGATTCCAATACAAAATTTCAAAATTCCATCTTCATCTGTTCACCCTAAACCAAACTGTTCCAAATTTTGTATCATTTGTAGAGTTCGTACGCTTAGTACACATTTCCAACACAAACACCTTCACATATCAAATATACTCTTCAACCTTGATTATCATACCAAATTTCAAGCTTTAGCTCTGTCCGTTCACATAATAGCAAATGGTACCATTTATGAAGTTTAGTACCATTTTAGTACCAATTTTAAAATTAAAGTTCGAATTTTGAAAAACCCTTTGGTACATCTGTCCTGTACTCCATTGGTGACTCTTATTCCAAATTTCAGATTTATAACTTATTCCGTTTGTCCAATACAAAATGTTCAATTTTTAGTACATTTTAGTACTTTTCGTACACTTTTAGTATGAATTTCCGAATTGGGTGTTGATTCTAGGTCTGCCAGTCAGTTATTTAAATACTCTTTTATATATACGAATAATACCTAAAAAGTTTGGCCTGGAAACCCAAAAGTTGGGATTTTGTTCTACTAACCCCACTTCGATTTTCTCAACCGATCCCCAGCCCCCAGATTGGCTGTTGCACAGTGTTATAAATTCTGAATTTTCTTTTAAGATAGTTTTTCTTACAAATATCAAATTTAAATTTTAAAATATTTTTCTTCATTTTGTTGTTGTAAAATAGTCAGACTTGTTTATTAGTGGAGAACGATGGTAATGTTTACCAGGGGGTAAGCCAGGGAATACCTAGGTCTCGTTATAAGACACCAATCCTCATTTCATCATTTTTCCTTGTTTTTTTTTTTGTCTGGTATATTTTCGACAGGATTTTTTGTTTTTTTTTTTTTTTGAACATTTTCCAAAAAAATTTGTCTAAAAATTTGTATTTAGGTCACTTTTGAGGTGGAAAATCATCTTACAGAAAAAAATATTAGAAAAATCTTCGCATAAAAATCATATTAACGTTCGACCTAATAATAAAAAATAAAAACCTCAACCATAAAATACTCAAATTTCAATAAATATCCAAAATGTTTTTACTGTTCAGTTTCAAGTTGTATTATTGGTTTTTGTCGCTTCTGAGGAAATCTATGTAAGCATATTTCACAAAAAAGCTACGTAAACAGATTTTATGACTATTTTCAGAAAATAATTTTATATCATTTTTTTATTGCTGTTGTTGTATAACAAAATATGTGGAATGTCTGGCGATTATTTTACGACATCTGATCATCGTTTTTCAAACATTGATAGCTTTTAGTTTTTTTTTTTTTAACAACAAAATATGTCTACATCGCAGTATGTAAGCGATTAGTTATGGAAATAGTTTTGTTTTATGATTCTCCATTTCAAACTCCACAATTAATCATTGGAAAGTTCCCGAAGGGCTAAAATAGATAAATGTGTTTAAATTAGCTTTAGGGGGGGGTTTTGGATGCTGTGATTAATTAAAATCGCCTGGTTGATATGTTTTGATAAAACTGTGAAATTCAAAAATTCATGGAGGTCTTTTTTAAGGGAGGCAATACATTTTGTGAGAATATCTTACGGAATTTTGGGGAACAAAAAAAAAATAACAGAAAACACGGAGGCCAGTCCAGTTAATAAGTCCACAATCATGTTGGTATTATTTATAGAAGGCAATGAATACTGAGAGAATACCTTATGGGAGATTGGGGAACAAGAAAACAAATACGGTGGCCTGTCCTAACTGAGAGAATACCTTACGGGAGACTGGGGAACTAAAAACAAACACGGTGGCCTGTCCTAACTGTCTCTTTTTTTTTTGATTGAAAAGTATTTTGAAAATATTTTTTTTTGTTTTGCCTCTGATCTCATCACATCTTTTGTACCTTTTGAATTTTTTAATTGCTAAATTAAATATTTTGTTTTTTTTTTTTTTTTTTTTTTTTTTTAATTTACATTGACTTTCCTCTGAAACATTGCCATAAATTAAACCATGACAAATTGAAAAAAATTGTTTTTGAGGTGGTCTCTGTAGACTTAAGTGTAAAGTAACACTTGACCTGATTTAACCTTATTCCAGTGAAACAAAAAACAACGTAAAAGCAAATATTTACAAAAAAACGGCAGCAGACATTGAAATTTAAAACAAAAAAAACTGCCGAGTAAAGACAAATGAAATATGTACGGAAAGCATGACTAAGATACATATCAACATAGCAAAGAAAGTCAGTCCAGCAAAGAAGCAGAAAACAAAGAAAAATGAGTCATGCTTCTCAAACTGACACCGAGAGAGAAAGAAATAAAGAAAACCTAAACGGAAGTTTCAGATCAAGTAAGTTTTTTCTTGGGGTAAGATGAGACATTTGTTGCCAAGACATCAGAGGGCAAAAGGTGATGCTCGAAAAAGGAAGTAAGGACCTTCTTCTCAGTTTATAAGGGTAGCAAAAAAAAAGCAGAAGGAAAGTAGGAAAAAAACGTAACACAAATTGTTTTAAATTGCCCCCCTAAGAAACAACAGCTGGGGAAACATTTAAGCACACGTAAATTAAGCCAAGAGACATGCAAGTTCAAATGAAAAAAATGGATAATTTAGAGCACGTGTCCCCAGGGGCTTTAAAAAAATAACAGAAAATTGATAACTAAAGTGTGTAATAACACAGCCAATTCCAGGCAATAATTTTGACATATTGCAGATGTTGTAAAAATGTTTAAGCATTTTTGGAAAACATAAAAATGCAACACATGTTTTGAAAAAAAAAAACAGAAAAATAAAAAAAAAACAAAGAAAAAAATCCAAATTAAAATTAAAAATTGTTTTTCAGGGATATCTTTGGAGCTTAAGAAAAAAATACACTTCTCATGATTTTTACTAATTTTTACAGCCTCATTCTGGAGCTGACAGATCTCATTATCTCTTGGTCACATTTGTAAAATATACAATTTATGATTTGCTTATTTTAATTAGAATCAAGTTTACAACGATTTTTTTCTCCTTCCAGGAACAGAAGCAACAAAGTATCAACGTCACTACAAAAGCGTGTGTTTCTAAGAAACATAAATTATTCTTTAAATGCAATCCCCAACAAGCTGTTAAATTATTTCATAAAGCTTTGCAGGCCAACCCAGAAACAAAAAAAATTATAAACACGTTATGCAAATGTTTGTTTTTTGTGTTAATGTTCTTTTGAACATCATGCCTGGGGTCTTAAAAAGACAAAATTAAAAAATTATTCTGACGAAAAAAATTATAATAAAAACAAAAGTACGTTTATATATCCAAAGCATGATTGGTATTGGATACAAAAAAAAAAAATAATAATAAAAATAAAAATAGAAAAAAATAAAAAATCATATCGCATTTCAAAAAGACTTTAATCAAAAGACTTAAGACACAAACCTCATCGTCCATAAATCATGTGAAGTTAATTGCAAATTTATAGCATTTCGAATAAAAAAAGACTTAAGAAACAAACAGACTAATGAGCAAACAGCTGAGAGAAGATGAGAGCACTGGCTGCAGTCCAAACATGTTGTGATGATAAATAACCCAACATTGCTCTCTCTTTACCGAACAATGGCGCTCCACTCTTTCATAAATTACCATTTTTATCTCTCTCCAATGAGTTCTCTCTATTAATTCATGGACAACTTTGGTAAAAAATATCTTTAGAAAGCCCAAATAAGGAATAATTTTTCTCCCACAAACTCTCTCTCTCTCTCTTATATTTTGCGGACAACTTAGATAAAAGTCTCTTCAAAGGAAACCTAACATATCTTCCTTTCATCCATATCAGCCATTCATCCTAAAAGTATACAACGAGAAATATGTTTTTATTTCTATTCTTTTAATAACTCTGTGCGACAATTTTCTGGTCAAGGTCTGTTGGGGGAGGGTTAGGAAATTCCAAATGGAGGTGATAGTAGTTGGTTAGTAGATAAAAAAACCCAAACGCGTTTTGGGTTCCCAAGTCAAACTTTTTCGGGAGCGTTTATATATAGCCCTAACCATACAAAAAGGTATTCGAATATTTTGCTCTATAATTTGAAAAAAAAAATAAGATAGAGCTTAAAAGTTTGAGACAGGTCTATGGGTTACATGTAGAATCATTTAATGTAATAAAATCTAAAATCGACTCTATTAACTGTTGGTAAAACTACACACCAGAATATGCTGTATTGAAATCGTTTTACCCGACTTTCTGTAGGGAAATATAAATTGAAACCCAATTTTTAGCAAATGGAAGAAGGTTCAGCTAAATTAATTTTTTTTTTTTTTTTTGATTTTTTAAGATAGTTAAAAAGTTATTCACCGCTGTTAAATTACCCCAACAAAAGTAAGTGAAACGTAGAAAACCCAACCAATATTCTGAATATGAATCAAAATCTCTTTCAGGGAAGCCAAACCCTCTATTCAGAACATTGAAGTTATTTATTGAAAATTTGTTATTAATTTCCTTGAAACTCTCCCCCATAGAAGCTACGCCAATGTAAATGACAATAAAATCTCACCAATAAATTTGCAAATTTATTGCATCCTACAACAGATTCGAAGTGTTCCTATACATTTCCATTATCTATCATCAACATCTCCCCATTCAGGTGTCATATACGCTTGTCATAATTGAATACTAATTACCAAACGGTTTGGGCGTTCTTTAAGCTTTTAACACATTGTATGGGTGTTTTTTTTATTTGCTTATCCTCAACAGCAAAAGACCTTGAAAACAATTTAATAAAGCTAGTATTTTTATATGCAATTTGTTGAGAAAGAAAAATACAAACAAACAAAAGAAATTGAGACAAAAAACTAAATGATTTCATAAAGACCATTAACAGCAGTCTAAGTTCTAAAGGAATAAAAGTTATAAAAATTTAAAATTGAATTTTGGCAAAAATCCAAAAATATCCAAAATTTTTGATTTATTAAGGCGAAGGTCATTTGTTGATGGATATTTGATAATTCCTCTCTTTCGCGTTGAGCTTATAATGACTCACTCATCATTTTAAGAAATTGGCCAGAAATAAGTGCCAATTTGTGTGAACAGGCTCTCCGAATTATGAGCATAAGACCCCATGGATTTTCTATAAATCGAAAATATTAAAAGACCGCTAATTTGACAGGAAAAAAGAGCAAAAAAATAGAGACGGCCATAAGAAGAGAATAAGAGAAAATAAGACTAAGAGAAGAAGACATAAATCTGTATACATCAGCCTTGTACCCTTTCAACACTCTTCACCATATCTCTCTCTCTTCTCTTCAAACTTCAATACTTTACAAACCCCAAAATTTGCTCTACAAATATATAAACAAAAATTTCTAAAACATTTATTTTGGCAGAAATTAAAGAGACGTAAGTACAAAGAGAGGAAGAGAAATTAGACTCAGAGACGAAGAGACGGATCTCTCCATATCATCCTTATATCAGCACTGCTCGAAACCGTGTCCTAGCACAAGAGAGATTATTTAAGAGTAAACAAAAATTCTATTTTTCCTTCTATTGACCCATTCATTTTAATTGTTTTTAAACTTGGATTTTGTCAAAAATTATTAATAAAACATTTTTACCAACAATGTATAAATTATGTTTAACTTGTTTTTTATATTCTAAAAAAGCAAAGAGAAATTAGGCTGGTGAAGGAGGTCTGGTTATTGAGCAGCGCGAGCGAGCAAGAGCTCTCTCAACAGTCTAATTTCTCTTAGTTCTTTTAAATCATCAAAAAATAAGTGTTGAAGCATTTTTTATTTATTTATTAATTTATTTATTTATTTTTTTGTATAAATACGATTATAAATAATCTTGAATAATATTCATGTTAAAAACAATTAAAATAAATCGTTAAATATAAAAAAATAAATATAATTTGTGTTTTTTCTTAAATTACCTTTTTTAGACAGTGACACCAGTGGATGCTCGTTTACACCATTGACTTAAGCACTCTACACTTTTAGCTGATATAGTTTAGAAAAATGAAGAATATTTTCTCTTGACATTAAAAATCTTCAATATTTTTTCAAAAGATTATCTTGTAAATATAAGACCCCATGGATTTTCTATAAATCGAAAATATTAAAAGACCTCTAATTTGACAGGAAAAAAGAACAAAAAAAATAGAGACGACCGTAAAAAGAGAATAAGAGAAAATAAGACTAAGAGAAGAAGACATAAATCTGTATACATCAGCCTCATACCCTTTCAACACTCTTCACCATATCTCCCCCCAAATTTTCTCTACAAATATATAAACAAATATATAAACAAACATCTCTAAAACATTTATTTTGGCAGAAATTAAAGAGACGTACGTACAAAGAGAGGAAGAGAAATTAGACTAAGAGACGGATCTCTCCATATCAGCCTTATATCAGCACTGCTCGAAACCGTGTTCTAGAACATGAGAAATAAAAAGAGATAATTTAAGAGAAAACTAAAATTCTGTTTTTATTTCAATTGACCCATTCATTTCAATTATTTTAAAACTTGGATGTTGTCCAAAATTATTAATAAAAAATTATTACCAAAAAATGTATTAATTATGTTTTAACTGGTTTTTTGTGATATTCTAAAAAAGCTAAGAGAAATTGGGCTGGTGAATGAGGTCTGATTATTGAGCAGCGCTGCTTATACCCTTTAAACCCTTTTCAGAACAAGAGCTCTTTCTCTCTCTCAACAGTCTAATTTCTCTTAGTTCTTTTAAATCATCAACAAAGAAGTGTTGAAGCCTTATTTATATTTTATATTTTATTTATTTATTTTTGTATAAATACGCTTTATAAAAAATCTTGGATAATATTCATGTTAAAAAACAATTGAAATAAATCGTTAAATATAAAAAAATAAACATAATTCGTGTTTTCTCTTAAATTACCTTTTTCAGACAGTGACACCAGTGGATGCTCGTGTACACCATTGACTTAAGCACTCTTCACTTTTAGCTGTGATAGGTTCGAAAAACGAAGAATGTTTTCTATTGACATAAAAAAACTTCAATATTTTTTTTTAAAGTCCAAATTACTCTACTTCGGACCTAAACAAAAGCCTCAATTCTCGATTTTATATCACTTTTTGCCACGTTTTTGCCATTGGGGTCACTTCAATTAGCAACTAACCACACAAAAGTTCTCAAACTATTTTGTAATTATTCAATTTGAATTTAATGCTCGCCAGCCAAAAAAAAAAAAAAAAAAAAAAAAAAATAGGCAAAAACCTGAAAACCAAATACCACATAAAAATTACCTTTTGAATGGCTAACCATTTGTTGTGTGAAACAAAAGATTTAAGACACAAACTTTAATGGCAAAAAAAATAGTTTTGATATCAAAAAAAAAAAAAAAATAAATGATATTACTTATATATAGGTATATTAATGAAATGCATAAATATATGTTTTTCGTATTCCAGGCAGTATGTCGAAAATGACAAAACGTAGTCACAACAGAGTTTTCTACAAACTACTTAAAGAAAACACAATTTGTTATGTGAAACAAAAGACTTAAGTCACAAACTCAAATGGTGAAAAATGGTTTTGATTTTCAAATTAAAAAAATATATATATTTTTGTGTTATTACTAGAGGTCTATAAATAAAAAAATAATATTTAAAACAGAGTGTTTTACAAACTTCGTAAAGAGAACAATATGTGTTTTGAGAAAAAAACAGACTTAAGACACAAACTTTAAAGGAGAAAAAATTGTTTTGATTTAAAATTCTAAAAACTATTTTTGTGCTCATATGATAGTTCTTTTAATTAAATCAGTAAAAAAACATTTTTGACGTTGTAGACAGCATGTCAAAAATGTCAAAAACTATCTTACGACAGGATTTCTTCCCAAAGTACGTAAATAAAACGTAATTTCCAATGTAAAACAAGAGACTTAAGACACAAACTCTAAACTCGAAGAAATTGTTTCGATTAAAAACTACCAAAAAAATACATTTTTGTGTTATCACATAAGCTCTATGACTTAAATTCAAAGTCAAAATATTGACGACGTAGCGAAAACACAATTTGTTATGTGAAACAAAAGACTTAAGGCACAAACTTTAATAGGAATAAAATAGTTTTAATTTCCAATTATTTAATTTACAATTAACATATTTTCGTGATGAGATCCTTGAATGAAAATATAATATAATTTTGACGTACTAGAAATTATGCCAAAAAAAATGAAATAAAAAATCGACAAGAGTCTTTTTTACAAATACCGACAAGAATACCCCAAAAGAGGCAATAGTTGGGAATTAAAGTTTTTTTTTTATTTTTAATGGATTTTTTTTTAAGTTTTGGACATTCTACATTTTATACAAGATATATGCATTTTAATGAATTTTTCAAAATTGTAAAATGGAGAAAAATTCCACAACGATTGTTTTTTTGTTGACAAAATATGACAAATATTTAATAATTCCATATAAACTGCAATAATTAAGATTTTTTCTCTGAGTTGACTGTGTTTTTCTGTTTTGCGGCTAAAAATCAAAGTCTCCATGCTTCATTGGTAAGTGAATGCCTTGGCTTCATGAATTCTCAATTAAAGCTCTAATGCTAAATGCTACAAAAAGAAACATTTTCAAAAGTTCAGTTAATTAATAATTTATGATACCAAGAATTAGAGACAGAAGCGAAAAAAACCTAAACGTAATAATACTTAGAATAAACAAAATACCGCTTGCACAAATGTATAAAACTATAAATGAATTATTAAAAAAAATGAAAACAAAAAAAAAAAAAAAAAAAAAACGTTGAATGACCAACAAACTAAGCAGCTTAAGCAGTTCATTCAAAGATGCTGGGACGTGAAGCCAACGTGTTGCGGTTTAGCTGCTTCGTTGCCAGTCTGGCTGTTAAGAAATACATTTGATTTTTTTTTTTTATATTGGAAAAAAATTTCAATTTCAAATATTCCATTTCAAGGTTTACCAGTTTTTTGTGTGTTTGCTGGCAATAATTTATTTGTATAGGTTGCTGGGAACTAAGTTTTTTTTTTTTTGATCAAAGACAAAAAATGATTTGACATAAAATTTAGTTTAAATGGCATAGGAGGGAGAAAAAATAAAAGAAAATCACACACATGTTATAAAAAAATATTAAGGGAACATTGAACTGAAATATATTTTATTATTATTATTATTTTTTTTTTTTTTTTGAAATTTCCATATAATTTTATTTTAATTTAAAAAATAACGTGAAAATTTGTTTTTATATTTCCCTTTTGTCAAATAGCCCTTTTCCTTTTTATCCACAATTATTTATCTTTTATTTAAATTTTTCATAATTTCCAATTTCAAGACGCCTTATTTCCTCTTCTAATCCACCGGACACTTTACATTAATGCCTAGTTCCTTAGGAAGTTTCATTTTAATAATTTTATTATTAATATTTTTTTTCTTCTACTCTCTAACTAGACTTCCTTTTTCTACGATATTAATTCTTCAATTCCGTTGGGTTTTCATACCCACAACCTTCCGGAAGTAGTCTAATCACAGTCGTTGTTGTTGTTGTTGCTGTAATACAATTGTTTTATGATAATGTTGTTCTTAACGGTTTGATGCAACAAAGTTTTGAAAGCAATAAAAAAACAACAACTGAAAGAAAAACCTATGATGGCTTTATGAAGACTTTGGCGACACACTACCTACCAACCACCACCACCGTCATCTTTATACTTTATGGATGTCATAATTTTCTTGAGAAGTTTTTTTCTTCTTCTATGCCTTAGTACCTAACGTCCGGTAGTCAAACTGTAAAACTGAATTACAAAAGAGGTTTGAACAATAAAATAGAAATAGAACTTTAAAAAAAAAAACACCTTAAGAAGTGGATATTAAATGTGTGTGCTGTTGAATATTTTACAAAGGTCTAGGGTGGGTTTGTTCTTTGTTTTGAAAGAGAATTATGGTGCAATGTGGCATGTAAGTGTAAAATAGTTACATATTATTACAAAATAAAAAAACCATGCAACTGGTGGCTAGAGGATGGGTCATAAAGTGACCACCTGTCTAAAGCATTTTTCTCTCAGAGAGAAAGAGAGAGAGAGAGAATATGAATATATTCTGACGAGAGTGTAAAATACCTAATCAGAAAACTTGAAGTAATTAGAACTTTCCATCCCTGACTAATAAGAATTGTCCAAGGTTTTATAGATTCAAAAATCACTGAATTTTTGCCACTAAAAAATGAAACATTTTATTTTTTTTTTGAGAGATCTCCCTGACTAACAAGAATTGACCAAGATTTTCTAGGTTCAAAATTCGTTTGAAAAAAACTTAAGCTGTTTCCATTTTTTTATGAAAGATTTAAAAAACTTGTAGCAATTAGAACTTTCCATCCCCGACTACCAAGAATTTTCCAAGGCTTTACAGATTCAGAATTCATTTAGGAAAAACTGAATCTTTGCCACTAAAAAAAGAGAAACATTTTATTTTTTTGGGAGATTTCCCGAACTAACAAGAACTGTTCAAGATTTTCTAGATTCCAGATTCACTTGGGAAAAACTTTTTTTCAATTTTTTTTAAAGGATTGAAATAATACAAGTAAAAAAAATTACTTTGGCGGGGCCGAACTTTTAATACCCTTCACCTTTGGGTAAAGAAAACAGTTTAATATAAAAGTATCTGAATCCAAACGTGTTGTACTTAAAGCCAGAAGTACCAGTAAGAGCGCTTAGATAATCCTGTTAATCTTTTCAAAAAGCCATAAAGTGGTTGAGGTCGTTGTATGGGGGCCATACCAAAACGGGAACCTCTATAGACCATTTTATACTTCAAGGATTATCATCTACCAAATCTTCTTAAATATCAAATTTGAAACAATTTTGTGGGTAAATGTGACTATGATTATAAAAATCCCGAATATCTTTATATGTGCGCTATAAGGAAATGTGGACATAAATATTCAATATTCTGCCGCCGGAGCTGGAACCCATTCTGAACTACAAATACCAATTTTTTGACAGATCCGTGGAAAAATGTGGCAAAAATTATCAAAATGCTGAATATCCGGGGGAACCATTATGTGAGGGAAATACAAAAACGTGAATCTATATCCTATGTTCTACCAGCGGAGCTAAAACCCATTGCGAACTAAAAATAACAAATTTTGGACAAATCTGAGGAAAAATGTAGCGAGAATCATCAAAATACCGAATATCGGGTAGAACCGATACATCGGGGCTATACAAAAATGTTCCGCTTCCGGAGCTAGAATCTACTATGACTTCAATTTTTAGACAAATCGGTGAAAAAATGTGACGAGAATCATCAAAATACCGAATATCGGGTAGAACCGATACATCGGGGCTATACAAAAATGTTCCGCTTCCGGAGCTAGAATCTACTATGACTTCAATTTTTAGACAAATCGGTGAAAAAATGTGACGAAAATCATCAAAATACCGAATATCGGGAGGTACCGTTATATGGGGGTTATAACAAAACGTGGACCGATATATTTCATTTTCAATACCAACCATCCTAGACACTATACAAATTGTTCTGTCAAATTTTGGAGCTCTATGTCAAATAATGTGGGCTCTATCATGGGCTCTATCAACAGACAGACGGACATACGGAGAGACAGACGGACGTTATTAAATCGACTTAGAATTTAATGCTGATTATGAATAAATAGACTTTAAGGGTCGACGACAAATATTTAGAGATGTTACAAAAGGAATGACAAATTTAATATACCCTCCTTTTCAAGGTTTAGGGTATAAATAAAAGGCTGACATTTTTTGAGAACAAAAAAAATGAAACTTCCCATAAAATCTAAATTTCATAATCCCATCTCTGTGTGGAGCCAACATAACACATGATGCCTTTATTTCCAAGCCAATATCAAATTCAAAATTGCCTATTCGATACCCCATTTCGAATATTTTTTTTTTTTCAAAAAAAGTAAGCCAGACACTTTTAAGTCTAGAAATCCATGACAATCTTCATTAAATCGATAACGAAAAAAATAAATAAAAATCAAATAGTCAAATCCATAATGGCTAAAATGACAGAAGACCTTTATATTTGGGGTTTTGATGGAGGTAAGCATACCAGCATCATGTAAAGCACTTTGAGCCATAAAATAATGATTCATACAATGGAAACGATTCGATTTTTTTTGGTTACAAACAAAAAAAAAAAACAAAAACCTGAAATAAATGGATTTCTTTGATATCGAAATGATTGCCCATAATAACAACAACAACAAGAAAGTAATCTCTTCCCCCCACCCTTCTCTCAGACACACGAAGTTATACTTCAAATGAAATAGGAAAACGTGATAGAAACCTTTTTAGAAGATCAATCGTTTATACAACGACGACAAATGAAGAAGCAGAAAGAAATATAAACGTAGACACACACACACAAAGACATTTACGGCGGCATGGCATCTAACCTTTGGCAAAGAAATACCCAATTATTGATCTTAATGATCATCAAGATGATGATGATGATGATTCTGTCTCACTTACCTACCATGATGCTAAGCCAGAAAATCTCCAAAGGTTGATGGAAATGAAATTGATGATAAACACCACCGAAACAACAATAAAAGGGAAAATTTATTTGGGATTGGGATTTGGTGTAGATGTAGATGTGCTAAAGAAAGCCATGGAAACTGTACCCATGGCTGATCACTCGGCCAGAAAAAATAATGACGGGGTTATTTGGAGAAAAGGGCAGGTGTGAAAAGGTACAAAAAAAAAATTGAAAAATCCCAATGTTTTTGAGTTAATCTCAAAATATGTCTTTTTTCAATACCCTAACATGAAAGTGGATTTTGGTAATGTTTCGCCGAACAGAAAATTACTGTAATTATGGTTTAAAGAAATTTAGTAGTTTTTAAAAAAATCTCCGTGAACAAAATTTTGATTAAACGTTGGGTGATCTAAGGCAATTCCTGCTGGGTATTTGAAGAAATATTGCCATAAAATTAATTATTAATACCAAATCGAATTCATCTAATCATCTTCAAATGAAAAAATGGAAATCCAAAAAATAGAGAAAGAAAATATTTAATATTCCTTGGTCATATTTCAAAAAGAAAAAAAAATATTTTCTCTTCACATAAGGGTTAATAAATTAATGATGATCAAAGCAAATGGCCCAAGATATTACCTTAACAATTCATATACCTTATACCTTTATAAGGAAAGAAAACCGAAAACCGAAAAACAACAACAACAAATCTATCATAAGTTTAGAAACGTTATTGGCATAAAACGCTTAACAATACAGAAATATTGACAAGAATTTTAAATTAAGCTTGGCAAAGGTATTCAAGCAAAAGGCCCTTTTGATGGCAAAGCTAAATATAAGCAAAGCAAGGCCTGAAGACCCTTAAAACAAGCTTTAAAAAACCCGGCAAGAATAACAACAACAACACCACAACATAATATATTCATAAAGGCAACGGCATGCATGCCATCCACCAAAAAACCCAACCCATGTAAAGTTTGTTGCTTAAGTCTTTTGTTTGGGCCTTAGCCACACAAC